>NC_138529.1:36350235-36950235 GCF_964234715.1 Podarcis melisellensis
TGCGGGGGCCCATCCAATTTGTGGGTGATTCTGTTTGTGAGTAGCATCACTTGGGAGGAGAGCCCTCATGGAAGAGTCTGCAAAAAGTCATTGGAAGCATGGTGCCCTGGTAATAAAGAAATCCCTGCCCTTAAAATGTTCCTACTTCTGCCCTCTACAATGTAATGCTCACATGAGCTATTCTTAGGCCAATTCACCTATTATCAATCAGCTCATGCTCTAGATTTTAATATTTTAAAACAGATGACTCACAATGTGTCTTTAAAAAACCCACAGCCTGAATAACAACGCCTGCAAACTATCCACTGACTGCAGTGCAGCATTCACACAAATTAGGGTAGTTGTGCATGTGTGGTATGTGCAAGTGGATGCAGAACTCTAATTCAGAATCTGTTTCAAGTACATCCTCTGTGTTCTCTGATTCAAGAAAACAACAACAGAATCAGAGTTCTGATTTTATCTCCAGAGGACTCCCCTCATGGAAAACAATACACTCTGGAACTCTCTCTGAGCTGCCAAGGGGAAGTGAAGTGGCAGGCAGCCACATCCAGACACCTGCTTTCCCCCTTGATCCCCCCCTCAATCCACCACCACTACCACTGTGCCATTTCAGCAAAAGAATCGGGGGGGGGGGTCTCCAGGGCTCCCCAAACAAAGGTCAAACCTACTCACATCTGCCCTGTGAACTTCAATAAGAGAGCTACCACTTGTGGCCAATAGTCATGACTCAATGGAGAAGCAGATGTTTCCATGCTGCAATCACCTCCCCATTGTTCTTTGTGCAGATGAAATAAAAGGGTTTCTCCATCCCTTTTTGAGAACAGAGCACACACACAACTTCCCAGCACAAATGGTAACTGGGCTTTGTATCTGTGACTCAATACGCCTTTGGCTTTGCTTTCACTGCAAGAGCAAGATTGTGTTGGGGGGAGGGGGAACTAGCTTACCTTCTTGGCAGGGGTAGATGAGCACATACTGTTCATCCCCTTGCCACAGCTCTGTTCTGAAGAGGTCCTACTTCGCAGCAGGGCCTAAGCACTGCCAGTTCAGAAAACAAGGAACATGATGGGTCTCCCTATAGGTTCCTTCTAGCCAGAGTATTGGGAACATTGTGCCAAAACAAAACCCAAACATTTCTATGCAAAAGAAAAAGAGGTGGGGGTTGGAAGCATCAAGGTTTGCAAGACTGAACACAATGGTACTAGGGGAAAGCCAGGGCCCCGGGGAATCGGAGCTTCCTCCGGACCTCTTTGTCAGGGCAGGCTACTACTACTACTACTACTACTACTACTACTACTACAACTATTACTACTACTACTTATTTATTTTTTATACCCCGCCCATCTGGCTGGGTTTCCCCAGCCACTCTAGGCAGCTCCCAACCGAATATTAAAAACACAATACAGCATTAAACATTAAAAACTTTCCTAAACAGGACTGCCTTCAGATGTCTTTTAAAAGTAAGATAGATGACATCTAATGGGAGGGCGTTCCACAGGGTGGGCACCACTACCAAGAAGGCCCTCTGCCCTGGTTCCCTGTAACCTCACTTCTTGCAGTGAGGGAACCGCCAGAAGGCCCTTGGCGATGGAGCTCAGTGTCCGGGCTGAATGGTGGGAGTGGAGACGCTCCTTCAGGTATACTGGGCCGAGGCCGTTTAGGGCAGGGGTCAGCAACCTAAGGCCCATGGGCCACAAGCAGCCCATGGGGGTTGCCGCTTGGTTTGGCTCCTGTGTGCCGCGCTTAACCAGCATGGAGCAGAGCAGGGACCACCTTCTGCGATGTTGGTTAGCTTCCCATTGGCTGCAGAAAGCTCCTGCAGCCAATGGGAAGCTGCGCACGCCTCCTCCGTGCTGGAAGGAGCACCAGAAATAGTGTTTGTGGATGCGTGCATGCGCACTCCGGCCCACCACGGCATCTGCGGGACCATGAACCGGCCCAAGCCACAAAAACTTTGTTGACCCCGGTTTAGGGCTTTAAAGGTCAGCACCAACACTTTGAATTGTGCTCGGAAACGTACTGGGAGCAAATGTAGGTCTCTCAGGACTGGTGTTATATGGTCTCGGCGGCCACTCCCAGTCACCAGTCCAGCTGCCACATTCTAGATTAATTGCAGTTTCCGAGTCACCTTCAAAGGTAGCCCCTTCATAATACAGGTTATCAGTGGCACTAGACACCAGGTCTCCAGCTAAGGGTGCTGTGCATTGTAGGGTGAGAAGAGTGAGATCACCACCAGGGCCTGCCCCACTATTAAGCAGATTGATGCTACTGCCTCAGGCAGTTTGTTTTAGGTGTCATAAAAGGACAGGAAATTGTTGATTAATCTCATCATAATACAGTATAATAACTTTTCCAAGGAAAAGTGCTTATGGGATTTTCTGCCTCAGGTGCCGATAGCAACTTTGCTGGCCTTGGGTAATCCCACTTTGACTCTGACTCTTAGGCAGCAAAATCTACTGGGCCACCCCTGGCAACCAGTGTGGCACAATGGTTAGAGTGTTGGACTAGAACCTGAGAGAGCAGGGTTCAAATCCCCACTCAGCCGTGAAGCTCACTGAGTGACCTTGGGCCGGTCACCATCTCTTAGCCTGACCTACCTCACAGGGTTGTTGTGAGGGGGTATGCACACCACCTTGAGATCCTTGGAAGATACAGGTGGTATATAAATGTAATAAATAAATGAAATTTCTGGGCCTTGTCACCACATATTGTCTCATCCACACTGTACATTTAAAACACATGGCTCCCCCCTCAGAACCCTGGGAACTGTGCTCTGATAAGGGCACTGAGAACCACAGCTCTATGAAACTACTGTTTCCAGAGTTCTTTGGGAGGAGCCATGTGCTTTAAGCATACGGTGTGTGTGTGACATCTCTCTTAGCCTTTACTGAGACAGGATGCTGTCTTGTACTGAGTCACAGCACTGATCCATCTAGTTCAGTATTGCCTACACTGCTGGTCTTCAACAGGTGGGTTGTGGGTTGCAGACTGATCCAAGGAGGGTCACAACAAGAGCACTAACACCATGCAGATATATAGTGTAAGATTAAGAAATGGGTCCCCAAATGCGTGCTTGGGTTAAAGCTGATCCTAGGTCTGAAAAGGCTGGAGATACCTGACCTTCACTGAACAGCAGCAGCTCTCCAGTCAGACAGCGGTCTCTTCTTGAGATGCCAGGGACTGAACCTGGGACCTTCTGCACACAAAGCAAGTTGCTCTACCACTGAGCTACAGCCCACCCCACATGCTTCTGCTGCTTATGGGGAGGAGGAAAGAGCAATGCAGAACACTCAACATAGAAAACTGCCTTATACCAGATTAGGCTATTTGTCCCCTAGCTCAGTATTGTCTGCTCTGATTGGCGGCGGCGGGGGGGGGGGTGTCTTTGCCATCACATGCCTTTAGCTGAAGTTGCCAAGGTCTAAACTCGGGTCATTCAGCCTGCAATGCATGTGTGCATGTGCTTTGATGCCACTGACTGAGCTGTGGTCCTATCCCCACCCCCACATCAGCACTGCACCACCAAGCCTGGATAGCTCACTTGGTTAGAGCATGGTGTTGATAATGCCAAGGTTGCTGGTTCGATCCACACCTGGGACAACTGCATATTCCTGCATGCAGGTGGTTGGACTAGATGATCCTCAGCGTCTCTTCCAACTCTTTGATTCACTGACTTCAGGGCTAGCTAGGAACCTGCCTTTAAAAGCTGAGTTTTTCAGGATGCTAAGTTCTGCAATGTATGCAGTCAGAATTGTGGAATACATATGCCACTCCTTCTTCGGGTAGGTGTATTTGCAGTTTTAAAGTGATTTTTTTTAAAAGTTCAGAACTTTGTTGATCCCCTACCAGTCTCTGCCACTTTATTCCACAGAATTGGCCCAGGGGATCAGCCAAAGAGGCAACACATACAATTTAGACGACCAACTTTTTGCCATCAGAACGGAAGGAAGTGATTCCTCCAGAACTAATCTATTTCCAGGTTTGCACTAACAGCACAGAAAGCTGCCATGCAAACATGTCATAGCACCCTGTGGGCTGTAGACAAAACAGGGCATTTGGAGAAATACCAACATGGCTGAAGTTTAAGGCAGCAGTTCTCCTGTAGTTAGAAAAGGATCTGCAGCACCTTCATATCCAATTATACCTACACAAATCACAATGTCATGGGGGGGGGGCAGGGGCATGTAGCTGAGGAGAAAACTGAACATAAATTTCAACTTAACCACATTTGAGGTCCAGCTCCAACCACTGCTACATACTTGCAAAAAAATTCACCCCCCCAGCCAACACCTCCCCCACCAACCCATTAACCATCTTGCAAACTTATGGCTTTGTTGATCCTTCCCATCTTGAGAGATCAAAAGGAGGTGGCAATGAAGAGCTACAGAAAAGGAACACACCCATTTTCTGCTGACTTGCCTGTCAGTTTTTGGAATGGGTGGGCATCAAAACATTGTCAAGCAAAACAAAAGGGAAGGGAGAGGGGAGGAGACCAGCTGCAACCTCATACTTGTCTGGGCTACACAACCAACTCTGCAAGCTTGTGGCAACTCCTGCTTCGCCCCTCTCTCAAGGGGAGGGGTGTGAGGCAGAGTCTGCCGGCCGGCCCGTCGCAGGGACAATCAAAACAGAAGTAGTACCCGAAGACCACACACCTAAAACATCAGACACAGAGATAAGTGTGTGCAGGCATACATGGAAACGTGACATGCTCTTCCGAAAAGACACACACTTTCCTACCTGACCATTAATCAGCACAAAGGTGAACAGTTTTTATTAGCAGATGCCAGTCATACTAGACGCCGCATTCAACTCTGCCTCAGTTTACCGCCTGTTAAATAGCACTAGCAGCCAGCGACTGCACAAGGATGCAAGATGAACGGGTTAAAGGGGCCTTCGTGCTTAATAACACGCCGTTTGCTCAAACTCACAGGCTTTCTTTTCAGAGAATAAGCGCCCCAGACAGACCCCCGCGAACTGTACCCTCCTTTTCTCTCAAATCTTCTGCGAAGGGGGGAAGAGGCACCTCATCTCAGAGGCCTCTAGCCTCCCCCTCTATTTGTTTGTTTGTTTTAAAATCCACCCGTTTCATGACCTGGCCGAAACCAAAAAAGCAGGCAACTCACCAGCCTTAACGCCCACCACTACCCCGCGGAGTCGAGGGGCCTTTGCTCAGTTTCTCCCGGTGTCGTTTCTTTTCGCAATCCCCGAGCACAAGTCTCGCAATCCCAGCGGCGGATGCGATGCGCGATTCCCGCCACACCGCCAACGCACCGCCAGCCTCCGGCTGTTCCCCGCCGGCCTCGAACCACGACGGTGAGGGGTAGAGGGAGCCGGGGGCCTTCTCAGCTCTGGGAAGGGGATGGAAACCCACACACGGGAACGAGCGGAACACGGGTGCGCCCCATTGGCCCCTGCCAGGGAAAGGGGGGTGGGAGAGAGTGCCTGCGCCAGGATCCCTTTCCTCCCCCTCCTCTTCGTCCTGCGCCCTCCCTCCCTCCCTCCCTCCCTCCCTCCCGGTCGGCTCTACCTACCCTCGAAGTCGGAGATGATACCTTCCAGGTGCGCGTTGACCGCCGGGTCGGACATCGCCGCGCTCGGCTCCGGCTGGGCACTGCGCCCCCTCCCCAAGTTCCCGGCAAGGTCCCGAGCGCGGCGGCGGCGCTGCGCGGCGGGGCTGGGCGCCTTCGGACGGCCCCCTAGCCGCGAGAGGGGCGGACGGGCGGTCGAGAGGGGCGGGCTGCCGAAGCTCTCGCAGGCAGGATCCCCCGCCCCGTGGGCTCGTCCTGTTGCACAGGCTCGAATGAATGGAGGCAGGCAGGCAGGCAAGGAAGGCAAGGCGAGCAGGGAAAGCGCGGCCCTCCCCGCCCCTCTGCTCTGGGCAGCTTCGCGTGCGCCCGCCCGGCTTCCCCTCCGCGCACTGGCTGCGCCGCACGCCTGTCAAGGCGAACCCGAGCAGGGCCAAGCAGACGAGAAAGCTGGGTGGGCAGGACGCGTGCGACTCCTCCTGCCCCCCTTCTCCAGCCGAGCCGAGGGGGATCCGAGCAAGCTCAGCCCCAGGCTGCAGGCAACGCCCCAAGCCCGCGAGGCACTTAGCCCAGGGGAGGGCCGGACCGCCTCTTCCTCCAAAGATGCTCCAACACCGAGGGGGCAAAAGGCTGGGCTCCGGAGACGGCACCCTCCACCATTTGGAACAGCGCGAAAACTCAATCCAGGCAGCGGGGCGGGCGGCGGGGCTTTAGAGCATGTGTAGAGTACATTTCCCTCACCAGTGCAGAAGCGGGCACAAATGTCTAACCAGTCTCCCGATATAGCTTGGACTGTAGGCCAGGGCAGGCGTGCCAAAGTAGAAATGGTGTGCTTTTTTGGTTGGTTGATTGATTGGATTGATTGAACATTAGGAAGAACTTTCTGACAGTAAGATCTGGAAGACAGTGGAAAGGACTCCCTCGGGAGGTAGTGGACTGACCTTCCTTGGATGTTTTTAAGCAGGAGTTGAATGGTCATCTGCCATGAATGCATTAATGGTGATTCCTACATTGCAGGGGGGGTTGGGCTAGATGACCCTGGGATCCTTTCCAAACATATTCTATGAGTATGTTTATGCTAAGCACTCCACATCTAGGCTAGCAGAACAAATCCTTGGCATCTTTCTTTTTTCAGCTAGTGAGTGCAATCAGAGAGAGAGAAAGAGAAATGTTAATGGCTGATGTTGTGTTTAGACCTAGGACTACATCCTATACATCAGCTGAAGGCGCAACACTGTTTTATTTATCTATCGTCCTGCTACATTTATAAGTATCTCAGGTCAAAGTAGCATAAAGGAAACAGTCTGTTTTTATCCTTACAACAACCCAGGGAGGTAGAGTGAGAGAGGCAGAGATGAGAAACAGCAGGGGTCAGGAAGAACCCACCTGAAAAGCAAATCAGTGGTTATCTTGTCTTAAGCTCCTTGGAAGAAAGGAGGGTATAAATATAATGAATCCAGTTACCTAAAGTAAACAGGAAGAGCAATCCTATGGAGGAAAGGGAGAGTCAGCGGTGGAGGAACCACCATATCCTAAGCCTTGCTGGACACAGCAGAAGGTAGTGGAGCTGTCTTCCCTCTCCCTGTTTTTTCCTATTGGAGAGAAAATGATTACAGCAGCTCCAGGGATTATAGTTATTCTATCCTGTGAGGTGAACAGGAGGATTTGGGATCCATGACCCCCTATGAGCTACATGGTGGAGGTGGCAGAGGTTGCTGCCACTACAGTGAGGGGGACCTTCAGCCACAGACCTCTCCCACACCACCAGTGAAGGGGCCAGGTCCACAACAGCCAACATCCTCTCTGGGAACTTAGGATTCTTCTTCTGCAAAAAAGGATGATGAATGAATCTCCAATAACAGCAGTAAAGACAGGTACAAGGTCCAAACAGGTACATAAGCTGCTTGTCATCGTGCCATGATGCATTCTGTGGCACTTTCTGCTGGTAAGCTGATAACCCTTTCCCAGCTGGATGAATAGGTCTGTGCCATGGGTGTCTCTTTTTATTGTTTTTAAATTCATTTACTGCTATTTTCTGTGATGTTTTCAACTGTTTTCATCTGTTTTATTGCATTGCATATGGTGCCTTGAGAGGGCAATTTATTATTATTATTGATAATAACCTTTTTCATGTTTTCAACATTCTAAGAACATCTGTTAACAATTTATAAATGTCATCTAAAATCCAACTCATAATACAAAAGTGTGCCTGATTTTAGTGACACAATCTTTCCAGCACTGGTGAAACTTTCCATGTTTAACTATCTGTTTTTATTCACAGCATGACACAGAGGACTTTTTTTTTTAATGGAACAGAACTGCTTTCTTTCTTTCTTTTTTAAGAAGAAAAGAAAGAAATCAGAATAATGCCCTCAGCAGGATTCTGTTTAATCTGAGTTAGGAAAAAGTTTGTATCTGCCATACTTTATGAGATCAAAAAGAACAATAAGGGAGCGCTGCCTGCATTGAATGCTTCAAATGGTTTTTGGCTTTAAGTTTGGAACTGTTAAACCACAACATTACAGAGACCTTTGTGCACTCCAGGTCAGTTTGCAGCCGAAGTGTTTTCAAAATATGTGGACATCCTTTATACGTATCAGCAATACATGACAGCATTTAGAAGCAGACCAGTGCTTTACTGCTTTACTGAATGAGCTCACTTGTACATTTCAGAATCAAAGGTGTTACCAGAGATTGACAAGTGGAAGTGCTCCTTTTGCACTGCTGGTGTCACTTCCTTAGTCCAGCTGCCAGGACTTGCTCCTCCAAAAACATCACAGCTGGAGGGAGAGCTGGCTATTGTTCAATGAACAGTAGGGCTATAGCCCAGTGGAAGAGCAACACTTTGCCTGCAGAGGGTCTCACGGTCAACCCCTCCATGCAGGGCTGAGAGAGACCCCTGTCTGCAACCCTGGAGAGTTGCTGTCAGTCAGTGTAGACAATACTGAGCTAGATGGACTATTGATCTGACTCAGTATAAGGCAGCAACTTCCTGTGTTCCTTTGTACACAGTACAGCAAGCAAGCTGGCTGATCAGTGCCAACAAACTTGGCAGTGGCTCTGAAAGGAAGCTGATGTTTCCTTCTCATACAGTGCCAAAGCATCAGAGTTGCATGTACAATCCCTTTCAGAGACTTTCCCCCAGTGTGTGAGATTTTGATAAATGCTCTTGACTAGAAGAATTGAATGCAAGAAGGGAACTAAAGGTCAACTGTTCAGATATTAACCTAGGCCAAGATATTAACACCAAGGTGGTGCCAACTGTCTTTCTTCGGGTCCTGCTTTTTCCATGAACACTTTAGCTTGAATTTTTAAGGCTCATGGTATTCAAACTGCTCATTTCATTGCCATGTACTGAGACTGAACCTCAACAAGCAACCTGAAGCTCATTCCTGAAGCAAAGGGCCAAACTACATGTCATGTTGTTCATGCTGTTTTTTTGTTTTTTTGCTTAAGCAGCAGTGAGGCCACAGTCAAAAATGCATGGCTGATCCAGAGCACATTCCTGTCTCAGTTTCCTGCTGCTGCAGGAGGATGTTCAGATTCAGGCCCCACAACTGTTATTCCTTCCAAATAAAAGTGTCCAGTTTTAGCATGCTGTCGCAAAAGCATAAACAATCATAGTAGGCAGTTTGGGGCCTTTATGGCTTGGCAACAGTACAGACCCAGTGCTTTTGAGGGGCACCAGTCAGCTAAACCTCAACACTTTGAAGTTCAGTTAATTTCAAAGAGCCGTAATTTCTGTACTAAACTATCCCAATGGAATCAACAGGGCTTACAAACAACAAAATTGACTGCAATGTCTCCAAGCTACTGAAAAGGTCTGTTATATTTTCTGGGTCAATACTATCCTGCAGGGCCATTCAGCAACTGCACTACTGTGATATCACTTACGGATAACACATCAAAGGTTAAGGCTACACTACACCTGATTTGTGGGAGTGAGGAGGAAAGACCATGGATAATTTACTTGGAAATCCACGCCCCCCTCTCCCCTAATTCAGCACCTTCTAAGGCTGGGCTATTCCACAGTAAGGCTTCAATGCTATCCACACTTACTTAGAAGTTAACTTCCAATAAACCATGCACAATAAAACCACACATCCAATTAATTTCCATAGTGCCGGGAGAGAGCCAGGTCAAACTTACAAAGACTTCACATTGACTAGATCATGGTGTGTTTTATATATATGTGTGTGTTTGTGTTTGTGTGTGTGTGTGTGTGTGTGTGTGTGAAAGACAGTTACTTGCAGTCTGCAGAAAAATAGCTTCTACAACACTGAATCTCCCAGAGATTTCATAAATAGAGAGGGAGAGGAAGTGAAGTCATCAAGAGGAAATCAAGCCTACTTTCTCTATGTTTATTTGGGAAAATGACACCCTTACTTGCAAAGCCTGGGAAACAGAATGGAATAACAGGAAAATCCCACACCCTTTAGAACCAGGATTAGAGAGAGAGACTAGAGGAAAAGTCATGTGGTCATGCTTTTGCTCTTCAGCTAAGACTATGCTCTCCTTAGGGTGTGGATTTATTTTATTTTTAAAAAAAGTCTATTAAATCTCACTTTGTTTCACAACTGTTTATACATAAAGTTAGCAGACAACATCAAAACATCATTTGCCAGAAGGCACACAGCCTAAACAGTGAAGCATCACTTCACGGAAGACATGTGGTCTAGCCTTAGGTAGCATCTCTACAACGTTGTCTCTGGCTACCAGCTTCACATAATATCAGAGACAGGTGCTGTGGTTGCATGTATGTAAATGTGAGAGAGGAAGAGGTGTGAGTGCATGTGTACGTGAGAGACAAGTGCTGCTGTGGAAGAGGGAGCGAGCGTAGTGTCAGTTTCTGAAGCTAAACTGCATCACCTTTCAGTCATTTCTCCCAACCTTTGCCAAGCCATTGTCTTTTTCTTTCACATGGAAAGAGGCACAGTACAATGGGAAACCTGCATGCCTTCAACAAGAGCATCATAATGACAGCAGGTATCAGTCATCCATTGGCAGCCATTCTACAAATAGCCTGGCTGACTTCAGGGCTATATAGTTCAGGCAGGAGAGTGTTATATTTTCGAACACTGCCTCATTTGAAATGCACTTTGCTTGCCCCCTAATGACTTTAATGAACATATGGCACCGGGTGAGGTGGTTTTCTGCCCTGCTCAGCTTTTCCACATGCATGTTGGATGCAGACAGCTCTTGCTCCTTATTACCCATAAATTGGAGAGAGGCAGGCAGTAACCTTCCGCTCTTCTGTATTCAGAAATGTATTGTTCATGGATAAAACGAATGTGCCCGGGTGAGGCGAAGATGGTACATGGCAGAAACAGAAATGCAGAAACAGGCTGGTCTTGTTTCTGACATTTCCACACCAGATCCCAATTACAGAGCCTATAGGAGAAAGATTAAATGAGTCCCCCCCCTCCTCCACCCTGTGTTGCCAAATGGTTTTCATTCTCATTTTCAGACTCTTGGAAATTTATTTCTGGGGTGGAGGGGGGTGGGAAGAGAAGGAGAAAATGAGATTTCCATACCGAACGCAAGAAGAGGCTTCTGGGGCTTTCAGGCAGCAATTCCAGCTGCTGTCCCTCCTTCCGCACACATTTTGTATCTGCACAGGCATAAATTCCTCTCCCTTCCATGTCAAGGAGCTTCTGTTTGCTACAGGCAACAGTTCACCTGCAGCTTTGTCTGCATAATGATGCCTACCAGTCACTGGGGAGCACAAGCAGGGAATGCGCTGTTGCGCTCAGGTACTGCTTGCTTGTGGGCTTCCCACAGGCATCTGACTGGCCCCTGTGAGAACAGGGTGCTAGACTAGATGGGCCTTTGGCCTAATCCAGCAGGGCTCTTCATATGTTGTTAACATTCCTGTAAGAAGCAGCAAGCAACTGCTGCTGAGGGATGAGGAACCTGGTCCCCTTCATATGCCGTTGGACTCCAACTCCCTAATGTGATAGCCAGCATGACAGGTGTCCAAGGATGATGTGATGTTCCAACAACACCTGGAGGGCTAAAGGTTCAACACCCTTGGTTTAGAGATGTTTTCCAACTCATCACTCCTAACATGTGGTGGGCTGACCATGTTCTCCATTGGAGGGCATGTGCCAAAGCTCAGACACCAGAAGAGGCTCACTGTTGACCCCTTCAAATCATCCTGTCCCTGGTCCTCTTCTAAGTCCTGGTTCACTGGTAATGCTAAGTCAAACCATGGCTAAGCAAGAATGTGCAAGCACATGAGTATGTGCAGAAAAAAATTGCGGCCGCTTCTCTCCTCCTCTAGTATTTCAGTCAAACCGTGGGTTGTAGTCAAAGTTTGTTCTTGGCTTGCCAAACATGGTTTGTCTGTGGGAGACAAAGAGCAAACCTGGGTTCAGGTGTAGCACGTGGCCAAACTGGAGCTGAGCTGCACATAGCACAGCTAGTAGGAGGAAGAGCGAAGCAGCCACTCCTGTTACTTAGCCGTGGTTTGACTTTGTGTGATGTGTGAGTTGGGCTTTACACAAGCAGTGGCATAAGCAAGGAGAAGGCACACCAGCCTCCAACAGTCTTGAGCTCTCCTTCTGGGCAATGGGTACAAGCCAGGATTCAGCAAAAGAAGGCAAGTGAATGAGCAACAATGACAGTGGCAAGCAAGTGCAGGGAACTGAGGACCCCAACTGTCCAAAAGCACCCTGAAATCTGGAGGTTACACTTGAGTTGGGTCATGTAAGCTTCTGTACTGTAAATGTACAAATGTATGGGATCAGCTTAAGGAAAGAGATTCATATCCTTTGTAAATTTCAGTATTTTCCAGGCAGGAACCTGACAGGAAAAAATGACTATGAAGTTTCCTCTTTCCTGTATTCTTTCTGATTTTTTAATGTCATTCTTTCCTCATTGCTGCACAGATATGTCACCTAGATCAGGGTTTGGGAAGAAGGTAAATGGTATATCTCTGGGTGATTTGTAATAGATCGGCAAGCATTTCTTATTTTTGGTGCTGGAGCTCACCATGTGAATGAGGTTATTTTTCCATATGCCACTACAGACATCCATGAAAAACGGTCTGGGGTGGCCTGGAAAATAATAATAATCACCCTCTTGCATTGTTGAGGCATTACATACAAACAACTAACCATGCAATGCAGGGTGTATTTTCCCTGAGTACAGATTTTGTTGGCAGTTACTGGATCTATACCTAATAACAAAATTTATCTGCCAGTTACATGTTGCAATATACTTGGGAGCTGGCTCAGATATTGTTCCAGGTCATATACTGAACTTTGAAATTCTGAACATGTTGGGCTATTATGCCAATATGACATCTATGTGTGAAAATGTGTTTTCTGGCCTCTAGGGAATCATATTTGAAGTTAACAATAAAACATTCCTTTGGCTGGGCAGATCTCCAGATTGGCTCTCCTTCTGCACTAGAAGTGAGATTTAGGTGGTTTGCTTCTGCTCTTCTGATATAATGAAAAAGAAGCGTACCTGACAATTGTTAAAGAATATAAAAGATCCCAATTGGAAGACCCATTGCTGAGTTGGCTCAGGACCATTGAATGAAGTGCAAAAGCATCAAGAGCTTATCAGAGCACCTCCTATCAGAGATATTCTCTCTCACACACATACTTTCCTCTCCCAGAGGCAGGTGGCACACACAGCACATTTATGTCCCATTTTCTTTTGAGGGAAACATTTGCTAAATTAAAGCAAAAGAAAAGCAAGGGAGGAAAGAAAAAGGAAGGGGGGGATAATTAAAACCTTCCTGTTTCCTTTCTTAGCTGTGGGAGGGGAGCATGTCCCTGGGCTTCCTTTGGTATAGTGAAATATGTACTTAAGATATATAGTAAATGGAGTTCCTGTCTAATCTATGGGAAATTGGGACTGCATCTCTGTAATGAGGGAGAGACAGAACAGAGAGAAGCAGAGCAAAAGGCCAGGCAATCATTAAAGGGATGGAGGGATGGATCATGGATGGATGGGGGATATGTGGTGGTGATGCAGGGGTGATGGGGAGGCAGAAGGAGGACTTATAAGAATGAAACAGGAAGCAATTAGAGAGGGGGAGTACTAAGCTGACACTACATGCAACTGGCTTCCTATCCTTAGTAATAAAACAAGCTCAAGCAAGGAGGTGGCAAGCCGTGTTCAACAAACCCGGAACCACACTTTCAAACATTCTATCAGCTCATCTTAGCTAATGCTTTGCTTCTTGACAAAACACAGTCCTTATGAGCTCCTTGTTTGGACAAGGGTCCTCTTGGTGGGGATTGCATCCCCAGGTTCAGTGGGGCTTCTACACACTGCCTCTAACCATCTTCTTGAGTGAAAAGTGACTGTGAACCTGAGTCAAGGAAACAGGCCCCTTCCCAGAGCCAGTCCTCAACACAAGGTTATTTTTATTCAAATTGTCTTGAAAATAATTCCAGAATTTAATCCAGATCAAATGGTGATGACAATGATTGGGGCAGGGGATTGACTTGAGTCGATGTTGTTTATGTTTGAAGAAAGTGACAGATCTGAAAAGCACTGAAACTGCATTGATTTGCCCTTTGGCAAAGTACTGTTGTTGTTTAGTCATTTAGTCGTGTCCGACTCTTCGTGACCCCATGGACCAGGCACTTCTGTCCTCCACTGCCTCCCGCAGTTTGATCAAACTCAAGCTGGAAGCTTCAAGAACACCATCCAACCATCTTATCCTCCGTCGTCCCCTTCTCCTTGTGCCCTCCATCTTTCCCAACATCAGGGTCTTTTCCAGGGAGTCTTCTCTTCTCATGAGGTGGCCAAAGTATTGGAGCCTCAGCTTCACGATCTGTCCTTCCAGTGAGCACTCAGGGCTGATTTCCTTAAGAATGGATACGTTTGATCTTCTTGCAGTCCATTGGACTCTCAAGAGTCTCCTCCAGCACCATAATTCAAAAGCATCAATTCTTCGGTGGTCAGCTTTCTTTATGGTCCAGCTCTCACTTCCATACATCACTACTGGGAAAACCATAGCTTTTACTATATGGACCTTTGTTGGCAAGGTGATGTCTCTACTTTACTTTAGTAGATTACTTTACTCTACTCTACCCCTTCATGGATCACTGCCCTCTTCATGGATCACTGCCTTGCCGTGGCGAAGGGGCTTGAATAACTCAGAGAAGCTATGAACTATGCCGAGCAGGGCACCCAAGATGAACAGGTCATAGTGGAGAGTTTTGACCAAACATGATCCACCTGGAGGAGGAACCGGCAAGCCACTCCAGTATCCCTGCCAAGAAAACTCCATGGACAAAGACAACAGGCAAAGTACTAGCTGGATTTAATCTGAGACATACAACAATTGGTCCCAGAGTTGCCAGACCTTGCTTTTTGGCAGTAGAGAGGCCGAGGTAGGCAACAGCTCTATATCTGTGTGGGTTTATTTAATACCCTGTTTACATCTTGATGTATTATTTGCCATGCTGTAGTGAACACGCACACAGTAGGACAGCTCCCATGTGCTTCAAAAGGGCTTGTGCAGGAGAACTTTGTGGATGGATTGTGGTCTTTGCCTTGACCCCTGTGCTTGACAGTTGGGCAACTCCAGCCACCTATCAAAGTTAGATTGTGGAGGGCAAGGTAAATTAAAGATCCAGTCTGCCAGGTAGATCCATTTCCCCTTCTTTGACATACAGTGTACAGCTTTTGGTTCAGTCTTCTTGCTCAGCTAGCAACACTCAGCTAGCATCTCATAGCAACATTGGGAACTACATTATACCATGTCACACCACTGGCCCATACTGCACAACACAGGCAATGGCTCTGCAGGATTTGATCCAGGAGACATTCCAAGTCTTACCTGAAGATGCCAGGGATTGAACTTGAAACTTTCAGCATGCAGAACATGTTGCAGCCCCTTTAGTCTCACACTACCAACAGAAGCAATAGCATCATTTGGTTGCCTTTGTTGTCATATCCATAAATATGCAACAACAACAACAACAACAACAACAACAACAACAACAACAACAAACAACAACTCCTCTTATCCCAATCAGGAAAATATGAGCAAATCCATACACAAAGTTGGTCAGGAATTCTATGTTATAATTCAGTGACTGGAATGGCCTCATTCTGCAGTTTATCCCTACAAGGCATATTTACATATACTGTATTTACTTGGCTCTATCCTCTTGTACATTTTTGTTGTTGTGAATATGCCAGACAGGGACATACGCCTGAACTATGTATTAATATTGTTGCCATATATTCATGAAGAAGCAGTTACCACTCCGCCTTGAAATCTCATCTAACCTCAATAAGCAACTTAGCAGACACCAGCAATGCCATGCTAATTCATTTTCCTGAAGGGAGGGAAATTACTTACCGTAATCATTCCCAAGACAGCAAAGTGAAATCAGAGATCTGGTGATACTAAAAAGTTATTAAAGTTAGTGGGGAATTTGGGAAAACAGCAATGAGCTGACAAGCATGTGATGGTCTGGAAGAGATTTGTTTCCAGGGACACATAGTAATTCAGGTCTTTTAAAGGGGGTACATAGCAATGCCAAGGAAAGTCTAGAGCAGCCTCCCTCAACCCAGTGTCCTTCAAATAATTCTGAACTACAACTCTCAGCATCCCTGATCATTGGCCATGTTGGCTGGGGTTGATCAGGGTTGTAGCCCAAATCATCTGGAGGGCATCAGCTCCAGAAAGGTTGCTCTAGAACAGGCATGTCCAACTCCCAAGAGACTGCAATCTACTCCCAGTATAAAAAAACTGGCAGTGATCTACCCATTGTCTTTGCCAAGAGTTGCTGAGCTTTTTTGGGTAAGGCTGCCCAGAGTTGTTGAGCACCCGCGATCGACAGGTTGGACATCTACCCATTGTCTTTGCCAAGAGTTGTTGAGCTTTTTGGGGGTAAGTCTGCCCAGAGCACCCGCGATTGACAGGTTGGACATGCCTGCCCTAGAACAAACACAATTAGGTATAACAGAACTGTTCAGAACGTCAGTCACATTGCTGGAAAGGACATGAGGACCAAGACATCTTCCTTGGGTGGCCAGCCTATGCCACTCTAGACTGATGTTCATCCCACCTCTCTTTAAATGAAGGCAGGACCCGAGATTCCATAACTTCTCTGAATAACTTCTTTCATTGCCAAGCTGTGGGCGCATGTCTACATTTCAAATTTATTACTACTACTACTAATGATCCGCCCTTCATGTTAAGGTCCCAGGACAGGTTGCAACATTAAAACACAACATTAAAAAAACTTTAAACAATTTACAATCACAAAAATAAGGTGGGTCCTAAAAACATATACCTCAAGTGCCAAAAGCCAGGGTAAAGATGTGCATCTTCAGCATCCTCTGGAAGCTGTATAATGAAGGTGCCAGGCACACCTCTGTGAGGAGGGAGTTCTACAGCTAAAGGCCTGGAAAGGAACTGGCAATCAGTGCAGCTGTTTTGAAACAAGGGTTATATAATATCTACACGGAACCCCAGTCAGTAATCTGGCTGCTGCATATTGGACCCATTGAAGCTTCCAAGACCTCTTCCAAGGCAGCCCCACACAGAGCACATTGCAACAATCCAGTCTGGAAGTTACCACAGCATGGAGCACATGTAAACCAGTTTCAAATTGTTAGTGCAAGATATTTTGACATTTTGGCCCATGATGTGGCTCTAAGTTCTGGTTTGCACTTTGTTCTCCAGTGTTTTGCTTTTGGCTCCTGATTTAGCCATGTTCCCTCCCTCCCATACTGACTGTGTGAACCCTGGCAGCAATGCCCATTTCAGCTTGAGATAGGAATCTGTTGCACTCCAGATTCCCACCCCAAATGCTTGTCACCCTGATATCTCTGCAGCAGGTAAGTCCTTCTCTTTGTTCTTTCCCATTTTCATAGTGTCAAAAATCTACTGACACTCAGCAAATGACTCTCGTCCAGCCCCACAATAGACACTGTCAAGCATTTGTTACAGCTCATAAAGGTTCCAGCACGATTTCTGCTCCTGCTCTTTTATCTCACTGTCCTGCTGGCATTGAGCCAATGGAGGAGAATACTAATGGGAAGAAGGGGATTTCTCTTAATGCTGGAGAGGCACCACCATCCCTGGAAAAGCTGGCAAGAGGACGTCATTCAGCCCACTTAGCTGGGTTCTGATAATCAAGTGGATTTGTGGTTGCTGATTTACCTGGCACCTTCCCCAGCCCTGGGCTCAAAACGGCTCAGCAGGAAGCTTGGAGAGGAACTCTGAAGATACAGCAGCGCCTGGCTCACAGTGCTAATTAAGAAGCAAAAGAGCAACTTGATTGGCAGTTGTTAGCCATTTAGCGTTACATGTTCAGCCCCCCTCAGTTATTTTGAAACTGGAAGCTGCAAGCTTTGCTCGCTCTCTGCATGCTACTCGGATTTGATCGCTGGAGCCGAATGGCTGCTGTGCTTGTTCTGCTTTTAACGACCAGCACCAGAAAAACACCTTTGTCTGCCAAAGATGGGGCCTGGTGAAGGGTCACTCCTGTTTCCTGCACAGCTTGAGAGATTTCTAAAGCTCTTGAAGTTGTGCTTCCAGGGTTTGTTTTTTAAAAAAATACTACTACTAAATGTCCGGGCTCTGCTTAAAAAAGGCGAGAAGCGAACCATGTCTTTAAACAGAAGAAAAGGAGGACGTATGAACTGGTCAAACCCAGCTGACCAACAGCAGGTGCCTTGCCAGGCAACTGAACAGAAGGAATAAATGAGCTGCCTTCCTAAGCACCTAAACCAGAATGTCGACCTACATCTTGGGATCCACATCTATTTTTACTTCAGAATACAAAAGGCCCATGTTGACTGAAATGAGCTCCCAAATGGAGTGGGGGTGTTGTACATTTATTTTTTTAAAGAAAAAAATGCTATGGAATTGAAACATCATCCAACCATTTTCAGATGAAATTAACACAGTGCTGAAGAGCCATGGGGTTTTTTTTTAATGCTCCTGTCTGTTAGGAAGTGAGGTGTGAGAAGCAGCTCTTTCTCTCGTGGGGAGTTTTAAGCTTTTTATGTGGTGTGGCTTCACGTGTTGTTGTTTTTTACAAGGTGGAGAAGGGGAAAAGGTCGGAGCAGCTTTTTAGCAGATAGTAGCTTCCCAGTAGAGACTAACGACAAAAGCACGGGGTTAACTGCAGATTCCCTCTGCTGAGAACAGTGACCGTGGAGGCGCTTGAACACAGTCCAGGGAGGTCTTATCCAACTCTCCTGGAAAGTCTGTCCATCTACGGAAAGTGCCTTGGCTGGAAGAGCCATTAGAAGATGAGCTGGTTTATGTCTCCAGTGCCTGCCCCTGAAGATACATGGAGTTCCTGGAAGTTTTCAGCTAATGGGAGGAACAGGCACACAGGCCTGTCACTTGCATTATCTTAAAAGCCACTTGGGGCATCTGCTGACTGTTAAGACCCTGCTCTTGGCTTTCAGAGGGATCTTGCTGCAGTGAGATGGAAAGTGCAGGGGAGAATTTTATTAGGCCTGGATTTTCCTTTCCCACGGATTTTCACCAAAGCTTTCCCCCGCCCCTCTTTCCCCTCCTGTTCCATTTTTAGTGTCACAAGGTACTCCTCAGCGTTTAAAATCATAAGATAGCTCTGCTGTGGGCAAAGGTGCTGCCAAGTACAAACACTTCTGCTGTGAAAAAAGCTATTGATTTACTCTTTGAATTATGAGCCAATGGGGGAGCAATTCAATATACACTTAGGTTTCTATAGACAGCCATCAAAAATCCTCCCTAAAGCCAATCTCTTCTGTCAAAAGCTTTCTGGATTCTCGGGGGGCGGGGGGGCTTCCAGGTGGGTGAGATATCTCACACATGGAGCATTCAGATCTGGTTTTTCTATGCGGCCAATTGGCACAGAAGGCTCCATACATACACACACTTATAATGTTGTGCTTTTTATAACTTATACTGTACTATGGCTTCCCATCCACATCAGAGGGTGGCCCTGGGTGGCATGCTCCCATGCTGTGTGTGCTCCCCCATTCTCCACTACCTTTTCCCAATTTTGGGAGGGGCTTGCATTTGCTGCCCCCACCTGCAGGCCAGAAGTTCTCCACCCCTCATTTAAGGTTAATCACGATCTAGATTCTCAGAAATAAATGAAGGTGGAATTGACGCTGCTCACTCATACAAGCTTTCAGCACCATCCACATGACACTGTTCAACATTTTAAATAGTTATGTGCTGGGTCCCTCGCACCACTTGTTATAAAGTGCACTGCTTGTAATAAAAAAGACACTGACAATGTTTTTCTCCTTTCACCCCTGCGACTAATCTTCCTACATTTTCAAATGCATAAATACACAGGCAGATAAATATATACACAAACAGGGGGAGGAATGGACAGCCGCCATGCCACTTTCATGCCATTTTGCTCTATGAGTTGAGTTAAAGATGTTTCCACCAGGAGCACAGGCTCGTGCAGGTTAAGGGAAGTAGGACGGTTCTGCTCTCTGAAACACCACCAATGGCAGCAATGGTTAGAGGAGACTAGCTAAAGGATGAGAGACTAACATTCCTCAAGCAGCAGTAGATGCCCTTGTTAAATGGCAGATGTTTAGAGCACAGCAGTCCCCCTTTGAAGAAAGTGACCAGCTTTCCAGTACATGCGGATTACATATTACTCCATTAGCATTGCATAACACAAACAGATAAAACAAAACAGAAATCATGTGGTTGCTGGAAGCACACAACAATGGCCCAGAATGAAACCACAAGTTTTGTTAGCATCTCTGATCCTAACAAAACAGAGAACTGCTTTCCATCCCTTCCCAGGCTTTCCTGGCTGAAAACAAAGATTTTTGCTTAGAGAAGCATCATGCATCAGCTTTATTGTTTCATAATTTGTAAGCAAATGTTTTTGTAGTAATTGCTGCTTTGTAGGGACAGACCCCTATGATGAGTCAGTGAAATGCACAGGTATCAGGCCTGACACCTGTTGGAATGGGTTGCCCCACAGTGCGGCCCAGTAGCTGTTGCAAAGACTTGATGACTTCAAATTTGTTCAGGGCCCCCACTAACATTTCCTTATAGTTTCCTTAATTGGAAAACTTCTGCTGTTGTTGAGAATGTGTATATGGGTGCAGCTGGATGGAAGTGCCTGGGCATCACAGTGGGCAGCTAAACCAGAACCATGGGAGGCAGCAAAGCTAGTCCTTCCAGAATTCAGGAGCTTCTCCCATCCCACCGTGTTATTTTAGTACTCCCCCGCAAGAGTTACACATGCTCCTTCCAAATATTTGCCCTCAGCCTCCTTCCTTCCCTGTATGTCCTCCCTCTCCCCCTACTTTTGCTGCTTTGCAAGGCCTGTCTTGATTTTCCATCAATTATACACTATTTTGATCTTGAAAATGCTATGACTGTAACTAGCGCTGCCACTACCCTGGCCAAAGGGAGTGCAGCTGAGGCAAATTCTGTATCCTCTTCTCTGGGTATGTGGTGGATAGGCTTGGGGCAGCAGGGGGGCAACACAGTGAAAAGTCAGTGTTGTATTGTGTGCCGACAGTGGGAGACAGATGTGTACCAATCACACATCTGTTCCACTTCAGCACAGCCATCTGGACACGTTTTAGCTGCAGATTCCTCCTTAGACACAGGGAGAAGCTTAAAATCAGGCTGTGTGTCTTGCTACAGGCTCCTTGTGTCAGCAATTCTTCCCCTGCCTTTTCTCTCCTGCTGGAATCCCTCCTTGTAATCCGCACTAATTCTCTGCCTCTTTTCCATATCTACGGGCCTCTAATCCTCTCTGCTCTTCTCCAGTGATGTGTAAACAAAGCCACTGCTGAGAGGTTAAGGGAGCATTTAAAGAGACTCTGAGGCTCAGAAGAGCAAACATTGAGCCCCCAGAAAAGGCAGGCTCAAGCCTCAGTGCACAGAGGCTGGAAAGAAGGAAGGAGCTTGGTCTGTTCCTTGCGAATTTGATCAGCTGGCGCGTTTGAAGGGTGCTCGTTCTGTTTCCCAGAGAAGGGCACCTTATTGTTCTTGCTCCTGGCAGCTTACTATTTACTGCATAACTGCTGGAACCCCTCACCCCACCCCCAGCGCTTTCCAAGGAGCACACTAGCTTGCTGCACCCCAGAGCTCTCCTTGGGGACAATGACTGGAATGATGCAGCCATCAAACCATTTCTCCTGCCAGAAATTATGTGCACACCAAAGCCCATCAGCAGTCAAATTTCCCCAAGGCTTCCCATATGCAACATGGGCTGGAGGTTTCATTGAAAAGCAAAGACTGCCACCTAGTGGCATTGTGGAGTCTCAGTAGAACAAAGCAAGATTTTATTTATTTATTTTTAAATTTGTTTTGAGAATTAGCAGCATTCATCCACAAACATCTTAGGAGCAACCACCATGCATATGCATCTAGCTCCACTCCCTGTCCCACATCGGTCATTCAAATGCACAGTGCAGCATCAACCCCCTAGAGGTCCATTGCTCATCTACACAGCAGAAAGGAGCAATTTGTGAGAACGGTATAGACCAGGGGTCTGCAACCTTTAAGACAAAAAGAGCCACTTGGACCCGTTTCCGAAGGGAAAAAAACTGGGAGCTGCAAAACTCGTCATTATAAAAATAACTTTTTTGTCACTTTTTAAAATTATTTCTTTGACCCCTCATAGAAATAAACGTTAAATTAACAAGTTACCTTTTTGTGTGTGTGTGTTCTTCACTCCCCTTCAAAACAGTGACCAGCGTACATGCCCCTTTCAATGCAGTGACCAGCGTACATGCCCCTTACAATCTGGCGGGCGGGCGGGAAGGTGACGTCGGGACGGTGCGTGCGACGTCACAGCCAGTACAGCGCCCGCCACAGTGGGGAGTGTCGGGGCGCACAATGCGCCTCCTCCCCTCGCTAGTATCCGCCCTGGAGCTGCAGCAAAGGTGTAAAAGAGCCACATGCGGCTCCGGAGCCGTGGGTTGCAGACCCCTGGTATAGACCCTGGTGCGTGACTGCTACACACAGTGAGGAGGACTTAGGAAGAGGCAGGTGAGTCTTAAGAGGAAGGCATTCTCCTCCACTGTCTGAGGCAAGATGTCCCTGAGTACCAGCTGCTGGGAATTTCAGGTGGGCAGAATGATGTTGCACTCATAATAATAATAATAATAATTATTATTATTATTTATTATTTATACCCCGCCCATCTGGCTGAGTTTTCCCAGCCACTATGGGCAGCTCCCATTTGAGTGTTAAAAACAATACAGCATTAAATATTGAAAACTTCCCTAAACAGGGCTGCCTTCAGATGTCTTTTGCAAATAGGATAGCTGCTTATTTCCGTGACATCTGATGGGAGGGCATTCCACAGGGCCATATCTTGATTGGCCACTGTGAGAAGAGGAGACTGGACTAGATGGGAACATTGGCCTGATCCAGAAGGCTGTCCTTATGCGGAACCTTATTGCTGAACCAGAAGTGTGTAGCATGACCACGTGCACAGAGCAGGCAGAAGTGATGCCTTTTCATGGACCAACTTTTCCACATATTTTATGGGGGGCGGGATATTCATTTCACTTGATTCTTTCTGTAGGCCCAACATTCCTAAATCCTGTTTTGTTAAAGAACATTTGTGATTATACGTCTCAGTGCCTCTTCAGCAGTGATGAAAATGTAGGCCAAATTGCAGGAATAATCCCTCCAAATAAGGGATCTAGGCTGAGGGTACAGAGTAATTTGGGCTCAAAAAAGATGTAGATTATACTTTTTTAAAAAGAAAGAAAGAACGAAAAGAAAGAAAGAAAGAAAGAAAGAAAGAAAGAAAGAAAGAAAGAAAGAAACTTGCCATTTTGTTCTCTTTTCTTTTTTGAAATAATTCAAGTTTCTAGATCTCAGGCTTCTGCAGGGAAAACTTTTAAATGTGCCGACAGAGTCTGATGAAGAACCAAGTGGGGCAGAGATTCTAGGGGATCAGAAGGAGGCCTGCACTGATGGCTGCAAGGAAGTATTTCAGCCACCCAGAAATGAGCAACATCATCAAGTCCCATTGTGCTAAAGGAGCATCTTGGGTACCGTGGTGGCAGCTGAACACAGAGAAACAAGCAATATGTGTAGAATAACAAGGAAAATGCAAGAACATGGACTAAGGCACTCAAGGCCACTGCAAGGAGCAAGCACACGTGACAGCAGATGGCTCTGGGACAATGGAGAAGCAGGCCAGCCCCTGCACAATTTATTCAAGTGCCACTGATGTGTGGCTTGAAGCAAACTGAATGCACTGAAGCAACACATCATCATCATCATCGCCTTTGGGGGGGACGCTGACGACGACATAAACAGACCTACAGCACAGTTGTAGGCATGTTTACTTGGAAATAAGCCTCACAGTGTTCAGTAGGGCCCGCTCCCAGGTTAAGTGTGTATATGCAGTGTCTTACAGCATACATAGCACATCAAGTGTTCAAAGGGCTTTACATTCCTTTAATAATAAAAAGATACCATATTTTAATCAGTGATCCCTCCCTCTTTTAAAGGGAAAAAAGTGCCAGTATTCATCATGAAGTTGTTACAGTAAGTGCCACACTTATAAATTTTTGGGGGAAAGGGTGCTGTAATTGTGTGCCCTTGAGTACCCCAAGAAAATAGAACTGATTTTAATCTGTTTTTATTATGGGTCCTATCAGTGCAAGCCCTGTGCAACGACTTCTGCTTGTGCAATGGGGCTTTCCCTGCTCTCAGATATGAAACACTGGGGCTCACAGAACAGTTACAGTATTCCCTAATCTATCTATTCCCTCAAAAAGAAAAAGAAACTTTTTAAAAGAATCCCTGAGATACTTTTAACTCCTCTTGCTAGTGAGAGAGTAGCAGTTGAAAAGTATGTATATTGGCTGCAGAATAGTATTTCACTGTCCTTCCTAAAGTGGTTTCTGCTCTGATGAATAAAGTTGTCAACTCATCACCTCTTCATTAAAAGCATAAGTGTTAATAATCAATGGAAACAGCCTTCATTGTGATTGTCATCAGAAAACTGAGGAGAGGCGTGAGGAAGGTTAAAGCAGCCAGCTTTGCTAGAAGAAGGCAAAGCAGGTAGCAAAAATAGCCACAACCACCTTAGCCTTAGAAGCCAATTCAAAAATTGTATTTTGGTGTTGGCTTCTCCTGATTCAGCAGCAATCTCTGTACTCTTTGATCAGGGTTCCTGTCCTATTGCTTTGGACAAAGATTTATTGCTCTGAGACCAAGTCCAGCATGAACCCAACTTAACCCAAGGAAGACCTATTTGTTATCAAAATAGAATCAATCACCTAATGATCTGTGGTAGGGACTGCTAATCTCCCTTGAGCCTCAGATGCTTTCTCCATTTCTTTTGGTTTATACCTCCAGATATTGTTGGACTTCCGTCCACATCAGCCCCAGCAAACATGGACAGTGGTCTGGGATGCTGGTAGCCGTGATCCAACAACATCTAAAGGACCTCAGGTTTCCCATCCCTGATCTATTATATAAACCCCCAAAATGGAAAAAAAGTATCTGAGGGTCAAGGGGAGCCCTAAGCAACAATTTAGAAACTCAGAACACAAAGACTGTAGATGTGTCACCAGACCCAAAAGCCTGAACAGTAATCACTGACTCATAAATTTCCCCTGTGGGAGAAAGGGGACAAATCCATCCCTGTTTTCTATCAAATTTAGGACATGGCGAAGCCTCAGTAAGAACATCACATTATATGGCTTATGGGAATTGTTTTCAGCCAAGCAGGGGAAGCATTTTAAGATCAAGAGATACAGGATGTATACATTGAAACAGCTGTTGCTGCAAAGTCTTTCCACCGGCTTCATGATGATGAGGCAAACCGGCCCCCGGCCCCCGGCTTTGCAATCTAATTGACAGATGGACTGGCCAGTGATTCCAGAGCTGGCTGACTGGTCCATCTTGGCACTCTCAATGCTTCCGGTAGGCTGCTTAACTTTAAAAAAAAAAAAAAGTTCTGCATATAATTTCCACCCCTCCCTTTAAAAGAAAAGAAAGCAAAACCATTATTAAGCCAGTTGCAAACTATCGGCACCCTGCTCTGCGGCTTCTGCACAGCTGACAATTATAAATAGTTTTCTCTGAGCTTGACATATGGGAAGGGAACTGAAGCATTCAGTAAGAATTTGGAGAGTGGCACCACTCCCAGAGTGGCTCCATCACACACACAAAAAATGTGTGTTTGTATATAGCTCCATAAAGAATATATTATCTGAGAATCGGGGCAGGGGACCTCAAGGAGGCAGAGATAGTGTGTGCTCCTTATAAGTGAAGACAAAGCCTTGTCTGTTGGATGTATCTGAAACACACTGTGCTTTGTCTATAGACCAGTAGAGGCCCAGGGATTTTAAGGATTTTGCCAAAGGTGCAGGAGTCAACACACTGGAAGAGGCAAAAGCGACTCTGTTACCCTTGCATTATTCATAATACGGAGAAACATGAAGCACTGGAGCTTTCCCAATGAAGAAAACAACTAGAGGATGCACTTCCAGGCAAGCATCTAGGGGCCTGTTCAAACATTACTGGGCCCTCTGGATTCTCCCTGGGGTGAGAATCACAGTACACAGCCCAACAATGGAATTCACTACAATAAGGTATGGTGATGGCCACCAACTCAGATGGCTTTCAAAGCCATCCATAGAGGATCAAGCTATCCATCGCTACTGGTCATGATGGCTCTATGTCACCTCTGAATCTGTGTTGCTGGGGAACAGCAGCAATGGGAGAGACCTGTTGCTCACATTTGCTGCTTTTGGGTTTCCCATAGGCATCTGGTTGGCCACTGTGGGAAACAGGAGGTTGGACCAGACTGGCTTTTCATCTCCTCCATCTGGCCTTATCAGAAGTAGGCTGAGGTCATGCATGCATCCTAGGGTGGCCAGGGGTCCTATTTTACAGAGGGTTATCACATTATTGTTGTTGTTGTTGTTGTTGTTGTTGTTGTTGTTTTTCTGGAGCTACGCAAGGGTACACTTCACCAGCACCTTCCCCTCAAATGTTAACAGTCTGGCGCTCACTGTAATAACTTCAAGGTGAGTACTGGCACCTTTTTTCTGGAAAAAAAGCACTGGGAGTGTATGTGTGGAGTGGAGGAAGTAGCCTAGAGGCCAAGGTCTAGATACGTATCCTCTCCCCAAGTAGGGTTCAACTAATAACCAAACAGATCCATAGGGCAGAGGATTCGAGTCACACATTTTGATTTGGAGCCAGTTCACGGACTTTCACCATGGCAGGAATGCTGGGAATCAGATCAGGCTCAGATCAGGTCTTGAAAAGCACGCAAGCTTCTTAGCCATGCCATGGCTGGCTTAACCCTCTCCCCTGCACTATTCAACACCACACATACAACACACTCCTGGAATAACACCCCTCTCTCTCTCTTGCTCCAGTACATCCTGCCGGCTCCAAAGGGCCCCACAGCATGAAAGCAGTGAATCATTTAGTGCATGTGCCACGTATATGAGCTGGGAAGAAAGAGAAGCTCCTTTTGCCTCTTCCCAGCCCCCCAGGAAGTGTTAAGAGTTCCACATAATATGCCGCACCCCTCCGTGAGCACACGCTCCTCCCCACCTCCAGGAGCTGGCACTGGCTCTTAACGGCACACAATAGGCTTTCTGGCCTGTTAAAGGGTGATTTCCGCAGCACGCTCCCCTCCTCCGGGCTGATTCAGTCCTGGAAAAAAAAGCATCTGAAACTAATAAAAGCCCATGGATGCCTTTCCTGCGAGTGGGAGCATTACTCACTGCCACTGAGCACTAGAAAGCAAGGCAACAGGCAGCCAAGGAGTCGGGTGGTGAGGACAGGGCTGGGGGGGAGATGAGGCAGCTGCTCCTAGAAAATTGGCTCAGAGGTTGGGGGCCCAAGGCAGCAGAGAAAAGGAAGCAGGCAGCCTTTGGGTGGGAGAGTCAAAGCCCCCTCCAGCAAACAAGAGGACATTAGGGGCCCGAGGTGTGGAGAAGCAAAGGCCAAGAAAACCTGGAGGTTGACTTAAAAATCATGAGGTTTTATAAATAGTAACAACACTCACTTTTGTGGAAAGAACCCTTCTCCTGCCTTGCCTTCAATTTGGCTAGTATGACAGCAAAAGAGCAGGGAGGGGAAATAGGACGGTTTAAAATGCCTTCACTAGGGGTGGGTAACCTGGGGTCCCAAGGGTCAGATCCAGCCCTCCAGGAGTTTGGGTTATTTTAAGGGGGTTCCCTCCTTCACCTGGTCTGTTGCCCTCTTATTATTATATAGCCTATCCCCTGGGGTTTAGCCCTTGATACTTCAAGCATGGAGCCCTGTACCTGAATGTAAGCTAATGACCTGTTTCAGTCCATAGCACATGATGGAACTGCCTTGGTGAAGCTAATCAGGTCTGGGTATGGCCTGGGTATCTGTGTATTCCATGCAGGCTGTCTTGAGCTCCTGGCAGGAAAAGGGAGAGATAAATGCAATCAACTAATTTACTAATTCACAAATGTTATTACATCCTTTCTCATGGTAAACCTATATGCTAAATCACTTGGCAGGATTCCAGGGTGGCCATTCAATGTCCCACCCCTAAACAGCATTTCTGGGGACTTAAATTGCAAGTGGCACCCCAGAATTAAATGGAGAGTCCCCTAGAACCATAGAAAAGAGCAGGAAGGGCTGTGTTGGTATGAGGGAACCCAAACGGGGACGTGTCAAAGGTGCATTAGCAAACCTGCATAGCTGTAGATGATGGAGAGCTGCTTGCGATACTTTCAGCGGAAACCATATAACAGGGCTCTTAAATAGAAAACCTGGTTTTCATTTTTCTTTTTCTTTTTTTCACAGAGACTTGTCTCACATCAGAAGTCAGGCCAGTGATTTCCCGTTTTCTCTGCCCTTCCCCCAGATGCCTCTGAGGCAGAACAATAATTGCAAACATATTTATGGCTGGAATGGTAACTGAGAGCGCTGCCTGGATCCACTCTCCTCCCCATCTAATCATGTTTCACTTAGTTAACATGATATGGGCTTTCTCGAGCCTGCTGCCAACATTGCAGATGTACTGCAGTTGGAGAGGGAAAGGGGGGGGGGAGAGCACTGCTTGAGACACTGGAAATGCCTCAGTGCTCCCTTCCTTCTGCCTCCCCTCTCTCTCACATGCAGGATGCATGCCAAGGGTTTCGGTGGAAGCACAAGGAAATTCCAAGACTGGGAATTGCCTCAAACTCATTATGGAAACACAAAGGAAAAATGACAAGCCGATAGGACATACACACAGGAATAATTGTCAGCATCCAGCTGTCATTCTTAAATTCTTGCATGCTCAGGGAGACTGAAGAGACAAGGCTTCCTGTTCAAAACAGGCAGGTTGCTCTCAGAGTTGGGAGGTTGAGATTTCATGTCCTCTGGCACAATTGGTCCTGTATGCATGTGTGCATAAATTTACAGGTATGAAAATTTACATAATCTGGGTAGGCTATTCAGGTTGCAGAATCCAGTATTTCTGGGAGCAGAATTTGCGTCAGGCTGTTGTTACAGAGTTTCTATTTGTTTTACATGCACATAGCTCCATCGGACAATAGAGGTCTGTGTTCCTCTCACATGTTTATAAAGCTGTCAGTTGGAGCTTCCTGCAGATCATGTTTAGCTACTGCCCACGTTTAGCTACATTACAGATCACCTTTTATTCCTCAGCTCAATTCAAACATTTGTTTCCTTCCATCAGGACTTGGGAGGAATTCAACGTAGTGCTAAGGAGATAGCTCCATCAGCACATGCATTTCTGCTTGGCTGATGGAACAATCTGCCCTCTCCTCCCTCTGCAGGATGTTCTGAGGGTTCTCTCAACTCCTCCAGAGCCAGTTTGGGGTGTGTGTACAAGGGATGCCCAGGGGAGAGAGATGAGGGAATGCCCCACTGCACTAGCAGAAGTTCTGGTAGGTTTACTTCGCTGAATCCTGCCCATGGATTCTAATGTATAGTCTTGGGAAACATTGTTCAGACTCAGCAAAGATCCACATACAGTTGTCTGGTATCTGTCATGTGACACACATTAACCAATCAAGGGGGGGGAGAGAGAGTGCCGCATGCCGTTATCTGGTATTAAATATACAAAGAGTGAAAAAGGAATGAACATTTTAAAATCAGGTCTGTGGTTCAGGCTTGACATTTAGTATGAAATCCAGTGGGACGGGAGCTCTGGCAAACCTTATAATGTCAGGGCTGGGAACTTACTGCAGCCTGGACTCATCATTATCTTCCTACTCCCTTTTCAAAACACACACACACACACACACACACACACACACACACACACGATGCCATGTGGGGAAGGTTCCCCTTCAGTAGTGATTCGTGCAGGTGGAACGGAAGATCTGCATGCGGAAACTTGTTTGCACATGAACATACTGTATTCGTTTCTGCACAATATCAGGAGCATGCTTATTTGAAGGGAATGGGAAGGGAGAAGCTTACAACTACCAGAAGATAATTATTTGATACATTAATGAGTGGCTTAAAGGATAAAGATGTGACAAGCTACTTCTCCCATGTGGACGTGGTAGTGCTTGACACTGCAGACCCCCATTACAATCTTAGAGTCATCCTGATCACACCAACAGCTCTCCTGAGATGTATCAATGCCTTAAGCAGCAACTACAATATCTGCCCAATCCCTACTGTTTTTGCTTCAGCTCAGATGCGGAGGATCCCTCACCACGTGGAAGCAAATGATCAGATTTCAGGTTCCGTTCTCCATGCTGACTAGGAAATAATCCTTCCACAAAAGTAAATGCGTACTGGAAGGACACTTCCAGATGAGCTGCTTTATTGAACACCCACCATGATTTGTTTACAGGGAAATTAGATGACATTGGCTATTTGTTGAGCATTCATCCTGATTTGTTTGCAGGGAGGTTAGATGATGTTATGTTGAAGCAAACGTCATCCCACACTTTCCAGGGCATTTCCCCATCACTCTTCTTATTGCAAAAAAGGCAGATCTTTAGGGGAAGTGAGTTTGTTGCATAAGACTCTCCCGATCAGTTATGATTGTGTAACCTGAATTTGCCAGAATGTGATTGAATCCCATCTGAAAACAGTGGCAATCTGCAAGCATCCCCAAAAGTCATTTTTAAAGAATCCATTTTCTAACCAAAATCTTGCCTTAGAACTGAAGCCTTTCCCCTCACTCTTTCATCACTGTTACTCACAAGCATTCGAGATTTTACACAATCAAGTGCTGTATAAATTTTATGAAATAAAATTAATTAATAAATAAATAAAGCCTATTGCTCTAACAGCTTACTTTTTTATGTGATTCATTTTGTCTTCAGCAAAGGTCTTAAAAAGCTGTCAATACTCATATTTTACACTGGGTTTTGTAATATTTTATTAGCCTGTCTTTAGCACTCTCTTCCTTCCCTACAGAGAGACAAAAGGCTTGGTGGCAGGCAGAAAAGACTTCAAAGATTCGAGGAACCTGGGCCAAAGAGAAGTATCTTCTCAACCCTATATTTTCCTACATGAACATCTTCAATGTATGTACAGAGATGGGCTTGATGTTACATGTGAACTGAGCCACCAATGGTCTTCAATTCCTAGGCCTCAGGCATGCTTGGCCAATGGTGAGAGATGATGGGAGTGGTAGTCCAGCAACATCTGGGGGGTCATGATGTCTATGAAAAGGATATTTGAGACTTCAGTCCTATATCCATGCAACCTGGAAGTAGCCTGAGAGATCCGTTGGATTTACATTTGTGTAGACATCTATTGGATCAGATTGTAAATTATCTTCGTCATTAAATTCAACAAGATAGATGGACACACACGTTGTGTGCATGTTTCCCCACTTATGACAACATTTATGCAGTTGTCTTTGGTGCTGATCACTCTGTATTATGAATAACATTATTTGGCAAAAGCTCTCAGAAATGTGAGAGGTTATATGAGGTGATCCTAGATGTGTTCTAAACACACAGGGCCATTTCATGTGATCTTTGCTGATGTCACCAACCTTAATGCCCTCACTGTTTGATAGCAAGGACTAGTTGGATTATTGTACAGATAAAGATATTTCCTAAAACTGATAAGACCCTTATTAGGCAATGGGTTGGTTCTTGTGTTTAAACTCCATGCTATGTTTTCAAGGTGAAAATGGTCTGAAACAAAGTTGAAGCATCTGAGACAGTTTCAGATGGAAAATTTTAGAGGGAAAGAACTGGATAAAGTCCAAGGTTGTTGTTGTTTTTCCTTTAGCGAAGCCTTTTTTGGAAACTGAAACAAAAAATTGCTTGTCGATTCAAGGCAGTTTGTTATATTTAAGGATTAACATTTACAGGGAACTTTCAAATTTCCACAATTTCAAGATGGGTTTGCAAAGCACATTGCAGTTTTTGATCCCATTTGCCTTCACAACAGTCCTGTGGGGTAAGTTGTCAGCAATCCCATTTTAGAGATGGGAAATTGAGGAAGAGAGGCAATGACTCACCTCAGGTTGTACAACATCTAGATCTCCAAGATTCAAATGCAACTCCCTGTTTTTTTGTACCTATGTAGAACAATTTGCTCTTAAAGTTTTGACTCAAATGTAAGCAAACGTTTCCATTCCGACAGCTAAAAACAACCACCCTCCAAAAAGCACACACTGTTAGGGTTGCACACAACCCTTTTATTTTGGCAAAATACAAATGGTTATGATCAGCGTGAGCACTCAGTGCCCAGTGAAATGGTCACTTGATTGCTTTCCATGCACCCAGATTAGGTCACCAATGTACCCTTTGAGCCAACCACAGTCTAACTGCAGGGTGATGCAATTTGCCAGGATTCACTCACCAAGAGCAGCAGCCCACATCCTGCCACACTTTGAAAGGGTCACATGAATCAGCTCACAACCCACCACAAATCAATTGTTTTTACACAACTGCAAATTCACAAATGCCAACTAGAATGACAGCTATCCATGGAAGAGACCAGTATTTTGAACAGCAACAAAAACCCTAAAGCACAGAATACTTCAAATGTGATGCTTCTGAAACATTATGAAAAAATTCAGTTCACCAGACAACTGCTCACAATGAGTTAAACTGGAAGCTTGCACAGAAAAGGACCAACTTTACAGTAGGCTTATTTGTTGCTTCACATGCACCTCTAAAGGTAACTTGAAGGGAGATTTGAACAACTTTGGGACAGATCCACATCATGCATTTAAAGCATTTCCAACACACATTTAAAGTGCATAACTTTCCCCAGAAAATCATCGGGACTGTAGTCCCCCCCCCCTCACAGTGCTAAAATTCCCAGCACCCTTAACAAAATGCAGTTCCCAGGATTCTTGGGAGGGGGAGTCCTGTGCATTGAATGCGCTTTAAGTGTATGGCTCTGCCCGTGGTTTATTCTTCAGAGTGTATTATTATTATTATTATTATTATTATTATTATTATTATTATTATTATCAGCAGCAGCAATCCTCCCCCTCAAATAAGTTCTCTGGTCCACCAGGGTACTAGTCCCCCCACCCCCCAATAACAGCCCTAGGAGTCATCCAGACAAACCCAAAACTAGCCCTGTTTAGATATTCCTTCCACATGAGTGACTGTGCAAAGTGGGGGGGGGGGGGAGGAACGTGTCCAACCTTTCTGCAAGCAAACACACACACACACACACACACACACAAACACACACACACACACACACACACACACACACGTACATTCAGAGAGAAGGTCTGCACAGATCTATACAGTTACCAAAGTTTATTTGTCAGCCCCTGTGGCTAATCACACAGTATATAAAAAATATAAGGTAAAGGTAAAGGTACCCCTGCCCGTACGGGCCAGTCTTGACAGACTCTGGGGTTGTGCGCCCATCTCACTTAAGAGGCCAGGGGCCAGCGCTGTCCGAAGACACTTCCGGGTCACGTGGCCAGCGTGACATCGCTGCTCTGGCGAGCCAGAGCCGCACACGGAAACGCCGTTTACCTTCCCGCTGGTAAGCGGTCCCTATTTATCTACTTGCACCCGGAGGTGCTTTCGAACTGCTAGGTTGGCAGGTGCTGGGACCGAGCAGCGGGAGCGCACCCCACCGCAGGGATTCGAACCGCCGACCTTTCAATCGGCAAGTCCTAGGCGCTGAGGCTTTAACCCACAGCGCCACCTGCGTCCCTATAAAAAATATACAGAGTCCCAATTAATAATCTTTTACATAAATAATAAGATGCAATATGTATCCTTTTGTAATCCTTGCAGCAACCTGTAAGGTAGATGAGAATCATTATACGTGTTCAAGGGATCTCTCCCTACTTGTGACTCCCAGCATACTGCGTCTGATATTGGAGGCAGAACACATTTATTATGGCTAGTAGCCACTGACAGCCTTGCGCTTTGTGAATTTGCCTATTGCTCTTTAAAAACCATCCATGTTGGTGGCCATTGATACGTCTAGTGGGAAAGAATTCCATAGTTTAACTATGTGCTCCATGAATAAATCTTACACACTTCTATCATTGCCACCCCTTACTAGTCTTCTTTTCCTAAACTGAAAATCCCCAAATGTTGCAACCTTTCCTCAAAGGGGAGTTGCTCCAAGCCATTGATCATTTTGGTTGCCCTTTCCTGAACCTTTCCCAGCTCTATAGGATGCCTTCTGAGGTGTGGTGACCAGCACACAGTGTTCCAGTAGTTGCACCATAGATTTGTATAATGGAGCTGAAGCTGAGAGAGTGCGGTTTGCCTAAGGACCACAAGAGGAAGGCAGAGGGAAGATTGAAACCAGTGGCCTTCCTGATTCACAAACTAGTCTCTTAGCTATTATTGCACTGGCTCCCCCAACTCTGTGGAGCGAGTTTGGTGAGTCTCGGGGAAATAAGAAAATATCTTTTATGTTCTGTGATGCAACAACACTTTGGAATAGTGGTGAATCCTTTAAAATGAAGGCAATCTGACAACTCTGAAGCAGACAAGACATGCTTACTTCATTGTGTGACTCAAGTTGCTTTGAAGTGGTTCAGACCAAAGGAGGCAGAGTTTGAGAGAGTGGAGAACATATTACAGAAGCTCTGGAGAGGCAAAGACACAGTACACAATCTGCCCTCATTTGTTCTCTTAAATGCTAAGCATGATGTCGCTGGGGGAGGCTGAGCATACAAAATCCTCTTGCCTTTGCTCTTTTCAAGCTCTCACTCACAAAGGCCATTAACCAGCGGGAACAGCAAATGGCACTGCAAAGGATCTGAAAAGCACAACAAGCTGTGTGTGCACAAGTATATTACTGGTAACAAAACTGCTTCTCAAGCCTGAAGATGATTATCCAGAGGCATCACAGAGGGCAGTATGCTATTTGTAGGGCTGCCCTATCCAAGCCCAGTTTAAAGATAAAGAACCATGAGAGAGAGCTGCAGGGAACTTGACGCTGCCCTGCAGGGAACTTAAGGGGCACTTGAACAGGCACACACAGCAGCTGAGCACAGTCTTCTCCATTACGGTGAAATGTTTGTGTTTCTATTTAGTCATTCTTCCTATATTTACATAAATTAGTGTAAGCACATTTTATGCAAATATGTGTCATCTTTTGAAGCTTGTTTTTGATTGTGCCTTTCTTTCTCTCTCCACTCCCCTTCCTTCTTTTTGAGGTTTGTAAATACCCTAGGCAATGCCTGAATGATCATATTTAGTAAAGTAAAGGGATCCCTGACCATTAGGTCCAGTCATGACCAACTCTGGGGTTGTGGCGCTCATCTCACTTAATTGGCCGAGGGAGCCAGCGTACAGCTTCTGGGTCATGTGGCCAGCGTGACTAAGCCGCTTCTGGCGAACCAGAGCAGCACACGGAAACGCCGTTTACCTTCCTGCCAGAACGGTACCTATTTATCTACTTGCACTTTGACGTGCTTTCGAACTGCTAGGTTGGCAGGAGCAGGGACTGAGCAATGGGAGCTCACTCCATCACGGGGATTCGAACCGCCAACCTTCTGATCGGCAATCCTAGGCACTGTGGTTTAACCCACAGCGCCACCTGCGTCATGATCATAGTTACATTGCAAAATTTCCTTTTAATCCAGGAACCAGCAATGGAGCCATTGATCACAGCTCCTGCTTTGCATGCAAAAAGCTAAAGATTCAATCCCTGGCTCCTACAGCTACGACTGGGAAAGACTCCCGTCTCAAACCCTAGAGAGCTGCGGCCTGTCAATTGGGTCAATACGGAGGAGCTGGATCAATGGTCTAACTTCATATAAGGTGGTTCCCTTAATACAGTGGTTCTCAAACTTTTTTTCTCTGGACCACACTTTCAGAATAACAATTCGCCCATCCCACACTATTATTATTTTTTATGGATGAGCAATACATTGGGGGGGGACTCCTAGCAGTGCTTGATTTATAACATAGAATACAATTGCTTTATAATATTATCATGGGGCATCCAGAAAGTATAAAACAATGCTGCTCCATAAGAACACAAATCATTCCCAAAATATAATTATAAACGAGCCTCTTGTGTATGTACCTTAAGTATGCATGCAAACTGAATGAGAGGTGTGAGCATGCAGTATCACTTAAATGTTCTTGCTCTCATTTTGCAAATGAAAAACAAACATTTTGATACTATACTATGAGTGCTACACTGAACTCTTTAAATGTTAACTTTGATTGTCCTTGAATCTTTCCACCACACTTGCCACACCCTTTGAGATCCACTGCCTCAATACCTCTATTCATTGGGATAAGGCTACTAGCCTAGGCTCTCCCTGGCTTGGGCTGTACTCAGCTCCCTTCCAATTTCTGCTCATGTGACCTTTGCAAGTCTTGTAGTTGGCCTTAAAGTAACAGTACCCTATACTGAAGTTACTTTGAAAAAAGCATGACGTTTGTGGTCTTATTGCTCCATGGTTTCATGGCTAAGCACCATATAGAAAGCGGGAGCAAAAATAAAAATAAAAATTATTTATTGGAATGTAAGCCTGCAGGCAGGGAGTGTTGTATTTTGATTTCATGTAAGCCACTTTGGGAGCCTTTTTTGGCTAAAGAGTGGGGTACAAATGCTCACTATAGATGATGATAGATGATAGATAGATAGATAGATATAGATAGATAAGATAGATAGATAGATAGATAGATAGATAGATAGATAGATGATAGACAGATAGATAGATAGATCCATGTAGATGCCCATTTCCTTGTCCCAATGCTGGCCAATGCCTTATATGAAACTGGCTTTTGCTACAGGCCTGTGCCAATTTGAAACACATGGCATTGGATGCAGCTGTGAGCCATTTCTTAGGTGGACTTCATGTGGACAGGGCTGGTCTTCTCCTTGTCTTCATGAGTAGTTCCATGATGCAGGCCTGGCATGCACCACATGGTTTGCAGGGCAGGAGTCACACACTACTCTCAATAGAAAGCAGTTCTAATTCAAGCCAATACTGCACAAAGTGACCATGTAGTGGACCCTTACATTGCCAGTATCAAAAACATGTGATTCTCATAGTTCCGAGTGTACTAAAACATAAAAAGAGGCTGAAAAAAGGAATAATTGGATTGTACGGGCAAGACCTACATTGTACATTGATTCATAGGCCAGATCTGTCTGCGCAGCTTGTGAACCACCAAGCAAAAGACAGACCAGCCCACCAACTGAATCTTCTGGCTTGTAAAGTGCTTTACAACTTCTTTGTTTTTGCTATCCTGGGCAAGTAACAAAATCAGGTGGTCTATTGACTTCTTGGTAGGCTAGTTTTGGCTACCACCACACACTGCACTCTGTAAGAGACATGTTTTATGTGTGGGTGTGTGGCACTTGAGACTCACTCCTATAGTCCTCCATGTGAAGAATTTACATGCTGAAACTACGCATGAACTGCTCAAAGCAAACCAGAACTAAAACCTACATGCAGCCAGTGGATGCAGTACAATTAAATGCTGCTGATATCCAATCCCTCCATCTGATCAAAGTCGTCCGATTTGTGCTGTTAATTACAAAAGAAAACCCATCAAAACTAGATATTATGTGACTATGGTTTGTGGGAGGGACTAAGATGTTGCTCTCCTCCTCCTCCTCCTCCTCCTCCTCCTTCTCTCTCTCTCTCTCTCTCTCTCTCTCCCTCCCTCCCTCTCTTCCACACACTCTCTCATGTTCCGTTTCTGCTCCCGCTGGTTCAGAGCACTTAGACAGACAGGGTTATATAACCTTATTTATACTTTGCACAATTGTGCATTTTTGCAAATTGGCTCAGTGGGACCATAAAACGTTGTTGCTGATGGCTAGGAACAGAGGAAATGCAAGGGGCACTCATTTGAAAGCAGGTATCATTGCCACGCATGAATGTACAGAACTCCTCAGAGATTTGCAAGAGGGAGAGAGGACCCAAGAAAATGATAGCATCTGCCCTCTGTTGCCTCAAAGATTACCTAATGTTTATTTATTTAGGAATTCTTATGCCATCACCATATAATTCATATAAAATATCAGTGTAACTTATATATAGAAGCATTTTCATGGATGTGTACAGAAGCATTACAGGGCAGCCCTGAGTATCAGAAAAGCGAAGCGACTTTCCATGCAGTGTTGACATTGCTGCAGCTGACTCCTGACCCTGCCGGCGCAGTGGATGCGACTGTGTAACTCAAATTCTGTTGCTGGACCACAACAGGGCCCCAGGATAGACCAGAGCCGAGTTCAGTTTTTGTTCGACACTGCTGTGCTCCACCCTCACTTGGTGGTTTTCTCTAGGACGTGTGGTTTTGCTTCCAGTGTGGATGCCCAAGAGCTAAAGCCAGGAACGCCCAAGATAGCCATACAGCTTCCCAGCTCATACTTCAGTCATGCCAGCGGAATAAATTCAGGAACAGACATGGACTTGGGGGGCTAGAAGGTGGCAGTATGTTCCTTGCTTGGCTATCAGACATAATTTTTTTTTTAAAGGAAGTCATTTGACACAAGGCTACAGCTTTCTTGTCTTCAAGAAGTAGTAGAAGAACACCAGACACACCCAGCTTTTCCCAAAAGCAATGAGGACAGCCTGAGCTAGCCAATGTGGCTGAATTCTAGGCCATATAGTCATTTCTGGCACACAGATGTTCTTTCTGGGAAGGAAGGGTCAAAGCAACACTAATGCTGAGGCAAATGGAAATCAGGCTATGACAGAACACTCTTCCTGAGTATGGGCAGTGGGTGTTTCTTCATGAGATAACTTCTGCTCTGAAGATTCAGGGACAAATTTACATAACCAAAGCAAAATGAGAAGGCAGTGGCCACACATGCGGGTGAGCAGGTTAACAGGTGACTCAGAGCCAGGGAGTTCGGTCAGCATTGGGCTTTGGCATGTGACCCATGATGTCCAAGCCCTGAATTTGGTTAGACTGGCTAATATTATTCTCCCTATACTGCAATAGAAGGGAGCCACATAGTACCCATTCATGACAGAGATGAGATTTCAGCGAGAAACATCCTGGTTTATGGTCCAATCCCTTATTTATACTATACCACACAGTGGCATGCCTTTGCCTCCTCCTCTGTTGCAGAAACATTTCTGAACCTCAACAAATCTGTGTCGTGGTGCTTTAAAAAAATAACAATCTCTGAATTTATGTTAACTGCAAAACCACCACAACGAATAACAACAAAGAGGAATTATGGCTTTCAACCACCTGCTAACAGCTGAGAATGGATAATGATGTGACCAAGCGGCTTCGGTAACAAGATATGGCCCAAAGTGGTAGACCTACATTTTTGGGGCCCCTGTAGTTTGAACTGGGGTCTGGGACGAGGTCTGGGAAACCACTGTTGTCTTCTTCAGTTGGATTGTTCCACAACAGATCACCACACCTTTACATCACCTTTACTGACCCTCAAACTTTGGGATTGTTGAAATATATACAAGAAAAAAATAATAATCATGCAATTCAAATGGGATCTACTAGATCAAAAAAAATTTAAGCAATATGGACTAAAGTCACTTCTGGGGCCCCTCTGGAATTAGGGGCCCTGAAGCTTAAGCTTCATTAGTTTCACAGTAAATCCACCCAGGCAATCGCTTTACATATTAAGGATGCTACATTGTTCCCTCTAGCTCAATACGGCCTACAGTGACTGGCAGGGGCTCTCCAGGGATTTTGACGGGGATTCTTTCCCAGCCCTACCTGGAAATGTCAGGGTTTGAACCTGGGGTTCTTCTGGATGCAATGCAAATGCTCTACCACTGACCATGACCCTTCCCTGCTATGCTAAGTGTCTTGAGGAACCGCATATCGTTTGAGATTGAGGCAGAAACACTTCTTTGATTAAATCAGCAGTACAAAGACGTCTTAAACTTTAAACCCCATTTTCCAGCATGGTGTGCTCTTGCCCAAAAGTAAATTGCCTGTAAAATGAGGCAGTGCAGGGAGAAATATCTGCAGCAACCGTACTGAATTAACCTTCATTTTCCAGGGTTATGCTACCTACACAGGGAATACGCACGCACCCGGGACACCCTATCCTAGCAACGAGAAACCCCCTTGCCCAGCAACTAAATCTCTCCAGGCAGCAATACAAACATTTCCAGAGGATAAAGAGCGGGTGGAAGCTCCTGCCTTTTCACACAAGTTTTGGCACGAAAGGCAGCGCTAAACCACAACACACAGGCAAACAAACTGAGCGGCCAACATCCAGAATATAAAGGCATCCTCCAGCCAAGAGCTGGGATAGCCCCCGCCCCAGTCCTCCAAGCTTTCCCACCACCACCAACCGCCCAAATTCACACTTAACAGGCTCTGCATTCATACTCTTCCCTTGAAAATTCACCCAAAAACTGGAAAAGAAGGGGAGTGGGGATGGAGTAGGGGTAAGAATCAAATGAAATCCAGATCCAGAAAACCGTTTTGACCCTTGCTACTTCTCTAGCAACAACATCTATCTGCAGACCATAAAAAGGGTGAGGGGAAGGCAGAGTTAAAGAAATGCAACTTATAGAATGCTGAGGTGAAATAAGAGAGGTTGGCTGATCTGCTTCCAATGAAGCTGAAGAACCCACAAGGGGCAATGAGTGAAAGTGGGGGTGAAAGACAGAAATACACACACACACACACACACACACTATCAAATGACTCCAGCACTCACCTGTAATCCGGTCCCTCTCCATCCCGACCAGATGTATTCAGCATCCGCCTGTCCCAAATTGTACTTTTTAACCACTCTCTCTGTTGCTTTTCCCCAGCTTTCCTTCTCCACCTCCTCCTCTTCTTCAAAAAAAATGTTTTTAGTCTAATTTCTTCAACCGGCTGCAATCACAAATGCACCCAGATTACCACATTTCCATGTGCTGATCATATGTTTGTGCTCCAAACTGAAGTAGCTTTGTCTCGTTGAAATAAAGAGGGAGAGAGGAATAAAGAAGGTGCCAAAGGCATGACCCAGGAAAAAAGAGAGAAATTCAATGTGATTTCTCTCCCCCCCCCCACTCGAAAAAAATATATTCTGCCACGTGCAGGGCTAAACTGAGAAACTCAGTTCACCCGCAAGACAGTCTTAAAGGCACAGTGCGTACATTTCCAGGACAAGGCTGCCGCTCTCTTGACTTGTCATTTAATATAGCTGGGAGATGCTCTGCAACTTGGCTCCTTGGAACAAAGCAAGCAACTCTCCGCCAGCTGCTAAAAAGTCTCTCCTGATTTCTCCATGCTTAATTCTGCTGCCGTTTCTCCTCCTCCCCTACTTTTTTGGCTTAAAAAGCACTTCGTAGCTCCAGAAACCAGCTGATTCCTCCATCCAGCCTGGTCTGAGGTTTTGTGATTGTTTTTTTGGGGGGGTCAAATTATACACAAACTATTCCGCTGATGAAGGCTGACTTCACTCCTCAGTGAAAAGAGAGAGAGAGAGAGAATCACAGGCTGTTAACTAGGAAGGATTACGGCACATGTTTGCTGTCTCCAGTGAAGAGGCTTCCTACTCAGTCTTGGCAAGGAGCTGCCGTGTTGCCTTGGCATGAGGAACTGGACCTTCCCTTGTCACATTTGCCAACAGAGGGATGGGGCTCCTACAGCTGGCCTGTAACTGAGAGGCTGCAAAATCTCTCTTGCCAGTGATGGGGTGGGGTGGTGGTGGTGGTGGTAGAAGAGCCTAGAGGGAAAAGGCTGGATCTCCAGCAGCCCCTGTCAAAAACTCAAGGTGATGAAGTCTGTGCTGGCAGAGCAACCAACCAGGGTGGAAATTAAATGGAATGGTCACAGTGAGCTCACCAACAAGGTGGGGTATCACAGCTGGTTTTATTAAATTGTTGCTATGACTTGGGAGGGTGCAATGCCCTTGCAATGCCTACCAGAGAATGGACTTGGACTTATTTGCAGCTGTCAGGGTGGGTCTGCAATGGGTTATTTACAGCAACAGGATGTGCTCATTTAGCATCTCTTCCCATCAAGGCAGCCCACCCATGCCTTGAGCTCAGCCATCATTCCTCCCTGGTCTACCCAGCAAGAGGGGACCATAGCACAGTTTTTGCAGCTTCTCCTGGCCGCGAAACCCAAGGTGTGGTTGGATTGCTGGTGGGTGGGTGGAAATGCCTTTTGGGTGCATGGCTGGACTGTATCAAGCTGGCAGAACTTGTGACTTACCAAGCCAAATGCAGATCACCCGGAGCTTGAGAAAATTCCTGGTTCTACTGCCAGGAGGTTGTTGAGCTGCTGGCAGGCTGCCATACATGGCTAAGTGGGGCTGCATTTGACTTGCTAGGTCCCAAGTTTTGCAGCCCTGGGCTAGATTGTCCCTTTCAGCTCCAGGGTTTGGTCAACCAACATCTTTCCAGCTAGTTTTTAAAAAACGAATAGGTTGATTGCAATATGTCAATGGTCATGCATGTGGAGTTTCAGGAAGCGGCCATTAGCAAGCAACCAGATTCCTGCCAGTCCTATTCATAGGGCTGCCTCCACACAAATTCTGCACAGATAGCCAATGCTAACAAATGGGCCTGCACTGGAAACACTCTAGAAAGCACTCCTGTGGAAACAAATGTTGCCAGGCCCACAAACTGCTGAGCCTGAAAATGTTCTTCAGATCTCCCAGTCCAGTTTCCAGTAAAGAGAGGCAAGAGCCTCCAAAGCCATTACTTGAAACAGATTAGTCCAAAGGTGGGGAACCTGTGACCATCCAGTGGTTGCTGGTCTACGGCTCTCATCACTCCTGTCCATTGACCATGCTGGCTGGATCAGTTGAGAGTAGGAGTTCAAAAACATCCAGCGGGCTGCCGGTGCCCCATCCCTGTTTCAATGCCATTCATCCAATAAAATCTACCACTTTGACTATTACAGTGCTTAATATACCAGTGCAGTAAACCTGACACAAATCCTGAGTGGATTCCCTAAGATGGTTGAATAGCACCTTGTACACCTCTTTCTGGAAACACTGGCAGCCATGCTGGCACCAAACATATTGCCCTGCTTTCCTTTGGACCACATCAGTGAGGCTGAGAGGGCGGTCCTGTCATCTGGACAGCCCAAGGACTTCATACACAGTCCAGGCTTGCACCATGGAAGGTCACTTTGGTTCTTCTAATGCAGCTGTTTGACTTCACCCCTGGAGGTGCATTCCATTGTCTCTCGAGACAGACAGATGCCAACAGGAGAAAGACCTGTTTTATATATGCAGTGGGGTGTGGGACTCGGGAGGAAATTTTATGCACCCATAGACTGCATGCAGAACATGTGTGATGCAGAATGTATGTGTGTTTAGTTCATGTACTGCCTGCCTGCCACACATGCTTCCAGGATAGGTGTGTAAGCCAGAGACTCATTTTGCACTTCTCACCCACATGTAGTTCAACCATAAACTGGGAGCCTTATGAACTCATCCTTTGTCTTATTGTCAACATAACATTTGCAAGTACAACTGCAAGGTTTGGGGCACTGGTGTATTATCCTCACATTACACATGAATTCATGGCTGAACTGAGATTTATTTATTTCTATTTATTTAGGAACATAAGGTAAGCCTGCTGAATCAGACCAATAGCCCATTTACTTAAGAATCCTGTCCACCCAGGAGTCAACCAGATTCCTGTGAGAAGCCTACAAGCCGGACATGAGTGCAACAGCACCCTGCAATTCCCAACAACTGCTGTTTGCAGGCATGCTGCCTCTGACAGTGGAGGCAGAACATAGCCACCATCTAATCCTCTTCTAAAGTCATCCATTTAAACCCATCACTGCCTCCTGCATCTCACATTTATTCCTTCATGGAACCCAAAGTAGCAGGTGCAGGTGATTCCCAGGTGGTCTCCTGTCTAGGCACTGACCAAACCCAGACTTGTGTAGCCTCAAGTGCCTTAAGACCACACCCTGGGACTAGAGATTCCCCATTCACTGATCTTCTTAGATCAAGTGGACTTCTGCAACACTTGGGACATACCTCGCAACATGCTTGAGAAGCATGCCTTAGGGTTACATTAAAACTGTCCTTCCAAGTGCTTGTCTATCTGCACAGCTGCCACGGCTTCCTCCAGAGCCCTCCCATGTTTGAGAATACCCTTCCCAGGGCCTGGACTCCAAATTTAGATGTGCTGTTCCAGCCTGCTTGACCCATGCTGACTAAGTGGAATAATTTTGCATCATGGGATAGAGGGGGCTTTGCTCTGCCGGACTTAAGACTTTACTATGAGGCAGCAGCATTCTGCTGGCTGAAACAATGGCTACTTCTTGAGAATACAGATGTCTTGGATTTGGAGGGATATGATAACAACTTCGGCTGGCATGCATATTTGTGGTATGACAAGGTAAAGGTTCATAGAGGTTTTAAAAACCACATTGTCAGAAAGGCATTATATAACGTGTGGATTCGCTATAAGGACTTGTTGGAAAATAAAACCCCCAGGTGGTTGTCACCCATGGAAGCCAAGGCGGTAAAAAAACTTAATATGGAATCAGATTGGCCAAAATATTATGAAATAATAGAATACGATGGTGAAAAGCCTAAATTACAGAGCTTTGAGAAATTAAAATCTAAAGTTCGAGACTGGTTACATTATCATCAGATTAATGAGACATTTAAGCAAGACAGGAGACTAGGATTTCAGAAGGAGAGGTCAAAGTTAGAAACAGAGCTATTGGAATCCAATACTAAGAATTTGTCTAAAATGTATAATTTGTTGCTGAAATGGAACACTCAAGATGAAACAGTAAAGTCAGCAATGATTAAGTGGGCACAGGATATCGGACATGATATTATGTTTGCAGACTGGGAACAGTTATGGACCACAGGCATCAAATTTACGGCATGTAGTGCCTTAAAAGAGAACATAATGAAAATGATCTATAGGTGGTACATGACCCCAGTCAAGCTAGCAAAGATATATCATCTGCCCAATAATAAGTGCTGGAAGTGTAATGAATGTGAAGGAACCTTTTATCATCTTTGGTGGACCTGTCCAAGAATTAAGGCCTACTGGGAAATGATCTATAATGAAATTAAGAAGGTCCTAAAGTGGACATTTGTAAAGAAGCCGGAGGCCTTTCTCCTGGGCATGGTCGATCAAACGATTCCAAAGAAAGATAGAACTTTTTTTATGTATGCAACCACGGCAGCAAGAATTCTTCTAGCAAAGTATTGGAAGACTCAAGAGTTACCTACTCTGGAAGAATGGCAGATCAAGGTGATTGAATATATGGGACTAGCAGAGATGACTGGCAGAATCCGTGACCAGAGGAGAGAGACAGTGGAAGAGGACTGGAAAAAATTTAAAGTGTATCTTAAGAATTTTTGTAAAATTATGGAATGAGAAGATGTCAAGGGCTATGAAATTAGAGAATTTATAGCTGTTAAAATCTAAACTTAAGAGAATTTAAAGAAAGTTGTGTTTTTCAAAATTGAAAGAAGGATTGCTTAAAGCTAATTTAAAAAATAAGGGTGCAGTGATGGGAAGGTTTGGGGAAGTCATGTATGTTTGTTTTGTATGTTTTTCTTTTTTTCTTTCTATTTTGTTGTCTATTCTGTTTTCTATACTGTTTAAAATGAATAAAAAATTTTATAAAATAAAAAAATAATAATTTTGCATCATGGAGAATGAGTATGGCTTGACTACATCCCCCAAATGACATCTCTCTCTCTCTCTCTCTCTCTGTCTCTCTCTCTCTTATAAGCACATGACATTGCTGGTCTGCATTTATCTGGTGATTCATTTCCATCCCCAGATTATTAGGACAGATGAATCATCTTCCCATGAAGCTGGAGAAGCAGCTAAGAATTCTGCCTTTTGGGCTGCAGCCTCCATAGGCAGGCAGGCACTGAACTTATATGTGCTCTCCCCACACGTCTGCTAAATATGGCATTCTGGTTACTGGGGGTGGGTGAGCAGGACAGGAAGTGGCATGTGGGATCAGACAAATGCATTCCAACCAATGTGGTCCCTTCGGAGGAAAAAAGTAGGAAACACAGCAGCAGGCACTCAGTCACTCCTTCTATACCTTGAGTAATTATAGGATCTCTTCAAATACTCTGACACAGGAAGGCTTGTTTAATGTCTTCCATATCTGACGGTGCAACTCTGGATGCCCCTTTCTGCCTACAATCTCTTATACCGTCATCTTGCAGGATTAGACAGCTAAGCAAGAAGCTATGTCTTTCCATACATGGTAAGAAACTCTGCATTTTTCATTGAACTGTGTAATACAGAAGACAAGGCTACGTGGCCTGCTCAGGCTCCAATGTGTGTTATATAGCAGTAGTGTGATATAGTGGTGTGCTATGCAGCTGATTACAGGGAAAACAGAAACTCCTTGTTATCAGTCCCCAGGCCATTTCTGAGCATGATTCAAAGAGCTGCTTATGACCTACAAAGCCTACACAGCTTGGGTCCAGGCTATTGGAAGGACCACATCTCCCTATATGAGCCTGCCCAGGCTTTGGGACCTTCCAGGAACACCTTTCTCTTGGTCCTGCCACCTTCACAGGGATGTTTGGTGAGGCCATGAGAGAGGGTCTTCTTGGTGGCTGCTCCTGGATTGTGGAAGTCCCTCCCACAGGAGGCTAAGCTGGTGCCCTCTCTGTTTTCCTTTTACTGGCAAGCAAAGACTTTTCTGTCCTGACAGACTTTTGAGGCAGGGTCTTCTGAGGCTGCATGTTATGCTTTTAGATGTGTCCAGCACTGCCTTTAATGGAGTTACTTTTTAATATGTATAGTGTGTGTTTAGTTGTATCTGTCTAAGGGCTTATTCACACTTGCCTTTCCTCTGCACCTTCCAAGCACTTTAAAGCTCTGTGTCAGAACACACTCTCTCCCTTTGCCCCGGAGCTCTCCCCACAAAAACCCACTCTTTAAAGCTGAACTGGAGCAAACAGCAATCCACAGAAAACCCGAACTGTGATTTAAAGAGTGGCTTTTCACAGAGAAAGCTCTTGGACAAAAAGAGAATGTGCTTGGACTTGGAGTTTTAAAGCACAGACCTGTGCCTGGAAAGAGCTAAGTGTGGATAGGCCCTTAATTTATGCTGTGATCTGCCTTGGGTGTTGCAGTGGGAGAATGGCAGGATATTAAGAAATAAATAAATAGCAGTGTGCCAGGAATGTAACCTATTCCAAGTACCTCCAAGCAAAGGCAAAGTTGTGGGGAAATCCTTATAAAGCTATTCTTTCTTTTCAGTATGTTTTCTTTCAATTTGAGAATGGGAGATGCTTGAAGGTATAAATTTTGTATGTGTGTAAGAGTGATTTGCTATATTCTGTCTACATGCTTTGGATGCTGCTAACCTCTTGCAAAACTCACAGGAGAGTTCAGATTTTTTTTAAAAAAAACTAAACTAAAAATAAAAAATGTATCTTTCTGTGCAGATAAACATTTGCATATAAGTTTCATTAACTTTCAGCCCAGCCAGCCACCATCTTTAGCTGCTGACATGGAAAGCTTTTTCTTGGATGGGGTGTGGGGACAGGAAGAAAAGCAAAATCCAATTAAAGGCTCGGAACTTCGGTTTGGACAGACCTTGTCTTTCATGCTCAGAAGTCCTTTCCAAAGCAACAAGGGCAGTGCTCGCAACAGAGAGACAAATAAAGCATCCATTATGCAGGCAGCCAAGCTCAGACAGCTTTGGATATTCTGAGCAGCTTCAGAAATGCAGGAAGTGTAAGGGAATCCCAGGCTGGATGCTGGGATTATCCACAGTGTACAGACAATGAACACAGCATTTCCAAGGAATGAAGTGTTCTCATTGGTCCAAGCACCATGCACCACACATGAAACACACAGTAGCTGCACTTATGAAACTTCCTTAGAGCAGGTCAGACAATTGGTTCAACTAGCCCAACATTGCCTACTACATGGTTAGTCCCCTCCTGATGTTGTTAGACTACAGTTCCCATCATCTCTGACCACTGAATACAATGGCTACAGATGATGGGAATCTGAAGCCCCATAAAATATTGAGGATGCCATGTTGGCTACCTCTGGGCTACTTTGAAAGGCAGAGGTCTTACAGGTGTTTTTAGGGTAGCGTGACAGATGTGGCTGCATTTGGTGCAGGAGGCACCACAATAATGCTGTAAAACAGAGAACAAGAGATGGGGGCATGGACGACCACCAAATTTTAGCGTAGCACAGAGCGCTGCTGAAATTTGAGAGCCCAAAGTCTGCCACTACATGCTGCCTGCCATATTTTAATTGGTACACCAATGATAAAACAAAACTCTAGTAGGATAACTGGCACATATTTTCTGGTATATTTACTTACTTTCTTAAGATTTTTGTGGCAAGCCATCAGTCAGGAGCACAGAGATCACCCATGTGGAAGGCATTAACTATTGATAACCAATATAATAAAGTGCTAAGATCCAGTAGCAGATGCCCCATTATTAGGCAATTTAAATTTTCAAAGTTTTCCCAGGTGATTAGTCTCCCTGCCTCCCCCAAAATAATGAGCTGAATTTGAGGGGAGGGGGAATAAAAGACCTGTTGTCTAGCACCCCAGAATATTTTTAATGATAACATTGTAAAGAAACATATTGTAAGGGGAGCTGCCATCTCTGGGAGTTTACGAGCATATATTCATTTGTTATATTCAGAGTTTTAGTTTCTGGAGTTTTGGTCTGCAACTTTCATTAAGAATAGTTCCCCTCTGGCTGAACTGCTGTTGAGCAGAAAACCCATGGAATATCCTGCCTGAGCCTATTACTGTACTTCCTAGGAACTTGGATGGATGCTTTTAAAACTATAAACTTTTTTTTTTATCTATTCTGTATACTAAACTCTGCTTCCACATACCTCCTACACCACACATTATCTCCCAAGGAACATTTTTAATCACCAATTACTGACTACCTATAAGAATGGCTATCCATCAAAGCTACAGAGTGACTGAAGGTTATCTCGCTAGCTCCAGGCCTTTCTGTTATGCAAGGCCCTTCATGCACAGAGAGACATGCTGCTTGAAGGAGCAGAAAAGAAGGAATTTGCTTTGAGATGAGAAAAAAATATTTAATAGCAAGACAGCTGTGTTTTCCAGTGTCTAGTGCCTTTCCCCAATCTGGTGCCCTCCAGATGCTGTTGACCTCCAATTACCATCAGCCCCAGCCAACATGGCCAATGATCAGGAATGCTGGGAGCCAGGGCTGGCACACCCATGAAGCAAAGTAAGGTGACCGCCTCAGGCGGCAGGATCCACAGGGGCAGCAGATCCCAAAGAAGAGCTTTATGCCTTGCTTGTTCCTGATGTAGATCTTTACTTACTGCTTCTTCCCTGTTGTCCATTTTGTCATTTTCCCTCAGGTGCCAAAATGGCTTGGGAGCTATAGTTACACCATATCTGGAGGGACATAGGCTCTGCCACCCTGTGTTTTAAAGGATATATTAACCTATCCCTGCATTAAAAGATATACACCTTGAGGATACCTCAAGATATATCTGAAGGTTGTGGGAGACTGGTCTACATAGTGGCTGTTTCTCATATACACACTGCAACCTGTCTTTGTCTGTCTCACACACAAGCTGCTCACTTCAGATTGAAAATATTTTTTAAACAAACATAAAACTTTGCTATGATAACCTGAATATACAACAGCAGAAACACTTGATTCAGAAAAGGGAAAACCTCATGAAGATTTTTTTTTAACATTGCTCTGTACCCAAACACTCCTCTCTGGACCCAGTTCCAGCAGTCCTGAGACAGGAAGGAAAAGTCTCGACTTGTACTCCATGAATAGCTCTGGTCCGAGGACAGATTTAGATGTGGGTACATTATTATGTGGCTAAGTTACAATTAGGGTTTCTGGAAAGCACTGCAGAGTAGCTGAAAGATCTTGTCTTTACAACCCCAACTCGGGCATGGCCAGAGAGCTCCTGCTCTCTCTACTTCTACCTCCTTCTCATCTGGACACAGTTATTTATATATCTATGAAGGCAGGTTATAGGGGCCACGGGGAGCAACAGAAGGGGAATTCAACTTGGACATCAATATGCCCATGGGCATTTTGCAAAAAAAGAAAAACAACCTAACCACCAAAAATGAGTCTCAGAAGTCAAATGTTTCTTGGTACATGAGAAAGAATGGGTGGAGGTTATGATGTTCAAAATGCCATAAGAAGAGGACCAAATAATATTTTTGTAATTGATTGGCTTGTAACTTTTTCAGGGTTGGCCAGCGTACAAAACACAGTTCCTCACAGCCAGCACTCTTTGTAAGGACTCAGCTGGTGCTAGCATCAGAACCCTGCTACTCACCTTCCAGAGGACCACTCTCTAATTTCCACTCGCCCATGGTATAAGGTAGAAATTCAAAGACATTCCTGACCTGGCCTTTTCTCCTACAAGACGCATACATGCAGAGGGAGAGACATACAGTGAAACACACCTATTCCCTAAAAGGACCACCAGATGAACCTTCACAAACACGACACTAGCAGTTTTCTCTTGGTGGTTTGAACCAAGAGTCATTCTCTTCATACTGGACCCTACACATGCACCCACAGTCCCACACACAGAGAGGAGCATTGCAGTGCTAGCAGAATATGTAAAGGGGGGGAAGCTGAGCTGCTTCTCCCTCACCCCACCCCCCACATACTTCAGTTCTCACAACAGCAAAGCGTCATCACCACGGTACCTTTCAACACCTTTGCTGCAAACAGTTCACCTCTGCTCGCCTGGTTGCTGAAGCTCCTTATGGAGTAAATCTCTGTCTAGTCTTGTGCAGTTAGTTTGCTGCCTTCCCAGCACAGTCAACTGTTACTCTCAAGGCTATTACATTCCATGTAGATACATATTGGTTGGCATTAACAGATAATGAGTGTGTTTTATCTCTCTGTTGGTGTATTGTGTTTGAGCAAAGGGTAATCTGGAATGACACCAAAAAAAGTAATCAAACATAACTAAATTCCATTGTGCTTTGTTTTGTGAACAACTATCCATCCTTTCATAGTTATAAAACTGAGGCCAGGAATCTGTTTTTGATATCAAAACTGGAGCTTGCACCCTTTCACACACAAATCTACTCCTGTTTTCTACCACCACCAAACTTTCTTAATTTCAGGCTGCAAACCTAACCTCAATCACATGTGAGGAAGCCCCACTAAATTCAACAGTTTTGAGCAGACATGTTTAGGATCGCACTATAAATTTGAAGGGGAAAACACTTTTTGTTCCCACTATAACCGATGGGAGTCAGTCTCAGACACCTTTGCTGATCTACTGCACATCTACCTAGTACACCCAGACCTATCCTTTGTCCACCCTGGTCTAGTTGAAAGACAGCCATGAGACAACCCTCTTTAATATCTCATAGATGGAAAATCTGTGGTATAGTAGAGCATAGTGTAACCTGGATCTGTTGAATCTCAGCTGCTGGGCACAATGCTGGCATGCATTTACTCTGATTGCACTTGCAAAATGAGGTCAGGGTTCTTGCACTGTGCCCTGCACAGAAATACATAATGATAAGGAATGCATGCTGCCTGCTTTAAGGATTGTTCCCCCATAGCTCCAAAAAACCCTAACCAAATAAACAAAAATGCCAGTTGAAGCATCACAAGACAAAGCAAAGACAAATTATTCATCTATCAAGCTTGGGAGCTGGCTAAAAAGAAGGGAGAGTTGTAGCAGGACCTCAAGATTCAATAGCACCACCGTACAACAAGAGACTATAACTCCATAGTAATGTCTGGGACTGTAGCTCAAAGTACAGCACACATTTTTACACACAGGAAGTCTCAGGGTTGATTCTGGACTTTTCCATTTTAAAAAAAACCAGGCAGCAGATGATGTGAAAACACCTCTCTACCTATGATTCTGGAGACCCAAAGGGTCAGAACAATACTGGGAAAGATAGACAAATAGTGTGACCTGATCTAAGAAGCTTCCTACGGGTTATATCTAATGCTGTCTGTACACAAGTGGAACAACCTTCCACTCATGCAACAGGATTTCATGTCCCTGCAGCCCTCCACATACCCTCAAAAACAGCTCCAGAGGATTGGCAGACTTTCTGGAGCAAAGATGGAGCAAAGCTCCATGGGAGAGGAGAAGTATGGTAGCATAAACCGAAGTCCATTTGCACTCTCTGGAATCCACCCTTTGCTCTAAAGGCTGCAATCCTGAACACACTGACTAGGGAGTGAGCCTCACTGAACAAAGTATGACGTCCTTTAAAGTAAAAAATACAGATTGCTCAGGAAGGAAGGGGAAATCTAGATGAAAGGAGACCCATTCAGATCCAAAGTGGGAACTAGGGATGAGCAAATCTCTTCAGGCTGGTTCTTTCCGTTTCTCATTTTTCCAATTGCATGTTCCCTTCTCCACAGTTCTGCAGCAATTTGTGATTTAAACAAAAACAAAAGACCTCATGAGATTGTGTCTGCATTTTAGTGCAAACATCTCGTAACATACACATTTTTGTGTGGAATTTTGAACTTATCTCCCACCCTTTTAAATCATCTCCAGCTGTATGTGCATATGAGCAAGCTCTCTGACAGAGTGGCAAATGCAGCTGGGGTGACTCGCCTGGCAAGCAGGACAAATGGGGACAGAGACAGCCACAAGAAAGCCCAGTGATCTCATCTAGGGAGGCAGACAAAGCAGGTGGGCAATGTCAGCCAGCATGTAGCTAACCAACTCCTTGGCCGCTGTGGGGGAGAGAGGGAGAAAGCACAAAGGCATAACGCTGCCTGCCTTGGAAATTCCTGGGCCAATGTTAGATCCAAAGCATCCCTTGTGTGAGGTAAGTTTCAATGGAAGAGATTATTTGTAGAGTGCCTGCAGATTTACACCAGGTTGTGAGATGCCTTCTGTGTCCAGCCCTCCAGCTGGGCTAGAACGGAAAGGAGTATCCACCAATAGATTTGGAGGGCTTTGCAAAGCAGAAAATTAACTGGAATGCTTTAAGTTCATTGGCTTCTCTTGAATATTTTAATTTTAAGCAAGTTCCAAATGGTGAGTAGATTTCCTATGCTAACAGCTGCCAAGTGTTCATTATCACTGCATGATATCTCTCAAATGCTGACAGAGGGTAAATACAAGATAGATGTTATGTGTCAAATGCTATCAGGTGATGTCATACATCCCCTGGCAAGAGGCTATTGTAGCCCCATCATCTATCTCATAAAGCAGGGATGGCCAAACTTAGCCCTCCAGTTGTTTTGGGACTAAGATTCCCATCATCCCTGACCACTGGTCCCGTTAGCTAGGGATGATGGGAGTTGTAGTCCCAAAACAGCTGGAGGGCCAAGTTTGGCCATGCCTGTCATAAAGGTAAGTTGGCAATGTACATTTATTGACTCACTAGTGAAAACACTGGAAAGTGCACCTCAGGCCCCCCTCCCCCCTGGATATTTAAGGTAAGAGTCTCTCTGGAGAGACTAACAATTGCAATTTTTACTTACAACATGCACATATACACTTTATGTAATAATATGCAAATGCAACAACAAAATAATTATATTCTTTGATTGACAGGTAGGCTGCCCCAGCCACCTGTCCAAGTTGGTTCCCAGGATCATATGTTCCTACAGAGCCATATACTCACTAGGTTTTGGGGAAAGGTGCTAGACAATATAAATATGATTATGCGGAAAAACTTAAAATTTTCAGAGGTGTAACAGGAAACTGTGGCTTAAACTAACAATAATGGAAGCCCCAAAGCCAGCATGCAGGGAAACAGGGGAGGCGTTGTGTGGGCGGGCCAAACATCAGTTCTTGGCCTAATAAACTGGAAGGAATTAAACTAAGTTTCTGATCCAGGCAGTTGGAAGGAAAGGCGAGTTATTCTTTGTACAACACGTCTTCAAAGTGATCACTATAATTTGTGGAGATCCATGTGTAAGAAGTAGGGCTATTGAAAAATTAAGGAGTTTTTGATTGATAGTAATCTCCCTTTGAAATTATATATTTAAATGTAACCAGTTTGTATTTTAACAAAACATCAATACAGGTACATTTTTTGAGGTAGTGAAATACGTATGTGATATCTAAGAATTCAATAAAGAAAGATATCACTCATAGTTCATAAGCAAGGCAGGCTTTAATATTTTGCTTTTTTTCAGCCATGAAAAATAAATAGGGAGGATTCAACATCGTGTTAAAGCAATCATTCCATCAGGCCAAGCATTTCAGCTTGCCAGATGGAGTGATACTCCCTGCCCCATGCACTGTTACTGGGAGCTCTCCCGGCCCACCCACAATCAATTTCTGAGGCCATGGAGGGAGGAAAGGGAGGGGAGACCCATTGAGCAAGCAGAAACCCTTGCACAGCACTTCTGCTGATGGGACTCGTTAGCTGAATCCCACTTTTGTCACTAACATCAACATCAGGGGTCACCAACATGGTACCCCATCGGTTGATGTTATGCTACAGCTCCCATCAGCTCCAGCCAGCACGGTCAATGGTGAGACATGAAGGGAGCTGTGGTCAACAACATCTGGAGGGAATCAATAAATGCTGAATTTATCTAGTACAGGCAGAAACAAACTAGTTAATCATCAGGTCAACATCTAGCTGAAGATCATCTTGAATGGTACGCTATTCTACCAATGAACTATCCCCTTTTGGAATTTCCACTGAATGTGTGAGGAGCAAGAGGAAGCTCAGTCTATCTAGACTAAAAAAGGGACTGCAAACTTCAACCGTTCTAGATTTATCCACTGCCCATAAAACAACATTATGTCAGGAATGGCTGTTACATTACAATCTGCTTCTCATGCAAAGACTATGAAGAACCCCACGTGCGGCAACATTCTGTCAAAGAAGTCAGTGTTGCTTTTCAAAAAATAAGAGAACCACCTGCAGCCTGAATCCATCCAAATGACATGGTCAGTGGGTATCCATGGGGCATGTTATTCAATGATGCAATGCCCTGTCTGTGCCAGGCTGCCTCTTTTCCAAAGACATGGGCATTACTCACAATGCATCAAGCAAAAATAATAATAAAAAGTACACAAATAAGAATTGCAATTGAAAGGAGATTGAAAACAACAACAACAACAAATCAGCCAATCAGCCAATGGATCAGTGTGTTTGATGGATAGGGTTCTGCCTTGTGTCTTCCAGTTCAGGATGCTGTGCACATTTTCTGTTATGAAGATTGATACTTAAGCCCATGTTTGTGTAATCCATTTTTCTGCTCCTTTAAGACAGCTGGCCGTATTATTTTTCTATAGAGAAGGCTTGATGGGGGGGTGCATGGTGGGGAAAATTTGTCAAGGTGTTCTTTGGCAAGAGAAAGGGTGAAGAGGGAAGGGAGCCTTAACTCTTAAGAGGTTTTCAAAATGTGCTGCCATTTTCTTTTGCTTTGGGACTGCATCTTTTTGTTTTTGTTTTGATTTTCTGTTTTGCATTTTTTTTTCAGGTTCATCATTTGTTATCTATCCACATGCTTATACACATACTTCATTATACACCTTTAGGCGCCAGGCAAAAACATTCCCTTTTAACCTTTGGTTGATTTGATTGACATCCTATGCCCTTTTAAAATGTGGTTATTGGGGGGGGCGTGTTAGTGGGTTGTTGTTTTTTTATGATATGCATTGTGGTTTTATATTTTGATTTTGTTCTGTGAACCACCCTGAGACCTCCAGGTATAGGGCAGTATATAAATGTAAATAAAGAATCAAACCAATAAATAATACTTATCATTTGCATTGTTTTTGTAAACCACTTAGAGACTGTTCTCTAAGTCGTGTTCAGCAGTATATAAAAATGCAAAATAAAATGATAAAATGAAACTGCTTTCTGACAATTACATTTTCACTGTGTTCAAATTTCATTTTTGCTCCAAAGAACTCAAGGCAGCATGCCATTGAAGAGATCAATGTCATCAAAAGACATTGCCTGGCAGATTGAAATGGCAGTGTCAGACAGCAGATGTTGGGGAGAAGCAGCACAGCCACAAGGTGCTGAGAGGCAGAGGGGTGTGTGTGTGTGTGTGTGTGTGTGTGTGTGTGTTATGCAACCTGTCTTGTGTTCTTTACTCTATTTCGATGTCCTCAAGTGCACTGCCTCATTGCCACTGTCAAAGGAAGCTTTGGCTGGTATGTGTATGTATCTTGTCTTCCCGCCTCAGGCAGCAAAAAGTGTTGGGCTGGCCCTAGTCTCTATACTCAGAGTGCTAAAGCCTTCTAAGGCCACAGCCACACCATACCTTTAAGCCCTCCAAAGAATCCTGGGAACTATAGTTCACTCCTCACAGTGTTGCAATGATCAGCAGCCTTAACAAGCTAGAGTTTCCAGGATTTGGGCTGGGGTGGGCGAGGGAATGTGCTTTAAATGTACAGTGTGTGCATAGGCTAAGCCAGCCAGCCACTGGTGAAAAAGCAATTCCACAGAAGAAGCATCTTTCAAAGCCTGAGAAGCTCCAAATGGTGATTATAGACAATGTGCTAATGAGCCCAGGAAACACCTGTTTGATAGAGAAAAATTCCACCCACCTGCTTTCTATCAGAGCAAGAATTACTGAGTTGCAATTAATTGTACATCAAAATCACTTATCAAATATAAACACCCACATGCAATAAACATAATTGTAAGCTGGAGTTATCTAGGACCCATTAAGTGTTTCTGCTGCAGTTCAGATCCCCAACACATCCCTCATCATGAGAGCTTATGGGGATGATGAAGGCTGCAATTTCCTGCTTCTTCTTTCCATATCCATTAAACAACTGGACAACCACACGGTTCCCATTACATGCTGTTCCTTGGAATAGATATTATAAGAGCTTTGCTGCATTTTTCTTTAGCTCCTGGTTTACTCTTCTCACTGGGGATGGCAGGCTGGGTCTGTTTTGAAATGCAGGCTGCTACTGAGGCATGTTCTGTGTAGCTTTTATATCAGAGAGTAGAAGGTCAGAGAGAAACAGAGAGATATTAATGCAGCTTACTTGGACTTGTCGGGTCACCAAATCTTCGGAGTCTCCCACTGGAGGTCCTTGAGAGTCCTACGGTAAAGGAAAAATAGGCATTAGGTGCTAAGCAGGTGATGGCAAGCACAAGGCTTGCCATGGGATCTAGATTTAGCAAACAGGTGTGAACTACTGAACTTCAGATACTTTGCATAAAAACATCACAGCCTGGCTGGATCAGGCCAAAGGCCCATCTGGCCAAGCACCCTGTCCTCACAGTCACCATTCCCGTGTTAGGAATGTACCAACTATAACCCAAGACATCAAAGATCTTGTTTGCCTTTTCGCAAGAAACATCGAGAGGTAAAAATGCCAATGGTGACGCTAGGTACTCAAGTTTCTGCATGATTTACTGCAGAAACAAAGACCAGGGGCACATCCAGATTGTCAGAACCAGTAACTCTCTCAGATAGTGCTATATGTATGCCTTTTGTGCAGTAAGAAGCAGTTTGGAAGGGACCTGGTATCATCGCCTTTGGTTGTACTCCTATTTCTAAGAAACAGCAACTTTAGAAAGCCATAGCCAAAACCCAGCCAGTCATATAAGGGGCAGGGGAGGAATTACTACCATACTCTGGGATGATTGTCTTCCCCCACCCCTGGCAGCACTCCTGGTGCTTTAATAACTATGTGATAAGAGATTTGCAGGAACTTAATTCCCACCCTCCCCCAACAAAAATAGCATATGACTATTAAGAAAAGCTCTGCCTGCTAAATCTTTGCTTGTCATTCATGTATGACTTTTCAAATAAAGCATACAACAGCCATTAGACACCCTGGGGTAATGTTGGGAATGGGGGGAGTTGATTACCTAACATTGCAAGCCTCTTGAAACATGTGTCATTCATACCCACAAGCCAATCATCCCTTGTGATTTCTTAATTATTCAATTCTGACAATAGTCATTGGATATTCAGTCTGTCCTTCAGTTCTGAAATAAGTGACTAAGTCTTAGATCAGGGGTCAGCAAACTTTTTCAGCAGGGGGCCAATCCACTGTCCCTCAGACCTTGTGGGGGGCGGACTATATTTTTTGGGGAGAAATGAACAAATTCCTATGCCCCACAAATAACCCAGAGATGCATTTTAAATAAAAGGACACATTCTACTCATGTAAAAACACGCTGATTCCTGGACTGTATGTGGGCCGGATTTAGAAGGCAATTGGGCCAGATCCGGCCCCCAGGCCTTAGTTTGCCTACCCATGTCTTAGATTCACCTTCATCACATCTCAAAAGGAGTTGTGTTTCATCAGGATAGAGACAGAACAAGCAGCAAACACAATAAAACTAGACAGTGATGATGATGATTCCTGCTGACAGGTCTGCTTGGAAAAAGTGACTCATGTCCTATGCATCTGCATGGCTTTATACGTGCCACGTGGCTTCCTTCGTTAAGTAAGTATTGTTGTCATTATAAGGATTATTATATTGAAATATGACATGTGACCAAACAATTTATCTGTTCTAAAGGAGACTAAAGTCATTCTGAAACTACTAACACTGGTGTAGTTGGGGTTCAATTATAATTGAAAAACAGTACTTTCTCCACTGACTTGGCTGTAGCTCTTTAAGGCGCCTCCTGCCCTGAAAATGGAGCTCCATTAACTGTCATGGACTGGCTGCACACAGAGGAATGGTGGGAGGAACTAGCAGGGGAACCACCAAGGGAAGAAGGCTCAGAGCCCGGGGAGTGGTGGTGGTGAGACAATGATGAGTGGTCAATGGGAGAAGAGGAAGAAGTTTGGGAAGGGGAGGTGTCAGAAGCTGAGTAGGTAGCAGGGCTTAGTGAGCTGGGAGAGTCTGTGGCAGAAAGAAGTTCAGAATCAGAGGCAGAAGCTGAAGCAGGAGGATGGGAGGAGGCCAAGAGGCAGAGATCAGTCAGGCTGGTGAAGATTCGTGGGTGTCTTCCTCTCCTGCTGCAACAAGTTCCCCTTCCTCATTGTCTTGAAGAACCAGAAGAGGCATGAAAAGGTTGGAGCAGAACTGGTAATGTGCAGATGCAATCTCCGATTGCTTGGTGTGGAGACAGGGGGGACCCTGGAGAGAAGGCAATTTAGGCAGTTGTGAAGAGGTGGGGACCTTCAGACTCAACAACTGCTTCATGGGGGTAAGAGCTGCCGGAGATGAGTTGCGGTACTCATTAAACCTGATACTCCTATGCAAATATTTTTTTGCTAATAAAGAGTTAACTCCAACTTGTACAGTGTGATTTACTGCTGCCTCACTCCTGACATTTACTTACAGTGCCAAAGACTAAACCGATGGTGTCCTACAGTATATTGATCTATGACCCCATCATGTCCATGACTGCTCAGAAGCCTCAGAAGCCAAAAGGAAGGGCTCACAATGGCTCCCAGTAGTCAACAGGAAGGCAGCCATTTGTTGCCTCCAGAGCACCCAGCCCTCCCTTGAAGCTAATATTCTCTGCGCTCCTGCTCATCTTGTCTGTTTCCTTCACCAACCATCCTTCCCCCCCTCAGTGCTCACAAAAGCTAATCAACACTATTTTGAATTCTAGATTTTGAAAGCACAAATTGTTTAGAATTAGCAGGCATTTTTGCACAATTTGGAGGAACTTGCAGGCTTTGGCACTGATTGCAATAGCTAAAATGCCTTCAAATTCTGTTGGGAAAGCACTGTAGCAAACCCAATGAAAGTGTATGGCAAGGGGAGGAGACAAACGTGAGACTGTTCTTCTAAACTGCAGCTCCTTTCCCACTTCCACTCTCCATTGAAATGGAACAGCTCAAAAATTAAAAGATGGGCCATCCAAGAACATTCCACTGCGTGACTATATCCCAGCTATGTTAAATTATAGTCTTTGGGGTGGTTAGCCATTTTGCGGCTGGACAATATTCCTTGAGACTTTATGGCATCTGGTTTGGCAAGCCTCACCCAATTTTCCACGATTCAATAACGCTGATAACAGACTCCCCCTTTCCTGGACACTTTTCTTCAATTCCAAGCATTTAATATTCTAATCAAGCCTCCCAGTCTGGCCTTCTGTAACTCCTTCCATCTTGAATTTCTCTCCCCACTGGCCCTTCCCATTTTACTTTGGCCAGTTCAAGCAAGAAATTAAAAATTGAAAAGAAATGCAAATTCAGGTCACACCATCCCAAATTTCCTTACACGGCAAGATCCAGGAAAACAGCAGGTAATTACAGCACAAAATTCCCACAATTATCCAGGCTAGCAGGGTTGCAAATGGATATTTTCTGCAAGCAATTAACACAGAAATGTGCACTAAACTTCCACTAGGTTGTATTAGTTTACCAGAAGTGGTTTTTAATGATGTGTGAAATATCGCATAAAATACAAAAATTATCAGGTAAGGAAGCATTCTGAAAATGGAATGAAGTGCTGTTTCAGTGCAGCCTTCATTGCATTTCGTCCCAAACATAAGTGTGTGAAATATTTCACTTCAGGGAACAGTTATCAGAATGGAATATCTTTGGGCCCTTCCCTCTCTAACAATTCCTCAATTAATTAAAAAACAAACAAACCTGACCAGGCCTGCCTCCGTGCTTTTAACAGGAGGTTGGTCTTAAGCATTCAATCTGTGCTAATGGCCACAGGTCAAGCTGCTTCTTCAAGGGGCAGCTTAAGGGGATAGCTGAAAATGTGGGGCAATCAACCTTATATAACCAACATGCTTAGCTCTAATTAATGCACGAAGGGGTTAAGACCACAGAGTAAACTGTCCTGCCATGCTTAGGTAGGTCACTTCCCTTCACCTTGGGAGGAAAAGTTATGAAGCCTTTGTCCTTTTCATTTCCACCAAGTGAACCCTACCAGTAAGGGTGTCTAAGGTGGATGTTTCAAGCTTAGACTATGTGGTTTAAGCAATCCATCTTTGTGTTTCTATACAAACAATTTAAAAACATTTACCATTTTGGAACTTAAGTTAAACTGCCTGTCTCTTTCTGTGCTAAGGAACGTGGAGAACTTTGAAAGCAACTTAGAAAGAGGATATTTTAAAGGTACAACAGGCTGTATTTCCATGCTTTACTTTGCTGCATGTTTTGTAATTTTAAATCTCTGCTAGGGGTTCTCTCCTAAAAGAGTACTTGCTCCAAACCAGATTCGGAGTCAGGGCTACCATTTCCCCCCATTTCATTCAATTTATATAACACTTAATTACAATTGTCTCCAAGCGGTGTATAGGTAGCTAAAAAAAAAAATGGGTCCAGATCTTATTTACTGGGTGTTGACTAACTGGAATATGCAACTATTGCTTACAAAAATGGCTTGTCCAATCTAGAACACTCCTGATCCAGAAAGGGACTCTGCACAATTTTTTTTATACTGTTCTCACATACTGTGGGGGTGGAAAAAACCCCTTGACTGCTTTTTGGCCCTCAAGGTGCAGTTTATTGTACATCACCTTCAGGGGCAAACAGCAACTGGTGGTGAGAGAGGGGGATTTCAGTGGGTAACTGGTGCAAGTCCTCTATCCAGACTGAGAGCACATTTCAGATCTTAGCCCCACATAGCTGCTTTTCCTTCAAAATAAAAGGTGACTGGCTTCAGCATAATTTGTTTTGTTTTTAAGGATGAAGATGGTAATGTGAAAAGGAAAGGACCTAAGCGATTAGCCTGTTGATGTTCATCTGGCTGCATCTTGCCTCCCTTGCAATAGTTCAAACAAGCCCTCCCCTTTATTAGCACTAAAATTAAAACAAGAGGAATATGCAAAGCCACAGCTGCTTTCCAGCATTAATCAGAAACACTCATTCAAAAATTTATGGTTTCCCAGCCTCTGTGTAAAGGAACCACTTGCCAAATATAAGCCAAGCGCAGCTGCGCTGAAAACACAAGCCATGTGTATGAGAGCTTTGTGCTTCTCTCTGCCTCAAATATGCCTGGCAGCAGCAATGCAGTCCATACAGCTCACTTCAGGGAAGGGAGAGAAAAGGTGTTTCTGCAGTTGGCTCTTCAGACTGGCAACTCCAGCATGACTTGCTACACAGCTGACAGTCATAAGAACATGATCGTAAGACGAGCTGGGCTAGATCAGGCCAACAGCCCATCGAGTCCAGCATCCTGTTCTTACAGTTGCTAACCAGATGCCTGTGAGAAGCTTGTAAAGCTGGACATGGGTACAACAAGTCCATTTGCTGGCTGACTGACAAGGTTGCACGGCCAGGCATTTGTGCTGCAAACTTAGGGTATACAGTGGTACCTTGGGTTAAGAACTTAATTCGTTCCAGAGGTCTGTTCTTAACCTGAAACTTTAGCTAATGGGGCCTCTCTCTGCCACCGGAGCAAGATTTCTGTTCTCATCCTGAAGCAAAGTTCTTAACCCGAGGTGCTATTTCTGGATTAGTGGAGTTTGTAACCTGAAGCGTATGTAACCCGAGGTACCACTGTACTATAATCTTTCTGACCACAATCCTGCAGGCTGCCCTAGATTAATGTCAAGGGCTCATAAGGGCCTCCTCCCTCCTGAGTCTCCAAAATTGAAGAACTTGGGTTCCATCTCTGTTCCTACTTCATGACTGGATTTTGGTGTGTAAATTTGGCTCCCTGCAGCAAAGAATGGGATTTTCCATGGCAAATATGTTTGCTGTTCCAGATCTGCTGATATGTGGGTGGCAGGATGAAGAGGAGAAGGCACAGTCTATGCAGCACAGATACAGCTATGCTGCACTTGTACAAAGGGTTCTGGCAGATTGCACAGGCCATATACTGCTAGAGTCCCCTGAATGGGGCAGATCACCCCTTTGCCATTGCCTTCTAGTGGAATGTGGGTGAATTACAAAGGATAGAAGGAAGAAATTAGCAAGCATGATGGTAGTAGATATTCACATATTACTACATGAATAATCTGAAAAGCCGTCTCTGGGTGGGTGGGGGGAATCTACCTTGTTTTATGGGCATACTTGAAACAATGAGATACTAGTGGGGGTTAAAGGTAAAGGGTAAAGGGACCCCTGACCATTAGGTCCAGTCGTGGCCGACTCTGGGGTTGCGTCGCTCATCTCGCTTTATTGGCCGAGGGAACCGGCGTACAGCTTCCGGGTCATGTGGCCAGGATGACTAAGCCGCCTGGCGAACCAGAGCAGCACACGGAAATGCCGTTTACCTTCCCGCCGGAGCGGTACCTATTTATCTACTTGCACTTTGACGTGCTTTCGAACCGCTAGGTTGGCAGGAGCAGGGACCGAGCAACGGGAACTCACCCCGTTGTGGAGATTCGAACCGCCGACCTTCTGATTGGCAAGTCCTAGGCTCTGTGGTTTAACCTCATCTTAATTATTCTCCTCCCCCCTCCCCCATGCATCGTACAAAACCTCCAGTTACAGGCTTTCAAGAGCTCTTGAAGAGAAGCATATAATATAATATTTTAAAGATTTCAAAGTAGCGTACAAAGCTCGAATGAAACTAATTCACAATACCTATAAATACAACTTATAACCAACATATAAACGTCACCAAATACTACATGGCCAGAGTCTGGGGATAAAATGTTTTGAGATGAAACATGTCCTGTTGTCTTTTTCAAACAAAAACTGGTTCGGGGAAGCAGACTCCTTCTGACATCATAGCCTTGGTTTGGTTTTGGGACATTTGACTACCCTGAGTTGTATTGGAATATAGCTTAGGGTGAAGAAACTCTCCCCCAAGTCGTGTGTGTGTGTGTGTGTGTGTGTGTGTGTGTGTTTTAATGGGCCTGGATGAAGTTAAAAAACAGTTCCTTCCAGCGTGAAGATTCAGGTTTCAATTCTTAACACACAATTTGATCTTATTTTCCATGCACACTGAACTCTGTGATTAATCCAAGGTTTATCCATCTGATCTTGAAGCTATGGTTACTGTTTACATACATTATCAAGTAGGGGAGCTTCTTGAAAAAGCAAACTCGTTCTTTCGTGTCATTAATTTCTCAGCTGAGTGTGTACTAGGCATGAATAAACCTGCCAATTTAAGTTTCTCTGTTTCTATTTCTCATTTTTCCAATCTTAAATTCAATTTAAATTCATTTATGAATCAGCTTGCAATTTTTTAAAAAAATTCATCAAGGTTTTAGTGCAAATTTCTCCTAATGCATACATTTCTGCAAAGCAATTCCCCCAAATATAATGCATTTCTGTTTCTTCATGAATATGTGCATTTTTATACATGCATTACCCCAGTATATACATTTTTGTACACATTACTTGGCAGAACAGCTGCACTGAAAAAAAATTCAGAGATGTATGTATTTCAAAGGATGACTGTATTTCAGACTGTGTATTGTTTTGGAAAGTGTGTGTTAGGTAGCTTAAATGCAAATTGATTCAATTCCCCCCAGTACCACCATCCCTAGTGTGCACAGCATTCTGAAGAATCAATCCTGACTCCAGTTAAACTCCAAAGCTTGTTGATTTAATCCCAGATGCATGGATCAATGGAACCCCTTGATCAAAAAAGCTCTAACAGAATATTCTGGAAGTAAGCAGAGGAAGAAAATAGCTACATACTCAAATGTTCCTGCAAACACTTCAATGGGAAAAAAACTGCACCTGAAGGCGTATACCCCCACACTTGACATCCCAGAAGAGCAATCAGATCCTGTTACATTTGCCAAGAAGGTACAGCCTTCCCAGATACGTGGGAGAGAATGTCCATTCACGTATATTAATGAATTTAACAAAACCTCCCTAAAAACAATCCATTTCCAAATGTTAAGGAAGGCATACAACAAAGTGCAAAAATTAAATACTCAAGCCAGTTTAAAATCAGGCTGCAGCCAGTCTGGGCAGCAAAATCCATTTTGGAGGAGGAAAGCTGAATTTTAAACCTAAGGTCTAGCATTCCCCTGGAACTCTCAACAGCCCTCAGACTCCCTCTGCTGTCCTGTGCCTTGTTTTTCTCAACCCCGCCCCACCCGCAGCACTCTTTATGTAGGGAAAGCTGCCTTCTGTATGAAAGCTGTTTTATTCATGCAGCTGAAACCTCCTTAGTTTTTGGAGAGTTTTCTGACACAAAACAGCAATGTGTTTCTTAAAAGCAATGAGTTGGTTTTTTTGTGTCCGTGTGTTTTAAAGAGGTCTTTACTCCACATTTCTGCTATTGCATTTTAAACAGATGATTGTATTTTTCAGCTGCAGACTTTCCCCCTGTGGCCCTTTCCTTCTTTCCTGCTCTGATTTCAAACACGCTCCACTCTCTGTTTTTTATTTTAAAGACTCACCTTTCCCTGCATCCCCCAAACCTTCAACTGATGCTGCAGCATTAATCAACAGCTGCTGCAGTTTCTATGTACTAACCTGTCACATGAGGATATATGCCTAAACTCCTGTCCCCCTGCTGCTCCGTTGGTCAGGTTCCAAAAGGCAAATGTTGGATTTTCCCAGGGGATGATTTATTAAGAGGAGACCATCAGCAGCTCCCACTTTCACCCCTGTTCAAACGTCTCCCTTGCTTACTGCCTATCATTCATAGTAAAAGGGTCTGTGGGAAATCAAGAGCAGCACTGACATGGTGCAAACTTGGATCCTGCCACAAGCCAGAGCAAATTCAAGGCATGTGTAACGTGCATTTAACCTTCATCAGTTATTCCACTAAAGTCATCTTTCAGTTACCAAAACCTGTTCAAGAGATTCCAATGATTTTAGGAGGCATTTCACACACACACACAGACACACACACACACACACACACACACACACACACTCTTCTGGGTGTGTGTAGTCTCTGAATCGACAGCTTCAATTCAGGTCCCCTCCTGCATATGCTACAACTCTTACATGACTTAAATAAAAGGAACTACATTTATAAGCTATGCTAGAATTCACACTTAGAAAAAGAAAAGAGGCTAATGGCAATTATAGCTTCCATAACCAATCTCACAGAGAGAAATCACACACATGGAGATTAAGGTCAACACCTTTTGCTAAGGCTCCACATGTACTCCTAGATCCTTCTGATACAATTGATCTTTCTGATGGGGGTTGTCCATGTTTGTGAATATTAAGAAAAGCCCTGATGGATCAGATGAAAGACCTATCAAGTCCAGAATCCTGTCCTCACAGTGGCCACCCAGATGCCAATGGCAAACCCACAAACAAGAAACAAGGGCTATAGATCTCTTCCTGCTTGCCAGTTTCCTGCAGGGATCTGGGTGGCAACTGTGAGAACAGGATACTAGACTAGATGGACCACTGGTCTGATCCAGTAGGCCCTTCTTATTCCCTATGGGTGCCTAGACTAGTTGAGCCTTTGTTCCAGTTCAGGTCCAATGGCTCTACTTACGTTCTTCTAGATAATTTCCTGCTCTTTTAGATATGCGTGACTAGAAGTATTTCAATTGTGGATGCATCAATATTGATATAAAGGCATCACAATATTGACTACTCACTATCTGGCCATGTTAGTTTCAAGTTGCTAGGCAATTGTCAAGAATGTACAAATTGTAGACAATGCGAATGTTGTCTGAAATAGTTCTGAGTGGTGTTTCTTATTTTTATTATTGTTATTGTTATTTTATTAGCAAGTAAGCCAAGAATCACTAAAGTTACATGCTGGGCATTTGCCATTAAAAGTCTGAACCAGCTGCTCAGTTTAGCAACCTTTACATGTCTCATCTTATATCAGCACAGCTGGGCACTAACAAAGTAGAAAGCAAGGCAGTAATTGCATGAAAGTGTGGGCAGCTCACCTGCAAACAAACAGAAGCACAACACAGAGTTTCCCCACTTTATTACAAAGATTGCCTACTTCTGCTCTAAAATTACCATGCAGGAAAACCACTTGGGCACCCAAAGACCCATGTCTGAACTAAAGTATAGGGTAAGGCAAACTTGAACCTACCATTTTTTCTGCTTAGCTTTACAGATTTTTAACAACAAAAGCTTCAAAAATGTGGAAAGTCTACTGCTGGAGGAGAAACAAAATGAAGTCAACTAAAAGGGAAGAGCAATAGCTCTGTGGAAGAACATGCAGAGGGTCCCAGGTTCAATCCCTGCCAAATCTAAGGAGGGCAGCCTCCCTGTCTGAAACCCAGGAGAGCTGCTGCTGGACAGTACTGAACCAGGTGGACCAGTGGTCTGTCTCTGTGTAAGGCAGCTTTCAGTGGTTCTAAAACAAATAAGAAATAAATTTAGTGTTACTGAATATTGCCTACCCTCCATGTCCTAGGGAGGCATATTCAGAACAAGCCTTCAGTTCTGGCTGTGGCTAAGTGCATTCAGTCACCACAAAGACAATTCTCCCAAGGATGGTTTGGAAACTGAAGTTTATGTGCTTCCACCTGCCATTTTAGTACATAGGTTCCCTCTTCTGGCAAACTATGGATAGAACCATGTCTCCAAGCCACAGTTTGAAACCAGGGTGCAAATAGAGGCTTGGAACACAAATAGTGTCTTTGGATAAGCTTTTTTTTTAAAATTGCATTCACATAATCAATGCCACATGAGTTTCTGTCCTTCGACCAACAAAAAAGATGGAGTCAGTGGGGAGGTCAGACATTCCCAATTGGTGGTTCCTGCATCTTAGATTTCCCCACAGCCCAGTGGTCAACATGAGAGGTGCTGTGTGCTGTTAGTGGCCACCCACTTCTCTGCACCGTGTGTGTCTATGAGGTTACCATGATGTCGTTATGACATTCCTGGAGTCACCCTGTGGTGATTGTTACCTTCACTGATGATATGGGGCTATCATCAATAAGCATCCCTTGGGCGGGTGGCAGCAGAGTTGCCACAGACTTTGTTAGAGGGCCTTTCAGTATTACTGTCCTGCTTTGTGTTCTGTTTTGCTTCAGTGAACGCACCTGATTGTCACCAAATTATGGTGGTGTCGAGCTTATGTAGCAGCCTCAAGCAATAGCAGAACCCTAGGAAGCAGCTTGTGAGTTACTATGCTAAATACTTTCCTGGAATGAAACAGAGATAAATTGTACTGCTTTAATTCACAAAGCCATAATATGTGTGCTGGTAGAAATCAGGCTTCTTATCTCATTCCTGCTCTTTAAGCAATCATGCACCAGAGCTTTTGAAGACTATTGAGATTATTGTACAATAATCCTTGCAGAGGGGGAGGGATAAAAAGGCAGTGGGAAGGTTATCTATGCAGGCAACTGATAAGCAAATCCATGCTCACACCTCACATATTAAGAAGCAGCCTTCCTACCCCAGCAAGACACCATAGATAATATATGTGCTAGATACCAAGCAACATACAAGGATTAAACTGACATGTGGCAAAAGCAATGGGAACCAGACGATTTAACCAGGAAATTCCAAGTTCAGACATTGAGAATAATAGAAAACAAAGAGGGATCTTCCTGCAAACCTCTCTTCAATCTATAAAATCAATGGTACATCCTAGCACTCACATATCATGCTAGTTAGTTTCCTTCGCTGGAAGATGGAGGAGGAGGAGGAGTATTGGTGGAAACAGAACTATGTTTTTCTGTAGATATTAACATCAACAAGCAGTTTGGATGCTCTTACACTAATTGCTTTCTATACATGGAGCAGAAAAAAGAATGGACTCTATAAGGGATGAGAAAAAAAGAAAAGGAAAGGAAAGGAAAGGGGGAAAAAGAGTAAAGCTGGGATTTCCAATTGTCTCAAATGATCAGGCTCCAGAAACCGGATGGAACCATCTACGAAGAGTCTGGAAGGCAGTCTGGGGATCCCTTCTGTTTTGTGGAGAGACTGGCTCTGCAAATGCTCTAACCCAAACTAGGGTGGGTTACACACAAATAAAAAATGCTGTGAAAATGCTTTTTTAAAAAACGTTTTGAAAATTACATTGACTTTTGCATAGCTCATTGGTGCCATCTAGTGTCACATTTGTATATTAAACTTTACAACACATTTAAAACGTTTTATTTGCAGCTGTATAGCTGAGTCCCAGAACTGCCTAATAAACAGGTTTATTTGCCAGGTACCTTAAGCCATTAAGCTACAACCTCATCTCTCCCACAGGACCCAAAGAGGCAGAGAAGGATCAAGAGTTCACCTAAAGGCAGTTTAGCCATTATACAACCATTTTTCTCACTTGCGGAAATAACACATGGCCCTAGGCAGATTGTCACTGTTATCAACCCAAACTACTTGCATGCCACCCATGGTAGCTTTGCATATCATTCAGGAGCAGAATGCTAGATGAAAACCCATGTATCTCATGGAAATGCTCACTTGGAAACAGGTTAAACCCCAAATTGTGAAGCATGCCTTAGAGATGCCAGGCATTGAACCTGGGAACTTCTGCATGCAAGGAAGATGCTCTCCCACTGAGCTACATCATTTCCTAAGCCTTTATTCCCCAACACCACATGTTTTGGCCTTGGGTATTATCAGCATAACAAGAACCTTCAATGAAATATATATGTTTTCCCCAAACACACACACATATACTGTATATGTGTATAAAAATATGAGAAAGCTCTTCATTTTCCCCTTTCCAAAGAACAGTACCACAGAATGAGGAGAGCAGTGGAGGGAGAGGAGGAAGGAAAGCACTCTTTTGCCAACTATTTAGTCTCTCCAGATTTAATTTTTTTTAACAGGGTAACAAATTAAAATCAGGAAAGGCACATGTTACTTTGATTCCCAGAAGGGAGGAAAACTGAATCCAGTTTGGTGGAAAATCTTTTAGATTAGACAGCTGCATCATCTAAGAACAAAAACCAGTCCTGCTCCTACCCACTCAGCCTTTCCTCCTCAACTTCACCAAAACTGTCTCAAGTCACCCCATTCTTAACATCTTGCAAATCAAAACCAGACAAGAGCTTACATTTGGAAACAAACACCTTGGCTTATATGGAAAGGGATGAAGAATGCTTTCTCGGGGAGTATCAGCCTCCAGAAAAGCCAAGCATCTTGCTAAATTATACTGAAAAGCCTCGATGGGCCTTCTGAGCTCATCGAGAGTTGTTATCTTTTTCCTAGTCTTGAAGTATGTGAGAAAAGCTAGGGAGATCTACCACTACCCTCAGATGATTTTGTCTCTTTCCCCCTTCTGCTTTGATGATGAACCTAAAGTGGCTGTAAGGATGTAAGGGATGAGAGTGCAGTCAGGGCCAAAGTCCTTTCCTGTGTAAGCATGTCAAGTGTGCCATATTATGTTTAAAATGCATTTTGCACCACACGAGTTGTCCCATTTGCATGCAATGTTAGCACATCCAGTGCACCCACCTCAGCAACTGGTCATGCAAATTCTATAAGCAAGTGGGCCACCCCATGTGATCAGTTCATTCATACATCATATAGCACATAATGAACCCTTATGTGGGCAACCACTTTACCAGTGACTGAAAACCCTGTTGATTTCAGTCGTAAGCTTGAATGGTAGACCCTTCCACAGAGGAGCTTTCTGCACTTCTTAGTGTTCTTATGTGGAAAATAAATTCTTGCCCTCCCCCCACCCCCAAATTAGAAGGTATGAAGGTCGCTTGGGATCCCATGCACCAACATTGCTCCTTCCTTGGGCAGATTGCATTGCCCACCCTCAGCCCATAACCCCCCACTCTCAAGGCAGCAATGTGGTGTCCAATGCTGTTGTTTACTTATGGAAATCAGTTGTGCTGTCACAGTGCAATTGAACCCGGTACTGGGGGGCAGGGACCCTCTTCTCATGGATCTTGGGGAACTGCAGTGCTATCAGGACCAAGCCACATGTGGTATTAATCGTGCGAATTGAGTTAATGGCGTGAATTCACATTTCTGATGTATAAAAAGCAGCCAAAGGAAAAACAACTTGAGCAGCTTAGGAGGAGGTTGGGGGGTGTGTGAATCAGTGGAGACCTCCCTTGAAATTAGTGCTGCTGCGCCAGAGTTTGCATTCCAATTTTTTTTAAAAAAATCATTTTGGCATTTCAAGGGAAGGTTAGGCAAAAGATTGGGTTAATCATCAGGAAAGCAAAATCTCAGGATTTTCAGGTGGGGATAAGATTACCTTTAAACAATTTCACTACTACTTCAAGTGGAGGCCAGGCTTCCCCCAGCAGCCTAGGATGCATTCCCTTCTAATTTGGGGCTACCAAATTTTCTAGCGGGCATCTTGCCCTGAAGGTAGTAACACAGAATTCCCTCTATATGGGGGGCAGTAAAATGTATTAAATGCAGAATGTAATACGTATTATCAGGAGTCAAAACTCTCATTTAGGATGTCTCCCTCAGTTTACATTACGAAGGCCTTGAATCAAACAAGCTACCATATTTTTCGCTCTATAAGACGCACCAGACCATAAGACACACCTAGTTTTTGGAGGAGGAAAACAAGAAAAAAAATATTCTGAATCGCAGAAGCCAGAACAAGAGGGATCGCTGCGCAGCGAAAGCAGTGATCCCTCTTGCTGTTCTGGCTTCTGGGATAGCTGCGCAGCCTGCATTCGCTCCATAAGACGCACACACATTTCCCCTTACGTTTTAGGAGGGAAAAAGTGAGTCTTATAGAGCAAAAAATACGGTATGTGCCGTATGCTGTTTACGATCACAGATTTGCTTAGTTGCATGACTCAGTCTTGAAGTAGCATTCATTGCAGTAAAATATAAAACCTCCTTCTGCAAATGGGAAATATCCTGGATAGGCTATCATTATTTACAGAAGATAGCCATCATTTAAAACAAGGTGGTTTATTACTCCTCTCAGGTGTTACCACATCTTCCTCTTTTCTAACCCCACAATTTTGGCCCAAGCAAAATGTTATAAAAGATCCTGTGCTCTTTTAATATGCAAGTAAATTTGCCAAGGGTCTCATGCATCCAGAGGAGATACCATAAGCCACACAAACTTGTCTTATGTACCCCCTATCTTGGCTTCCCAGCATTTGCTATTAAATATGGGAAGTCTGGGTCACTTCCTGAACTTGGTGACTAGATGTTTGAGGCTCACTGGTTGCCCTAAGAGCAGCCAATATGTAGAACGAGCGAGAGATCAGTGCACTGAGAGATCCAAGGCTGAGAATAAGGATTTATTGTGGAAGGAATTTTAACTATTGTTACTGGAAACGAAAGGTAAATACTGACAGGGAACTGGGTGCCTGAAGCTCTTCTAACTATTAAGGTTTGAACGTTCTACAGCACTCTCTTTCAAACTTCCAACAGCTGAGGCAAAGGGGAAAACCCAACAACACACTAGCACGATCAATCTGTCAACATAAGCATTTCTGCTTGATGGACAGAATGATATACCCTCTCTTCCTCCCGCATGCTATTCTGGGAGATTCTCCAGACACCACTGCCCCAGCCAATGGTTGGGTGTAAGAGGGAGGAGTCCTGTGCTAGTAGGACTAGTTGAACTTACCCACACTAGTTCAACTATTTAGTTCAGACCTGCCTTTCCCCCCTGAACTAAGGCATCCAAAATGGCTTCCTTTTAGGCACTTCAAGAGTAAGAACAGAATGTCCTTAGAGGAGACCCACCCACCCCATGTATCTTTGTGGGTTATTGATACGAACAGTCACCTCAGTTGAAAAGAGACATATCCAGAATATGGACTCATGCAAAAATGCAGTTGGCAACCTCCTAGAAAGGTGGAAAACTCTGCTGCAACTCTACACACAGGGAATGTTCCTGCTGCAGAGGGTAGAACTAGAACTAATGTGCACATGTTAAGGGTGATCAGAGTGTATTGATGGTAAGAGCATTTCAATAATGGAACCAATTGCCTGGCTTAGAGGTCTTCAAGCAAAAGCTGGACAACCATCTGTCAGGGGATGCACTAACTCTGGATTGCCTCCATTGAGCCCCAGGGAGCTGGACTAGATTGCCTATAAGGCCCACATCCAATTTACCCACAGTAAAGGCAGATTCCATGTTCTGGCCTTGCTGCCTTCCAACCCATGAAGAGTTGAAGCAGGCAACCTTTTCTTATGGGAGAGTGTTTTGGACTCAGAAGATTGTTTCATTATGTCATTCCTTTCTCTCAGTTTTGAGAGTCACTGGTAGACACTCTTTAGCTACTTTGATGCTTGCAGTCCAGTCCCAAGTCTGTATGCTCATTGATACTTGCTTCGTAACAAGTCTGCTTACAATTACAGCCCTTGGTCTTGTCTGTGTAAATACAACAAGTAGTGCAAATGTCCCCCCACCAGCCAGAAAACCACAGTGAGTGCTGTAAAACTGGTTTGCCTAAATGTTGTGGTCATTGTAATTGCACAGGGTAAGCTACACACAGACATATCTTTAGAATTAACGTTACTTTTTGTGATTACATGAACATCAGTAGCAGACAGCATGGGGGGACAGTGGCGGTATTATTATTATTATTAGAATTTATATCCTCCCCTTCCTCCCCAAGGAGCCCAGGGTGGCAATCAGATAGACAGCCATCAACAAAAAACATTTAGTAAAATCAGTCTAAGAACAAGTACAATTAAAAACATCAAAAAGTAGTTACAGATAAAAACAAAACACAATGAGATCAAACAGGAGGCTTTTAATTTTCTCTTCAGTCCCTTTCTCATTTCTTTGTTATTCGGTATTTGCTATTGTCTCTAGTTTACTATTTGTTATTTACTCTATTGACTATTGCCCAACCTCCAGTCAGTCACTTCTGTTTACTGAAAGGTAGAAAGGGAGGGGTCATGTGGCAGTGAGGTTGGCATGGTGCAAACACACCAACGGAAGCACCAGATTGGTTCTGCTGGTGCATTTTCACCATGCCAACCTCACTAACACTTCACCCCCTCCTCTTCCTCCCAGGAAGCTGCAGCAACGTTACTGACTGGAGGTCAGGTGAGTGTCACCGTCCTACCACACTACCTTATACTGATGAGTATGTTCCTGGAAGCCACTCCAGTGCCTTTGTTAGGGAGCTGCAATCCTCTACCCACTTTACTTGGCAGTGGGCCCAGGTGAACTCAATGGAATTTACTTCCAAGTAGGCGTGCCTAGGATTACGCTGTAAATCATCCTTGGGGAAAGGGTTAATATATTACTTTCTCCCAGAAGAGTTGCATTCCAAGGGCCAGGGTGTGTCTCAGCCATACCAGTGTGTCTTTTATCAGAGGCAGCAACATGTATTAATCCTTCTCTTAAGACATGAGTGAGTTATACGTGGCATGGAAAAGAGCCCTGAGGCAAGGATTTTTGTTTTATTTTGCTTTCCAGTTCCTACCACGGAAAGAGTACAGTTCTGGCCTTTCCCGCCACCAGGCAACTGGATTTACAAAGATATTATTTCCTTTGTTTAGCTTTTCGGTTTCTGGCCTGAGCCAAGCTCATAGGGGTCTTGCCATGCTCTCCTTTACTTCTCACGCCCTCCACCGCGTAGCTTATTATAATCACAGGCCTCCCTGAATAAAATCACAAGAGTGGACAATCCTCCACTGCCAAGATATACAGCTTTGGGTGCAGCCATTGCAAGATGTGGCAACATATTGCAATTCTACTTAACAACTGCAACTTTCATTTCTTTATACCATTTTTCTAAGCCAAATAACCGGTCTGAGGGGGAAATGCACAAAGTAGCCTATTTATTGAAGCAACCTTTTAAAATATAATCTCTTGGCAGGTGTTTAATGTTCACTGCAGACAGATCTCCTCAATGCAAATGGAAGAGCGGGATGCAACATTCCAGATTCTGCTCATAGACTGTAAGTCAGATGTTCTAAGTCATGGGGAACCAACATGATGTACTTCAGATGTTGCTGGACTACAGCATCTATCGTCCCTGACCTTTGACCACCTTTCTGAGGCCAATGGGAAGTTGCTGTCCAACAACATCTGGTGCACACCACGGTGGCCACCCAGATCTGTGTGATACCAGTAGTTAGAAGCAGTCAAGAGCACCAAAAAGACAAAACAAATACCAGAGATATAACAGATATATGAGCATGCCACAACTTCGTACTCATATTTGCTATGTTTTTGTTCTAGGACTACACACTTTTGATTATAAAACATCATGCAGGAGGGCATCTGAACAACTTAAAGAGCCTGCTGTATACTCCATAGATCTCTAACTAAAAAGGTAAGAACATAAAGCAAGCCCTGATGGGTCAAGCTGAAGGCCCATCTAGTCCAGCATCCTGTTCTCACAGTCACAAAGCCCACGGGAAGCTGACAAGGAGTGCTCACCTCCCTCTTTCATTCCCACAGTCCATAAGTGGTAATGGTTTCAATGCACTCTGTCTGGCCTGACCTCCTACCAACACCTCAAGCAACAGAATACTGAAGACCTATAAGGATTTTGAGAGGGACGCAGGTGGCGCTGTGGGTAAAACCTCAGTGCCTAGGACTTGCCAATTGTATGGTCGGCGGTTCGAATCCCCGCGGTGGGGTGAGCTCCCGTCTTTCGGTCCCAGCTCCTGCCCACCTAGCAGTTCGAAAGCACTCCTAAGTGCAAGTAGATAAATAGGTACCGCTTTATAGCGGGAAGGTAAACTGCGTTTCCGTGTGCTGCGCTGGTGCTGGCTCGCCAGAGCAGCTTCGTCACGCTGGCCACGTGACCCGGAAGTGTCTCCGGACAGCGCTGGCCCCCGGCCTCTTAAGTGAGATGGGCGCACAACCCTAGAGTCGGACACGACTGGCCCGTACGGGCAGGGGTATCTTTACCTTTACCTTTATAAGGATTTTGTACCTATGACAATAACTCTTCAGTTAACAGAGAGTGTGTGGAAATGGCTTCAGACCCAACCCCAAGCATAGTGCTATGGAAACATTGTGGTGTAATCAACTGCGACAAGTATTGTGCCTGGAAAGTGCAAAAGATAAGTGTGGATGAGCAGTTTGTGAGAATTAAACAACACACATGGGCAAAACCAGTCATACGGTCATACCAACTTGATTGGATCTCCACTGGAAGGAAGGATGCCGGGTGAATGGACAGAAAAGACCTGTGTGGTTGGCTCCAATTGGTGTTTAGATGAAGGGAGCTCTCCATGGATTGGTTTTGCTCAACCCCATGAGGTCCAATTAGCAAACAACCACCCCTTTATTTCCTCTCCTCTTTCTCTAATATTCTTTGCCTCAGCTGTTTTGCATAAGTCACGTAGAACAACTGCACTGCAAGCTCCTTGTTGTGTTATGTACTTTCTGCTTTTGTGGGCCGCATGCAGCACTCAAGACTGAGTTGGTTGCTTAAGGGGTGAGTGGTCGTGCTTTTGAACTGGGCATTGGAAAGGGTAACTTTCTGGGTCCCTTCTGACACCACCAGACATTTTGTGGTCTCCTCAGATCCAGATAGGCAGCAATGAGAAGGCAACAGAGGAGAGGTGCTTCCTCTACTGCTGCCTGGGTGGCAGCCTAAGACCTCCTTCTGTTTACAGAGATAATATGATTCCCATGAGCTGTCAGTCCTGGGCAGTTTCCCAGCACTAAAGTTATGCCAAAGCCATCCTACCCTACATTCATCTGTCCATTAATCCTCCCTGCCTTGACTTGCAACTCACAGAGCGTTTCCCCCCTCTTTCTGTAATTCATGCAGTTGCTGTACATGTCCAGGCACTTGCAACTCAAGTCCTCAAGCCATTCAGTTCCTGAGGGGGTTTGAGGCAACTTGTACTCATTTCCTTTGTTCACCTTGTCATATGAAAATAGATGAAATCTTTTCCCCGGTGCCTTTGATCACCCCAGAGATAACAGCCTGTGGAAGAAACCTGCTACCCACCTGGTTCTGAAAATTTTACTAATGTGATATTAGAAAAGCAAATTCCTACTACAGCTGTGACAATGGCTTCAGGTAATGAGGCCTCCAGTCCGAATCAACAAATCTGCGTAGTGAGTATGTGACAAGATTCAGGTTCCCCTTTGCTGTTACCAAAGGCAGCCACTACCCAATCTTTGTCTCCTGTGAGCCCTTGATAACTTCATCCACGTAATTGTGTTCCTCCCCAGTCATGGTCTGGCAGACCATGAATGGACTTCATGCTGATGTGCTTCCTCCTCAACATACTCTGGCTCCCTTCTTCACTTTTTGATTGTCACTAGCAACAGTTTGCTGTAATGCCTTAATCAGGCATTAATCAGGATTCTGTCAACCATAGCTTGCTTCCAAATGAGAATTTGAAACAATGGTTTGAACAGGTTTTCCAGTTACAGTTTTTAGGCAAATTATGGGTGGCAGTGACCACATATTACTAATCCTGAAGTAAGGGCCAGCCCACCCATGAAGCAAAGTGAAGCAACCACCTCAGGTGGTGAAAACCCACAGGGCGGTGTTACTGTGGGTAGCTTACCTGCCCCTGCTGTGGCTTATGGCAAGTTCTCATGGAGTTCCATGAGATCTTGCATGATTTCTACGAGACTTTGGTGGGGGAAGAGTACCTTCCTGGTTTGCCTCAGGTGGTAAAATGAGATGGGCCACCCCATTTTCAAGGGGGAGGGGAAAGGAAATTAAGGTTATTTACCAGAGCTGGCAAGAATTTCTGGTGTGTGCTACAGCATTGCCCTGCCCCCTCTCAGTTTCCTTGGTTTTCAGTCCAAACAAAAATCCCATTGTGGTTAATTATCAAAGAGGCCTACAATTTTTTTTTAAGTGCTACAAAAACTTGCCACGTTTGAACAGAAATGATAGCAGAACAACAGGCCCTCCTGTTTCAGTTCCCTGAAAAAAATTATATACAACTTAAGCAGAAGAAGACTATAGAAAATCTGGTATTCAGGCATGGCTCCAAGAGACCCCACACACTCAGTGATGACATACTAGCTAAGGTCCTCCAAAATGACACTTTCCATTGTCCTCAAACTTTTATCAGTCATGGTTTAAATAATCTTTTTTATCATTCCCTCTCAGATATCATGTGTATATCTGCTAGTTAAACTATTTGGTAATTTAGAGCAGGCACCCCCAAACTCTGTTCTCCAGATGTTTTGGACTATAATTCCCATCATCCCTGACCACTGGTCCTGTTAGCTAGGGATGGTGGGAGTTGTAGTCCCAAAACATCTGGAGGGCCAAGAGTTTGAGTATTTGGGGAGTATTCTACCACATCTATTTCTTATTAAATTTACTAGAACAGAGTCACATTAATTTGCCCAAGCTGATTTTAAGGTCATCTAAACGGGTGGCCATCACCATGTGTTCTGGTAACAAATTCCATAGTTTATCAAGGCACTGTGTGAAGAAGTACTTTCTTTTGTCTGTGTCCTCAATCTCCCACCAATCTGTTTAATTTGATAACGTCTCGATATTATAAAAGTGGGGAGAGGAACTGTTACAGAGAGATCTATTAGCAATAAGGGATAGAAGCAATAATATTAACAGTAAAGATAATCAAGGGACGTGGGTGGCACTGTGGGTTAAACCACAGAGCCTAGGACTTGCCGATCAGAAGGTTGGCAGTTCAAATCCATGCGACGGGATGAGCTCCCATTGCTCGGTCCCTGCTCCTGCCAACCTAGCAGTTTGAAAGCACGTCAAAGTGCAAGTAGATAAATAGGTACCGTGCGCTGCTCTGGTTCGCCAGAAGTGGCTTCGTCATGCTGGCCACATGACCCGGAAGCTGTATACCGGCTCCCTCAGCCAATAAAACGAGATGAGCGCCGCAACCCCAGAGTCCATCACAACTGGACCTAATGGTCAGGGGTCCCTTTACCCTTTAAAGATAATCAAGACGCATTTGCAAGAGCTGAGATGCTGAGTCAGACTCAGAAACTGAAATGGTCCTGATCAGCATTAAAGCATGCAACAGGTCAGCTTCAAGTAATGACATGCTGCCAACCATGCCTACATGTTCACCCATGGAGCGGGATCTTTACCAGGAAATTAATCATTGAATGACTGAATAGGAAAGACCACCCACATGAAAACATTCCAAGCCGCAGCATTTCCCAATGATAAAAGTCCCTGGCAGCTTTAAGTAGCTTAAAAGTTGGCAGCCTTACATAGCTGGGATACAGTCAGTGTTACACAGCTGGATTACCTCAGTCGTCGTAGCATCTTTCTCATCTATGCATCGTGTGCTATACTTATATTATGCATGTTTATTATGAACAGCTGCCTGTTCATAATAAGGAAGATGCAGGAGGTTACCATGGTGGTTTCTGTGTAAGGCGGGGGTTGCACAAAAGAAGGGGAGGTGGTGGTGAAAATAACGTGGAAAGCAGGGCTGCGAAACAGAATTGAGAAGTGATTTCAAAAACAGGGATGGGAAGGGGGAAAGTGAGCTTCCCAAAATAGTGTGGAAAGGGGAAGCAGTAGGAGGTTAATGTGGGGGGAATGGCAAGGGGTTGGCAAGTGGAGGACAGTTCCTAGTACATGCATATATTTATGTCCCCAGAATGTGGAACTACCTCTGCACCAAGGTGTATCCCCCCCCCAAAGCTGCAACCCTTTAAGTAGGTTTTTAAAACACATTTCTCCAGGTCAACCTTCACATTGTTAAGAGAACTATTTTAAGATGGATAGTTTTCTTTTGTCTGTAGGAACTTTATAGTGTTGTTTTATTTGTTTTAACTAGCCTAGGTTTCTAAATGGCTGTTAGCTCTTTGCGTTGTGTTTTCATGCTTTGTAAGCTACCTTGAGGGGGTTATGCCCCAAAAGCAGCCTATAAACAATTTTATATCAATACATTAATATCAATCATTGTTTCCACACTTGATGCATCAGTGCCCTGAAGTGCTGCCCTCACTATCATACACAGCCCCTCCAGACATCCTTCTTATTGTACATTCATGATGATTTATGCTCATGATGGCCTCCAAAAGTTTGGGGTGGACATACTGCTTCGTTTCCAACTGGTGTATGTCCTGTAACTTCCTGCTGAAATCCTGTACTTTTTCATACCACAAACATTCCAGTTTGTGCACATTTGTTGTGGTATTACGCAAGTGTGCCCCTCCAGATGGCAATTATGCAGTCCCACTGCAGAAACATCACAGGACAACCAACAAAGCAGAATGATGTGCAGATAGCTCTCCACTAATGCACTATTACTGCACCAAGGACATGTTGCAGCATACAACTGCAATGAAAACATCAGTCTGGAGGTACCCTTCGAGTGAGAACTGGTAGAGGTGAAGGAGGTAGTTTGCAATGGTAGTGGCACATTGGGGAGCGGGGGAAGATTTGATGGCAGCTTAATTCAAATACTCAGATCTGTGCCACTATCATATCTAGCTTTTCCCTAAGAGAACCAGTAACTGCACAGAGGTTCTTTCCCCAACAATAATGGTCATGTTTACACGCAACAATTTTCTGCTTTTTTTTTAGCGCCTCTGCTGCTGTAGGGCTGATGCACAATTTAATATCGGTGGCTTGGTGCTTAAATTGCTGGCGAACTACCCAGCTGAAGTGCTGAGTAGCATCTCAGGGGAGAACATCAGTACAAGCGCACTCTGCTGCAGAGGATCACTGGTGTTGAGAGAGTAATTGCTTCTGCTCTCCTAGCCAGAGATGTTGTGCTGAGAGCTCTTTTCAGAGCTCAGCTGACTCCCTAGCCTCAAAGCAAGACAATAAGTGAAGAAAGAGTTTGTTTACTTTCATCCCAATGTAACTTGTAAAACAAAGTGGAAATAGTTCTGTAACTATGGCTGTGTGCACACAACATTTTATTTTAGGATCAACTGAGACAGAGTACCTGTCCCCCCCATGTAATCCACACACAAGCTAGATCTATTACACCCCCATAAAGCACTTCTTCAGAATATAGTTTCAATCAAAAAATAAAAATTTACATATTGATTCTGCATTACACTGCAGTGTGTCCAAATGAAGGTGATACCAGCAGAGGGGGTATATCCACACCTGCCCAAGGCATACACCATGATCACAATCACCACTTTCTTCTTCATTCACCTGGGTTATGTGCAGGGCGGAAAGGTGTGGATAACCTAACCAAAGAGTCCTCCTGACTCCCTCGCAAAGCCTAGTAAGCACTTGTCCAGTTTGGGAGAGGAGGTGGGAGGGCTCTAGGGCCATTCCAGAGCCTTACGCCTCCTTCCCAAAGCCATTGCTTCCCTTACCCTGCTCACTGTTAACAATCAATCCTGTTTGATCTATGCAAAATGTTTCTCACAAACACTTGTATGCATGTAGGGACAACCATTTGAATGACAATGCCCATCAACTTTGGTGGGTGACCCCCCCTCAAATATTTTATGGGGGCAGGCAAAGGGTCCTCAGCCCCTAGGAATTGGCTCCTTTGTACCTGCATTCAGTGCAACATGTGTTGAACCATATTGTGAAATGCACTTCAGCACTGGACCTTCACAGGTTCAAATCACAGCTCAAGTAGAGCTCTAGTGAGGGCACAGCTTGCTAAGAGTGGGCAAAAGGTAGGCTGCAAGAGAAAGGGGCATGTTTGTCATTCATTTTGCTGCCAGACAATCGCTCAGTATTTCTGAGCTAGTCATGGAAAGGTCTTTGCAGTCTCACTAGCTTATATCACTTGCCAAGTTTTGCTGGGTTCATAAAGGACAAAGAGCACTGAGCTGGGCAGAAGGAAAGAACAATTTTCTGAGCAAGGGATTAGTCATCTCTTCAGACATAAAAACGGCACTGCTTTCCGGTTTCCATTTTACTTCAAGTATATACCAGAGATGTGGCATGCTTTACAAAGCTGCGAGTGAAATTAAAAGCTTTTATACATATGTATACACTTGTTTGAAAAAGAATCAAAATTCAAATTGCCCCTCTTTGAAAATCATTAACAACTTGGGCTTCCTTTAATTAATTTTGACAGTTTTATGCCGCTGTTTAAATTTGCTTTGGCAACTCTGAATTCAGATAGATACCCTGCAGCTATGGCTACAGCGGATCTGAAATGCTGGGCCATATCTGCAAAAATATCAAATATAAAAAGGGGTGCAGATGGCAGCCCTCAGGCCAATTTACACCTAGATGGGGTGAAAAGCATGAACTCTCATGTTCCATCATCTTATGTATGCCATAATGAGTTGTTCCACCTTGCCTCTTAATTTTTGAAGAGGAAGGCTCACGGAGAAATTATGCAGGTAAAAGGCCATAGTTCAGTGGCAGAGCAACGCATGCTCTGTGTGCCAGAGATCCCATGCTCAGTCCCCAGCATCTGAAGGTTAGGTTGAGAGTGACCCCTTCCTGAAACCCTGGGGAGCCCCTGCCAATCAATGTTGACAATACAGGTCAGTGGTCTGACTTGGTGCAAGGTAGCTTCCCACATATGCATACAACCCATTTCACATTTTACACTAAAGGTATAGGGGGTGTGCATCCTGAATAGATCATGATGTGTGCTCTTGATATTTATCAGGGCAGTTAAATGTGATCACATTTTCAAACCCACTTGTGCCTACAAAAGCTTTGAGGCAGTCCTACTGCTTCTTTCTCAATAGGTGCATGTCCCATAGTTTCCTACTAAAATCCTGTCAAGTGTTGATTTCCCCTCTCCTCTCCCCCACTTCTGTTGTGCTACAGCAAAAGAATGCCCATCCAACTATCCAATAGCATTGGGGAGATGTTGCAGAACCACTAATAAAGTAGAATGATGTCTGGATAGTTCAACATAATCACACCACTAATGCACTATTTTTGCATCAGTGACATGATGCAGAATGCACCCATTTAAAAAGAAGATGTGGAGGGGCCCATAGTTGGAGTCCTGTTTTCCTCGCATTGTGTACAGATTGCCCATTCTGATAAGTGCTTGAACTGGCTCTCAGTCTCTGAAGAGCTCATTACACCCATTGCACTGCCACCAGTTATCAGGGAAAGCGCTGTTCAACGCCTGGTACTGATCACTGCAATCCCACCCTTGTGTCTGCACCAAGCCACCAGCCCTGTGAGGTTCCAAAGAGATAAGGAAAAGGAAGGAAGTATGAACACAGCGCACAATCCCTTGCCCACTGAATATCCCCTGGTGTGCCTTAGCCCTGGGGGCAGGAGTGCCAGCTTGGCCCCACAACCATGGGTGCCCAGGGCTGTGGGTGCCATGCAGTGTGCTTGGCCCTGACACTGAAATCTGTGCATGCCCAGCCCCTTCATGTGGGTGCTCGGGCACCCAAGGCCCCAGGGAGTTGGCACCTATGCTTGAGGAGATGTTGCCAGCACTGGGCACAACTGGTCTCTCCTTTCAAGAAAGCATTACCAATACAGTTTATGTCTACTTCTGGTATTCATATAGAACATGCTGCCCTCGCCCCGCCCCATCCCAATTATTGCATAATTGGAAATCCTTGCTACATTCATAGCACTCTACCAGCCAACGTTCTTTAACAAAGGCCTACAAATATATCCTTATTCCTACACGCCACTGTCATATTTCTAGGTGCCCAGAAGAATTTTTAGTAGTCTTGCTCAAGGAGTCTGATCTATCTTAGGTAGATAATAAATATCCATATGCAGCTGCATTTAGGCTTTCTCCTGCAGATAAATGGTTTAACAAAAGCAAAAGCTTTGTGGAAAAGCCAGATCTTTGCTGGCAGGGCTAATGGTGGAGGTTTGAGCAATCCTGATGATAAATCCCAGGAATACTTCTGATGTTATAAAGTGGAGGGGAAAATCATGGTATGATGAGCATATAAGTTTTACAGGAATTTAAACAAGGCTAATCTCAGTAAAAGATTAAGCCAGTGAAATGATGACACACGAGAAGTCAAACACAATCTATATGAATAAATTATATGGCCCTGTATTCTTCTTTGGAGATCGTAGCCGAGTAAGATGGTCTTCCATAAAACAGTTTTAACAATGAGTCCATAAGTGAGTATGGAGGCCAATTCTTGATCCAGTTTGTCTCCCTTTGGGGAAGACAGGTGAACTAATGCCCTGTATATGAACATGCAAAATAGAAGGATGGCAAACTCAAAAATCCTATCTAGTGAAAAGATCCTGCAGCAAAGAAGGGAAAATGGTGGAAGGGGAAATGGTGACATGTATAAAGAAAATCATAATAGACTGAAAATCATGTATGTTTGTAAGAGGCACCATTTGTGAATACTGTATTAAAGTAGATGCATACATTAGCAGAAAGCTGTGTAAAGCAGTAACTGAGTTTGTGCTTTCACAATCTGTGCTGGCTGGTTTTGGGTCTCAGCATAATTTGACTCTGCCCCTTGATTGCCACATGTGCATAATATGCATCTCAGCTGCTGGGTACTTGGGGCTTGACAACAATACTCTCACCCATGGCATGGGCCTTCGTTGCTTAAAAGGAAGACGGGAGCACTGTTTTAGTGATTAGAAGGCGTAGTCACCCCCCCCCCTCATTTTTAAGACCATGGTAAGGTATAGATTAACCCCCTGGCTTCTCTGCACAATGAGTAGCTAAAATGAATAAAGTGCCCTATGTTCTGGCTGTGTATACAAAGCCCCAAATCCTTTTGCTTCAATTTAAAACAAACAAACAAAGAAACCTGTTCATCATGCATCAATAAATGTTGCTAGAGCTAGTATGAAAAATGAAAAAAGAGAAAAAATAGTTGCACCATATGTTCTTAGCATGCACTGCTCCTTAACCATCAAAATCTTGAATGAATGGCAAATTTCCTCTCCCATTCTGAAACAGAGACCCTGAGAAATCCTAGAATTGCAAAATGAACACACAAATGCTTGGATGAGAGCTGGAAAATGAGTACTAATCAGTGTCAGTAAATGACAATCAGTGGTATGCAAGGAGAAGCCAACAAAGGTATTGAATAAATAAAGGAGTCCATCTTCTTAAGAGCCAAGGATGTGGTGAAGCAACAAGGGAGGTGGATCACCACAACTGGAAGGTTTCTGACCCAATGGTAGAGGGTCTTACCCACTGAAAGGTCAGAAGTCAAGAACAGAGCAAGTAAGTTGAAACCAGACTGGCTGTTCAGCCACAAGAAAGGAAATGACTCATGTAGGAAGCTGATAGGTGAACCATGTGAATTGGTTAGATTTCATAATCCTAAAGTCTCCAGGCAAACATGACCAAGCACGGTGGCTTTTGTTTACTGGCTGAAAAATGTAACTATGCTATCAACTCATCAAGAGAGGCAGTTACTTGAAACAAGGGCACAGTGTTTTCCACGGCAGAGAATGGGTGCTTTTTAGTGGAGGGATTGGAAGAGAGAGAAGTGATGTGTGGAAAGAGAGAAGAGAGCTGACCTTTAATATGTTGTGGTCAATTCCAGCTGCAAACTCAGGCTGTTCTAGTCCATGTGACTTTACAAAACTAGGCCACAGGAATTTCTTCTTGCTCGCTAAAGGGAAAACATAAAGCTCTTTCTCTGGATAACAGCTAGTGGCCACTCCCAGATTAAAAGAAGCCTTTCCTCACTGCCTTGCCTGCTCTCTTCCTTTGATTTCAAGGATAAAGCTTGATTCTTTGAAAGCAAACAGAATCTCGTATGCAGAGGGTGTCTAGATTGGAGCAAGCTAAATTCTGAAAGATAGACGAAAAATGCCCAAGCAAATCACAGGTTGGATTTTGCAAGCTGAAGCAAAAATAAATCAGAAGCTGAGCTGAGGTCTGGCAGACTTGCAGAGTTTGTGGCTCAGGTGCCAACCTAATTTTAAACTTCCTTCCCAACAATTAAAATATTTCTGCAAGGTGAGCTTTCATGGCAAGTCCTTGAGGCGGTTTTCATTCACTATATGCTCCTCCCCTGCTGCATCATCCCACACATTTAAATTTCCCAATTTAGAAATGCCTAAATTAGGGAGGATCAATGGTCCCCGGTATTTTCCAAGTGCCAGCATTGTGGAAGAAGAATTGCCCAACACATCTTGCAAAGGAAGATTGTCACTCTTCCATTGTTCTCCTATGGAATCACATATTAGATCTGATATAGACTGCAGACAATGCATATGGTGAGGCATGGGAGAAAGCCTATGACGACAAATAAAGAAAAGTCTTATCCCTTGCTCTCATACTTAATAAATGTTCTCAGGAGATTTGACAGTCCAATTTCTCTCCTGATGAGTGAAAGGCAGCTCTCAGTAAAAATGTTATTCCATTCGTTCCCTTCAGAGATTGAGTTATTGCCATAATCAGTGAAGATTTTCCCACTGACACAAAAGCTCTTTTAGCAAGGCCTTATAGGCTTGGCCATTGGGTTTATTCTTCATTTGGCCTCAAGGATTAGGTGAAAATTAGTGCTTTCTTTTTTTATTGCATTTAAGGTACACTAAGCATTCTGCCTTCAACAGCAGTTAACTTGGACTCAAAGCCCAACTAACTTGTTTCTTGAGCTTGACATTATTATTAGAATTTCAGTCAACACAATAATCAAGACAGGAAAATGTATTTTTTATTAGAAACAATAAAATGGGATAAATGTATAACGATTGCTCAACTTCTGGCAATTTAACTGGCCAAGACAGGCTTCTGCAGGCTCCTTGCCAGAGTGATGAGTAAGATGGCATTGGTACAGTGGTAACACTTTCTTCACCAAGCCATGGACAGTTAGTGTAAAATATAAAATGAACTTCATATCTAAATATTCCTCATTAATCTGAACAGAAGTTTCATTCAACTTTGGCATCTAGCAGCCTACTGTGTTGCAAGGGGCAACTGTTGTGGTTGGCGAGGTCCAGCTGTTCTGATTGACTATTTTTAGTGAGCAAATCCAGCAAGAAAAAACAAGCAGTTGTTAATTTTGCAATCACTTTTTTTTTTTGCATCATTTAGCAGTTGTTTCAGATTCCATATCAGTAGCAATTGTTACACAATAATGAACTATGAAGGGATCATTGTCAAACAGTGGGGAGGCAACAGCTGGAGTTCTTCAGGGTATGGCTCCAGAACTGGCTCTGCTTAGTGTTCTTGGTACGCATCCAGATGGCATTGTTGCCCATAGCTGCTTAAGCACTGTAGCGCTAAACCAGAAGTAGGGGAGAAGGTACCTCCAAAGGAAAAAAAAGAGGTCTCGACTAATGGGGGTGGGGTTAGTTATACTACAATGTCAGCTTGGAATGTTGCATTTAGCCTGCTGCCATCTAGTGTAGCACAGTCCCTGTGTGGTTTGTGGTTGCCAGGCATGCCAAATATGAATATATGAAACTGCTTTATATAGTGAGTTAGACCTTTGGTCCATCTATCCCAGGATTTACTGTAAGCAGCAAGTGGCTGTCCAAAATCAGCTCCCCGGCATCTTAAGTGGAGATCTTTTTCAACCATGTTACATTATATGCCTGTGCTGGAGATGCCAGAGACACTGTACACGCAAAGCCTGTTTTCTACCAATGAGCTACAGACTCTTTGGCTTGATACTTGCAAAGCCCTCCATTTGGAAGTACCATTGTCTAAATAACCAAATAATGCACTGAGCAGATTTTCAAGTTGTCACAAAATGTGCATGGGCTATGAGCAATTTTGAGGAGGAATTTGGGTTCCACCAATTACACTGATAACCTAAAGGGTTAGATGAATGAAGTTAAGCAAGAATTTTACAGTGCTATGTCTAGCAGAAAAAGCAAACGTCACAAGCAGAGCTTCTGAATAAGGTAGTAGAGCTGTTGAGAACCATAGCAGAAGTGGATACGTGCTAAACGAGATGAAGGAAGGAGCTTACCCAAAATCCTTCATGAGTCAGAATCAGAAGGAAACTTGCCAGCCTTTTATACCATGCTTGGTTTCATTATACCCAATACAGTGGTACCTCTAGTTACAAACTTAATTCGTTCTGGAGGTCCGTTCTTAACCTGAAACTGTTCTTAACTAGAGGAGTCCTTTCGCTAATGGGGCCTCTTGCTGCTGCTGCTGTGCCGCCGGCACACGATTTCTGTTCTCATCCTGGGGCAAAGTTCTCAACTTGAGGTAACTCTTCCAGGTTAGTGGAGTTTGTAACCTGAAGCGTTTGTAACCTGAGGCATTTGTAACTCAAGGTACCACTGTATTTACTGATGCAAAAATTCAGGAAAACAGTGGCCCAATTACAAAACTTGTCATATTTTCAAACATGCTGATTTTGGAAGACTTTTGTAAGTATCCAAATACCTGGAAAAGCCTCCTTCACCCACATTATGAAGGTTATGAATCATAATCCTCAATAGACTTGGTTCTTAGGACACTTGTTCTGGTGGCCATCTGTGGTATGTTATTCCTGTACCCTACTCAACAATGATGTGCTCTGTGCTTTGAAAACACTGGCAAGTAATTTACCCATGTCCTTTTAAATACATCCCTGGCCATTCGGCCATGCTGTACACTTCCAAGACCTCTACATAATCAGACCCAGTTCCCAGTTCCTTGCTTGGCAAAAATCAGATGTGGATTAATGTATCCGGTAGAGTGGAAGTCCTCCTCCATAAAAATCCTGCTACAATTTAGCTGCTGACTACCAAAAAGCATAGTTATGCCTGTCCACTGTAATGCAACCCAGCCTTCAGAGAATCAGAGTTGTGGTTACCACTCCAGGGATTAATGAATAAATACAGCTGATCAGTTTCACAGTAACAGTAATTATTCTTCCTGCAATGAACAGGGCTCTATTATTGGTATATGCCAAACCAATCTTTATTTCCAGTCTAATAGATAACCTGGCTTTCAGGTCACATATTACTTTATTATTAGGACTCTCCCAGTTTTTCAGAACTTGCAACATAATTAAACTGGAATACCGTGAGCTCAGACTGTGCAATCATTCAGGAGAATTCCAGTGACTCAGTATCTTTGCAAGAATGAATTCCAAATTCTGTTAATAGAGGATTGTTCACTGCATGGTTCAAAGGCTCAACTGCTCTGAGTTGGTCCCATGTCAGGAAATACATACTGGATCTGATTTATGTACAGGTTTTAAAAGTGGACAGATAGTGCTGGTGTTTTGCAAACTAGTGGCTACACAGTTTATTTCTGCTTATTCAGAAGAATTTATAAACTGCCCAAACAATCCCTAAGTGGTATACACACAGTAATTTTAAACAATTATTAACATATAAATAAAACCAGCAAAATTTAAGAGCGGGTATACACAAACACACAGGTGGCGCTGTGGGTTAAAGCCTCAGCGCCTAGGACTTGCCAATCGAAAGGTCGGCGGTTCGAATCCCTGCTGCGGGGTGCGCTCCCGCTGCTCGGTCCCAGCGCCTGCCAACCTAGCAGTTCGAAAGCACCTCCGGGTGCAAGTAGATAAATAGGGACCGCTTACCAGCGGGAAGGTAAACGGTGTTTCCGTGTGCAGCTCTGGCTCGCCAGAGCAGCGATGTCACGCTGGCCATGTGACCCGGAAGTGTCTCCGGACAGCGCTGGCCCCTGGCCTCTTAAGTGAGATGGGCGCACAACCCCAGAGTCTGTCAAGACTGGCCCGTACGGGCAGGGGTACCTTTACCTTTTTTATACACAAATTGTTTTCATGTCCAGATAATGAATGGCTCTATCAATTCCCAGGTATTGGTTTGCTGACAATCTATAGGACATGTCCAAGATGTACTAATGAGAAAGGCAGAGTGGTGCAGTGGTTACAGGGTTGGACTAGGACCAGGGAGACCCAAGTTCAAATCCCCACTTAGCCATGAAGCTCCAGAGCCACCTTGAACCAGTCAGCCTCTGTCAGCTTAGCCTACTTCACAGCAAATGTTAACAGTGGAGGAAAGAGTGATGGTGCACCACATAAAGCTCATCTGAGAAATAGTGGGATACAAATGAAATAATCCTTGATGAAAGTCTCCACATGATTTAGTTGTGATTGCTGCATCTCAGGGGGTTGAACTTGATGACCCTTGGGATCCTTTCCAATTCAGCAATCCTATGATTCTATGTGATGGTGGTTTCCATTTTGTTGAGTTCAGATGTAAGTCAGTGCAAACTGGCTGCATGTATTATGGACTGCCAGCAAGTCAAGACCTGAGCGGACATAATGAAAAAATAAATAGCAGAGCACCCTGACTAGATGCAGTTGCACTAGAATGCATTCAAATGATGCATGCCCAGAACAGCAACTCACATAGGGGCAAGCTCATTTGAGAGCTAATAGATCTTACTCCTATGTACATGAATGCCTTGTCTCTTAGAAGTTCAAGAAACACAGCACTATAATTTTAGGAGCCTCTATCCTCCCCTTCACAGAGCCATTCCTTTCGGGGGGAGTTACTGTAGTTTCTGGCTCTGCAAATAGTTGTGAGATCATAGTACACTCTTTGCCAAAGTGTGTGATAAATCTGTGGCTGTATTACAACATACTGTCTTCTGCTAACCAGCAGACTTCTGAGCATCCAAAAACACTCAGGAAATGAAGTCTAGTGAGAAAAAACTATCTACATTGCCTTCTGTCTGTGTCAGCCTGATGAATAATGACCACTAATATAAGTTTCCAACCAACAAAATAAAAATTCCTTGAATTGCTAATAAGCTGGAGAAAAAAACAGGCCATTGATTCATTGGCTACCGGTGTTATAACAACTCAAAACGAAGAGCTCTGCTACCATTTGGGCAAAGATGTTGGCGTTGCCCCTAGCAACAACCTGGGCCTTCACACAGTCTTGTTTGCTGTAGCCATGTGGGATTTATTTCTAGGAAACTTCATAGGTCACATACAGTTCAGGGCAGCTAACATTGATAGCCTGGACCCTTACTCACAGTTGAAGAGAAATATGAGCACTTTGCTGACCATTGTGGAATTTTGCAAGTACCTTGCTGAGATGAAAAAGATTCCTATTTCCTGTATGGAGACCTAACTTCACTTTAGCCTTTGGTCCAATTTTATTGCTGATCAAACAAGACATAAAGTCAGCAGGCATAGAGATGTAGAGCTTCTTTCACCTACATTGGCTGTTCTGGACATTCATCTGACCTCTAAGGCCCCATCTGAACTATACATTCAAAGCAGTATCATACCACTTTAAACAATCATTGCTTCCTGCAAAGAATCCTGGGAAGTGTTAGGCGACCCTATTCTGCAAACTACAGTTCCCGGAAGTCTTTGGAGTAAGCCATGACTGTTTAAACTTGTATGAGGTTACTTGTGGTTCAGTAATTTCCTCAGTATGTATTATATGCAAATGCATATAGGTGAACCACAATGGCCTCTCTTTATTTCCACAAACAGGAAGCAAACATGCATTTTAAACTCCACAGGTAGCCTCTGACTGGGGTGCAATTTGCAGCAGTAACAGGTAGTGAAAATATTCAGCTGCCCCTCATCTCTGCTTGCCACTGCAAATCACCCACATTGTTTTTTCTTAGGAGGGAGGGAGGCCATCAGTGTTCAGTTGCACAATGTGGAGTCAGGCCAAGACACCCTGACATCTGCTCTGGTTCCTTTGTACCTGCCAATTTCTATTCTTCCAACTTTTTTTTTAAGCTTATGCCAGTTGACTCCTTAGCATCCAGGCCATTTTCAGTTTCAAGTAACGCATACTCATTTAAATTATCTTAGCGATTTCCAGTCCCTACATCTCCAAAGTGAGGAGATCTATTTGACAAGCTCCTAGTCCTCAGAGTTGCAGAGAAACTTTAAAACAAGTACACAGTTTACAGGTATACTGAAAGTTTAGGGTTGCTTCTCATGAGTTTGATTCTTGTTCTACGACATATTTTCCCATGTGGTGGAAAACATAATATATAAAGTACCTCATACTGCAACCCATGAAGCTGCCCTATAAAACCATGAGAAGTCACAGTAGGGATTCTAGAGTTCAAAAGTAAGGGGGGAGAGAGAGAGAACTACCATTTTAAAACACTAATTGGTTCACATTCAAACTGTAATCTGGAATAAATTCTGGAGAGATACAGCAGCAAAATATACATGTGCCTTTTTTCTTTTTTACTGGTCTAAGGATTTAGTTTGTAATCCTAACCCCCACTTACCTAGAAGTAGGTCCCACTGAATTCAATGCAATGTAATTCTGAGCAGACCTGGCCAAACTTCAGACTTCATATGCCTGTTTCCCCCATCAGCTTTTGCTGCCAATGCTTTCCCTATTTCCCTACACCAGGCAACTTTGATCTTTCCAGAGCAGTTAACCACACAACAGATAAAACAAAACGAACCCAGGCTCGCTCTCTCTGTATGCAGCAAGAGAGCCCAGGTGATGGATGCAAAGCCCCTGAAGAAACATTTCCCCCTCTGCTCACCTGTGTTCGATGTCTTCCTCATGCTGCTCTTGTCCCAGCTGTTACATAGGAAGCCAGCAAAGTTTCTTGAAGCTACTCCGACAAATAATCCCCAGGGTGATCTGCGTCTGCTTTATAATCCTTTTGTTCCAGCAGGCAGGGCTCAGCAGGGAAAGTGTACTCCTCCTACGTGTTACATGCATATGCAGACACAGTTGCAGCTGAGGAGGGAGTCCGCAGCACTCCCATTAATTAGAACACACCTTTTCTAATCTGATGTGCAGTCATGGGGTTGTTCCAACTAGGCTAAAGCTGAAGGAGGCGGCTAGCGGAAGAGCTCAGCTGCTGCCGCAGCACTTTAACCTTTTCCCCTCTGTGAGCAAATCAGGCTTGGTGCATGTCCCTGCCCACTCCAGGCCTCGGAGATTCCCTTCAGGTTTAACCTGTGTGTTCTGGGGGAGGTGTTCTGACTCCCCACCCACTAGGTCCCTCACTCACTCACTGGCTTTTTCTCTGTGTGTGCCTTGCTCCCTGCTCCTCCCCGTAGCTCAGGTCAGAGTTAGGTCTAGAGGCAAGCAGGCACTAGTTCAAAGGACATCAGGGCCTGTCTGGCTGTTTACGGTAAACACAAAGCTCCTCTTTCCCCTCTGAAAGGAGAGACTTGCACAAGGCTGCTGGTTACGTAAGAACATTGGTTCAAATCCTGTAGTGTAGACTTAGGAGACTACGTGTCTGTGTGCAGCCAGTCATTGTTTGGAGGGAACTGGGCATGCCAGGCAGCTACGTTAGGCATTGTACACACTATACCTTGAAGGCACTTTTGAAGTACTGTTCTTTCTCTCCAAGAACTCTGGCCACTGTAGTTTACCTGGCCACAGAATTATATTTCTCAGCAACATTTAACAAGCGACCAAACCCAGAATTCTTTGAGGGGGGAAATGTGTTTTGATTGTGCTTTAAAGGTATAGCGTGTCCAATACCTAAGTTTCCACATAACCCCACTAATATTTTATTTAAAGGAGGCTTGGGTACCTGAGCACCTTGTGAGACATCTGATCTTTTTCAGATTTTGTGTGTGTGTGTGTGTGTTTGGGGGCGGTGAGGGCAGGGAAGACGCCTGCAGTAAATTGCAGGTAATTGGGGAACAGGAAAACAAGTGAAGAGATGGGAAAACATTAAAAGTAAGAAAAGGGTATGAAATATTATGGGTCCTGTTTTTTAAAAGATGAAGAAAAAGGAGTCATTGCCTGGGCTAAAAAGGGTGAGCTGTTCTTGCAGCATTCACAAGAGATACCAGCTTGCTGATTTTCATTTAAAAAAATAAATAAATCAGCCTACTGGGAGGGTTTTTCTACTTATGCATTCATGCATGCCAATTTCTGGCTGCTAGAATTATATGGTAAAACCAGGATTAGAAAAAAGGGCTGCACTATTTTATTTTATTTTACTTTTATACAGGCATGCCTCAGGGATGCCTCAGGGATATTGCGGGTTCAGTTCCAGACCACGGCAATAAAAAACAAATATTACAATAAAGCAAGTCACACACATTTTAGACTAAAAGAAAAAAAATCAATTGAAAAGGGATGTGCATATCATTCATATTCATCTTCATAATAAAAATAACTTGAATGTGGGCAGGCAATTTACTCAGGAGGAGCATCCACCCCACATCCCTATGCAGGAAAAGAGGTGGATCCCTTGCATCGACTTTAGACCAGAAGAACAGGAATCTATGTAGAGGACAACCACTATTAAGAAGGTACAACTGTCTCACCCTGGAAGACACAGCCCACAAAACCTTCTGTATCTTTAGTAGACCTGTAAAATTTCAGCACATGGACCATGTCATTCAGGGACAAGAAAAGCTGCTCCTCCTGTAATTCTCTCTTCTGCCCAACTAAGAAAAACACACAAGCTCTGTCCTCATGAGAAGATGCACAGAATCAATTGGTGCAGCAGAATCCCAGCACAGTAAGGTAAAGGTAAAGAACCCCTGGACAGTCAAAGGTGACTATGGGGTATGGTGCTCATCTTCCTTCATGCTGAGGGAGCCAGCGTTTGACCACAAACAGCTTTCCGGGTCGTGGCCAGCATGACTATACTGCTTCTGGTGCAACGGAACACCGTAACGGAAACCAGAGCGCACAGAAACGCCGTTTACCTTCCCATCACGGCAGTACCTATTTCTCTACTTGCACTGGTGTGCTTTCGAACTGCTAGGTTGGCAGGAGCTGGGACAGAGCAACAGGAGCTCATCCCATCGTGCAGATTCGAACTGCCGACTTTCCAATCAGTTTAGACCACAGCGCCACCTGTTCACTTTGCAGCACAGTACAGCAAAGGTGGCCAGTTACCTGCTACTAAAGGACTAGAAACATCTTCTGAGGTCAGCTGTTGGCAGATAAAGCCACCAGCGGCTACTAGCTACAATGGTTATTGTCCTCCCTCCACTGAATACCATTTTCTGGGAAAGACAAGTGGGGAGAGAGCACAAATGTGCTCAGGTTTACCACAGACACTTGGTTGGTGACCGTGAAAACAGGATGCTGGATGAGGTAGGGCCCTTTTGGCCTGATCCACCAGAGCTGTTCTTAAGTTCAGTGCCCCTTACAGAGAAGGTTTTAATTTTCCCATTCTGAGTAATTTAAGTTACAGATTTATTTATTTTTAAGGTGGTCCCATTTAGAACAGTATAAAATCCAGTCTGAATTCTGTACGTGACTGCTCACTGGGTGGAGAATCAGGCTTCCCTCTCATACACCTCAAATAACATCCCAAGGGTTTGTCCCCCTTTCACTTTAAAAACTGGGACTCTTTCTAATTGCAATGGATTAGTTCTTATTACTGCTAATCTAGGCCAGAGACCTGGCACACTTTCCCCCTTCCTGGGGCTGAAGCAAAAAAAAATGCAATAGTTTAGGAATAGAAAAAAATATCAGAGGCCACATGACAAAGATCGTTTTCGTTAGGCTGTCTGGATGGCCGAATTGTCAAGAGGCTCGGCACTTTTGCCTAAGAGGACAGGTTAATGTTTAATATAATACAGATCCCACCAGCTTCAGATAGGCAAGTCATTTTAGAACTTTTTTTCACCTGGCTGTTTCATAAGATGAGAGAGGAAATTCACACATTTTATTAAAAAAGCTTTTTTTGTGAGGGGTGGTGTTCAAAGCAATGGCAGTAGGCAAGGTGTAGCAGGGGGCGTGCAGAGGGGTGGTGACCCCAGGTGCAAAATTCTGATAGAGCCACTACCATGTGCCCCCATGACAGGCTCCCGCAATGTGGTTGAGCTTCTGCCACCTTCTGGAGCTGCAAGAAGGCAAGCCGGGCCCAGGCCAGGCCTTTGGAGCTGGGGCGGCACCTTCCTACACCCAAACCCTGGAGTAGCTTTGCAATAGTCTTTTTTTCTTTCTTTCAACAAGGCAAAATGTGAATGTTTAAACAGAGGAAAGGGGCCAGTGGCCCTTCCAACATGGAGCGTATGGCTGACATACAATTTACAGGACTGAAGAACGTCACCACTGAAGAACATGCTGTGACTTCTCTTTAAATATTATATATTCAAACTCAAGTGTGTTTTTGTGGGGGGTGGGGGGGTGTATTTTTGCATAGTATGTTGTGATTACAAATCACAAGGCTCATCCTCCTGGTGTTTGTTTGCTTATTACAAATATTTAATAAACCACTCTTCAGCTTGAGGGTTCCCTGAACAGCATTTCACCATTGAAAAACAATGGCAATTAGATTTGAATACATTAAACACATGCTCTTCAATATGAAACTGCTGGGGAAATCCACCCCCCCCCCCGAGTTTTCGACTGTAGAATCATGAAGACGTGGATGACACACAACTCTTGTCTCTCATTTCCCAGGGATACTGCTGTGGTCCTGAACACCTGATTTGGAGGTGGTTCTGGGATGGATTAGGTTGAACCAATTTAGGCTGAATCTAGGTTAGACAGAGGTACAAAGGAACATGGAGAACTGCCTTATACTGAGTCAGAACATGGGTCCATCTAGCACAGTATTGGCAATGGCTCTCTAGGGTTTCAGGTGGGGAGTGTCTTCTGGGCCTATCTGGAGATAACAGGGACTGAAACTGGAACCTTCTACACCACACGGTCTACCAATGATCTACGAACCTTCCCTAAGGAGCCATAGATTACCTCCTTCTTATCTTGATTGAGTTTCAGAATGAATCAAGATTCAGCACTTTACCTGCTCTTCACTGTTGGGGGGTGGGGAAGACTGCAATTCTAACCAGAATTCTACCAGAATTCTGGTATAAATTCTACCAGAATTTATACCAAGCATCCAAATGCTGCCCCTAACATTCAGATTAAATCCCGTGTCTGCCCCAACCTGTTTGTACTCTTCCAGGTTCCACTCCATCTTGCCAGGTTCAGGTTCTGCCTAGGCTCCTCTGTTCTGGCTCTTGCCTTCTGACATTCAAAATAAACATTTTGTTTTCCGGTGAACGTACTCTTATGTGTGTGACAGACCCCTATAATCCTAAAGGTAAAGGTACCCCTGCCCGTATGGGCCAGTCTTGCCAGACTCTGGGGTTGTGCACCCATCTCACTCAAGAGGCCAGGGGCCAGCGCTGTCCGAAGACACTTCCGGGTCACGTGGCCAGCGTGACATCGCTGCTCTGGCGAGCCAGAGCTGCACACAGAAACGCCGTTTACCTTTCCGGTAGAAAGCGGTCCCTATTTATCTACTTGCACCCGAGAGTGCTTTCGAACTACTAGGTTGGCAGGCGGTGGGACTGAGCAACAGGAGCGCACCCCGCCGCGGGGATTCGAACCGCCGACCTTTCGATCGGCAAGCCCTAGGCGCTGAGGCTTTTACCCACAGCGCCACCCGCGTCCCCTGGTAACCTGGCTTTTAACACTTGCCTATAATCCTAGCAAGTGTTAAAAGCCAGGTTACCTTCCTGATGAGGTAATCACCTGGGTGATGGGCCATTAAGAGAACAGTGGAAAGGAGGCTGTTTTTCAGATGAAGAATGGGTGGGACCCCTTCTCCAGCTTTTAGAATAGAGCAGTTTGCTGTGGTGTGATCTAGAAGCTGGATGCAAAAGCTGCAGTCCGGAAAGGCAGAGAGAGCCATGGCTGATTTCTGCTTGAATTCAAGGCTTTGGCTTTGGAAGAATCAAGACCCTTTGGGGTTTTTAATGCTGTGAAACCCTCCATCATAGGCTCAGGTCGTATATATGTGTAAATAAACCATATTTCATAAAGACACCACAGTCCCTGCTGTGCCTCATTTCCAAAGGAAACATAAAGTGCCATCTCACACCGCTCAGAGATGGGGTGGCATGCAACACTGCCAACAAATACAAAACAAAAGAAATCATACAAAGCACAGACCCCACAAAGACTTTCAGTTTGGTTCAGCCTAAGGTGTCTTTCTGTAAATGTTCCTGGATCACCGACAGGCAAAAGCCATGTTGCTCCCAGGCATTTTGAAATCAAAAGGTGCATTGTAACGCTTAACAAATTGGCCTATTGTGCAGCTCAAACAAAGTAAGTCACATTATCTCTTGATTTCTTCATGCACTACAAGAGCCAAATATTTAGCTTTCCCCCTGCTTTCCCCTCACATTTGTGCCTGCTTGCTGTGATACATGCAGGACTTTCAGAAAGGACTCAGCAGAATTGTCATGTGTTCCACCAAAGAGCAGAGTTAGGAATCTTCCAGAGATACTCCAAGGGGAAGAACTGGATGTCCTCGCCCCTCATTAAAGAGAGGCCCGAGAAGAAGAATGAAGGGCAGATGAATGGGGAGGATAAGCAGGGGCAAAAGAGCAACAGGTCAGCACTTCAGGGCCATTAGCTGCCAAGCAACTTTCATCATATGTGGGAAATGGCTTTGCTGATGGATGTGAAGATGGAAAACAGAGTGATGGGGCTGTAAATCATCCACATCCCTCTCTCCAGTGCTGTGTTTGTTTTACTTCTGGGCCTGCCAGCTCCATTCCAGCACACACAATACCTTTTTCTTCCATGGTTACATGGCTGGAGGGTGCTTAGAAAGTTTTCCACCCAGCTTATTTCCTTGTCAGGCTCACTTTGGCAGATGAGCAGGATGAAAGGAGGGCTGCCAAAGCAAACAGTAGGCGGTGCTGTGCCATCCAGCCCACTGGCAGAGAGGAAGAGTTAAAAACACCTAGAATATCATGTGGAAGAGGATGCAGATAGGATAAAGAAGTTGCAAAGGCAGGAGATGCCGGCTGCAGTACTCCAAAGCAGGCTTCACCTCTAAATGGCCTGGACTGCCACTCCCAGGGGATGATGGGACATCTGTGGGACACCAGGTTGGCAAAGTCTTCTCTATGGGGCCTCTCCCAGCCACAGCTGGTGGGTGATCCCATCTGCAGCCTTGGGAATGGATGGATGGGCAATGGACTTGCCCTGTGTATTTTGGTAAAGCCAGAAGGCCTCTTGTGGTCCTGAGTCAGCAGAAAGGGGCCTCAGCTAATTAAATCAGCCTCACAGTATTTCTTAGCGAGCCAGTGAAGCTCAAACACAGATGGCTCTATTAGAGAGTTCAAATTAATTTTGTATCCTGGGGTATTTTGCCACAAAGCCTTTGAGCAGATGCCAGCCATGCTGATTTGCTACCAACCCTTGCAAGTAAGCAGCTCTCCAACTCGAATGATGATGATGACACAGATGCAACTTCAAGCCAGCTCTGTGCGGCGGGTTGTACGTTTGAGTATGTTTTGCCTTGGCATTCAAGAGCCAGAACTCATTCTTCTATGGAGTCAGTCCTAAAATTGGGGTGTGGGGTGGTTGTGTGTGTTTTCAGACTTTTAAAAATGATTTTCTGATCAGATTTGCAAGCTGGATCTTTTAGCATCTCAGCTTGAAAAAGGGCACTGCATTGTCCACAGGTTCTGGCAAACTGCAGGGGACTGGGAGGAGGACTGATCAGTCCATGCAATGTATTACATGTGCTGGTAAATGCAGTATGGATGCAATGAGGGCAGTGGCGGAGCTTCATGCTCTGGCACCAGGGGGCGGAGAGCAGGCGGAGGCATAGCTGGCACGCGTCCCGGGGGTGTGGCGTGCCTCCCACAGGGGCATGACACACGTCCTCGGGGCATGGCACCCAGCACAGGTGGAGGGGGCAGCTGCAATGGCACCCCACTAGGATCACACTGCTGGGGGTGGTGTGCTCCCCCTGCACTCCTCTTCCTCCTCCAGTGAATGAGGGAAGGTCAGCAAGTAGCATGCTCTGTCCCAGTCTTTGCTAATTTGGTGCCTAACAGATATCTTGCGCTACAACCCCCGTGAGCCCCAGCCAGCATGACCAATGGTCAGGGATTCTGGGATTTGTGGTTCAAAACATCTGGGTGACACCAGGAGACAGCTATAGCCACTCTAGGGGTTGCTATAACCTTGCATGGAGACACATCAGTGTGTATTTTTCAGCGTCATCAGTTTTTCAGGAAAATCAGAACAAAGTACGTATTATTAAAGGCTGAAGGGATTAGGCAGAGGAAGCAGCAAACATAATGCGGACTATTCTTTTCTTGCAGAAGGTTCCCTCCTAGGGCTTGTAATCCAAAGCATTTGGAGGGCACCAGGCTGCCCCAAATCTTTCCAGCAGTATATGACGGCTTGTGTCTCAGGCCAGTCAAGGAGATGGCACCTTTAATTTTCTGCCTGCACACCCAACAGCTCCAAATGGAGGAGATTTCTTTCCCTGCCAGCCAACCACCTCCAAAGAAGCAGGGAAGTCCTCTGTCTGCTTTTTTCAAGTTTTGTTGTGGGTGCACTCTGCTGCATGGAGACAGCGTTGCTCTGACAGATGTGTGCATGGATGGCTCCTGATGGGAAAATAGCCTCAGAACTTGGACACGTTTCAGGAGGAGCTCATGGAACCGCCTTCCTGCTAGCAGCTGCAGAAACGGACTGGCGTGGAATTTCCTTCCCATTGCCAACTGCCACTCATTCCTTTGATCTGAGGGAGAACAAACTGCCATCCTCTCAGAAAGCCACAAGGTGTGTGTGTGTTTTTTTTATTATTAAAAAAGATTGCATGCCCTTTGGAATCTACCCGGGTTTCGTTGACTCACTGAGGCCCAGGAAGGGAATGAGATTTACCTGAGCTGGCAAGTGCCTTATGCATATAGGTTGGTGCACATGAACACACACAACAGGCAAGTGGGGGGGGGGGGAATTGGTCAGGGGACTGGAAAAGTGGCCCCTAGAAAATGGACGTTCTGTTCACTGTTGCCTTGCTTCAAGAGGCAGGTTGGGGCCAGAAGGTTCTGAATCCATTGCCCATAGCAATAAGTGGACATCACCACGGCCTTAAATCTGTGGTCTTCAAATCCTGGTTTTGAATAAGGTAGCTTCCAGCTGACCTGTATCTATCTCTGGTCAGCTGCAGTCCCCCACCCACCACCCCAGAGAGTATTCTGAAACAGCCTTCCTCAATCTGGTGTTTCTCCAGATCAGCCCAAGACCATCAGCCTAAGCCAGCATAGGAAATGGTCAGGGATGCTTCAGCTGTGATTCCTGCATTGCAGGAGCTTGGACTAGTTGACCCTTTGGGTTCCTTCCAACTTACAGTTCTATGATTCTATGGCAGCTGTAGTTAGGGCTGGACTTAGAGCTCATTGACAATTCTGCTTTTCCCCAGGAAAACTCAATGTTTACTGCTGAACTGGAGCAAATTTCAATTGGGTTTTCACTGGACTGATGTTTGCTCTGATTTAGTCCTAAATGTTTTCTAGGGGACAGTGGTATGGATCATCCCATAGGGTTTTGTGGGTTTTTTGTGGGTGTTGTTACTCTACTGCTGTGACTGATTCCCATGGTTTAGCCTTTGTGATCATGCATATCAAGTGCAAGTCACCTGTTGGTGGACTTTCAAGTCTTCTGGGAGATTTTCTAATAGGTGAAACTTGGGGTCTCAAATTTCAGAGATGCCCTGTGTGATGCCACCTCTCACCTTCCATTCTACATCATAGCTGCACCATCCCTTGTGGTGTCCCCAAGGCTCTGTGCCCAGTGCAACCAAACCGGTTGCACTTCCCAAAATCTGCCTCTGCTCTAAGTTATCTGGATAGAGATCACCTAAGATTACTTTTGGTTCTGTATAGCACATAGCAGCTTGTGGGTCTAAACATTAAATTGGATGGGGAACATCCTTCAGCCTGTGGCCTACATTCCCTTCTGGGATGTCTTTGGGGGAGGGAGGGGGTAACATGCCAGTGTTGGGTGGGGAAAGAGGCAAAAGTTGCTGAAGCAATGAATGTGAATTTTACCTTTGTACACAGGCTAGTCTCCACACACACCTCTCTCTGTCCTCCATTCAGACAAGCAAGAGGCATCACTACAGTTCAAGGGCACATTCTATCCTGACAAAAAGACTAAAGGGGCTTGTGAAACAGAGATGGTGATAGGGGTATGGACTGTGACCTGTAGAGAGAGCCCCTAGAGCCAGACAGAGAGTCCTGCAAGTTCCTCACACCCACTTTAAATAGAAGTAGCATTATTCTGCCATGCAAATCCGATTTGGCTTTCCACTTCCTTTTTCTATCCACCTCCCTCCCATTTCTTTGTTCGGTCTTTAACTCCCAGCATCGTTAGCTCTTATTTATTTTAAAATATTTTTTATTTTATTTTATATTGTCAGGCCAAGACTCCCCAAGTTGGTGAACAAAAACCAGTGTTTGAAAACCACAGCAAAATGCTGCGTAAAATAAACAGCCCAAACCACTTAATTAAACTGCAAACATAACAGTAAATGAAAGCCAGTGGAATAAAACATAACAGAATAATACTTAAAGGAAAAAATAAAAATAAATAAGCAGTTCGTCATCATTCAGCAAAAGAGCCTGAAGCAAAACCAACCAACCAACCAACCAACCAACCAACACCCTCTTGAATTTAGGATACCAACAACAACAAAGCTCTCTGAAATGAAACCACCTTGGCCCAGCATCGGAAGCTAAACTAAGAGGGAGAGCAAGGAAAATTTTCCCCAGGAGAGCAATGGAAGTTGGAATTCATTGAAAAAGAAAAGAAAAGGTTGATTTGTGCCTGACTGCACCAGATGGTATTTTTGCCTGTTTAGCATTGAAACTAAGTTGGTTAGAACGTGGTGCTGATAACACCAAGGTCACAGGTTTGATCCCTATATAGGACAGCTGCAGAGTCATTCATTGCAAGGGGTTGGACTAGATGTTCCATTGGGTTCCTTCCAACTCTACAAATCTATTTCTATGAAACCTCCTTTCGGGAGCCCAAGTGAGGTCTAATGGAGAGAAACAAAAGTTTTGAAAACTACATTGGGACCTGGCCTCTTTTTTAAAAAAAGAAGAGGTGGACTCATAAATATCCAGTCTCAGCCACACTCCAAGTTTGCTTTGGCAAGCAGGCTATGCCCAAAGACTGGCAGCTTCAAATCATTGCTCTTGCTCCCCAAGATCCAGTTGCAGTGAAATCTGGGCACACGCATGTGCCTTGCCGAGAGGGTGTAGCAGACAAATGGAGCCTAATTAGAGAGTGATTTGTATATTGCAGAGTAGGAAGCAGACAGCTTAATGAAGGGGGTCTGGAATGCTTGCCTAAGGTGAACAAGCAGTTACAGGGCCGGGAGGTTGATGCACAGAGTTAATAGCACTGGCTGCCCTCCTCTCCCCATTTAACCCTTCTTTCTGAAGCTCATTCTGCAAATCTATCAGCGCTGGATGTATGGGGTTATGAACTGATCATTGCAGCACACAGAATACATGTCTGTTTTTAAACGGCCTGCCCCAAGACATTTTCCTGTTCCATTATCACTGTGGGTGTGTCCACACTTAACTGTGAAATAAATCCACATGGTGCACTTAATACATGATGGTCCCATCCTTCTTAAAATAACAAAGAGCCCTGTGTTGAGTGAGTGTCCATCATCACAGCCAGTCTCAGATAACTCATGATGTGGGAGGGAGGGATGCTATTGCTAAGGAAAGCTCAAGAAACCTGCTTTGTTATCAAACATTATTTAGGAATAACCACAGAAGGTACAAATAAGAGTTATTCTGCTTTCACTACATTTAGTCGATAATTATATATCTGAGTTTGCCCAATAATACATGTTCACTCAGTAATAAACCCTATCAGTGAGGCTTGCTATAAGTGTGTATAGGACTGCAATCTAAGTGAATCTGCAGACATGTTTCACTTTGGTAGCTGTTTATGTCAAATCTGTTCTTTCACTGTATCAGCTAGTTTTAGACCATGGCTTGGTTCATATGGTAAGTCTAACTATGATGTCCTGGGACTGAGCTTGCAACCACTTTGCCCCCCCCCCCCAGTCCTTTTTGCTCCCATGTTGTGTTGAGCTAAGTCAAAGTTTGACTCAGTGTGGCATCCACATCTGGGATCAGCTACAAACTTTGGCTACAGCTTGTGGATAGTGCAGAGAGAGCTTAACCATGAGCCACTAGGGAAGCCAGCATGTGTACTACCTCTTTTTTAAATCTACCTCTACCCCTCTTTTAAATCAGAACCAGTGAAGGCGGTGAAGGTCCTGTGTGAGTGTCTGGAGGAGGTTGAAGGATGGGTGGCGGCTAACAGATTGAGGTTGAATCCTGACAAGACAGAAGTACTGTTTTGGGGGGACAGGAGGCGGGCAGGTGTGGAGGATTCCCTGGTCCTGAATGGGGTAACTGTGCCCCTGAAGGACCAGGTGCGCAGCCTGGGAGTCATTTTGGACTCACAGCTGTCCATGGAGGCACAGGTCAAATCTGTGTCCAGGGCAGCTGTTTACCAGCTCCATCTGGTACGTAGGCTGAGACCCTATCTGCCTGCGGACTGTTTCGCCAGAGTGGTGCGTGCTCTGGTTATCTCCCGCTTGGACTACTGCAATGCGCTCTACGTGGGGCTACCTTTGAAGGTGACCCAGAAACTACAACTAATCCAGAATGCGGCACTAGAATGGTGACTGGGAGCGGCCGCCGAGACCATATAACACCGGTCTTGAAAGACCTACACTGGCTCCCAGTAGGTTTCTGAGCACAATTCAAAGTGTTGGTGCTGACCTTTAAAGCCCTAAACAGCCTCTGTCCAGTATATCTGAAGGAGCGTCTCCACCCCCATCGTTCTACCCGGACACTGAGGTCCAGCTCCGAGGGCCTTCTGGTGGTTCCCTCACTGCGAGAGGCCAAGTTACAGGGAACCTGGCAGAGGGCCTTCTTGGTAGTGGCGCCCTTCCTGTGGAACGCCTTCCCATCAGATGTCAAAGAGAACAACAACTATCAGACTTTTAGAAGACATCTGAAGGCAGCCCTATTTAGGGAAGCTTTTAATGTTTGATGTATTACAGTATTTAAAAACAAATTTGGAAGCCACCCAGAGTGGCTGGGGAGGCCCAGCCAGATGGGCGGGGTATAAATAATAAATTATTATTATTATTATTATTATTAGGTTCTAAAAGAGAGCCCTCCACACCTTCACTCTTGAAAGGCTTGCAGTGCAATCCTACATGTCTCCCCAGAAGTAAGCCCCACCGAGTTCAATCGGATTGCAGTATGAAGCTCCTTCACCTCAAAACCTCAGCTCCTGAGGGGCAAGAGAAACCCTCATAAAACACACACTATTTGGAAGAGCTTCTGTAGCCCAGATAGTTCCTCAAGTTCTAAGGTTCCCAGCCGGACAATGCAAATATGATGGTCAAATCCCTGCCAGATGTGCCCTGTGCCATTTGGATAAGTAAATGGTTTGGTTCAGAAGATGGTTTGGTAAAGAAAGAATGCTTGTTCCATGGTCCTTGAGGATCAGGGAAATACAAGCAAAGCAACACCATTGATTGATTGATTGATTGATTGATTAGTTAGTGACATTTAAATCCTGCTCTTCTTCTCCAAGGAGTGCCCAGTAGCTGGTTCAGTAGCAGTAGCATGGAGAGTGTCCTATCTGGATATGTGAATATCACCTACATGGATATACCATGTAGTAGTTTCCTGCCTTAATAATAATAATTTTATTATTTTTACCCCACCCATCAGACTGGATTTCCCCAGCCACTCTGGACGGCTTACAGTACATATAAAAACATAGCAATGCAAGATGACTTGGACGAGCTATTTCCCTCCGAGGGCCCTTAACCCTGTATGGTTCTCATGTGTAACAGCAAGGTATGGGGGGGGCAGAGGGGATACCTCTCCAAACCTCATGAGCCCTCCTCTAACTTTTGGCACTTCTCAACCATGCCATGGTTAGGGTTTCTTTCCAAGAATTTAGAATTCTCAAGATAACACAGATGAAAGGAAGAATCCGGGGGGCAAAGAACAAAGAGGGCAAGCAGACATGCAATCTCAGCCTCACAGGGAGGATGCAGGCAGTGCCAGGCTTGCCATGTTGATGGATATATCAGGGAGGTACTGGCTGGCAATTCACTTGCAAGAACAAGGGGCGATAGCCTGGAATTTAATAAAACCTCTGGACTCAGCATAAATCACCTCCCACCAGAGGCATGATTTAAGGGATGTTTAGACAGCCCTGACTTGTCTTTAATCACAGTGGGAGAGGCAGGTGTACTAAGATTTAATGGGCAGGGGGGAATGTGATCCTGCCTTCTCTTTGCATTCCTGAAGCCTTCTTGGCATCACATTGCAGGTGACACATTTAGAAGGCCAATGAGTACTTATAGGGATGCACTGAGCAGGCAACATATAGCTTGCAGGCTACACCAACATCCCTGTCACTTGAGTGGAGCCCATGTTATTGTTAGAAGAGTTTTAAAAAACCACAACAGCTTGTGACACGAATGTAGGAATCTGCCTTATGTTGAGTCAGGGCTTGAGGCATGGTTCAGCCACGTTGACTGAACTTGGGACCTTCTCATGCACAGCAGATGTTCTGCCACTGAACTACAGACCCTTCCCCTGCTCAATCTGCTTATGAGCTGCCTAGAGGCTTCTGCTTGCACAGGATCCTGTTTCAGACTGACCCAGGGAGGCTCTTCCCATGTTTAGGTTCTTATCATCCACGCTATAGTTTGTTTTAAATGTTTGTGCTGTTGTTGTGTTTTGAACTGTTTTGAACTGTTCCCTGTGTAAATTGCCTTGAGACAGTGGTTTCAAAGCTGATAAATTAATTGTAATACTACTACTAAATAATTATATAACATCCTTGAAGCAGCTGGCAATAGCCCTTCATTTGCTCTTTTGAGCAGAGGGCAAGTTATTGTTGGAATGTTTAAATGCACACATCTTGTGATTTATAGCATCCTCTGAAGAAGGGAATTATTACTACATGGTCATTGAGTGTATAATAACTGTAATGAGAATTATGGTCATATGGAGAAACCTGGGGTGGCATTCTTATAGGACAGTGTGGTGCATAAGTCAGCCTTTAACTAACACTGCAGGTGAAGAAAAGGAACACTTTAGGGCTGTAATAGGAATTTGTTGGATGGATCCAGAGCATATTGTTGATGCTGGAGGAATCAGAGCAAGCAGCAAAACAGCTGCAACTGTGCAAGTAATGTGTGGTCTCCTGAAAAGCAAAATGTCCTAGAGCTTCGAGTGAAACACCTGTAAAAGGAATGGGAACAAAGCAGCGTATTCACAAGCAGCTAGGCATCTCATGTCATAAGACTCCAACTATTCTTCAATTTGAAGTCAATTTGTAAAGAAAAAAAAAGGAAATTCAATAAACATTATATTGGGGGTGGGGGGTGGAGAGAGAGAAAAGGGACTCCCACTATGTCTCTGTACCATGGACAGCCCCTCTTCTCTGCTGCTTGTCCTTCATAAATCTCTCTCCCTATTTTTTTCTTTCTTTTGGGTTATTTGGTAGATTCCTTTAAAAAATGCTACAGTGCACATAGGTGAGTATGCTAGAGAGTAGTATTTTTTCCCCTCTACCCCAGGAACTGTTATCCAGATGGTAAAACTGCTGAATGTACAGCCAGATCCAGTGTGAGATTAAAACATTGTATTAAACCCTGTCTTATTTTTGTACAAGCTACACATGTTCATGATCACTTTACTGAAGGGCATGTTTCAGAAGCTAGTGCAGAGGACAGACCAAATGAAGTAAATGAATTCCAGCATAAGGGGGAGAGTGGGTTGAGAGAGTGGCTCTCCAGGGTTGCACACAGGGATCTCTTCCAACCCTACCAGGGAGATCTTCTTCCTCTTCCTCTTAGCCAAAGGCCTTCCCCATCCTTCAGTGAAGGATGCAGTCTCGCTGTATGTGAAGGTAACAACCTGCAAGTTTGACTTGAGAGAGCTGGACTTTATAAGCTTTTGGAGAGCTGTTGGGTTTTTAAAGCTGTGCACAACATATATAATGGCACTTAAAAGTTTCAAAATACCAAGGAGCCTCCACTGACATTCTTTTCAAAATGAAACCAAACCCGGGTAAGCACTGTGCTTCCAGAACTTCCAACCACCCAGAAAAGTGGGTTAAGCATGACACTATAAATACACAAGTGTGCACCTATTTTCATCTGAAAAATGATGGAAGGTAGGTATGATCTCCCCCACCCCCAGGTCCTGAGCAAAGATATAAAAATGTAGTGTAGCTCTTATAAAATGAGCAAATCTAGTTGAAACAATCCTGAGGATGGGGTCATTTTTACCTAGATACAAGTAAAGCTAATTTTACAAGAAAAGGATCGATCTCTCTCTCCTCTCCAACTTACAATTACATTAGGAAGAAAATTCCTAGGGAAACATTGCCCTCTCGTGTCCAGTATTAAGTTTGCAACACATTCGTTTCATACCGTATGTTACAATGGAAATTTTCATTTGCAAGCACTACAAAGACAATCGATATACCGTAGTTCACAAGCTAGTGCAAAATGCCACAAGCCCAGAAACTAGGGGATTTTTTTGCCCATTATAGAAGAAAACTGACTTGAGACTAATTTAGGAGATCCCATTGTGAAAAACTATTTATAATGAATTTTCAATAGTCAAACATTAATGTTAACATGACTGCACTCTAGTGAGCAAATGCTATTTTGCTTTTCCTAAAGGAACAAATTTCTTAACCATTATGAAGCCATTCCTGAGTCTAAACTTTTATATCTCATCCCTAAGCTAGAAACCTCCTTGGATAAAGCTACCCAGTTCCTACCTTCATTTTATCTGCTTGCCTCCTGCACAGCTGAAGGGATGCTCCCTTACTTCTTTTCTGGCAGGGCACATGTGCCTTTAACAGCTGCATGGCAGACAGAAATTCAACAGGTGAAACTTTTCCCACCACTCAATGGTGCTGGGGAATAAGAATACTGGGGGAATGGCCATCAAACCCAACAACAAGCATTATGAGTATTCTTCCTGAGTTGCCTTTCTTTCTATGCATATGAATGTGTTGCAGACCCCAACACTTCCACAGACCTGGAGTGTGTAAACATGAGGTAAAACATGTGTAAACATGAGGTAAAACAGGTAAGTTTTACCTCAGGATTCACATGACAGTCCTCAGAGAGAGTCTACCTCTCAGTTGCCACCCATAGAAACCTATTCTCCAGTTCGGAGGGAAAGGTAGGGTGACCTTAATGAAAACCATCCCTGACTTCCCCAACTTTAGCCAAATCCTGTCTTTGAAAAACAGTAGATAGTGGTGTCATCCCAAAAGGGGGGCCAGGCCTGCCCCACTGCAGTTCAGGCTAACTGCAAGGCACACAACACTGTAGGCTGGATTCTGTCACCTTAGGACATTATTTCCCAAAATTCTTACACTGAGGGTCCACGTGGCTCTTTCTTCTGACAGGATTTTCTTTGAGATTACATAATAACCACAAGAGGATCCCTCCCCATGTCTTTCTGTGTTCAGTTTACCTCCTTTACAGGCTGGTAATCCCACTCTGTGTCTGCGTTGAGAGCAATAAAATAATCTAACCACATCATCATCCTTTCATTTGCAAGCAGAATTTCCACAAGAAAGAATTATTCACCCTTAACAGATGTTGGCTGGAATGAGGCAATTCCAGGGCAGCTAATCATGCAGAGAAGCAGCGGGCAGCCTCTTTTCTCAAGACCTGCTTTGAAGCCACTGAACTATTTTATCCCTTATTCAATTTGTTTTTCACGGCCCAGTAGCAGTCCTCCTGCAGCCCATGGCTTGGGGATCATGGCCGTGGCAGACAAAGGGGTTAAATCTCCTTTCTCTGAAAATAAGCACTGCGGGCTCTATTATAGAAGGAATAAATGAGAGGGATGGTGCCTGAGCTGGATAAAATATGAAGCAATAACCTGCTGCTCCGGTCGGTTAAGCAGCGTCTGGGAAGCTGAGGGGACTAAATGCAGATGGCATTTACTGGCCATTTCCTTGAACTGCCCAAATATTAGAGCTATTAGACAAAACTGACACACAGAAATTCCAAGTTCAACCCCCTTTTTTAAGCTTTGGCAGAGTTAAGGAAGAGATGCTATCTAATTTAAGGAAACACCCTTCTCCTGGTTTTACTTTTTTCCCCTCCTCAACATTGGGGAGGGGGCTTTTCCCAGGTACAAGACAGGAGTAAGTGCCAGATATACTTGGAGGGGCTCCAATGCTTTTTTCTTGACTTGCTGTAGAACAATTTATGAAATACAGCCTATATCTGATGATGTCCACCCAGGCTCCACAATGTTTCCTGGGTGCATTTCTTATTGCTTGTCTAGAGATATGTGTGGCTTTATGCTATATTTGCTGTCACAATCTCTCCCATTCTCAGCCGTGCTGAAAATTCTCCTTACAGAATTCCCAGGGTTCCCTGAGGAAAGGAATTAATGATTGTAATAGCTTCCTGTAGTGTAGTAGATAATATACTATTTGTTTTCCTTACAGCCTTTCAACAATCATGCTGTGTATTCTTTCCTTGGTTACAGGCGTAAAGCTTCTTTACCTGTTTCTCTAGGCCAACCAGATTCACCGAAAATTGTCAAGCTTTTCAAAATCCACCTGTTCGCTCCCCTTCAATTTATCCTCTCTCAACAAAACATTCTTTCAACTTTTGCTCATATTATGAACCAGTTCCTGGTTGTCCAACATATATAGCATCCTGCACCCACTGAGTAACACTTTACACAAACTGCTGAGAGGTTTTGATGATTAAGTGTTGCTTGCCTGTTAAGCAAGCAAACAAACGATCCATTGACTATCACTGAATAGGTCTGATAGCTGGGAGGGCTTGGGCTACTAGCTGAGCACTGCATCACTGCAAGGCCTGAGCTTCAGCCAAGACTCATCATTGCTATTGCAATGATATTTAGAAATAACAACTATAAGCGAAGTAGAAATGCAAGACACCTCACCATAGTGGGGAAAATCATGACCAGTGACTGTCAAGGAGCCATGTCAACCACAGGGCAGGCACACACCTGGCAGGCACAAAATTCAATTAGCTCTTTATTAACAGCACTCTGGTTTGCCTTTGACGTTGATGAAGCTGACCACAAGCTCCATCATTCCCCCCACTAGCCTTTCACTCTGGATCCATCCTAAGCAGATGAAGGCTGTGTCAAGGGGGCAAGAGCCTCTTCTTGGCCTGTTGCTCAGGACTCTCCTCAATCAAGGTGTCAGAGGTGAGCCAGCAGGTCTGCGAATGTCCTCCTGCTCCATAGCAGGGCCAATCTCTGACTCCTCTCCATCTGAGTCTGTGTTCACACTGCAACTCTCAGCCTCTAACCCTGTCCTGGAAGATCCTCCTTTTTCCTGATACCTCTTGATTGCTTCTAGTACCTCCCAGCTCATCAAACTGCCCCTCAGTGTCCCACCACTAGGATCTGGGACCTAAGTCATCTTCTGTGCCTTCTTTGGCGGGCTTTTGGGTGGGGGGCTCCTACCACTCTTCCTCATCAGGTTAGTCCCTGACAGTGACTGACCTGTGTGTCTGCTCAGTGTGCTGTCCAGGTGCTAAATACTGAGGGACATTTTCTTTTTATATATAATATTTTATTAGTTTTTTAACATACCATTTTCAACCGTGATTAAATATACTTTTACATCTTATTCAATTTTTTTTTACTTCCATCAGTCCTGTCTGAAAATTTTCCAATCTAATCTCTTAGTATGCATTTCTTATTTTCCCTATTACATTTCAAACTCATAACCAATATCTCTATTTTTTCTACTTTGTAACACTTTGTATATTTCTTCTTACAAAACTTCTTGTAGTCCTACTAGCGTAATTTGTTGTTCCTCAAATAATTCATATACTTCTTCCAATCTTCTGTAAATCTCTGGTCCCACAGGTTTTGAATCCTTCCTGTCATTTTGTCCAATTCTGCATAGTCCAGTCCATTAATTTCATCTGCCATTCTTCTTTCTTACTGAGGAACATTTTCAAGGCCCTTGTGCCTCTCCCTTTTATGCTTCTCCTCTCATCTTCAGAGGAGAACTTCCCTGGGCTAAGCTCCAAGTTCCGGCATGTCCTCTCCTGACATATTGTTGTTTTCTGAAGTGGCAACATGAGTAGGTCCTTGCATCAGATTGGCCACGAGGCTTCCATAGCACACCAAATTTAGTGGCTGTGGAGCCAATTCTGTAGCTCACAGGTGGGAGACCCGCAGCAATCCAGATATTGTTGGACTACAACTGGCACCTGCCATAGCCAGCATGGCCAATGGTTAGGGCTGATGGGAATTGGTGGTCCAGCAGCTTCTGGAGAGCCACAGGTTCCCCATCCCTGCTGTGGCTTCTCCACTGATGCTGTTGTCAGAGAGATTTCAAAGCAGAGCTGGGGACTTCTGTAGAGAGATTTCATTAAAGGTCTTAAAGCTGTGCTGTGACATGCAGCCCTCAGAAAGGGAATAAACCAGATGGAAGGTTCACACACATAAAACCCAAGTTCTCTAGTATGTATCCCATTTAGATTTAATCAGCTCATTACTGGATATTAAATAGCATTTGAAAATGAAACACATATTTAATACATAGGGATTTAAGTATTTGTGACTAGTTTTTAATCCTTAATAAATAGATGTAGAAATAATCAGCTATTAAATGAACATACAGGAATTGGTTGATTAACTCTTAATTATAAGGGCAAGTCTTCTTCAATGTATTTATTATAACGCCTCTTTCAGTATTGGCTAATTATGCCACATTTGATTATAGAAGAGGGAAAACCTTATTTATTACAGATTTTTCAGTTCAGTAAATGATGAGTATCTACAGCTAGCTCAATTGTTAAAGCCTTAATAAATGTTTTAATTAATTATTTCATTAAATAAAAGTCTCCTCCAATCTCATGGAGGAAGATTTTTTTTTAATTTTTTATTTGCAAAGGCATTAAAGGAGATTAAGCCATCTCATGCTGTTTCATAGCTTTTGCCAATCTTCCATCAACCCCGGACTTCTAGGGGATTTGAGTTAATAAGAAGTAATTTGTTCTTGTTTTTTTGATTGGCAAGTAAAATTTTCATAACAAAGTATGATTTGTTTGAGAAATGCATTACCTTGTGGTTCTGTTCTGCAATAAAGCAGACATTTGATTTGCAAAAGGGAGGGAGGATGATCCCTAATATCCCATCCTTCGCCCTTTCCCTTTCCTCTTGTCCCTGTCTCCATGGCTAAATCCTGAGTTTTGACCTTAAGGGTCTCCATGGATGAAGTACACTGAGGGTATAATCTATACTTCTTTGGAAGGTATCCCAGGGTCCATAAAATATATTGGATCTACTCATCTGTTGTCAGAGACAAAGCTCTGGATACCTATGTTTAGGGCTGGGCAATTAGCTTTGGGACCCTGAGAAAGTCTTATTTTTCAAATATAGCCTCTAGTCCTCATGCCCGTGGAGACCCAGGGTCATGGTTCCTACCTTGGGGATTAGAAATTCACACAAAAGGATATGTATTAAATTTAAAATCCTGTTTCTTCACAACCCACATTATACTGATTTAGTTCATCATATTAAGTTGCAACCAAAACTTTACAAAAAGAAAGACCTAAGTGGAGGGAATGGACAGTAGCTTAGTGCCAGGGCATCTGCTTGGCATGCAGTAGGTCCCGGGTTCAATTCTTCACATCTCCAGGTAATGTTTTGAATGTCTTCTTCCTGAAACCTGGGTGAGCTGCTGCCAGTCAGTGCAGGCAATACTGTGCTAGACGGGCCAGTCTAACTTGGTATAAAGCAGCAGTTTCCTGTGTTCCTAAATAAAGCATATTGCAATGTACATTGCAATGTACATCTAGCAACTTAACTTTCGTTTGACAGCTTTTCTTTCTTGCCTGCATTTTGGTTAGTTGAGCTGTTGACACGTATGCATTTCATTTTATGTTTCCTCTTTAATTTGTTGCAGAGTGCTACCATTAACTTCACATGTTGTAGCTGGCAACAATTGTGTCCGTGTGAAATGACAGCAAACTTGGTTTGTTACCGTGTTACTTTGTAACGTAGGTTGCTTTTCTTTGCTAAGAGTTTAAGGTACAGTTATTTATAGTTGAGTACAGTGGCACCTCGGGTTACATATGCTTCAGGTTACATTTGCTTCAGGTTACAGACTCCGCTAACGCTGAAATAGTACCTCGGGTTAAGAACTTTGCTTCAGGATGAGAACAGAAATCGTGCAGCGGTGGCGCGGCAGAAGGAGCAGGCCCCATTAGCTAAAGTGGTGCTTCAGGTTAAGAACAGTTTCAGATTAAGAACGGACCTCCAGAACAAATTAAGTACTTAACCCGAGGTACCACTGTACATGAAACTTAGCCTGTATTTATTGCAATGCAATACAATGCAGGTTTCAAACCAACAGGTTTTCGTTTAATGCATTTCCATGTGTGGATGGTTGTTGTCTGTGAATTTGCTGCATTTTAAAAGTCAGCAAATGTTGGCAGATATTAGACCAGGAAAGTTTCGCATTTGAAATTTTCACAAGTTGGGGTTAACAAAGGGTAAGGTCCATTCCACTCTTTATGGTTTGCTGCAGAAAATATACCGTAAATGGCATGCTGGTGTTTTGAGCAGCAAATACATAACACTTGAACATTAAGTCCCTGTTTACATGCATCCATCTTTAACTACCACCATACAAATGATTGGGGAACCTGGATTAATGAAGTTGCCTAGATGTCTGCACATGGACATTTAAAAATGTGTATATAGCCCACAACTTGCTTGTTTCAATGATCGCCCATGTTTCCATGCAAATTAAGATGTGAAGACCTGACAAAAATGTGTGTGCAATGTCTAAAGGGGATTACAGTTAGGCTTAGGCCAAAACAACTTAGTTAAATTCACTTTGGTGAGAGCACACATAGCTTCCTTTCCTGTCAAGAGTTTTAATTAATATTCAGTCCACCCACACAAGACTCTGCTCACATTGTATTGAATGACCCAAGACGATAGTTGTGGTAAGTGATCTGCAGCGGCCTTTCTGATAAAATGCCACATTTCAAAGAAGACAAAATGTCACATAACCACAGCTCTGCTATCAACACCACAAATGACTCTTTAGGCTTTAAAACACACAAAAACAAAGAGCTATGCACATAGCAGAACACTTGCTATGCCAGCACACTAGTTCTAACTGCAACTAACCAAATTAGCAGGACATAGACAAGGGAATTTGTCTCCAACTTTTGGTGATGAAATTCATATTACCTTTTAATGTGGAGGTTCCTATTTGGCCATTGTAGCTACTTGCTGTCAATGACCACTCTTTGGAAGGACCCCTGCATTTATTTTGAACGTGTTTGAGCTCTATTTTAATTGCCACAGGCTGTACAGTGGTACCTCAGGTTACATACGCTTCAGGTTACAGACTCCGCTAACCCAGAAATAGTACCTCGGGTTAAGAACTATGCTTCTGGATGAAAACAGAAATTGCGTGGCGGTGGCACGGCAGCAGTGGGAGGCCCCATTAGCTAAAGTGGTGTCTCAGGTTAAGAACAGTTTCAGGTTAAGAACAGACCTCCGGAACGAATTAAGTATGTAACCAGAGGTACCACTGTACTTTTTGCATTCCTCTGCTGTTTAACTCCAGCTTCTTACACATGTGAAAGCTTATGCTGTAATACAGGCATAGGGAATCTCTGGCCCACAGACCAAATTAGGGCTGCCAGACTCCTAATTTGCGCCACAAAGCCATTCTCCTCCAGCCACACCCACCGGTCAGTCACCTGACAGCTCTTGATTTCACATGTGGGTCAGGTGAAGAGGAGGAGGAGTTTGGATTTGATATCCCGCTTTATCCTACCCGAAGGAGTCACAAAGCGGCTAACATTCTCCTTTCCCTTCCTCCCCCACAACAAACACTCTGTGACTGAGTGAGGCTGAAAGCCTTCAAAAAAGTGTGACTAGCCCAAGGTCACCCAGCAGCTGCATGTGGAGGAGTGGAGACATGAACCTGGTTCACTAGATTACGAGTCTACCACTCTTAACCACTACACCACACTGTGAAGGGATGTCTGTGAAGGGATGATTGGGAACCTTCTGGGACTGAGACCTTAAATGAGTGCCTGGGTGTATCAGAAGTGTGGCTTGCATTCAGTTCTAAATTCAAACATAGTCCACTGCAGACTGCACTGGAAAAGAAACGATCAGGACCCACCATATTATGCCTGCACATAATATGGTCCATCCTAGGTGCTCCAGACAAGCTGTTCATTAATGAAAATTCATCCTGATTAGATGGCACTGTCTATAATGGGCATTCATTCTGAGCGGGGAGGTTAGATGATGTTGTGTCAAAGCAAGTGTCCTACCACACTTTCCAGGGTGCTTTTATTATCCCAAAATAAGTTCTTTAGAGGAAGTGAGTCAGCTGAACAAGACCTTCCCAATCAACTATAATTGCATGATCTGAATCTGCCAGTATGTGGTTGAATCCCACCAGAAAACAGAGACAGTATGGAAACACCTTTAGTTAAGCATCAAATGGGAAGTTGTTCTTCAACGAGAGAGGAATGGTTGCAACACCTTGTGAGATGCACCTTTCTACATCATTAACTGACTTTCAGGAGGAAACCTTCGCGTCCCTTTGAACTCTACAATTCTATGATTTTATAAAGGGTGAGATAGAAAGGTTATTTATTGATTGGCTAAAAGTTTTCCCTTATAAGCAGCATGACGCAGCAGTCTGGTGTTGGAGTTCAGAGATTGGTGTGTGGAGTTTGAATTGTGTCTGTATATAGAAGTAACTTGTACAAAGCTGCGCTATACTCTGTTTATTATAAAAGCAAATACAAATCAAGTTACCGTTCAGCAAGTTATGTTCCTGAGTCGTCCTGGCTACACTGACTAAGCAGCATGGTAGCAGAGAGTTTTGGTTGAGATCCATCAACAGTTACAACTCTGTGGCTTTGATTAGACAACTTAAACAGTATTACCCTAGGTGTATCAATGCAGAAACAAGTACAGTCATACCTCGGGTTAAAGTAGCTTCGGGATGAATATTTCTGGGTTGCGCTCTGTGGCGACCCGGAAGTAACAGAGAGCATTACTTCCGGGTTTCACCACTCGTACATGCGCAGTTGCTCAAAAAGACATCACGCGCATGTGCGGAAGCGAGGGAACGTGACCCACACATGCGCAGACGCACAGTCACATGTTACATTCACTTCAGGATGCGAACAGGGCTCTGGAACAGACCCCTTTGGCATCCAGAGGTACCACTGTACATCAGAGAGAGCATTCCTTGTCTCAAGCATCTCTTTCCAGCTGCCAGCTCACTGTTTGGATCCTACCACTTGAGGGAAGAAGTGAGCACACACACCAGCCCCTCTGCTTTTTAGCACTGACTCATCCCTGCAAGAAAGTCTGAGCTGAAATGAATATTTATATGCATTTCCCTCTTGTGAGTTAGTGAGCTGGTAAGCCTGAGCTTTGCTTTGCAGAATATTGGCAGGTAAACTGAGCTTTAAAAATAACTCATTGAAGGGCCTCTGCAGCAAACAGCCCAGCCCTTTCTCTCCTACCACAAAGACCACCATCATGAGACCACGGAAAAGGTGTGCCTATAGCCAGCTAGAAAAGCACAAAGAGTGCCTGAGAGGATCAGCAGCAACAATCATAGTTTGCTTTCAAATACTTTTTATAAAAGGAAACAAACATGCAGCTTGTGTTGAGAGCATTCTTTGTAGGAAATCTTTTCCCATAACTGATACTGTACTGGATTTCCTCAGAGCCATGGCAACATGTATTTTTCATTCTCTCTGACATACTATTCATTCAAAGCACATCCCCCCCACTCAAAGAATTCTGAGCACTGTAGTTTGTTAAGAGTTGCTGGGAATTGTAACTCTGTGAGGAGTACAGTGCCCAAAATTCTTTGAGGGAAAGAATGTGTTTTAAAGGTGTAGTATGTACACACAACCTACGGTATGTCTTATCTCCAAACCATGAACAATTGTTCAATCCCCAAAGCATTTCTTTGGTTACTGTGGTTAACAACTTCTCTCTATTGACTAAACTTTCAGGATGTCATTTTTTTTAAAATTTAGGTTACTGATTTGATTGTGCAGAGTGTTTTGACTCAACAGCAGAGAAAAACCTTGAGAAAATGTTTGCCAAGACATCTTTGAGAGTTACAGATTTCTCTTCACTGTTATTTCCAAAGTCCTACCTAGGGCACTGCATATAATACAGCCCTTCTCAACTGATTCAACATCACATCTTTTAAATTCTCTGTTTCACGAGGCTACCCAATCTGAATCCAATAGCCATAGTGCTTTACTGTCCCCCACAGAGTTGGTTGTGGATATGTGGGGACTGCAAACCAGTCTTGCTTTGTAGCACTTTCTTCCCACACAACAACATCGGAGCACCCCTGCTAGATCCTGCCAAACTCCACCTAGTCTACCATGCTTTTCCCCACAGCAGTCAGCTAGATTCTTGTTGGAGGCTCACAAGCAAGGCTTCTGGGCAGTAGCCCTTTCTTGCAGTTGCTTTCCAGCATTTGGTGTTTCTGTCTTTGAAGGTTCCTTATATCCACAGTGTCTGAGAGCCATACATCCTAGATCGCCAATGTGATGCCCTCCAAATGTTGTTGGGTCCCAGGTCACATCAGGTCCAGTTAGCATAGCCAATAGTCAGGGATGATGGGAACTGGAGCCCAACAACATATATAGAGGGCACTACAGTGGCTACACCCTGTCAGAGAAATCCTACCATACATTTAAAGCATATTTAAAGCACATGGCTTCCACCAAAGGATCTTGGGGACTGAAGTTTTTTAAGGGCAACTGGAACTCACCGGAACTCAGTTCCAGCACCTCTCAAATGGGCACCATTGCCAGTATAAAAGAACAAGAGAGGTATTCATGGTGAGTTCTAGCACCCCCTTTTCTAGAAAAATAGCACTGTTAAGGGTGCTTTGAATCATAGCTCTGTCCGGCGTAAACTACACTTCCCAGAATTCTTTGGGGGAAGTCATGTGCTTTAAATGTATGGTGTGGATATCACTTAAGCTAATGGCCATCACCACCTCTTCTAAAAGTGTGTTGTGCAGATGCTAGTGCTAACAATTGTCCTATATCCTACATGACAGATACAGTGAACTATTAATCTATGAATATTAAAGGGTAATGTAGAATTGTGCAGTGACATCTGGAGCCAGAGAAGCTTAGAATTATAGAATTTTATAGAATTGTAGAGTTGGAAGGGACCATGAAGGTCATTTACTGGAAAAATGTTGCTATGGTATTATCTAATCTAATGTCTTGTTTTAAAGCTATGTTATGTTGGGCTGTTGCTTTTTTATCTTTGTGATTTTCCTTGGCATCTTGACCATGAACTATGTAAAACTTTTCTGTAGCAGGGATGCAATAAAACCAGATCATAACACCACACTAAGTGAGCATTAGGGTTTGGGTTTTTTTTTACAAGCACATTAAAACAGCAGCCTAGGGGTTGTTTTGAAGCACATGTTTAGAAGGCCTGGGTGAACAAAAAGGTATTCACTTAATGCCTGAAATATGCATGTGAGATGTACACTGTTAATTCTTTCTGCTTCCAGGGATATGAATCCACATCTGGCCACCAAACGATTCACACAAATTCAGGGGTAACATCAGAGGCCGAGTTACAGATAGGTAGCCGTGTTGGTCTGCCATAGTCAAAACAAAAAAAATTCCTTCCAGTAGCACCTTAAAGACCAACTAAGTTAGTTCTTGGTACGAGCTTTCGTGTGCATGCACACTTCTTCAGATATCTGGCCACATGAAGGTGTCCCTGCTATCTTAGGAGAGGCAGATGGCCTTTTCATTGGTGGCACCACAAATGCAGAATGCTCTCCCTTTATCTGCCGCTTACGTTATGCACTTAACTGTCGCAGGTGACAACCTTTTTATTTTCCTGAGCTTTTCAGGTGTCATTTCAATCCTGCTAACTGCTTTTTAAATTGTGCAGCTTTTGTTCAAATTTACAGTGCTTTTTTTTTGGCGAATTGTTCCAGGAATGTTACTGATGGATGCTACAGAAATACTTTAAATAAATAAGCAATGAGTCACCACACTCTTCACAATCTAGAAACTGAAATGGATTTTTAAAGTATATACTCAGCCGGCCAAATATCACACTGGACTCAGCTAGACTGGTAAAGAAAAAGTGATTTATATGTGTTGTAAGTGTGATATAACTTTGTGCCACCAAATGACAACGTGGAGTCCCATTTTTCTCTACCTGTTTTCCCTGTTTAAATTTACAACAGCTTTAAACTGAAACGCTTCTTTGATGTGTCTAGATCCAGCTGCTGATCATTATTTTTCTAAACTATCTTACAGTCCAGGTGTCAAAACAACCTTATAAATGTCTCTCAACCACACTGCAGCTGCCCCTCACCAGTGCATTTCCTGAGCAAAAAGAGTGTGCTATAGACAGGAGCATTTGCAAGAAAGTGGGGTCTGTGGTCTTCTCAGTGGCTCTGAACCCAGGAAGCTTGTTTTGCTCAGTGTTGCTCAAGCCTGTCATTAGAGTGCACAGCACCTTGCTAGGCTGTTTGCTCACCAAAAGAGGTGCCACACATAAGGCTCCCATTCTGTGTGCCAACCCCTTCACTTTACAGAACTTCTAGTGTTCCTAAGATCTGTGAGCTCCAGCACCAGCCCAGGACGTTTTGCCACCTGAGGTCAAATGCCCTGCCTCCTGTGCCGCTGCTGCTTCTTCCACCATCACCAGGCAGCCTCCAGCACTGCAAAGGAACAGGCAGGACAGGCCTGACCCACAGTGATCCTTTCAGCTGCTGATGCAAAAAAAGTCTCCTTTTTCCCCCTCCCCAATTGCTGCTGCATCTATGCTCCCCTTGTTGACACAGGGGAGGGGAACAAAGAGTTGGCAGGCAATGCAAGCAGGGCAATGCAAGCCCCTTGTAAGTATTATAAAATACTATGATTTATTTGTTTACCATTTTAAAAAAGATAAATCATTTTCCTTTCCCCATAAATGCATTTATTTAGTTATGAAAAGACTGATGACTTCACCCATTACACCAAAACTTGTTCCTACAAATCTTACATTATCCCAGTGTTTGAATAATGGTCGTCATGTATGGGCAGAAACTTTCATCAGTCCATACATTTCCGTGCTTGCCCAGCTATGTCGCTCGTGCCCCCCCCCCCCAGTAAACAGTTCTGCAAGCTTTTCAAGAATCACTGTCGCTCATTCATTTAACTGGCATTCCAGTTACCATAGTATTTGCCGGAAAACAGACATGGAGAAAAAAGTACAGGGTATAATACATCATCTAATCATAAACCAGATAACCAATAGGCTCTCCAGGTCAAAGTATGATAACAACAGAATTCCAAGGCATGTGTGGAACCTCAGGTGACATCTGTGAGTGGGTTGCAAGAAAGTATACATAAACAAACTCCTAGGATGACTAGTCGCAGAAGGAGGAGTAGAGAAACCCATGAATATCATGGCAGCTGGAAGACATTAGGAGGAGAAATCTCATCGGCTGGTAAGAACATTTGTTGTACCACCACATATATTCGTGTCTTTCTAGGATGTATGGTAACATTAGGAAATGTCATTGTTGGAATGTAAACCAAAATTGTGCAAGGAGGATATCCTGTGGTGAGAGATGCCTCAAAAAATACCTTTTGATGGAGATTGATTGAAATGTTTATAGCACATTCTTGATTGAAATATTTATCGCTCATTCTGGCAACAGAGGTCTGAAGAAAGGACCATTGCTTTGTGTGCAGAAGGTCGGAGGTATAATCCCTGGCATCTCCAGGTAGGTCTGTAAGAGACTGCTATCTGAAAACCAGGAAAGACACTACCAGACATAGACAATTTTGAACTAGATGGACCAATGGTCTGACTCAGTAAAAGGTGGCTTCCTAAATTCCTATAGACTCATAAACTTAGAAGTCTTGCTAAGCCCACTTTTTATCGGGAGTCAAATACACAGTATCAAACCCTGGGAAAATATGTTCTAGGAAACAAAAAATCACAAAGTCAAAAAACCTATGCAAATGTCTAAAAATACAAAATTATTGCTTCTTACTATACATTATAAGGCTGACATAATGCTGCAACTCCATCATGACTACAGAACAGCAAGCAAGAAAAAACACACCCAAGCAGTGTGGGGGGCAACCCGCCCATGTGAGCTGTTTAAAGGAGAGTGGGAGGTTTTGCAGACCACACTCTGAAGTGTGTGCATCAATCCTTAAAAAGAGGGTTTGGAAGACCTGTGAAGACAGGGATTGGGATGAGCTGTGAGAGATTAGGCAAGGGGATGGGTGGTGTGTAAAGTGAAGGAGTTGTTCGGGTGTAAACTGAGAAGCGGGGTTGGCCTGGTGTCGGGACAGGGGGAGTGGCAAAGGGGTTAGTAGGTAAGCAGGGTGGGTGGCATTCTTGCTAAAAAGTTTAAGTTTAAAGCATTATTTAAATGCCTTTTTCCATACAGCGACTTGAGCTTCCTTCAATTAAAGTGGTTATAATAACAATACTTGATCTTGATTCTTAGCAGATTCAAGCTTTGTTATTCACTGTTTGCAGTAAATATTGCAGCAGTGGATTTTGCTGGGTCTGAGAATGACGGGATTATTCCATCTGGCAAGAGATCACTTCTAATTATTATACACATTATTCATAGTGTTGCGCCTCAGGCTGCACGTCATGTCTTCATAGACCATATTTTGTGTTTCTGCTGCCTTTCCTTTGTTGCAGCGTTTCTTGATCTGTTAAAGGGGGAGAAAGCAGGCAGCAATTAATAAGCATTGCTCACAAGGATCCATCCCAAAGGGCTGGAGTCAATATTGATAAGGGGAGGGATGGGTAGGCATGTGTTGATCTGATACCCAGTGTGTTGGGGAAAAATAGGGTATAGAAAAAGAGAGCTTTGGCCTCTTCTATACCCAAGCAGTGATACAGATTTCTACTATAGCAGCTTGAAGACATCTGTGCCAGTCTGGAGAAACTGACAAAGACTTTGAAACAATAGCACTAGGCAACTCACACCTAAAAGGTAAAAGTAAAGGTAAAGGGACCCCTGACCGTCAGGTCCAGTCGCGGACGACTCTGGAGTTGTGGCGCTCATCTTGCTTTACTGGCTGAGGGAGCCGGCGTACAGCTTCCGGGTCATGTGGCCAGCATGACTAAGCCACTTCTGGCGAACCAGAACAGCTGAAAGTATTTTGCTGCAATTGTAATGGAAGCAAAATTTATCACAGGATTGTGATACATTAGCACTTGGAAGCAGGGGCAGCAGGTGTTGCTCCCTAGCTCACTGGGAGGCCAAACAATTTGCATGCAGAAGGTCCTTGGTCCTATTCCCAGCATCTCCAGGTAGGTTTGGAAAGGACCACCATCTGAAACCCCGGAGATCTGCTGCCAGCTAGTGTAGGCAAAACTGAACTAGATGGACCAATGGTCTGACTCAGTATAAGGCAGAATGTCTTTGAGGGGGAAACTCAAGAACGCAACAATTTAGGATGAACGTTATCTATGTGTTCAGAGATACAGGGCTTCTCCACACTTCCTCTTGTCCTGCTGCCTTACTCTGGGGAAAACCGTGCTAGGAACAAACAGTAATTCAGTAATTGTGGATGGCATCAATTCTGTGGGGAGAAAAGCTATCATGAGAGCACCTATCTTTTAGGTATTACTGGTATTACTCCGCTTTAATTATTGCAGAGGAAAAACCATTAGTGTGCTTTTCTATTCTGTTAAATTGGGATAATTCTGCATACTCAGTCTGTCAACATGCTTTGATGTAGTTTTGAATCTTCAGTCTGTTTCTTTTCTCTTCAGCACTGAGATTGCATGAGCCCATATTCAGTCCTGAAATAACTATGATACTGAGTCCAAGAGACCATCTCATTCATACAGACCCATGAAGAAGCACATTATTATGCCAACAATTTAGCAATTATGGGGAAGGGGAGAGAGATTCTGATGCCATATACTTGGGAATATTTCCTCAGTGAGGTGCAAATCTTTTAGGAGGAAGACTGATGGAACTCAGCTAACATAAAGGAAAGTGTTAGTCATACTCACATCTATATGAGATAGGATAAAATATCCCAGTCCAACAAGCAAGAGCAGTGACATGAAGATAAGGATATATGGCACCCAGAGAAATGAAGGACACTCGGTTAGCTTCATAGCTGAGATAGAAAGAGAGGAACATGTTTTGTTACTTTCCACACAAGCCTACGGTGAAGAAGAGCAAATCAGGAACCGAATTGCTATGCTGGGGTTGTGGATGCAAGTTTTGCCATTTACAAGTCTTTCTCTAAACATGCCCTAAGATATAAATGTCTATCATGAATAGAAGAATTAATGTTTGCTTAATTAACATTATCTGTACTGTCCTTAAAGAGTTAAGGGCATTGTCCAGAAGAGGGAGACTCCCTGAATTCTGCCTCATCTCTGTCTCCTGGCCCCCCTCCTCCCCTGCCTCTAAGTCTGGACTGCCTTCTGCCACAGCCAGTGGTGTAGCATGGGTTGTCAGCACCCGGGGCAAGGCAAGTAATTTGTGCCCCCTAACCCATGGATTTGCGCCCCCTAACCCTAACCCCCAGATGTTGTGCCCGGTCCGGCCGGCCCCCCTGCACCCCCCACGCTACGCCACTGGCCACAGCCTCTTCCTGCTCACTAAACCTTGTTGCTTCTTCAGCTTCTGACACCTCCTTCTCTCAGCCTGCTCCCACTTCTCCCTCTGACCACTCATCGTCCATCCTGTCCCCCCACCAATCCCCTGGCTCTGAGCCTTCTTCCACTGAGGGTTCCCTTGGGGATTCCCCAGTTGGTGCCTCCCAGCGTAGCATGGGGGGTGCAGGGGGGCTGGCTGCACCGGGCGCAACATCTGGAGGTTAGGGTTAGGGGGCGCAAATCCGCGGGTTTGGGGGGGGCACAAATCCACGGTTTAGGGGGCGCAAATTACTTGCCTTGCCCCGGGTGCTGACAACCCATGCTGCGCCACTGCCTCCTAGCACTCTTCTGCATCCAGGCAATCCATGACAACTTACTGCACTAATGGTATGAGTTAGTTGTGTGTATATACATGCACATTTTGCTAGATACTTGTCTTTCTCTTTGTAGCCAACAAATCGTTCTGCCATTCCCTCTAACTGTTGAAGTAATGATTGTTCCTGACCCACCTTTCACTGCCAAGATGATAGTGCTGAAATTCATTATCCTGGGCTCCTGGTTAATTATCAGAGTGCCCCCACACAAATACCCATCACTGTCATTCTTCTTCACATGCTTCAGCATTATCGTTGATGCGTTCTTCAGCTCAAAGTACTCCATGCGATAAGCATATTCAGGAGCTTTGGTCATGCGTAGACCTTGCTTTTTCACATATAGCACATCCATGGCTTTCACAAGTGTCCGTCTCAAACGCAGCCCCGACATCGCCAGTTGGTCAAACTTGCAAGTAATATTGACAGACTCCCCTTCCTCAGCAGTTATAACTATTAGTTCTGGTTTGTTTTCTGTGACTTAAAAGAGAAAAAGGGGGAGGGACAGGCATACAGGACTGGTGAGACTCTGAAGATATTGGTCGTATTGCTGTGAAATAATGGGACTTATCTATACACCTGCACAATTGACTTCAGTGGGTTTTAAGAAGGATGGATTGCACCAGGTTTCAAATGCTGAAACCAGCAGGAGCTGAGAGTGGATACAATCATTTCCAGTTTCTGAAATGGTGGAAGCCCTTTCACTCTTGAGTAGGAATGGACAGCACAGTCAATTTCAGTGACACCCAGTTTCTTAGCTCCCCGGTCTTTAGTTCAGTTTGCCACATTTCTGCGTCATTTGCATTCTTTCAGAAAGCAAGTCCTCATGAAAATACGTCTACATTTTAGGGTGCATTTCTCCTAACAGACATGTTTTTGTATGTTCTTTTCCCCGGCTTGTATATTTCTGCAGTGTATTTTGTTATTTTCCTTAGTGCATGCATTTTAATGCATGTTTTCCTAATAAAGGAATTTCTTCATAAATATTTTGGTTAGAGAACTGTGTTGCAAAATTTGGAAATGCAAATTCCAAAGGATACCGGTGTTTCGGTTTGTGCACTGTTTTGAGAAGCAAGGCTTCCTTGGGAGATAAAGGGGATACATATTCTTCCAGAATGTGCTACTGCTTCTGGGAATTCAGCCCTCACACCGCATCTAGTTCCTGGAGAAATCAGATTTTCCTCACTCGCACCAACATGCTTTTGAGTTTTAGATATGAATGTGCTTGTCTGCAGTTGTCCGTAGCCCCTGAAATATCACTGTTTGCAGGAGACAAATACAACACAGGGATGTTTAATTTTTTAAAAATAAAAAAATGCTTGTTATTGTGTTAGCATTTTTCTGGGTGCGTATTCTAATGTTGTGGGCAATAAGTTATCTGCTGCATGTGACCTTTAAGAGAAAATAATGGAGAATTTGAGCAACAGAACCACTACCACCCCTCCAGAAGAAATGCCTACAACTTGAGATTATTATTTTATTTAGTTTCTTCATCCTGGAAGACTGTCCCTACCACACATGCTTGCTTGCACGCACACACACACACACACACACACACACACACACACACACACCACTGAAGAATGTCCCTTCCAGTTTTATTTGTTTGCCTGCTTAAAGGTATGAGCATGTTTTTCTTTGTCCAGTCTCTCTGTAGTAAGACTGATCCCCCACAAGGAAATTTAGGAAGCTGCGTTATACTGAATCAGACCACTGAGACATCTAATAAAATATTGTCTATCTAACAACAAACCATGGTTTCAGACTGCGGTTTGCTGGCAGTAAGCAAACATAGCCAATCCACCGAAAAGGGTTCACACATAATTCTAAGCCATTAGTAAACCATGATTTAGTGGTATGTGGAAACCGGAGAACTGTTGCTGCAGTGTTTTCTAAAGACGCTCACTTTCATTGCAGAAAACCTACATTTCTCAGCATCTACCCCATAACATTATGTTAATAGGAAAATGCAAAGTTCCTGATGACTGTCATCCACCCACCCTGCCTACCGTCACAGAGAGGCCTACCAGAGCCCATCATCACCTTATTCTGGTACAGCCAAAATCATTTAGTTTAGATAACTTTTTTTGCATAGACACGAGGATCTGCTTTCTGCTGTTTTTATTTGAATATTTGATATTTTTTACTGTCTCTCTCCCTCCCCCCCCCCCTCATTGAGAACTCAACATTTATGGAGGGGAGAATTAGGCACGATGAGGACTAGTTCTCAGAGAGCTTTGAGGAGAGTTCAGTATCTTAATCTTTTATATATAAATTTAGCTTAAACCACCATGTAGCCACTAATTATATTCATACACTCAGGTTTCAAAATTAATAATAGACTATTAGTGTTGCCTGTAACAGTATTTTTCTTTTCTGCAGACACAAACAGTGTTTTGTTCACTGGCTGTGCAGCAGGCACGCATGCACGCACGTACACACACACATGCACACACACCCCAAAGAAAAATCCCTATCAAATGCCATGTTAATTGACCCTAGCTCAGTCATTTGATCTCAAAAGAGGGTCAAACTGCACTTTACCTTCTACATGCTTTTCAGAAAGCATTGTAAACTGAGTCCTTTTATTTTGAGGAAAAGCAGCTATATGACCCTGATCTGGAATCTGACCCACATCAAATAATGCAATAGCTTACGATGAACACCACCTTTGAGTGCAAGATAGCAGCTGGGGTGGGGTGAGATTTTTTAGTAGGGAATTATTAACATGTAAATTCACTGCAAATGGCATCATGTATGCATGGAAACATTTGGGCCATGTAGATTACGATCTCCCAAATCCAAAAATCTTCAAAAACGTAAAGATTTCAAAATGGGAATTTCAAATTTGATATACATTTTGGGATTCCTGGGACTTTCAGTTGGGGTGGGTGGGGGATAATGTTATTTTTCAAGAGTTAAAAGACATGAGCAGTTTCTACTTGTATGATTTTAACAACTATGATGGCTATGTAGGCAAAAGGGAGCCTCTGAAACAGGACCAGTCGAATACATTTTGGCACCCGAGGCAAACTACTAAATGGTGTCCCTTTGCCCACCAGAGAAGAAGGGGTGAAGATCTGCATCAAGAATGAGGGTGGGGAGAGAAGGATCCACATTGGGATCTTCTGCCCCTGTGAATTCTGCTGCCTTAGGCAATCACTTCACCTGGCTTCATGGGTCAGCCAGCCCTGCTCTGAGTTCACTTCGAGACAACTTGTTTATTGATCATTCACCTTAATAGTTTTTCAAAAAGTTTGCAATCTGATTGTATTTTTGAGCATTTGTTCTGTTTGTGGAGAGGTTAGAGAACATTGCATCAAGCAAACATTATGCCACACTTCCCAGTGCATTTCTCCATCACATTCCTCAGCAAAATGTCTGGAGGTTTGTTTGTTTTTCTGAGGAGGGGGGGCACAAGAGCTCCAAAACAAATTTAATAGCACAACCTGAATTTGCTGGTATGTGACTGAATCCCATCTGAAAATAGCAACAGTCTAGAAACGCCTCAAGAAACAGTATTGTTATACCCTAGTTGCAGAAATGGGGAGGGGGAGGACTTTAGGAGGGAAATTAAGGAGGCAACCCCTCCCCTCCCCAGATACAGATACAATGCAGCAAAGTCAGAAAAAATAGTAGTTTTCTTATGCTTACCATCGGAGGCTGATGTTCCATGGGGAAGCAGGAAGAGAACAAGCATGGCAAGCACCCAATTGGACATATTGCAGAATGACTATCTTAAAACTGCAGCAGAACTGGCTTGTCGCTGAAGTGACTGAACTGATTCTGAACTGAAAACACAGCAACCCTGAGGACTGATGTTAACCACAGCACAAGTCACATGGGACATGTTGAGCTCGTAAGTGTGATGGGTATGTGGCTAAGAAAATAAATAGATAATGAAACATTTTCAAGGCTCGGGGTTCAGAATTGTTTGTGCTTTATATGTCTGGGGAGCTGCAAGTCTTGTGTTTTTCTGAAGGCAAAGCTTTTGATCAAGTAGACCAGCACCCAGCCACAACAGTGCATATATTAGATGCTATAGGAAGTAGGGAGGCCAGATGCAGAAGAAGACAGGCTCCCATAGTACACCTGTTAAGTGTTGTGTAGAAAAGAGGGGTTTCAGCAGGTGTAGTTGGCATAAGGTGTACCTAGTGCAATTCCCTTTTTTACACAGCAGAGCCCTGTTCTCTTTTGCATCTGAAAGGGATGCAGTGAGTTACAAGTAACATACAGTAATTGGGGCCCCCACTAGACACCACCTCAGAGCAGGGTAACATGTGCAGTGCTTGCTCTGCTCTCACCGCCATCTGTTACTGGACCTGCTGTTCTCCTGAATATCTTATAAGATGGAGGAGCTAGAGCTATTTATAATGGATGCCATGTGAGATGGAGTCCGTGCCTCTCTCATGTGGTCAGGCTGGTGCTCCTAGATGTTGTCTCCTTACACTCTCCCCCAGCCCAGGACAAAATGTCCCCTCTCTGTCCCAGCAGCTCTGCTTCCAGGGCACCATGCTGCCAGCCAAAAATGGAAAAAAATAGTAATTCTGTTTGTTAATCTGTGGGGATTAGATCATGCACAATTGCCACAGAATGGAACTCTCACTAACATAAGCTAACAAGAGAGACATTTCTTCTTCTTTCTTTCAGAAGCAAGGAGCAAGCTTGCCATCACTCTGCTCCAATTACAGTGGTACCTCGGGTTAAGAACTTAATTCATTCCGGAGGTCCGTTCTTAACCTCAAACTGTACTTAACCTGAAGCACCACTTTGACTAATGGGGCCTCCTGCTGCCGCCGTGCCGCCAGAGCACGATTTCTGTTCTCATCCTGAAGCAAAGTTCTTAACCTGAAGCACTATTTCTGGGTTAGCAGAGTCTGTAACCTGAAGCGTCTGTAACCTGAAGCGTATGTAACCTGAGGTACCACTGTAATTTGAAAATTAACCAAAGTTATGAAAATAAACTTTTAAAAGCACACATACCTCCTTTCCCCCAATCCTCAGATATAGCCACTATCCATATCAGGTGGGGGGGGGTGAGTTATGTGTGTCTAACAGACTCTTTATTCTACTCCTCTTCCTTCCTCTTCACAAAGGAATGTACAGTAGTCCTTTGCTGTATTAGCTGACATGGGGACTGAAATGAGGGTGCTGTGAAGGCTAAATTCAAAGATGGGTGGGTGGAGCTGGCAGGAGGAGGCAGAAGTTTTTTTCCACAGCTTGGATTTTAATATGAGCCAGTGAAGAACTCATAGGATTATAAAGATTTTCCCTTTTTGTGGAGTTCCCAGAGCTTGTATATGAGCCCAGGTTAGGTAAACTTTGCCACCACCCCAGGTTTTAAATCAGAGATAAAACCAGAGCAATTGACTGGTCCCATAAGTGCACATTAAAATGAGATTGCCATTCTGTTCAATGGGGCTTCACTCCTAAATTTGAGGGCTTAGTGTGGCTGAAACCAAAACTGACCAACAGTTGTATAGTTGGCTGTGCCACTTCTCAGCTACTTTGCTAAGACACCCCTTTCAGGAGCTGGTAGACTAAGCTGGGGGCAGTTCTGGGGGCAGGGGGAGTTTACTAAAATAGTTCAGTAGTATTATTCTTCCACAGTTCAGGTATTTTTATCTGAAGACACACACCCTCCCTCAAAAAAAGTAATAATCACAAGGCCTCTTCAAATGAGTATGGTAAATATCTTCTTAAAAAATAAAGACAAAACAATAGCACTTACAATATATATATTGTAAAGCAAATATATATATATATATATATATATATATATATACACACACACACACACACACACACACACACACACACACACACACACTGTATATACGCGAATATAAGCCGACCCAAATATAAGCCGAGGCACCTTTCGGGCCGCTTGTCCCTCCGCCACCCGCCTCACTCGAGTATAAGCCGAGGGGGGCTTTTTCAACATAAAAAATGTGCTGAAAAAGTCGGCTTATACTCGAGTATATACGGTGTCTATCTATCTATCATCTATCTATCATCTATCTATCTATCATCTATCTATCATCTATCTATCTATCTATCTATCTATCTATCTATCTATCTATCTATCTATCATCTATCTATCTATCTATCTATCTATCATCTATCTATCTATCATCTATCTATCTATCTATCTATCTATCTATCTATCTATCTATCTATCATCTATCTATCTATCATCTATCTATATCATCTGTTATTTGCACCTGACACATGATTTGTCCAAGGCTTCTCAGAAGGTATTTAACAAAGGTGAAATTTGAATGCAGATGACTATACTGTTGCTGCCACATTAATATACCTAGTCTGCTGCAACTATTACAGAGAGGACTATCTACAGATGCTATATAAAGGAGTGCTGCAGGAAAACAACCCTTCTTGAAACCTGAAGAAAGATGCATTGTATTATACTGGAGAAAGAAGTGGAATCCAAATAGCAGACTGCTTCTTTCACGTGAAAGGCAAGTCTTTCTTGACTAATAAGACACTAAAATGGCTTAGAGATGTCGTAAGATGGGCTTGCAGAGCAGAAGGTCACACAGAGTCCCTTGCCTTCGCAATCTGAATTGCAGAGTCCCGCAGTGTTACAGTTTTCCATATGTTTCTTTACACAGTCACTGCATTTGCTTCAATTTGGTTTGTCACTGACGTTCCTATATCATCTCTAGGAGAAAGAAAGAATAATCATGACAACAAGAATGCCACTGATTGCAATGAACTAAGAAATCTTTCGCCTATCAGCATAATATATAAAATATTTTTCTATAACATGCCAATGTTGAAAAGGCCAGAGCAATATATACACCTTTCTTCCTGTATTATTAACTGCAGTACTAATTAGCAGACTTAATAGATATTTACCTTCAAATAGGAAAAGCCGCTGGAGATATGTATTCCTTATTGCACCTGAGGAATGACAAAACAAAGGGAAACCAGAAAAGACAAATCAGATGGGAGGAGAGGAAGAATTATGTATTTTTCTGTCTACTTTTACCCCATCCATTCCATTCTTTAGAAAATAAGGCATCTATGTCCTGGTAGCCACTGTTTTTATATACTTTGCTGAAACTTCATCTAAACCATTGTAAAAGCTGTTAAACATTTTCACTCAAAGTCAAGTTGTGGGCTCTTCACAGAAATGTTGTGGTTTGTATTGCCTTTTTGCTGCACATACGCATAAATCTTGGCTTGAACTCCATGAAGATGAAAACACTTTATGTGGCTGTGCTTGGAGAGGGGGACCTTCTCTGTCCTCCCGCAAACTCCTGCGCATGCATCTACAAAACAGCAAGCACGTTTTGCCTTTGTAGTGATTTCATCATGGCAGCAAAAACTTCTCCAGCCTAAACTCTGCAGTAGGACAGCCACCCAGCTCAAGGCTCAACGAGGAATGCCTACCTTCGCACCACCCCAGCCCAGGCACACTTCATATTGGAAGAATTTCATCTTGAAGCAGACTTGGGGTGCATGGCTGGACTGTGTGGCAGTTCCTCTGGATTCAAGCTGAAGAAATTTAAATGCTACACCAAGCATCATCTGGTGCCTGGGTACGCTTATTATAGGCAAAACTGAAGTGTTGGGTCCCAAAGATTGCGGGGAAACAATTATTCTAATAAGTAAATTATATGCTCCACACAGATCTTTCTTGTAATACACAAACAAACAAACAAACAAACAAACAAACAAACAAACGCACACATGTATATAAGCTCCAGTGAGAAGTTTCCTCCCCCATAGGAAGGTTTCCAAATGATATCCTGGGAAGAAAAACATGAATCCGCAGCCAATTCTTATAAAAACTGACCTTTCTTCTTTCTGCAATGAAAAAACGCAACAGCACAAATGGCTGCCAGGATAACAACGATGAAAACTGGAATTAATATTTTCTTTTCTGCATCTTGTGATACTTTATTGGTAGTTGTTTCATTTCCAACACGAACAAGAGCAGAACCTGTATAGGAGGGGAAGAGGAAAAAAGCAACATCTGGAGTGAATTGTCTCTGGACACAACTGACTGTGACAATGTGCAAATATTCAAGCCTCAGGTACAATCAAGCCACCAGTACCTCAAAAAAGTGAGGAAGCTACAAATAATCATAAAACCACTGCCAACATCCCTTTCCTCACCGCCACTCCTCCATCATGAATCTGTCAGTGGAAGTCCCTCCTATAAAACCTCCATGTTCTGGGGCAGTACACCCCTGAATACCAGATGCAGGAGTCAGATCAGAGGGAAAGGCCGTGGTCCTTGGATCCTGCTTGGAAGATTCCTGGAGATGTGCAAATGACAGACCATCCAAGTGTCCCTATTTTCCAGGGATAGTCCTGGATTTATAGAAGCCGTCCCAGTTTCTGATTTGATCTCAGAATGTCCCGCTTTTCCTTACAACATCCCTATTTTCATCAGGAAAATGTTGGAGGGTATGGCGTTATCCAACCCCCGAGCCAAGGAGATAAGTAACTATACAACCTATAGAAGACATCTCATTAAAGAACAGGGAAGTTGTTTAATGTTTATATAACTTGGAATCTGCTCTGTGTGGCTGGGGCAACCCAGTCAGAAGGGCGGGGTATAAATAATAAAATGATGATGATGGTGATGATGAAGATGTTGGAATAGTACATCCCTATTTTCATCTGAAAAATGTTGGAGGGTATGAAATGATTACTGCAAGGAGCAGTGTTGGATTAGCTCGAAATAAGTGACTAGCTAAGGCTACAAACTCAGGGCACTTGGAGACCACTGCTATTTTGGGTAGGATTCAATCATATACCAGGATGTTGTGAACACATCTGCCCCAAGCAGAGAAACACAGCATGAGTTAGGAAGCAGTCAGAGAGCTGGGAGCAGCTTCCCTCCCCCTCCTCCTGACAAGGAATGGAATGTAGATAAGGTGTTAGCAGACAGTGTGAGGGAGGGAAGTCAACTCGCTCAAGAAGCACAGGCAGGCTCAGAAAGCAGAAGGGGTAGCATTTCTTCACTGGAAGAGGAGGCAATTAATCCCCTGAGCCCAAAGAGTAGAGTATGGGAAAGGTATTAGACAGGAAACAAACCCAGAGACATAAGGGTCATAGGTTCAGGATATTCTGCAGAACCAGGATGCACTCCTCAGAAGGGTCAACTGACTCCTAAGGCACAGATGCTTGGTTAGACGTCCGAGACTAATTGTTTGTATCGCAATAAATCTTCTAGCTAATTACGACTTGCATGCTGTGTCATCAAGATGGCAGCTTGGGCTCTTGACACAGGAAATTCAGGTTGCTCAGTTAAACTTAATCGGGAGCTCTTGCATAACAAACTCACCCACCCCACAATTCTGACTTAATCTGACAGGAAGACACACCAGAAAGTGTGGGATAACGATTGCTTGATGCAACATCATTGATTGCTTAACATCCCCACACCAAAAAAATAAATAAATCAGGATGAATGCTCAATAAACAGGTTCTCTGGAAGTGACCTCCAGTACAGAGCAGAGACTGGGCTCTGGGCTCCAAACATTAAACCCACCAATCATTTCTTTCCAATTCACCCCTCCCCCAAAAACACATTCCCATCTAGATTATTATTATTTTATTCTTCATTTATTAAATTTGTATACCACCCTTCATCCATAGATCTGAGGGCAGTTCACAACATAATCAAAATCACAACCAGTTTCCTGTCAGTTAATTTGCCCTCAAAATACTCACTCCCCATCCAAAAATCTTCCACTACAGTACAAGTTAAAGTTGATTTTCAAATGGATCCAAGCCAGTGTCACTGCCATGGCTTTCTGGACAGTTTAGTCTGTAGGCAACAAGACATTTTTGTTGAACTCACCCTGGGGTTTATCACAATTTGTGTTGTTGTTGAAGATGGAGCAGCATATTGTGCCACTATCAAGAGAATGCCGCTGAAGAGTACTGATGAGAGAGAATAAGCCATCTTCATTTTTCAAAGACACAAGCTTTGAATTGTGAGTTAGGTTGGTTCCATGGTCACCAAACCAATAGAGCTGCCTCTGTGGATGCCCTCCTGATGCTGTGCACACCACAGTGTCCTTCTGAATTTTGATTTGAGGTTCAGAATACGGTGCTGGAAAATATGTAGGTGGTAACTTATTTAATCAATTTAATTAAAATATTTCTAGCCCCACTTTGCATTATGAAAAAGAAGCCAAAAGTGGGTTACAATATCAGTAAGTTAAAAGCATAAGATATTCCTATTCAGAGCGGACACATTGAAATTAATGGGCATTACAAACTTAAGTTCATTAATTCTGTTGAATTTACTTTTGAGTGGGACTTAGTTGAAGACATCTCATGTACATAAACTAAACCACCAGCCAACCAAGATAAATTATGGCCTTTTAAACTTTCTCTCTCTCTCTCTCTCTCTCTCTCTCTCTCTCTCTCTCTCTCTCTCTCTGTGTGTGTGTGTAGGGGTGGTATTATTTTTGTTTGTTACTGTGATATGTATTTTTGTGTTTTTATATCATAAATTGCCCTGTGATCCTTGGATGAAGGATGGTATAAAAATAAGTAAACAAACAAACAAACAACTGACTGAAGAAAACTAAAATAACATAATAAGCTCAGCAGTCAACAATTTACCACAAAGCCTCAGGAAATAGTTCAGTTTGTTAGTGTGTGGTATTGATAACACCAAAGTTGCAGCTTCGATCCCTTGTATGGGACAGCTGCCTATTCCCGCATTGCAGGGGGTGGACTAGATGATCCTAAGGGTCCCTTCCAACTCTATGATTCTGTGTAATAAATAGGCCTTTAACTGGCACTAGAATTTTATAAAGGTTGGCACCAGCTTTATCTGGGGTGGAAGAAAATTTTGCAGCCAGGTACCTAAGTATGCAAATAGAACAATAAAGAAATTGTTCCCAGACTATTATGGACCACATTCAGCTAAAGGTCATTATTTCTTCAGAAACAGAACTGGGTTTGCTATATGTTTAGCATGCCCACACTTCCTCCAATATGCATTTTCATTACTTTAATATCACCTTGCTTTTGACACCAGCCCCAACCCATCAAACCCAGAGTTCTTGATGTCCGTTGTTCATTCGCTTAAACTTACCAACAACCTTTAGATATATAATTTTGTTGTGATCATCTCCATTAACAGCTTCCAAAAAAAACTTATAATGTCTTTGGTCAGATATTTTTACTTTGTGGACACTGAGGATAGCAGATTGATTTATCACCATCAACGAAATTCTTCCATTGTCAGTAATATATTTATTGCTTATTGAGTTGAGGTCACTTTCCTTTGGACAACTTGTCTCATTATGACAGAACCTCACTGTTGCATTTAGCATTGCTTTGTTGTTCTCACATGTAAGGTTGACGGTTTTCCCAAGTGCTGCAGTAACATCTTCGACACATGTGAAATTTGGGAATTCTGAGAGAAAATGGGGTGGGGAGACATAGCAAATGCATCAGTTGATTCAAGCACTGAAACAGGTGATTAAAAGGCACTATTATGACAGCCAAGGTCAGCTGCATCTGTCAGTCAGGGATGGCTGTAGCTCAGTGTCAGAAGCAAACCAGCAGTAAATCACAACATGAAAGTTGGAATTAACTCTTTATTACCAAAATTATAATCTGCACAGGAGTGTCAGGCCTAATAAGCATAGCGACTCATCTCTAGTAGGTCTTACTCCTGTGAAGCAGTTGTTGAGACTGAAGACCCCCACCTCCCCACAGTGCCAAAGTCCCCTCATCTCCGGGATTCCCCCCCCCCACAAGCAATCAGAGACTGCACCTGTGTGCCTGTCTTTGCTCCTCCCCTCTCATGCCTATCCTGGTTCTGGGAGATGGGGGAGGATGGGAATTTGTCAGAGCAGGAGGGAAAGACACCTACAGTGTGACTCTTCACCAGCCTGACTCATCTCCACCTCTTGGCCTCTCTGATGGAAGCTGTAGTCCACAACATTTGGAGGGAAGTTTAGTGAAGGCTGTTTTAGCCCTTGAGATAAGGATTCTACCCTATGGCTGGCAAAAGGTACTAAGGCATAATAAACTGCCACCAGTTAACGTAAACAAGCCTTCCTCCACCTGGAATTTCCATCCTTTTTAAGGGATGCTGGACAGAAAGATGAGATTAATGCTGACCTCCAGAAGTTAGACTACAGCTCCCATAATCCCTCACCATTAGCCATGCAGGCTGGTACTGATGGGAGCTATAGTCCAGAACACCTGGAAGGCATAAATTTGGGGAAGAAGGAGTCTCATTGGTGCATACTTCTGAGTAGACATGTGTAGGCTTGTACCATAAAATGCTGAGTGGGTTTGGGCTGAACATCTTACTCCTGTACAAATGCATGTTGGAGTATAAAGCTGTGGAGAAAATAGTAACAGGAGACAAGCTAGAAGGGTGTTGAATTTATAATACTCAATCATTTAAATCCAGTTAGGAGCACTGGCCAGGAAAGTATATAATCCATCACCAACAGCAATAGGTAGGGAGCATAAATTAGCACATAAGGACCACTTTGTATACAATCTGCAAAGCACAACCCACTGATGAGAGCAGAGCCTGTGTTCCTCAATATATTGTGGGACTCCAACTTCCATCAGTCCTGGCCAGCATGGCCAATGGTGAGGGATTATGGGACCTGTAGTCCAACTTCTGGAGGTCAACACCAGTCTCATTTTTCTGCCCAGCATCCCTTAGAAAGGTACACAGGGCAAGAGAATTTGCACAGCTGTACCTATTCAGGATTTATGCACCATGGCTGTAGTTGTACCAAGATTTATGTAATATTACTGAAATGCAGAAAATACAGCTCTCATTTTTCAGAAATGTGCTTAATAGCTCAGAATACCTGAACACAGAGCAGCTGATACATATTTTTAGTATTGAAAGCTGGGGCTATCTCCTATCCCTATGCAATGAAAGGCAGAAATAAGAGCCAAAGATAATTCCAAAGGACCCCACAGTCACCAATGGGCATAGGAATGCTTACCACTAGATCCCTGAGTGGTTACTAATAGGAAGCACAGAGGTAAGAGCTGGAGAGATGCCATCGGGATGATGTTGAAATAGTGCTACAGGCCAGCCCTGCTGCTGGAAGAGGTTTCTGACACCATGTCGCACACCTGAGAAAGACCTCGTTGTTCACCTGTTGAGAAAAGAGGATTTGTGAGAGTCCTCCTCCATTTTCATGCAGTTGAAACGGATGTGAAAGAAGGGCACTTCCAACAGAGTCCTTCACATTCTACCTCTGAAGTTGATTCATCCTTTAAAAAAAACACACCAAAAATATTGCAGAACAAAGAACATGTTGGATAAGTGTGAAATCACTTTGTAACAGTAGTGAATGGTATGGAGGTGCTTACCTGACCTCCCAGCAGGTGAGTCACTGCCATCACAATGCAAATGCACCAGCAAAGCCAGTCTGGTGCTCTTGCAGGTATGTCTGCATTGTGCTGCTCTCTCTTTCCCAGTAAGTGGCAGTGAGACACCTTTTGGGAAGTCAGGTAAATGTCATCACCGCATTGTCTGCTACTGCTTCGTAATATGAAGGGACTGGCAACCAGCAAGCATGAATGTGACTGGGTGTCAGTCACAGAAGGGAGTCTTCCCTACTTCTTGGGGAAGGGGAAAAATTCCTGGAAGGAGGCATAAAAGAACAAAACCTGCTCATATATTTGAAAGGTACCCATTGGGGATGGAGGCCTTCAAATCCAGTGGGGCACAGATATTTTGGCCACATCATCCTCTTGGATTGATTCTGTTCTTGTCTACAAACACATGATATCATCTTTCTTCAAGAAACTTGGGCAAAAGAGGGCACTATGGTTGAATTACAGGGTTTTACAAGTTATACTCAACCAGCTCTTAAAACTGCAAAGTATGGAAGGCCTAGAGGGGGGGCTGGTGGTGCTGGTGTCAACCTCTCTTAATGTATCAATTCAACAGTGTCCCTTGTTGGCCACCCCTAATTTTTTAGTGTTTTCCCTTTCTGATAGTCTCCTGAGAAATACTTATTGTATCTGCGTGTACATACATCCAGTAAAGTCTTGTGAGGAACTGAGATCATATTGGGATATTTTGGCCACGTCATCCTCTTTCATTAAAGCACTGTTAAACCCAGTGGTTTTTTTCTGAGGGCAGTATTTCAATATGAGTAGGAAAATGAGACTACCCCTAAACATTTTTTAAGAAAAAAAGCACTGGTTATACCCTTTTAAACAGTCACAGCTTCCCCTGAAGAATCCTTGGGAGTATAGTTTGTTACAGGTGCTGAGAGTTCTTAAGAGAACTCTACAGTCATACCTTGTTCTGGGACTCTGTTTGACTCCTGAAACCATTTGAAAACTAAGGTGCACTTCCGATTGGCTGCAGGAGCAGCCAGGAGATGCTCCTGCAGCCAATTGGAAGCCACACTGGACGTTCAAAAACCAGAACACTCACATCCGGGTTTTGATTGTTCGGGAGTCAATTTGTCCAGGAGCCAAGGCGTTTGAGATCCAAGATATGACTGTATGCCCTTCACAGAACTACAATTCCCAGGGTTTCCTGGCAAGAGGGATTAATTGTTAAAGACCTCTGTGAAAGAAACAGGGGAACAAGCTACTGTTTCCAAAATTCTTTGGGGAGAACCATGACTGGTACAACAGTGCTCTGTGGCCGCTGTCTACCAACCGCAGTGCAAGACCAACATTCATATAAAGGCTGCTCATATCCAGCACGTAGAAACATTGCCAAGCACAGGCCTCCTCTATGCAAATGAGGTGGCAGAAACCTAAGATGGCAGAAGATGGCTGTATGGCTTCAGACTACTACAGGTAGGGACCCATTTTGAAATTCCCTCTACATTATTTGCTTACATTCCCTGCTGAACATGAGGTTCTTTATTTGCTCCAGTGGGCAAGAGGATGGTGACCCAACGAGACCCAAGAGGCTGCATTCCAACTCCCTACAATTTAGACTTTAGGTAATCATGCTATAAACATGAATAACAACAATTCCTAAGGTTTGAATCCCAGAACACTGGCTCTGAAGCAACTTCCTTGCCAGAAAAAATAGCATACAGTACTGTAGGTCCATTCTGCTATTGAATAAGGATCTACCATGCCATTATCCTTTCTACCAACAGAGGGGGTGCTGCTCATGTCTTACAGACAAAACAAGAGTATCCTGTTCACAGTTCCTTATCACCAGTTACCAAGTTTGCAACAGGAAGAAACATGAAAAAATAAGACCATATCTGTATTGGATGCAGATTTCCGGTATATTGCTGCATGCCACCCCAATCTCCAAGGGTTATGAGATCCCAGGTGTTCCAGGAGCTTAGCCAGTGTCCATGTTTCCTTTTGGAAATGATGCCCAGCGGAGACTGTGGTGCTTTTCTGAAATATAGTTTATTTACACATACAGTATATGCAACCTGAGCCTAGGATGGAGGGGCTCACAGCATTAACACCCCAAGAGGGTCTTGTTTCTCCCATAGCGGCAGCCTCAGATTCAAGCAGAGACCAAACATTGTGCTCTACTTCTCTGGCTCTCCAGCCTGCAGCTTTATCTCTAGGTCACATCACAGCAAACTCTGCTCTCAAACTATCTAAGAACTGAAAGGGAGATTCCACCCAGTAATACAAATACAAACGGTAAGATGCATGAAAACACCAAATCAGGAAATTCCCATCCTTGAACTGAGGTCCTCAGAGAGGTGAAGGAGCCATGGCAGAGGTCCAGAGGTGGAGCCCAGCTCCGAAAGTGCACAGCATTTTTTTAAAGACAGTTTGTGCAGGAAATCCTGTCCTTTGTCCTTGACATTTTTGGGCAAATGACCAAAAATCAAAACAGAAACAAAAACTGAACAGGCCAGCTTTGGGTTTTTATGCCCGCTTGACCTCTGTGACCGAACCTGGTTAGGAACAATCCTATATACAGTGGTAACTCGGGTTACAGATGCTTCAGGTTACCGACGCTTCAGGTTACAGACTCCGCTAACCCAGAAATAGTACCTCGGGTTAAGAACTTTGCTTCAGGATGAGAACAGAAATAGAGTGGTGGCGGCATGGTGGCAGTGGGAGGCCCCATTAGCTAAAGTGGTTAAAAACAGTTTCAGGTTAAGAACAGACTTCCAACCCGAGGTACCACTGTACATTATCCTGATTGTGAGGTTTGCCACTCAGTTTGGTTTTGTGTAGCTGGAGCAAATTGAGCACTTGCTATTCCTTATAAAAGGAAAATGCCAGAGCAGTAGGGGCAGAGTCAAATTCTGATTGGGGACTGTATTCAGGGCAAAAAAAACCCCACAACCCAGTTAAAGGCTTCCCATGCCACAAACCTAATCTGGCTCCTCCCCAGCCCAGCTATTGCTTAAAACCCTGCTGAGAGCCCTAGGGTCCTGCTCCTGCCTCTATCCACCTGGCCCAGGGCGGGTCCTGACAGGTTCTATAAGGACTGCTGCTGCCGCTGCTCAGCAGAAAGGGCTTCTTCTTTTAAATTGCTTTTAAATTGTTTTTTACATCCTTTAAAGGTTTTTTTAAAAGTATTTTAACTGTTTTTAACTGAGTTGTAAGGGCATTTTGTGGGATGTGCCCGGGAGGAGAGGAGCAGGGGAGAGCAGGCGGGGGGGGGGGGAGAGACCCAATAAAAGTGGTTGCGGATAGAGGCACTGGCGGAGGAACAGGAGTGCAGAGGAAACGGACCGCCCCCAACACCACTATTACTAAATTGATGGACTATGCAGAACTGGCAAAATCGACATATAAGCTATGGGACAAGGATAACTGTGACTTAAAGGATGAATGGAGAATCCAAAGACTGGAACTGAGGGAAGTCGGGGGGTGGGGGGGTTCTGTGGGGTGGGGGAAGGAAAAATGGGGGGGGGAATAAGGATATGTTTTTGGATAATATGTCTTGTTATAACTTTGAATAATTTTTTTTTAAAGTACAGTACAGTACAGTACAAAACAAAACAAAACAACAGGGTGGAGTGGGTCTTACCCAGCTGTGCCCACCTGGGTACTCAGTACAGCATCAGGCCAGACTCAAGGGTCGAGGAGGGGGAGCTGTTGTGGTCTATAGAGTCTCGCCATCTCCAGACTCTCTGGAGTGTGTGGGTGTTCCTGGTGTTGGGCAATCGGGACAGATAAGGGTTTCTGCTGGTTTACCGCCTGCCTTGCTGCCCAGCAGTCTCCCTGTGTGAACTGACTGGGCTGGTCTCAGAGGTGGTGTTGAGGACTCCCAGACTGCTGGTACTGGGAGACTTCAACTTCCATGCCCAGGCAGCTGGTTCTGGGGCGGCTCAGGACCTCATGTCCCCCATGACAACCATGGGGCTCTCCCAACATGTCACTGGCCCAATGCACACGGCAGGCCAGGCTCTGGACCTTGTTTTCTCGACTGGGCAGGAAGACAATGATTTGAAGGGGTGGGGCATAGACATCAGTCATGGTCAGATCACTTTCTGTTGAGATTTATCGTGTTTTTCGCTCTATAGGACGCACCAGACCATAGGTGGGGGAGAAGAGGGAAAAAAAATCTCCCCCTCTCTGCTCAGCGCCCCTTCAGCGAAGCGGCAGGAGAAACGGACCCCCTCGCTGAAGGGGTGCTGCGCAGAAAGGGAAAACTGTGCAGCACCTCTCCAGCAAAGCGAAGCCTGGAGAGCTAAAGCGATTGCTGTGCACCGACCCCTCTCGCTCTCCAGGCTTCAGGAGGCTATCTGCAAGCCCCTAGAGCGCAGCGGGAACTCCTGCTGCACTCCGAAGGCTTGCGGATAGCTGCCTGAAGCCCCCAGAGCGCAGCAGGAGTTGCGCAGCCATCCCCAAGCTGCACAGCGCTCTGTATCGCTATTCTGGCTTCGGGGACAGCCTCTGAAGCCTCCACAGGGCAGCGGGGTGCCTTCACCCCGCTGCCCTGTGGAGGCTTTGCGCAGCTAACCCCAAGCTTTCGGCTTAGCCATGCAGCCTGCATTCACTCTATAGGATGCACACACATTTCCCCTTAGTTTTTGGAGGGGAAAAGTGCGTCCTATAGAGCAAAAAATACGGTAGGTTATCAGCACCTTCTCCCCTCCACAGAGGCAGGGGATCTATTAGCCCTCGGAGGCTGATGGGTCAAGTGGGATTCGAAATGGCTCTGAGGGGATTTCTGGCTGATATGACTAGTACCCCTGTTGAAGCCCTGATTGACCTCTGGAACACCAGGCATTTGACTGATTTAATTAACATCTGATGCCCTTTTAAAATGTTTTTTTTGGGGGGGCAGTTATTGGGCTGTTGTTTTTATTTTTATTTTTTATTTTGTGGTTTTATATTTTGATTTTGTTCTGTGAAATGCCCTGAGACCTCTGGGTATATGGTGGTATATAAATTAAATAAATAACAAACAAACACCCACCAGCATAGGAAACATAGGGAGCTGCCTCATACTGAATAAAACAATTATTCCATCTAACTCAATGTTGTTTGCACTGACTGGCAGTGGCTTTCCATGGGTTCAGATCAGGCACATTCCCTACCTGGAGACGTCAGGAATTGAACCAGGGACCTTCTGCCTGCAAAGCAGATGATCTACAATTTACCTACGGCCCTTCCTTTCAGGTCTGGTCCTTAGCCAAGCCTTAGGGGATGAAGAAAATGAAACCGAATCAAATTAATTTCGGCAGGCATGGACCCGGAGGATTAATGCTGTTCAGTTAACCACAAGTCAAACCTCAGGAGAGAGGCATGTTACTTGTTAAGGAAGGAAGTTAAGAAACAAAGCCACTTGAAAAATTGAAGATGTTAAAAAAAATGATGCTGTTTCTGGGAACATAAAACTGAAAGACAAATTCCACAAAGTGCATAAAATATAGTGAAAACTGATGCTGGCCCCAAATTCCACCCTCTAGGTTTGCAGCCCCATTCACAAGCTTCGAAAAAGTCCAGGTCCATGGTAGTAAAGAGGATGCACCCCTGAAACTCTGCATGAGGTATGGGGGTGTCCCATGGCTTGTCTGCAAGAGGTGAGCACTTTTGTCTCCATGGGTTTGGGGGATTCCATCTGTATCTATACCTCCTATGCAGTCTAATGGAGTGAGGCAACTCTGTAAGATTGCATGGGAATATTGAGAGAGGCAGAAGCCTTATTTTTTTATGGTAGAACATTAGAGGGAAGTTGTCTTACTCCTCCTCTCCATTATTTTTTAAAAGCTGAACAACTTGAGCTGATTTATTTTTTTAAAAGGAAACGGGGATGTGTACAAGGAAAATGCAGAGTTGTAATCTGGGGGAATTAATTTAAATGTTAATCAGCTAAAAGCAAACATTTGCTAACTACATGTAACAAGTCCATCCTCCCTCCATTACAGTCCCTCAGTTTTAGCTCTTCTGGACAGTGCCGCCTTGTCTGCAAGATCAGCATATGGATCTGTTGGCCATCCAAGGCCAATGAGATTTTTACCCTGATGAAGAGAGAGACCTTCTGTTGAGTGCTCAACAGCAATAAGCACACAAACAACCAGACTCTCCCAACCCAACAACAACAGTTAGATAAAGAAAGGGGCTCTTGAGATGACAGTGCTGTAAGATCTGCACCATCTTCATCTAAACTCAGGTGTAGAGATAAAGGGACCCCTGACTATGAAGTCCAGTCACAGATGACTCTGGGGTTGCAGCGCTTATCTCGCTTTATTGGCCGAGAGAGCCGGCATACAGCTTCCAGGTCATGTGGCCAGGATGACTAAGCCGCTTCTGGTGAACCAGAGCAGCGCACGGAAATGCAGTTTACCTTTCTGCCAGGGAGGTACCTATTTATCTACTTGCACTCTGACGTGCTTTCAAACTGCTAGGTTGGCAGGAGCAGGAACTGAGCAATGGGAGATCACCCTGTTGCAGGGATTCAAACCGCCAACCTTCTGATCGGCAAGCCCTAGGCTCTGTGGTTTAGACTACAGCGCCACCTGCGTCCCTAAAAACTCAGGTGTAAAAATGTGCAATTAAGCCATATTTCTTAAAGACACTGCAGCTTCCACTGGGAAACACAACCCTGGATGAGCACCTGGAACTACATGGGATCTTGGGCAGAGATTGCGGATGGCTCACAACCTTTGTATCATTATGAAGTCCAGTTTGATCCAGGTACAAAGTCAGATAAGCCATTCCCACGTAAACAAAACTCAGTGGTCTCCTTATGCAATGCAGAGTATGCTCTTCAGCAGCCGCCTTATAATAACTGGCTAGCCTTTGCCCTACAGGGCAAATAAAAGGTTTCAGGAAAAGAAACCCTTTCATTTAGGAGATGAGCACTACTGTAATTCAAAGGATGTTGTCTCAGTCTTCCTCAAGGCACAGCTATTAACATTAATGAGCATAATTAAGTCAGGCCCATTCATTTCAATGGGTCAACTCTAAGTCAAACTGATGTGAATACCAACCACTCCATGTACAGTATTTGCACCCTAAGGGGCAAAACTGTCACGTTGCAAAAACAAAAAAACAAGAAGCATCCCTTCCGGATAATCTGTTTTGCTTTACTTTAGGAAGGGGGGGGGGAGAGAGAGAGTTGTTAAGGCGTCCAATCACTTTCTTCCTGAATCCCGCCCCCCCTTCCCTGCCAACTATGGTTCTCTGGAAGAAACTCAATCAATAGCTAAGCTGTGCATTAGTTCTTGGGAAAGGGGAACTCCGTTGTGTACAGCAGAGCCGAACGGATTTGCCACAAGATGCGACTCAGCCAGCATGAGTTTGACCAAACTGCGGGAGGCAGTGGAAGACAGGAGTGCCTGGTCCATGGGGTCACGAAGAGTCGGACACGACTAAACGACGAAACAACAACAGCAACTGAGCCGAAATCTACTGGCATCCAGCGGGTACCCTCCAGGCATTCTTAAACTGCACCTGGAGGCGATTTTGAGTAGGGAAATGGCTGGCAAAGGAAAGGGACTCTGCTTTACCCGCAGCTCCTCAGCTCCCAATCCAGAATCTGCTTCGGATTTAAAAGAAAGGGGACAGCGTTCATCCCGAAGCACACCCTCTAGTAGGCACCCTCAGCATAGCTGTCAATTTTTCCCTTTTCTTGCGAGGAATCCTATTCGGAATAAGGGAATTTCCCTTAAAAAAAGGGAAACGTTGACAGCTATGACCCGATTCTTGACGACACGCAGCCTGGATCGGATTCTCCCACTCCGGATTCTAAGCGCTGTGGTTGCAAGAGGAACTCGATTTCGCTCCAGCCTCGCAAGACCTTTGCAACTTTCTCAAACGGGCGACCTAAGCCAAAAAAAAACACCACTGGGAAAAGCCTTACCTGAGAAGTTGAAAGCGCGAGCATCAAGAAGCGTGCAATCCCCGCTTGTGAGCCAGCAGCAAGCACGCAAAACGAAACCAAAGGAAAACACGGAGAAGTGCTTTCACTTCTCGTATGAGGGATTAAGTTCAGTGAGTCCACCCTCCCGGAAATAAGGGAATTGAGCATTTAGGCTACCCACTTTCACCCCACCCCACTTGTTTCACATCTCGACGACGTGTTCTGGGCTGGATCTAGACACATCAAAGAAGCGTTTTGGTTAAACCCGTCATTAACGTTGAATGAGAAATCGGGTTGGCAAAAACAGAACTCCACAGCGCCATCTGGCATCACAAGTGTTAGAATGCGTATTCAACGCATATAAAGCGCTTTTTCTTTGCCAAGCGTAGCTGAGTCGCTTTCGTTAGGTTTGAGTTGGTCCTAGTCCAGGTATGACCTGACTGCTTATCTTAGACGTTTCAGGTTCTTTCATACATTGCAAACTCCTGCTGCAAAAGGCTCCCTTTAACAGTGACATTTCCCTCTGACAGCAGCATGTTAGGAAGACAGATAATGCTTCCCTTTCAGAGAAGCAGACATTTTTTCCCCCACCAAAATTTGCAGCCAACCAATTACCTTGATTGTCTTTCTATCCCGCTTTTCGTTCAAATGAATTCCAAAGCAGATTACAAACAATAAACAACAAGAACATAGCAGAACATCATATAAAATAATTAACAAGTCATCAATAAAACAATTGTGGTCTATAAAACACTGTCAACAAAGCAGCAACTTAAAAAAATAAGATAAACCACAATGAGAGCAAAAGTCATATTGTATGACCGACAAATCAATATGATATTTGTAATCGATAAAACAGTATTAACAACATTAAGAGGACAGCAACTAAAAAAATAAACTAAGCACTGCTAAATTCATACACACATTCTCTTTGCTGCCATGACCAGTGCCGGATTTACAAGCTATAGCTTAGGGTCCCACTCTCTTGACACCCCCCCAAAAAAAATATTTTAAAAAGCTGCATGTACATTTCCAAAATATAAGATAAAAAACAAATAAAATAAAACCTACATACAGCAGCAGTGTTTTGTGTTGTGTAGGCTCCTTTGATGTATGTAATGAACCCCGCCTGCTAAACTGCTCCCTAAAATATCACTGGTTTGCTCATTTCTATATATAGGATGCCTACATTCTGCATGGATTGCTTGCATGGATAGGTCCATAAATTACCATATAACATATATTCAACACACACAAAAACAGAGAGAATTTGTTGATGACAAAGGACAGCTAGACATATAAAGGGCCCCATTACCTTCAGTAGCTTAAGGTTTCATCAATCCTAAATCCGGCCCTGGCCACTCATAATCTTTCACTCTATTCTGGTCATTAAAATACACTGGTACCTCGGGTTACAGATGCTTCAGGTTACAGATGCTTCAGGTTACAGACTCCGCTAACCCAGAAATAGTACCTCGGGTTAAAGGATGAGAACAGAAATTATGCTCCAGTGGCAAGGCGGCAGCAGGAGGCCCCATTAGCTAAAGTGGTACCTCAGGTTAAGAACAGTTTCAGGTTAAGAACACACCTCCAGAATGAATTTAGTTCTTAACCCGAGGTACCACTGTACACATAAAATACACATAATGTCTGTTGTTAATGCAGCTCAGTGAGATGCTGCACTGGCTGGTGGAGATAGTGAAGTTCTTGGGACTACCACCAGTGATATGGTGGATGCTGACACCTGTAGCCTGCCCAGGTGCCATTGCCCATATTGCTCTCAATAATCAGGAGGTCCATTCCCATTCAATGAAGTCTGAGACCAGCCTGTCCCTCCTGGAGCAGCGAGTCATGGCTGCACTCGGTGTAGGAGAGGCTGCCAGCAGCATAATGGGAGAAGCTGTTCTTCCCAGATTTCTCCTTTCAGCAGCATTAAAAGGATGGGCGAGGTACAAATTATAAAATTATTATTTAAAAATTATGATGGTGATGGTTCGTTGCAGGAGTTGGCAAGCTTAGCGAACAATGAGCCGGTCCACGATCCGTCCATCAGAAGATGGGCCGGAGCGTGTGCACACGCATGCTCTTCCGGGTCGGAGGAGAACTCGTGAGCATGCGCACAGGCGCCATTAACCCGGACGTCGGTCTCCACACTGTGCTGGTAAGAGTGGAGAGTGGGGCGTGGCAGGGGTTGCCATGGGCCGGATAGATGAGCCCCATGGGCCACTTAGGTTGTCGACCCCTGGTTTATTGTTCTAATGTTGCACACAGATTAGAGGGGTTTCCTTAAAGAAAAAAAATTGCACTTTATTTATGCTTTCAATAAATAGATAGATAAATAATATTCTATGCATTTGATTAAGTGGACTCCGCTTCACAAAAGATTATGCCATAAAAAATTGTTTAAACAAGACAGGAAAATTGGCTTCCAGATGGAGAGATCTAAATTAGAAACAGAACTGTTAGAACCCAATACTAAGAACTTATCAAGAATGTATAACTTGCTGTTGAAATGGAATACACTAGATGAGACAGTCAAATCAGCTATGATTAAGTGGGCACAAGACATTGGTCATGACATTATGTTTGCGGACTGGGAACAGTTATGGACCACCGGTATAAAATTTACGGCATGTAATGCCTTAAGAGAAAATATTATGAAAATGATTTATAGGTGGTACATGACTCCAACCAAGCTCGCAAAAATTTATCATTTGCCCAATAACAAATGCTGGAAATGTAATGAGACTGAAGGAACCTTTTGTCACCTTTGGTGGACCTGCCCGAAGATCAAGGCCTTCTGGGAAATGATTTATAATGAAATTAAGAAGGTACTTAAATGTACTTTTCATAAGAAACCAGAGGCATTTCTCCTGGGCATGGTCGGCCAATTGGTGTCAAAGAAGGATAGAACGTTTTTTATGTATGCTACCACAGCAGCAAGGATCCTGCTAGCAAAGTATTGGAAGACACAAGAACTACCCACACTGGAAGAATGGCAGACAAAGGTGATTGACTACATGGGACTAGCAGAGATGACTGGCAGAATCCGTGACCAAGAAAAAGAGACGGTGGAAGAAGATTGGAAGAAATTTAAAGTACATATATCTTAAAAATTGTTGTAAAATCGATGAATGCTAAAATGTCAAGGGAAAGGAAAATATAGAATTACAGCTGTAACTGATTAAGTGTTAGAGGAAGCTTAAAAAGAAAATAAGTAATTAAATAATTGGTGTAAAGAGTTGCTGAATAAATTTTAAAACAGGGATGCAGAAAAGGGGAGGTAAGGGGAAGTCCGAGAAGTAAGGTTACGGAAAAAAGCTTTTTGAAATTATACATGTTTATATGTTTTTGTTTGTTTATGTGCGTGTGCTGTTTTGTCTTTTATTTGTGTTGGAAAACCAATAAAAAATTATTAAAAAAATAAAAAAATAAAAAAAATTGTTACGCTTTCAGGTGCCACAAGACGTTTCGTTGTCACAGCCCCTCTCTTGAAATGTATTTCTGTTCTTTAAAAGGCTTTATCTTGGCCTGGTTGTGCATTATTATTATTATTATTAAAAACATAGTCTGTCTACATATGCCAAGTGGCTAGATCAGGACAGGGGTGCAGCTTGAATAAAATATTGTGGGGGCCCACCCAGGTAAGCCCCAGTTTGCATAATCAATCACATGATGCAGTGCACACACACCATTTGAATGGCAATGCCCATCAACTTGGGGGGCAGACCCCTCAAATATTTTATCATGGGGGCCCCTAGGAGTTGGCTCCTATGAATCAGGTGATCCCAGACTTCATTCATGTGGTTTGTGGGTTTGCGGTTAAAGACAGGCAATGACACACCCACCACTTTAAATATTTATATTTCAAGTTGTCTTTTTATTGCTTCTTTTATTTCAACAGAATTCAAATTGCAATCAAAGATGAATGAAGTGTGCAGGCACGCGCACACACACACAGATTAACAATCATGTTGGGTGGGATTCACCCAACACACAGCATCAGCAGAAGCCCTAAACAAGGGCTGTGCAATGCGGCTTTGCCTCCTCCATTTGCCGCACATACCCCCACACCACCTGCAATTGGTTCGGGGAGAGGGAGTCAGGAGAACCCCCAAGAACAGCACGTGGGAGGAGGGGAAAAGAGGTTGTTCCATCCAGCAAGCTGCAATGCTTGTGCAGGAAGAATGCCTGTAATAGCGTGACAGTGAATCCCACCACAAATATGCAGCTCAGTTCATTACAATTGCTGAAACAGGCAGGAAAAACCCCAAAGTAAATATATATATACCGTATAAATAAATAAGTAAGTAAGTAAGTAAGTAAGTAAGTAAGTAGTCTGTTAAGACCTGTCCAGCAAGTGGTCCATGAGAGGAGGGAGAGTTTGGAAAGCAGGTGTGGCATTTGGACTTTGTTCCTGCAAACCCAGCCAGCGACTAGATAAGTGTTGTTTTTCAATCAGCTGTGTTTTTCAGCTGATAAGAAATGTTCCTGCATGGATCTGGAAGCAGCTGGCCAATAATTTGTAGTACATATTAAAGTCCAAAGGACAAAATAATTGCATTCTCTCTTATTTCATGCAAGTCTGTGGAGTTAACGCTCCGCTTTGCGAAGGCAAACCTCGCACCAGACATGCAACAGTATGTCAAGGAGTGTTGCGCCCGCTGACCTTTTGCCTTCTTGGCTAGAAAACAGGGTTTTCCCCCTGACCGTTTGTCCTCTCGCAGATTTGTTTACTAGACATAATGCTTCGCTGGAGCATGACCAGGGATGCAGATGTAATCAAGTATTGGGGAACATTTTAGGGAAACACCTGCTAACACGTGTATTTGCTAATGCTGGAAATGTGTTTAGATGGAAATACGTCATGTTCAGGGTGGTTTCACCACTGTTTTGAATTGTCGACTTTCTGCTAAAAAATGTAAAATGTAAAAAATCCTTACTGAAAAACACAATTTCCACTTGCCCTACAGAAAAGTAGACAGAAGTGTTTTCAGAAATGGCTCTAAGGGCTCCTTTATATGCTGCTTTTTTATACTTGACTACATACAAAATAAACATGAATTGCATCAAATACGATTGGCGAATGAGAGCATGGGATGTGTCTGTGAGAGAGAAGAACATAAAAATGCAAGGTTGAGTGAAACTGGAGTGGAGGAATGTTCAGCAGGTGCTACAAAAAATGGTTGTAGCAATATCCTCAATGTGAAACCCTACTTCAAGATTAACTATGGCTGTGCACACATAACCATTTACTCTGGCTCCAGTGGGCTCCCATCAATGGTGTTTGAAGCCATTTGCACATGATGCGAGCCCCAATCCATGTGTAACCTGTAGAAATACTCGTCTGATGTGCTTTCTTCTCAAACCAGCTGCCATCCCATTTGAAAACAGCAGTTACCGGTAAGCAGATATGCTAATGTGACTTGAAAATGACCTCACTGCACATTAAGCTGCTAATGTGTATTTTCACCTTTACTTTCTGAATTTAAAACCCTTAAACTAACAGATTGCCCTTTTGCATTATAAACAAGGCAATAAGGAAACTAGAGCTCAAGTTCTGTTTATTATGAACAATACTTGAACTTTACCACTCTCATCCTGTGGCAGTGCTGGATTTACGTATAAGATAAACAACCAATAGCTTAGGGCCCCACTCTCTCTAGAAAAAAATAAAAGGAAAAAACCTGGATGTACATTTCCAAAATATAAGATAAAAAACAAATAAGATAAAACCTACATACAGCAACAGTGTTTTGTGTTGTGTAGGCTCCTATGATGTAAGTAATGAGCCCGGCCTGCTAGCCTGCTCCCTAAAATATTACTGGTTTGCTCATTTCTATATACAGTGGTACCTTGGTTCTCAAACTTAACCCATTCTGGATTTCAGCTCTCAACAATTACTGTACTTGGAAAAAATACTTATTTTGTTTTGTGCAAATGGCTTAGATACCTATTAGGTCCATAAATTATCATATTCAACACACAAAAACAGCAACAATTTGTTGTCGACAAAGGATAGCGGGACATCTAAGGGGCCCCATTACCTTCAGTAGCTTAAAGGTAAAGGTAAAGGTACCCCTGCCCGTACGGGCCAGTCTTGCCAGACTCTAGGGTTGTGCGCTCATCTCACTCTAGAGGCCGGGAGCCAGTGCTGTCCGCAGACACTTCCGGGTCACGTGGCCAGCGTGACGAAGCTGCTCCGGCGAACCGGCACCAGAGCAGCACACAGAACGCCGTTTACCTTCCCGCTATAAAGCGGTACCTATTTATCTACTTGCACTTAAGGGTGCTTTCAAACTGCTAGGTGGACAGGAGCTGGGACCGAAAGAAGGGGGCTCACCCCACCACGGGGATTCGAACCCCCGACCATGCGATCGGCAAGTCCTAGGTGCTGAGGTTTCACCCACAGCACCACCCTCGTCCCTCCCTTCAGTAGCTTAGGGCCTCATCAAACCTAAATCTGGCCCTGGGCACAGAGGTTGTTCCTCATTGCCCAGCTCCTACACTTTATTCTGTTTAATAAATTGAGGGACTGCACACCATGAAACTCCATTGCAAAGCGAACATAAAGTTATATTAATCCACACACACTGGGGGCCTCCTTTTGTGCTGCATTTCAAGACACAGGGCTGCTCTTTAAAGCTTCATATCCAATGGCTTTTTATTTATTTTTTACTTTTTTGCCCTGGTGGATGCTTTCCCCACAAAAATCCACTGACTTGGAGCAAACAGTAATATGCGGAAAACCTGAATTGCCATTTGTTCTAATTCAGTGTTAAAGAGGTTTTTCTGGTGTAAATGGCAAGCCCACTCCCCCTCACACACAATAAAGGAAGTACTTGGATAAGTCCTGAGTGTTATGTATGACAGGGGGTTCTTTGTTTCAGTGTAATACTTTTTGAACCTCCTGAGTTCCTTTTGTTTAAAGGTAATGTAGCACCTCTGCTTGTGGTTAACGCTTAGCTGGAATGAAATATTCAACGCAGCAATAGAGAAATTAAAATATTAATTTATTTGTCAGACAAATAAATGAGAGGCACAGTGGTATATGGTTACCAAGCTCTGGCCTGGCCTCCTGCCATTCTGGCCAGCACTTATATTCCCTTAATCCAGCCCCCTTTGCTCCTCCTGTGGCTGCCTCTGTCCAATCAGCCTGGTTGGAATTCCTATTGGCTGTTTGGTAGAACCAATCACAAAAGATACACCCACAAAAGATACACCCATTTCCTTGCCCTTATAAGGGAGACAAAGAGCTATATATATGACATATAAGTAATAATATATCTTACATGGAATCTTAATTACCAGCTCACCTCTTGCCCTATTGCCTTCTAAAACAAATGGCAGGGGGGCTAGGCTGGTGGCTGACTTAATTTCAGGATAAATACAACTCTTACAACCATATGAAATAAGAATCTAGCATTCCTTAAATCCTTTGCATAATTACATTTAAGCCAATATATTTAAGCTAATATATTTCATACATTATCATAGGTAGCCTCTTAAAAGAATAAAGCTTCTCAAAGTAAAAAGGAAGGAACTCAGTAAAAAACAGCTTTTAAAAGAAGCCTCTTTAGTTTACACTCCTCCTTTCACCCCCCTTTCCAGCCTAAAAATAAAGTAGAAAGAAGCTTCTTCTCCAGCCAAGCCAGTTGCCTTTCCCCAACATTTTATTGCCCTTTTTAACTCTCTCAGTTTGAGAAAGAAACAGCTTTAGAAGATTTCCTAAAAATGTTCTCTTTTTTCTGTCAGCTAAATGTTTTTCCCATTTGCTTCTGGCCTTAGAGAATTCAGCTCAAGGTTTAACGTGAGGCCCATTGGTATCATTTTACTTATTTACCCATTCTTAATAGTGTTTTTTCAGCCTTGGGGCAGCATATGTAATTCTCCCTTTTTATGACTTTGAGAATTGTTTTTTCTACCATAAATCAATGGGGCCCTCTTGTCTTAGGAGAAAACCTCTTGCCAAGGTTTTTTCTGCCTGGCATGAAACATTTTGAAAATCTAAGCCCATTTAATTTAGGAACCTGATCAAGATATAAGCCAATATAAGTCTTGATTAAAAATGCAGTCTATATTCAGATGCCACATTCCCCCCTTTCAAGCTCAAGGACCTTCATCCCAAGTGTCCTTGATAGCTTGACCTTCATCATATTCCTGAGGTAAAGCTCTGTATAGGGCCATGATATGAGGTAGAGTTTCATTTGAAACCATCTTGCTAATTGTACTTCTAAAACATGAAATGATACATGGCATCATACATAAAACCATTACCACTACTGTCAAGAAAAACAAGCAAGACAATAGTATCCCTTTAAGTCCTGTGACATTAGGTAACCAATTGGTGAGCCATCCCATATCCCATCCTTCCCATGTTTGTACTGGGACATGTGCTATATTCTCCATCTTTGTAGCCAACACACGGATTGCCTCACCATTATCTGAAATGTTAAAGCAACAGGCATTCCCTGTCAAGTTCAAGACTCCACATAAGCCTCCCTGCCTGGCAAGTACATAATCCATTCCCATTTTCAGCTGCAAAATGGCGGCTCTACTTTCATCCAACTGTTGTGCAATAAGTCTCAAACTCTGGGCCGTTGCATTGGTTACAAGTTCCACTACTGCTTGCAATCGAATTATTCTATTTAGATTATAAATAGGATCCCGTGCCCCTTGTATGAGCTCACCAGGATTCCAGGAGGCAGGATCATAATAGGCTATAATGCGCTCTGGCGGCCAATCATCAGTACCGCTCCAACTTTGGGTACTTCCTCCTGCTATATGAGAAATATCAGCGTTTCTTCGTGTACGCTTGGCCGAACTAGTGGGCATAATCCACATTGGTGGTAATACCCAACCCAAGAAACAAGTCCCACTCCATTTGGAAGGGAGTTTCTTGTATGCCCATTCTCCACATATCCACCACAACCATCGGGTCTGAGGTTTTTGGTACGTGGAGTGCATAAGGCGAAATATCAAAAGGGGTAGAGAGTTCACAGTGCAGTATGTTAGATTGCCTTTTTCTGTCACAGTTATGTTCCACACCACTTTCCATGCATGAATAAAAGGAGGTGCACAGGGCGAGGTATTCCGAGTTCGATACGTAGTACCGTTTGCCCAGGTTTGACTATTCTTAATATAATCCCAAGTATAGTGACAATGAGAAGAGCCTATCATGGTAGGATCAGCTGCATCTGATGATTTATGCACACAGATTTCCCCTTGCACAGGTATAACTCGTATTGGTTTAGTTGAGTTCCATCCGGGGAAATTCTGTACTTCTGTTTGGTGTGGCATTTCGCTTACCATACCAATGGCACTTAATGGTATTGGTAATAAGGGCATACCTCCCTCTGAATCATCTGGCCCAAGAGAGCAAACAAGGCAATTAGTCCTATTTGCAACATTGGCTACCATCTCAGCTAAGCCTACCCACATATTGTGGTCATGGCGGAATCCATATTTAGCAAATTTGGTCAGATTCATGGACCCTTCCCCTTCCCAAGGGATCAGGATTAATAATGAAATCATGTTGATGTCTAGCATATGCATTCCTTCCACAAAAGATTACCTTATTGTGATAGCAAATAATTATTAGCCCCAATATAATTCCCCCAATGACAGAAATGGGGAACCACCAAGACCAAAACATATATCCCGAGGATCCCCAATGAGTAATATCACTTATAATTGTTCCACAAGGGGGCAGTCAATCGATTGTATAAGAGAATCTTCCCGTTCACAATCGCTGGTTTAGACGCTCCTCAAGCTTCAGGCGTGCGCAGGTCAGCCAGCTTCCAGGTTGTGGCTGCAGCAGGCCGGTCGTCAAATGTTGCCCGTGACCTAGCCCGTTCCCGGTAGGGCTAGATACAGGGGTTTTTGGAGAGAGTTAGTTTTAAAGGATTAGAGGGGTCACCTTTGCATGTCCAACTGCCTTCGGACTTCTTCAAACGAGAGTGATGAATCCAGGGGGTCACCTCAGCTACCTTCACCGCTGTTGGAGTAGAGAGCAAGACGGTGTAAGGTCCACGCCATTTAGGTGCAAGTGGATCGCGTTTCCACTCTTTCACCCATACGCTATCGCCAGCCTGGAACTGATGAATCGGCTCAGCAATGCTGCACGGCGTGCGTTCGAGGGCCCACCTGTTAAGAGAAACAAAAACACGGGAGAGAGATTGCACTTGTCCCTGTGTCACATGGTCTCCTATTTGTTTAAGGTCAGCTGGAATATCCTGAACAAAGGAGGGCGGTCTCCCATACAGGAGCTCAAAAGGTGACAACTTAAGTCTTTTTGTGGGTGCACACCGAACACGAAACAGTGTTATGGGTAACACATCTACCCATCCCAATCCCGTTTCCTGGGTTAATTTTGCCAATTGGGTTTTCAGAGTCCGATTCATTCTTTCAGTTTTCCCTGAACTCTGAGGCCTATATGCTGCATGCAGTCTCCATTTTACTTGTAGGACTCGACATACATCTTGTACTACTTGATCAATGAACGCTGGCCCATTATCACTTCCAATGCATCTAGGTAATCCAAACCTTGGGATCAATTCAGTGAGGAGTCTCTTAGTTACCTCTCGTGCTTTTTCAGTTCGGGTGGGAAAAGCTTCAACCCATCCGGTAAGAGTATCTACAAACACAAGGAGATACTTGAATCCCTTAGAAGGGACCAGCTCTGTGAAGTCCACAATTAGGCTTTCCATGGGGACGTATCCCACATGCTGAATTCCAGGAGGTTGTACCGGTCCCTGCCTGGGATTGTTTTTAGCACAAAGAACACATTTCTGTGAAATGCAAGTTGCTAATTGTGATAGGTTAATAATATACAACTTCCGACTGAGACTCTCTCTGGTTGCAGTACCGCCAAGGTGAGTAGATTCATGATAATTTCTTACAATTGTGCCTGCTAGATGATGAGGTACATAAATCCTATTGTCCGGCAGGATCATCCAACCGTCCTTCACAACCGCTCCTTCCTGTTCAGCCCACTTCCTCTCTTCTGGGGTATAGTGAGGTTTAACTTCTTCTGGAACTACCTCTGGTATGAGGGCTGCTATAAATCCTCCCACAGGCTTTTGGGCTGCCTCTCGGGCTGCTTTGTCAGCAGCATGATTTCCTCTGGTTATTGGATCCCTTCCTCGTCCATGACCTTTGCAGTGCATTACAGCAATCTGTTCTGGAGCCCATACTGCTTCTAACAGGATTTCTACTTCAGGTCCATATTTCAAGGCCTTCCCGTGGGCTCCGATTAGACCTCTTTCTTTCCATAGAGCTCCATGTGCATGCAGGGTTAAGAAGGCATATTTAGAATCAGTATAGATGTTTGCCTTACATCCAGCTGCCAACTGCAGAGCTCTAGTTAAGCCTATAAGTTCAGCTTTTTGTGCTGAGGTGCCAGCAGGCAAAGCTTCAGCTTCCACAACTTCCTCATTGGTGACCACAGCATATCCTGCTCGTCTGGCACCTTCATGCAGGTAACTGCTACCATCCGTATAATATACAACATCTGGATTTTTCAATGGCTCATCTTTCAGATCAGGTCTACTGGAATAAACTTCATCCATTATTTGGAGACAATCATGTGATTCTTCATCATCTACCTCTGGTAGGGGCAGCAAAGTCGCTGGATTGAGCATATTCACTACTCGTAGATGAATCCTGGGATTTTCACACAATAGGCCTTGGTATCTAGCCATCCTTGGGTTCGTTAGCCAATAACTACCCTTATATTCCATGAGTGTCAGAACAGCATGAGGTACATTCACATACATCGTCTGGCCAAAGGTAAATTTATCAGCTTCTTTGACAAGGCTTGCAGTGGCCGCTACTGCCCTTAGGCATGGAGGCCATCCTTTTGCTACTGAGTCCAATTGTTTAGACAAATAAGCTACTGGACGGTTCCAACTTCCTAGTCTCTGGGTCAGGACTGCCGCTGCAATCCCATTCTGTTCATGTACATACAGCTGAAAGGGTTTTTCCGAATTAGGCAATCCAAGGGCTGGTGCCTCCATAAGTCGTTGTTTGATAACTAAAAAGGCTTGTTTCTGCTCAGGTCCCCATACGAATGGGTCCTTTTCTGCACCTCGAGTGCTTTCATGTAAGGGCTTGGCCAGACTGCTGAAATCAGGTATCCATAGTCTACAAAACCCTGCTGTTCCCAGGAATCCTCTAAGTTGTTTTCTTGTGGTAGGTTCCTTGATAAGGCAAATAGCTTCTTTCCTCTCTGGTCTCAATGCTCGTTGTTGGTGTGAGATGTCAAAGCCCAAATATTTGACCTTTTCTAAACATAACTGTGCCTTTTTCTGGGAAACTCGGTAGCCAGCTTCCCAGAGCAAGTGGAGCAGTTCCTCTGTCCCTTCTTTACAGGTATCAAAATCCTTTGCCGCTAATATAAGGTCATCTACATATTGCAGAACCACCTTTTCTCCCGGTATTGAGGGGTAACTTGTTAGATCCCTCGCCAAGGCAGTGCCAAATAAAGTTGGGGAATTTTTGAATCCTTGGGGCAATCTTGTCCAGGTTAGCTGGCCTTTTGTTCCTGTTAAAGGGTCTTCCCACTGGAAGGCAAATATAGGTTGGCTCTGTGGTGCCAGCCGGCAACAGAAGAATGCATCTTTCAAGTCCAATACAGTAAAAAATGTTGCTTCTGGTGGGATCAAACTCAGCAAGGTATATGGGTTTGGTACATTTGGGTGCAAGGTCTCGATAGCCTGGTTTACGAGCCTCAAGTCCTGCACTGGCCTGTATTCATCTGTCCCAGGTTTTCGAACAGGCAAAAGGGGTGTGTTCCATTCTGATTGGCAAGGCTTAAGCAGACCATATTTTAATAGGCGGTCCAAATGTTTCTGGATGCCCTCTGCTGCTCGCCGGGGTAAGGGATATTGCTTTACAGATACAGGGGTAGCCATAGGTTTTAGGGTTACTACAATTGGAGCTATATTCTTAGCCATTCCTGGTGGGCTATTTTCGGCCCATACTCCTGGTGGCACCTGTAGAGTTCGGAGGAGCTTGTTTAATTCTGTATCCAATGTGGGTTGGACTTGCAAGGCTGACATTAGGCGCCATGATTGTTCCTTAGGTACTGAGAGGGTAATTATTCCTGCTGCTTTTGATGGCAGTTTCATTTCTGGACCTCGAGGAGTGAAGGTGATTTGGGCCTGCAATTTGGACAGCATATCTCTGCCTAAGAGAGGTATTGGACACTCAGGTATATACAAAAACTGATGGGTTAAACGATGTCCCCCAATCTGGCATTCCAAAGGTTGGAGGAAAGACCTCTTAGCTGACTGTCCAGTGGCACTTTTAATGACTACACTTTTGGATGCCTTTTTCTGCAATAGTTCTGGGAGTACTGAGTATTCAGCCCCAGTATCAATCATAAAGTCTATTAAATGGCTCCCTAATTGAATCGTGACCGTGGGCTCCTGGAAGCCTAACTTTATGGAGTCCGGTCGTTCCTAGTCTTGGGTAAAATCCTCTTCTGCCAGTCCAATAAAATTGTCTCTACTCCGTCCCTGTCCTGGTCTCTGATATCTTCCATCTCGGATCATTCCCCGTCCCCGTCCCTGGTTTCTTGGGCCGGAGCCTGGGCCTGGGCCTGGGCCTGGGCCTGGGCGTACTTCTTCCAACCTCAAGGGTTCAGGACACTCCCGCTTCCAGTGACCCTCCTTCTTGCAATTTGCACATTGATTCCTTCCCAATGGTGGATTCCTTCCTCGCCCTCTCCCTCCATTTAAGGGGCGGTGGTCTTGCTTCACTGCTGTGGCTAGCATCACCATCTTTTCCTTCTGCCACTTCTTCTTCTCTTGTTTCTCAGCCTCATCCCTATTCCGATAAACTCGGCGTGCAATGGCCATAATTTGGCTCATCAGCATCCCTTCCCATCCTTCTGATTTCTGAATTTTCTTACGAATGTCAGAAGCACACTGGGCCACAAATGTAGCCGTAATCATTCTGCTGTTTTCAGGGGCTTCAGGGTCAAAAGGAGTCCATATACGATAGGCTTCCTGCAGCCTCTCTAAAAAGTCTCCCGGACTCTCATTTGGTTTCTGTTCTACTTCTGAAACTTTAGACATATTAGTGGGCTTCTGACATGCCCTGCGGATACCTTGCACAAGCGTCTGGCGGTAGGTGGTAAGTCTGGTCAGGTGAATTGCATTGTTTGGATCCCAATTAGGATCTTCCAAGGGAAAGTTGTCTTGGAGATGACGGTCAATATTAAAAATATTTCCCACTCTGGCCTGCTCACGCAAATATATCTGTGCCTTTTCAATTATGTCTCTCCTTTCCTCAGTGGTGAAAAGAGTATTTAGGAGCTGGCGACAATCTGTCCAAGTAGGGCTATGAGTATTTACTATTGAAGTCACCAAGTCCATCATAGCCTGAGGTTTTTCTGCAAAAGATGGGGTGTGTGTTTTCCAATTCATCAGATCCGTAGTTGTGAATGGAATGTACTGCAGGGTCGAAGTTCGAGGTGGCCGTGGTCCGGGTTGCCCGTTAACCAGCGCAGGCTCCTCAAGTGCATCAAATACTCTTCTAAGAGGGGCTACTACGTGACCTTTCTCTTCACTTTGCTCTAGGGGCCTCAAATCATAAGGGATGGTATCTGTTCCAAGGCGTTCTTTTAGCAGCTTTATACGCCTGGCTGTATTGCTTGCTGACCGATCAAGGTCTCCCTGTAACTTCTGTAATATTTCTCTAGGACTTGGATGTACAGGGGTTTGGGGTGGGCAATCAGTTGTTCCACTAAAGGAGACTTTAGATGGAGGTCTATTAGGAGTCACAGGTGGAATAACCACTTCTGCTTGGGCTTTATTATAGGACTCCAATGCCTCCTGAAGATATTTATCATAATCTATCAAGGAATCAAGCTCTGTGACTCCACCCCCATTATTCATTCCACTTTCTTGCCTCGGGGTTACAACTGGTGGAGTGTTTGGATTAGGCTCCCTTCGATGTGGAGCATAGGGGGGAGGTGGAAGCACCTCTTCCTCTGGTCCCTCAAAAATGGGTTTAAGTTTATTTGGCAAGATTCCTTTCCTAGCTTCAGCTTTTACAGCCAATAATTTGCATCGTTGGACTTTGCATTCCCTTATCCATGGAGGATTTTTATTTAATGTGCTCAGCCAGGAATCTATATATGGAAATTGTTCTGGGCACCCTCCAGTTTCTTTGGCGATATCAGACCAAAGTTTGCTTACTAAATTTATATCAAAGGTTCCCTGGGATGGCCATTCAGTATTTTGTTTTGGCCATTCTAGTTCACATAACGTTCTCAAGCGCTCTGGCGTCATTTTGACTCCATATGCCCCTGAGAAGGCTTTCTTAAAATTATTTAACATACACTCAAGAGGTGTATTTTCCCCCTTTGAACCCCCAACTCCCATTGTATGGCCCTGTGAAGTATCCACTCAGTCACTCACAGACACGCTTTGTGGGTTTCCTTGCCTAGTGAAGTCGCCTTACTAGGAACCGAAGTACTGCCCACTCCACACTCAGGTCAGCTACAGATTGCTCTGTACTTTCTCACACATACAATGCGCTGGATACTTCACCACACTCTACCTCCCAATTTTCCCTTTTCCTCCACCAGACCACCATCTGATGTACCCAACCACCTAGCGTACTCAGTTTCCCCTTACTGAGACGCAGAAGTTTGATCAAGACTTCTCTTCCTCCTAATTAATTGGAGGGCCAAAAATCCCTTTGTGCACTTACCCTTGGTTGGTTCCCTGTTTCCCCCGGTTCCGTCGCCGCCAGTGAGCAGGGTATCAGACAGACGAGTCTTCTGCGTTCCCCCTGGAAAAATTTACCAGTGCGCGCTTTGGGTAAGCAGTTGTCCTCTCTCTTGTACCCTGCCCAGTAGGGCGAAGGGGCTGCGTTCCAGCAGACCACTTATCCGAGTCACGGCACCATAAAATGTAGCACCTCTGCTTGTGGTTAACGCTTAGCTGGAATGAAATATTCAACGCAGCAATAGAGAAATTAAAATATTAATTTATTTGTCAGACAAATAAATGAGAGGCACAGTGGTATATGGTTACCAAGCTCTGGCCTGGCCTCCTGCCATTCTGGCCAGCACTTATATTCCCTTAATCCAGCCCCCTTTGCTCCTCCTGTGGCTGCCTCTGTCCAATCAGCCTGGTTGGAATTCCTATTGGCTGTTTGGTAGAACCAATCACAAAAGATACACCCACAAAAGATACACCCATTTCCTTGCCCTTATAAGGGAGACAAAGAGCTATATATATGACATATAAGTAATAATATATCTTACATGGAATCTTAATTACCAGCTCACCTCTTGCCCTATTGCCTTCTAAAACAAATGGCAGGGGGGCTAGGCTGGTGGCTGACTTAATTTCAGGATAAATACAACTCTTACAACCATATGAAATAAGAATCTAGCATTCCTTAAATCCTTTGCATAATTACATTTAAGCCAATATATTTAAGCTAATATATTTCATACATTATCATAGGTAGCCTCTTAAAAGAATAAAGCTTCTCAAAGTAAAAAGGAAGGAACTCAGTAAAAAACAGCTTTTAAAAGAAGCCTCTTTAGTTTACACTCCTCCTTTCACCCCCCTTTCCAGCCTAAAAATAAAGTAGAAAGAAGCTTCTTCTCCAGCCAAGCCAGTTGCCTTTCCCCAACATTTTATTGCCCTTTTTAACTCTCTCAGTTTGAGAAAGAAACAGCTTTAGAAGATTTCCTAAAAATGTTCTCTTTTTTCTGTCAGCTAAATGTTTTTCCCATTTGCTTCTGGCCTTAGAGAATTCAGCTCAAGGTTTAACGTGAGGCCCATTGGTATCATTTTACTTATTTACCCATTCTTAATAGTGTTTTTTCAGCCTTGGGGCAGCATATGTAATTCTCCCTTTTTATGACTTTGAGAATTGTTTTTTCTACCATAAATCAATGGGGCCCTCTTGTCTTAGGAGAAAACCTCTTGCCAAGGTTTTTTCTGCCTGGCATGAAACATTTTGAAAATCTAAGCCCATTTAATTTAGGAACCTGATCAAGATATAAGCCAATATAAGTCTTGATTAAAAATGCAGTCTATATTCAGATGCCACAGTAAAGGTAAAGGTACCCCTGCCCGTACGGGCCAGTCTTGCCAGACTCTGGGGTTGTGCGCCCATCTCACTCAAGAGGCCAGGGGCCAGCGCTGTCCGAAGACACTTCCGGGTCACGTGGCCAGTGTGACATCGCTGCTCTGGCGAGCCAGAGTTGCACACGGAAACACCGTTTACCTTCCCGCTAGAAAGCGGTCCCTATTTATCTACTTGCACCCAGGGGTGCTTTCGAACTGCTAGGTTGGCAGGCGCTGGGACCGAGCAACGGGAGCGCACCCCGCCGCGGGGATTCGAACCGCCGACCTTTCGATCGGCAAGCCCTAGGCGCTGAGGCTTTTACCCACAGCGCCACCCGCGTCCCATTCCTTTTGTTTAGCTTGCTGCAAAGCTCCAAAGTAAGTTTCTTTTTCCACTTTCTCATGTAGCAATAAAGAACAGTTGTGTTTGAGGGCCCTGCTTCCTCATGTTTCTTTCCCAAAACAACACTGAAGGGGAGCTTAAGATTGTTAAATATGTAGAAGATCCTTAGCATTTAAAAAACAAACAAATGAGAAATAGTTTAGGAGAGTCTGTAATCCTGAGTGTGTGTTAACAGCAGCAGCAGCAGGTCGGGGCAGTTTAACCCTCCGTCCCACTATTCGTTTCACTAAAAATCCTAATCAGATAAAAGACAATCTTCACATTTCTGCTTGCCAGTGATGCACCCCAGACACTGTTATGGAGCCTTCTCCTGACTCCTCAAAGTGGATTTGAAGGAAGCAAGGGCTAATGGAGGAGGAGGAGAGTTGGGAAAGTCCTGTTACGCCAGCCACAACCCTTGCACAAGATTCTGCTAGCATGATGGTTTACTTTCATGTGGGTGTACTTTTTTTAATCCAGCTATAACCCTTCTCCCACCTTAGCCTGTGTTCACACTCTCATTTACCATGCACTCACTGCATTTCCATTGCTCAGTTTTTAATCCTTGTTCAAACAGCCAAAATGCAGGCATATTCTGTAGTTGGTTGTGAAATACTACAGTCCTGAAGCAATCCTGATTCGTCTCTAGCCAAGATGTGAACACTTTTGAATAGCACAAAGACACTCACACCCTGTCAAGGCTGCCTGGTGTGTATGTGAACAGAAACAAATTGAAGCCACACTGATGCGAACAGTTGTGCAGAAAGAGCTGTGAAACACACTGAAGGAAACACAACTTCCTGTCACCTTTGTTTTCTGTTTTTTGTGTTTTTTCTCCTGTCTCAGGAAATCTGACTAGAGGAAAATATAGTACTACTACTACTAATGTTGTTGTTGTTGTTGTTTAGTCATTTAGTCGTGTCCGACTCTTCATGACCCCATGGACCAGAGAATGCCAGGCACTCCTGTCTTCCACTGCCTCCCACAGTTTGGTCAAACTCATGCTGGTACCTTCGAGAACACTATCCAACCATCTCGTCCTCTGTTGTCCCCTTCTCCTTGTGCCCTCCATCTTTCCCAACATCAGGGTCTTTTCCAGGGAGTCTTCTCTTCTCATGAGGTGGCCAAAGTATTGGAGCCTCAGCTTCACAATCTGTCCTTCCAGTGAGCACTCAGGGCTGATTTCCTTAAGAATGGATAGGTTTGATCTTCTTGCAGTCCATGGGACTCGCAAGAGTCTCCTCCAGCACCATAATTCAAAAGCACCAATTCTTCGGTGATTAGCCTTCTTTATGTTCCAGCTCTCACTTCCATACATCACTACTGGAAAAACCATAGCTTTTACTATACGGACCTTCGTTGGCAAGGTGATGTCTCTGCTTTTTAAGATGCTGTCTAGGTTTGTCATTGCTTTTCTCCCAAGAAGCAGGCGTCTTTTAATTTTGTGGCTGCTGTCACCATCTGCAGTTATCATGGAGCCAAAGAAAATAAAATCTCTCACTGCCTCCATTTCTTCCCCTTGTATTTGCCAGGAGGTGATTGGACCAGTGGCCATGATCTTAGGTTTTTTGATGTTGAGCTTCAAACCATATTTTGTGCTCTCCTCTTTCACCCTCATTAATAATTTATTATTTATATCCCACCCATCTGGCCAAGTTTCCCCAGTCACTCTGGAAGGCTCCCAACAGAATTAATGATAATAATAATAATTAAAAAGCGATAAAACATCAGACATTTAAAAGTTCCCTAAATAGGGCTGCCTTCAGATGTCTTCTAGAAGTCAGATAGTTTTTTTATTTCCTTGACATCTGATGGGAGGGCATTCCCCAGGGCAGGTGCCACTACCAAGAAAGTCCTCTGCCTGGTTCCTGTAACCTCAGGCCCCTGGCGCTGGACCTCAGTGTCCAGGCTGAAGGATGTGGGTGGAGACTCTTTCAGGTGAACTGGGCCAAGGCATAGCAGTCCAATCTCTCTGTAGGTTTGGGCAGGAAAATGCAGTTGGGACACACTGGAAGAAGTAATATCCAAGGGCTGTTGGAATTCATGTTAGAGATGCCCATCCTTTCCCTATTGCTTGCCATTCTCTTTCAAGAACACAAGTTCTTTACCCTTTGCTTTTTTTGCCTCTGTTAATCAATGATTGATATATATTGTTATAGATATTGTTAATCAATGATATATAATATTGTTGGATACCATCCCAGTTTCTCTCCACAGCTTCCACTTGTGCAAATAGGATAGAGACTTCAAGATTTTGCCACAGATCTGCAGGGGTTTTACAGGAACCATTGACTAACAATCCATTTTAGAACCAGTGTGGTGTAGTGGTTAAGAGCGGTGGACTCGTAATCTGGTGAACCAGGTTCGCTTCCCTGCTCCTCCACATGCAGCTGCTGGGTGACCTTGGGCCAGTCACACTTCTTTGAAGTCTCTCAGCCCCACTCACCTCACAGAGTGTTTGTTGTGGGGGAGGAAGGGAAAGGAGAATGTTAGCCGCTTTGAGACTCCTTAGGGTAGTGATAAAGCGGGATATCAAATCCAAACTTCTTCAATCCATTTTGACAGGCTATGCTACTTGCAGTAGGCAATAGGTATGTAAAAGCCATAGCGGTAGGCAGTAGGTATATGAAAGTTTGTTTGCATTCTACATTTCCAATGAACTAGAGTGACAACCTCCTTTTGTATTGCCACAGGCAGGACATACAGCCAAAATCTCAGGATTAGTTTCCTTTATTAGTGTATCTGGTCCCACTGCAAAAGTCAATCAATTATCTCACCTGTGCTTATCCAAATATAACACACCCATGATTCATGTGTGGAGCCTGACTCCTAGTCGGTTACAGTCTGCACTTATGAAAAAGTTAACAACTTTTAATTTATATACAAGTTGTGAGCCACCTCCTAAAAAACCCTGTAAAATGGTAAAAAAATGCAAGTGTAAACAGTTTTAGAAGAAACCATTTTCATTTCTTTTACTTTTAAAAATATTTTAAATATAATATTTTTTATTAAAATAATTCAACATTAATACATTTATACATACACATTACGAATATACAAACAAACATAATAAAAGCCACCAAATACATTTAATCTTCTCTCTTGGTGTTTCCCAGCCTGCACATCCTGAACCACAGGTGGATCGTGAAACTAGTGCAAGTGGGTTATGGTCTGCATAAGTAAACTGAAAATAACTATGCATTGCTTTTAATTTATAGTTATGTCCAAACTGAACTGTAGCCAGTTAGCAGCAGCCCCCAGCCCTGCCCAAGCGGCAGTTGTTGGAGCCTATGATGCAAACTTTCTTGCCACCCACCAGGGCTGAATATTAGCAGCAGCTCTTCTTGAAAGGAAATTCAAGACAGCAGGATTTCCACCTTGGAAGACAGTCAGAAAAATGCAACTGTAAAAGAGAGGCAGAAAAATGGAAATGTAATGACAATCGCTTACCCAAAACATCCACTAGATGACCCCATTGCTGCACAGAATTGGAAGCACATTTTACACTACAAATGAAGGTTTGAACCATTCACAAATGGCACACCTGAATCTGTATACTACTAAATTATTCATATTAAACACTGTTTTGCTGCATTTAGCTGGTGCTATTAGGAATTATCACAGGGAAACAGTGACATCTGTTCAGCAATAGTGTTAGTGTAAGCACCCAGCAATGTTGGTGACCACCCTGGTGATAACTCGATGAGTATCAACCACAAAGATTCAGTGACCTGGACACTAAGAAAACAATGGAAAAACATTAAACTAATGAGCTAAATTATCAGGATTTAATTTTACTTGCTCATAAATTTTACTTGCAGTGAGGGAACCAAATCTGCTGCCAGTGCCAGATTATTCTGGGCGGTAAAAACAAAAAGGGACTGCAGAGAGCTTCGGAAAGATCTCTCCAAAATCAGTGAATAGGTAATAAAATGGCAAATGTGGCTCACTATAGTTGTGTACACCCTATACCTTTAAAGCACATTTGAAGCACACTCTTCCTCTCAGAGAATTCTGGGCAATGTAGTTTGCGAAGCATTGCTGGGAATTGCAACTCCGTGAGGAGTAAAATACACATGCATTCAAAAGTGAGTGAACTGTTTACCACTGTGCATCCTTTTCTTCTCCATGTCGTTTGCAGTAGACAGCACTACCCCTTTAAGAATAAGGATTCTTGTGGGGAATCATTGTCAACCCTGTCCTTAAATCCAGGTCATATCCCATTGTAAAAGCGATAACCCTGTGCAAAATCTGGCAGGAAATGAAGCGCCAAAAGAGTTGCATCCTGTCTCTCATTGGATTGATCTGAACAGCAAAAATAATGAGCATGTTTTGGTGTGTTTTGCTTGTTTATTTGGATGTGCATCTTTGACTCTCAGATGGGGAGCTGGCCAGAAATATATTTTAGAGTATCTCCTCCTCCTCCCCACACCAGCTCCTGCTCCTATTTGCTTTTCTCTCTTTAAAACAGCAGCAGTGAACTCAGCTTGCTAAAGCTTACTGGTAAGCAGAACACTTGAGTGCATTGGCTTGGGTGAGGGGTGGACAGCACAGCCCTTTAATGCAGGGGTCAGCAACCTAAGGCCCATGGGCCACAAGCAGCCCATGGGGGTCATTTAACTGGCCCATGGAACCCTGCTGCCCACTCAGGGACCCCCGCCACCATCACGGTCAGCTAAACCGGCATGGAGCAGAGCAGGGACCACCTTCCGTGACACTGACCAGCTTCCCATTGGCTGCAGGAAGCTGGCCAGAAATATACTGGAAGCTCCTGCAGCCAATGGGAAGCTGCACACCCCTCCTCCATGCTGGAAGGAGCACCAGAAATAGCATTTGCGCATGCGTATGTGCATGTTCACACGCACACTCCGGCCCACCGCAGCGGTTACAGGATTCTGAACCGGCCCAAGCCACAAAAACTTTGCCGACCCCTGCTTTAATGCAGCCTTTCAAGTCAGTGTATTCCAAGCATGGGAGCAACAGGTCTGGTCCAAAACTACAAGTGCCCAGTAGTGGGAGTTGCCTTTTATGTCAGACCATTGAGCTCTGTGTTATCTACACTGACCACAAGCAACTCTCCAAGGTCCCAAGCAGAGGTCTCTCCTAGCCCGACCTGGAAATGCTGAGGGTTGAATCTGGGACTTCCTGCTTGCCAAACACATGCTCTATACAGCATTTATGGCCTGTCCCTTACAATGGGGTAGATTTAAATCTAACACATTCAGTGCATAGTGCTTGGGGAAAACTGTCTAGACAGGAATGATGAAATGTGCTTCTCAAGACCATTGTCTGCTGTGAAGCTTAGATAAAAGTTTGGTTCTTTTATTCTCGCCAGATTTATGCAGGATGCAAAGTGTCCCTTCACTGTTTGTAAATTGTACAGTATTATTCTACTTTAAAAGCAAATAGCTTGGGGGCTTTCTAAGGGGAAAAAATGTACAGAGGTGGCCTTGATAGGCGCTAGTTTAAGTCTTACTTTAAGAAATAACTTTAAGAAGTGTCTGAGCATTTTCAGAGTGTATTTACCTTACTACTGAATAACCGCAGTCATATTCCACACATCTGGGAGTAGGGGACAAGGATGTTTGGGTTAGAATATACGGCACCTGGCCAGACCTGAACCCCAGCACCTATTTTTAGAAGATGATCCCCACTAATCTCTTATTTTTTTCCTTCCTTCCTTTTTGCATACATATGAGCTTTATGCAAGAAAAAGTAGAATGTTCACCGAAACAATAATAATTGCCTGCCTGAAGCCATTAAAAAAAACAAAAAACCAATTAAGGCTTCCTTGAATCCTAAAGTAATTAAGCAGATAAAGCTCATTTTAATGGGCTCTGCCCTCATTAAAACAAAAACAAAATGTACCTGTTTAGCCAACTATGACTGCTTCTCTGATTGTAGGAAACAGAACCATCAGAGCACACATTGCTTGGTCCTTAAAATATCAAAGCAGACTTAGCCATTCCATGTATTGGATGTGTATGCAGAATGAGTTGCCTCTAAAGACAGGATGGACACTGGGAGCCCATGGGAAGGGAGTTAGCCTTCACAGGAAAATTCTCCTCTTGCAAATTTCTCTGCCCAGATTAATGGCATTATACTCATTTGTGAAAGTCAGGGCTAGCCCAACCCAGCAAGCAGTATACATACAGTTGCCTGGAGCTACAGAATCACAGGGGCTGCAAGCTAATCATGAAATAATTCAGAGGAATACAATTCTTGGGACAACATGGTCAAATGTATTGTGCACCCTCTATCCCTCTCTTATACACCCACCCGCCCACACACCCAAGAAATGAGACTAGCCATTATTAGCTTTCATTTCATGGGCAAAACAGGTTTCTTTTAGCAGCAAATATAACTTGCTTATCATGGGAGGCTTAAGAACATCAATCAGCAATTCCAGCCAAAATGTTCCTTTTCCCATCAAGAACAGAACAGCAACATGTAACTTTGAGCTCCCTCCAGATATCTTTTTATCGTGCATTCATCATGAGTTGTGCTTGTGATGCTATCGGGATGGTCATACACAGGTGCTTTCAACACCTCTTGAATCTGCAAATGTTTCAAAGCACTTATAGTGCTTTGACTGTAATTGTTGAGTTTTCCATAGTTTCCTGCAACAAATGTTGCTGTGCCTGTTTTACTCTCTCTTTTAATGCACTATAGTTTGAACGCTTTAGCAATGTGTCAAAATGCACCTGCTTCTTTGTGACACAGTCACGGCCCCGTGCTTTCTGATGATGCCAGAAAATATCATCCCTGTGGATTGTGTGTGTGAATGAAAATGAAAATGAGCAAACAGAGGCTGAACTTGAAAACAAAGTGTGAAAATGGAAGAATTGTTGTATAGCACCGGTAACTTTTGCTGGTGGGGTGGGAGCAGGTTAAATGTGTGCTGTTCCTTAAATAGAAACACTTGCAAAATAACAGATAGGCTAAGGATTTAAATATGTGAAATTACAAAACAATACGTTTAAAGTTAAGATGAAAAGAGACAAAGTTGTTAAGGAGTAACTTAATTTTATGAGAAACTGTTTTGGAAAACTGTTACAATGATATATATAATGAAATTCAGTCAAGGGAATTTGAGGAAGTCATTTAACTATGATATTAATATTAGACTAACTTTAGTTATGATTTGTGTTTGTTTGTTTGTTTGTTTGTTTGTTTGTTTAAAAATGTGGAAAATCAATAAAAAAAAAAATTAGGGGGGAAATGTGTGCTGTTCCACCACTCCTATATACTGGTACTTCTAGTTGTTGCTGGATGTGGCCATTCCTGTGGGTTACCCCCCACAAACAAGCATGGTTTAGCCCAACCGCAACAGCCTAAACATAAAAAAACTTTAAAAGTGTTCGAATGGAAGTGGGGTGGCATGGCAGCGTAGCACAACTAACTTGCAGTTGGGATGAAAGGGGGGCTTTGGGGATGGTGAGAATGCAGACAACAGAATGGGCAGAGTTAAAGCGTAGATGCGATAATGCAGGAACATTGGGGACGCATTGCAGGACAACTGATAAGTCCGGACGATGTGTAGAGGCTCCAGTATAACTTCAAATGCACTATTAATGCAGCAATGACAACCACAATAAAACAACAGTCCTGATGGGCTGTAAATCCAGAGCCACTTAGTAACTAAACAATATAATGTTACTACCCACAAAATCACCCATGCCAGGACACCTGCTATCCTCAAAATCAGTATATGTTTTGCTAGTTCTGCTTTTATTTTGTTTCTCTAGTAACAGATAAAGGCAAGATGAAAACTGAATTATTTTGAAAGCTTTCCCCTGTACCTTTATCGTCTTTGTGTTGTCTTCCTTGTATGTCTTCAAATCCCCAGGCCATTACAGCGTCTCTGTGCTAGCTTTCTTGCATCTTTTCCTATTTATTTTCAGTATTAAATGTAATTGTCGTTGACCTTCGGGGCTCACAACTGGCTAAATCAGAAAATGCTTTATGATCCAGCAAAGTGGAGCTAACTGTAACCACTGGAGGATTTAAAGTTCAGTGTAAGGATTACTTATCGCAATCAAATAATAATTAATGGAAAGCTAAGCATATAAGTACTGAACAGCATATAAAGATAGGAACAGATTGTTTTCTTGTACTTGGCCTTACAAGAGAATATCAGTGACAGCTTAGCATCCTTGACAGAAATTCTGCGTAGCACTTAATCATTTAGTGTGTGGAAAGACAAAGAACCACGTTCCCTTGTTTTATTAAGCTCTGATAAAACTTTAACTTTAACCAGGAACAACTAAATAAGTGAGCTCCACATAAAAAGCTCCAAGTGTAAAAATATGAAGTGATTATCCGTCTGTCCAGCCCAGTATTGTTTACTGAGTGCAGAGTCTCCTCTGGCTTGTGGCAACTCCTTAGGGAGGGATTGTTTTTAATTGAAAATGCCAAGGATTGAATGAGGAAATATCTGTAAGCAAAGGATATGCTCTGTTGTTGAGGTGCAGCCTCATTGTGAGGAGGCATCTGTAATCAGCTCGTGCCTCTGTATTTGCAGAATGCTTCTCTAGCGACCAAGTTCTGGATGAATGGCAACCCTCCTCTCTCAGTGTACAGAGATGAAACAGAAATGGTGTGGGCTTGAGAGAGAGAGAAGAGGGGAGGAGACAGCTGCAAAAAAACCCCCAACCTTCTCAAAGTATAGATGCTAATAGGAAAACGGATGGGCACAGAAGAGGGCGGCTCCCTCTGCCTCAGTGCTGGCAATGGCAGGCCAAGTAGGATGGTAGCAACCTCAATCCCTAGGGAACCAAGGGAAAGGTTGCTAGGGTAAACGAAGGAGCGGTAGTGCTTCCTGTGCTGATGGTACGCAGGTACCAGCCAAGTAGAAGAAAGGGACTGAGACTTAAACGCAAGAAGTTGAAAGAAGCCTTTGGAGAGTCCTGTGATGAACTGGATTCCTGAGTTCTGAGACCAATGGGTTCACCAGGTCTACTCTGGAGCAAGAGTGGCCTGGTCTTTTGAGAAACCTCAAGGGGGTGGGATTGAGGGGAACCACTTTTAATAATAATAATAATAATAATAATAATAATAATAATAATAATAATTTATTTATACCCCGCCCATCTGCCTGGGTTTCCCCAGCCACTCTGGGTGGCTTCCAGCAAAACACTAAAATACAATAACCTATTAAAACATTAAAAGCTTCCCTAAACAGGGCTGCCTTCAGATGTCTTTTAAAAGTTTGGTAGTTATTTTTCTCTTTGACATCTGGTGGGAAGGCGTTCCACAGGGCGGGTGCCACTACCGAGAAGGCCCTCTGCCAGGTTCCCTGTAACTTGGCCTCTCGCAGTGAGGGAACCGCCAGAAGGCCTTCAGCGCTGGACCTCAGTGTCCGGGCAGAACGATGGAGGTGGAGACGCTCCTTCAGGTACACTGTCCTTCATTTCTATTTCATGTGAAGCTAAGCAGCTTTCAAAAGGGAAGGTTAGGTGTGCTGCTCTTCTACTGGTCAGCGAACCTATCAGCTGATCCAAAGCCCTTGGATTTCCTTTCTCTTAGATCCACTGAAATCAGGGGGGTTATGCTATCCTAAATCATAGTCAACTTGAGTTGGAGCCATTGTTTCCTGGCACAAAACCATGAGATTTGCAGGTATCTCTCCACCAGCTAGAAAGATCTTCAGAAGCAGGGCAGTTAAAGGCAAGGGTCTGAGAACGCTTGTAATATTGGATAGCTTTAGCAAACTCAGGCAGACCCTCCAAGTGTCCCCATTTTCCAGGGATGTCCCTGATTTAGAGAAGCCATCCTAGTTTCTGATTTGATCCCGGAATGTCCCACTTTTCCTCAGAATGTCCCTATTTTCAATGGAGACATGTTGGAGGGTATGGCGTTATCTGACCCCCGAGTCGTCTGAAGGCAATCCTGCATAGGGAAGTTTTTTTCATGTTTAATGTTTTATTATTATTATTTTATATGTTGGAAGCTGCCTAGAATGGCTGGGGCAACCTAATAAGATGTGTGGGGTATAAATAGTAAAATTATCATTATGGAGTGGGGTGTCTCTGTTTTCATGGAGAAATGTTGGAGGGTATGCTCAAGAAACAAAAGTTTTGTTTCTTTGCAGGAAATGTATACTTTTTGTGTGTTCCGGCTTGTACTGGTATAATGGTCAACCCGCTAAGCATTATGAATTGGATAAGCAGTCTCATAATGAAGTACTGTACTTGTTATTACTGTATTCTCTTGTTATTAGCTTTAATGCTTTACCGTTCAAATTTATTTAATATTCTAGTTCATTTTATGCCATTTAGGAATCCATAGGATGTCTGTTTTTCACTGAAAGTCTTTCTGTTTCGGAATCCAAATTAGCAGGCTGATAATTCTCACCATTTGTTCTTTGCAAGAAACTTTCCAGACTTGCAAGTACCTCTTTGTGCTTAGCAGTCACCTAATGTCTGTTCATTAAAAGAAATTAATGTCCAGGATCATCATTAACACCACACTTCTTGAAAGCCAGAGTTCCTGGGCGATGTTGGAAAAGCTGAAGTAAGAGGGCCTTTTCACATATATGAACAATAAGCCCTGGAGTTTTATTGTACACACTCCTCTACTATTAATATAATGTTAGCTTTTTACCAGAAGTTCATTCTGAATTTATATCTGGCCATTGGTAAAATAAATTGGCTCCAAGTGCAGCCTGTGAAGCCAGGAAGTTTCCAGTCTGCCCTTTCTGCCCTTTTATCAGCTGATCAATAGACAAACCTGAACACTGGCAGGCATGGCAGGCATTTTGACCACCACTGATAGTGTTAAAGAAACCCATGGATAGTCCATTCTTAAGCCAAGAAAAAAACAAAACACAGATAATTAACATTACCCTAGAGCTGGGGTTGTCAACCTGGTCCCTACTGCCCACTAGTGGGAGTTTCAGGATTCTAGATGGGTGGTAGGGGTTCTACGGCACAAGCTGAATTCTCCTTCCATTGAGCTTTGGTGGGCTGTAAGGAAATTTTACCATCAAGAAAGATGGATTAGTGGGCAGTAGGTATAAAAAGGTTGACTACCCCTGCCCTAGAGGGACAAAACCACTGTGCCCTAGAGGGACTAAATCACTGATATGATGTAAAGCCTTCTCAAAAAGTAAGTCTATAATCCACAGAGCAGTTAAGTTGAATTTAAGAGTAGAGATGTTAGAGAATTCTGTCAAAATGGGAAACAGGACCAGAAATTGCATCAGTTTGGTGTTCATCGGCAAACAGGAATGGAAATCAAGCGGGTGAATATGATCGATAGTCACTGTCATCATTCTCCCCACCCCAATTATTGATCCAACCCACCCCCATTGTAATGAATTGTATGGAATTCTATAACAGCAATGTAACCAATTACATTATTAACTTACGTAACATTCTTACCATAGAAACCGAACTGCAGCAGCACAGAAACAACACTGCATGTGGTGGGTATGAGGTGGAGCAGAAAATGGTGCCTTTTTGCATTCCTAGTTCAGCCCTGATGGCCTGGGGATCTCTATTAGAACTATAAAATAGTTGGTCTTTGCAGCAGCTTAAAGACTAAATTTACACACACTTATGTGGGAGTGTGCACCACTGAACACAGTGTGACTTCCTTCTGAGTAAATGTGCAAAGGGCTCAGGCGGGAGCACCGTTTTCTTGTAAGAATATGAACTTTAATAGGTTGTGTCAGATAATGAAATGTATTTAACAACAAGTATGCATGACCAGTTGTTTGAATCTTAAAAGTGTCTTGGTGAAATCTCCATCTTAAAATGATATACCTTTGTTCCATCATGTTTTATAATGAGAAACTTATCTACAGTTGCTGTTGGGAGTGAGATTGCATTTCATGCCATTGTATGTACTCCTGTCATTTTATATCTGGGAGCTTACAGGTTTGCCAGACAGAAAAGGTTTTTGTTTGTTTGTTTGTTTGTTTGTTTTGAGAATGCTTGCAAAAACTTGAATTTTCTTTCTATCTCTATCTTTCTTTAGACTTTTTTGTCAATTAAAATAGCAATTCTCTGTTATCCAGGACTCATATCCATGGTTAAATGTGTTTTGTCTGAGCATTAATGCTGGGGGGGGGGAATTTGGGAGGGCAAGACTTGGGATGCAAAAGAACTTTTAGAAATTTGGGGGGGGCAAGACCTGGGATGCAAAAGAACTTTTAGAAATTTGGGGGGGGCAAGACCTGGGATGCAAAAGAACTTTTAGAAATTTGGGGGGGCAAGACCTGGGATGCAAAAGAACTTTTAGAAATTTGGGGGGGCAAGACCTGGGATGCAAAAGAACTTTTAGAAATTTGGGGGGGCAAGACCTGGGATGCAAAAGAACTTTTAGAAATTTGGGGGGGGGGGCAAGACCTGGGATGCAAAAGAACTTTTAGAAATTTGGGGGGGGCAAGACCTGGGATGCAAAAGAACTTTTAGAAATTTGGGGGGGCAAGACCTGGGATGCAAAAGAACTTTTAGAAATTTGGGGGGGGGCAAGACCTGGGATGCAAAAGAACTTTTAGAAATTTGGGGGGGGCAAGACCTGGGATGCAAAAGAACTTTTAGAAATTTGGGGGGGGCAAGACCTGGGATGCAAAAGAACTTTTAGAAATTTGGGGGGGGCAAGACCTGGGATGCAAAAGAACTTTTAGAAATTTTAAATGGAGCCATGACCCAAAACCAGTCCCTGAATCATTTGCTCTTTAATTTGGCAGTAGAAACCTTCAGAAATAAATGAAAACACAGTGAACTCCTTCAGAGCAGAATTTCAGCTTACTGCATCTGTACGCAGTGTTGAGAAGAAATTGAAAGGAGCCTGTCCAATTGGGTACATATGGGAATAATCTGGTGCTGTGATGGAAAGCAAAATCTCATCAAATTACAAGAAATTCCATTTTGGCTTTGATCATTTTTACAGTGTGAGGAAGCTATTTTCTGTTACCTGTTTTTTTAAAAAACAAAAACAGAGACAATACATTATTTTCACAGAACAGCTTGCCAATTTTGTACCTCTCTATTTCAGTCTTTGATCTTTTTCAGATCTTAATGTTGAATAATTGGCATATACATTATCAATATCCTTCAATAAAGTGCAATTAAGAAACCAAGCCTCTTCCAAGCTTTAGAAAACAAGGCCCATGATGCTGTTCAAAGCAATCTTAGGCATGAATGTCTACACAGAAGTAAATCCCATTGAGTTAAATGGAACTTACTCCCAAGGAAATGCAAATATGATTGGTCTTGAGCTCAATGGGGCTTACTTTTCAGTAGACATATACAGGATTGTGCTGCTTGTCCCATTGATCTCATTGGCAGAGATGTAAGCATATGCTCAACTCACCTAATGAAAAGTGCTTTCCTTTGGCTAAATTTTGCTGCACGCTTCTTGGAGAAGCCTTTCCCTTCATTAATTCTCTACAGAAGGAAAACCTGATAAATATAAATGCTGGGCATAGACAAGGAAGAAATTCAAAGGAAAGGAACTGAAGGACTAACAGTGTGCCTGTTCCCAAGTAATTTAGATAGATAGCAGGAAGAATGCAACCCAAACCCTTATGGTAGAGCACAAAATTAGCTAGTATAGCAATGTTATGCCATTGTTGTTACCAGTTTACTGTAGTGACCCTGGGATGAAGGATGCCTTCCATCAATGGGACAATGTCAACTCCAAGCCAAGAAGTATTATAATTATATTCACCCCAGTTCTCTGAGTGGTGAGAAGTTCCAGGGCTACTTACCCAGATTTAGTTTCCTTTGGAAAGAGGTCACCGGGTACTTATGGTTTATAGTGTTTTTGCTAGTTATAAATATGCTGTCCAGTTGCAGTCCTAAAGCTCAGGTTGGCAACCTGACTACAGTACTGTGATGGAACATCAACAGATAATGAGACCGAGCCTTCTATGGATATTATTTACCCAGATGACCATGTCTGGCAAAACTCTTGCACATCTGTAGCCCAATCTGGTGTGCTGAAAGATCAGTCCAGTTTTGGAAGTTTTGGAAGACTCCAAGATGTACTTTGACATGGAGGGAGAATACCACATGGACAGCAGAACCATTTTGCTCAGAGGTCATGTGCTGGCACAATTCATCCCATCTATTCTGTTTGCAGCCAGATAGTTTGTTTACGCCTTTTCCCTCACTTCAGTTTCTTCCTCACATTATAGCTATCAAAAGACATGTCACCAATTCAAGGAGGATGCCTGTCCAATGTAATGTAGAAAAAAACAGATAATGAAATGTATTTAACAACAAGCATGTAAGATCAGTTATATGAATACACAAACCTGCATGTTTTCCTATATACAGTTCTTTATCTGGTACCCAGGAAGCTGCCTTATCCCAAGTAAAATCATTGTTCCATCTAGTTATAAACCACTGAGAGGAAGTGGTTCAGTGGTTTGTGGTCACAGGCAAAGACCTCTTACTACTTCTGCCGTATTGTCCCTCTCTAGCATAGGAGCCAACTCCTAGGGGCCAAGGGGTTTTTGCCCCCCAATAAAATATTTGAGGTGCCCCCCCAAAGTTGATGGTCATTGCCATTCAAATGGTGTCCATGCACCGTGTCATGTGATCGATTATGCAGGACAGGGCTTACTCCCCCCCTTTTATAAGTTGGCACCACTGATTTCCAGCATCCTACAGCTACCCAATCAGCATGAAAGGGGAACTTTTTAGCAACTGAGAAGAAATCTTCTCTCCCTATGTGCAGATGGGAGCGAATCAGAGTGAAAAGAGTCAAGTCAGCCACTGAAGATTGGCTTCTAGGGTCACCCTGGAGAAGGCATGTGAGAAGAACACCAAGGAGTTATTCTATATGCTTAAAAGCTGAGCATTTAGAAACACTGAAAACACAAGGTGCCTCAGTTTCAAGTGAATGGTGTGCAAGTTCTGTGACATACAATGGGGACTTAAGCAAAACACAACTTAAGTCACTCTGAAAGAAGATATTGCAGCACTCCAAATCACTTGCCTATTTACATGCTCAGAAAATTGTAGATCTAGCTGAAAGGTAACACAGAGAGATCTGCATTGATCAGTGAAACACATACCTAATTACTATTATTATTGTAAAATTATAAAAATTATTGTATAATCTTCAAAGGGAGCATAGATGTGAGGGGATGTGCCTGTGACGATCCGGAAGGAAATTTGTCCTTCTGAATTTACCGCTACGGTATGGGGTATATACATTTTGTTAAATAAAGAAATAGTTCAGTACTGTGGTACCTCGGGTTACAGACTCTGCTAACCCAGAAATATTACCTCGGGTTAAGAACTTTGCTTCAGGATAAGAACAGAAATTGGGCTCCGGCACCGCGGCAGCAGCAGCAGGAGGCCCATTAGCTAAAGTGGTGCTTCAGATTAAGAACAGTTTCAGGTTAAGAACAGACCTCCAGAACGAATTAAGTTATTAACCCGAGATACCACTGTATAGTAATTCCTATCCCTCCATCCTTGCTTAATAGAACTTATCCTGTAATGAACTACAGAAATCTTTCCGCCCTACCTGAAGATGCCAAGCATTGAACCTGGGAGCAGTAACACACAAAGCATAAAGGAGACTTGATCAGTCAAAGCAAGTCCTCCACCTCTGAGCCACAGCTCTCTCTCTTAGTTATGGCCCTTTCCTCAGAAGGGTACTCCATGCTTCTGATATGATAGTGCATTTTCCATTTCTTTGCTGGAAGCACACATCAAATCAATTCTTCTTTGATGCAGCGGAGCATCTGCACTCATGGCTCATTAAACAATTTCCCCCTCTCTGGGCCTATGAAGCTGCATTGCAGTTACTCTCCTCGTGGGTCTCCACTTTTCTTCCACCGGCAATTGGGTTTGTCACATACTAAAGCAGAGGAAGGGACAATGCACTGCAAAGATGTGTTATTGTTTTATATACATCTTGTTCTGTGGAATGCTTTTTCAGCGGAATCCAGCCAGTGCTTTCTGTTTTAATCCTTCAGGGCCATCTGAAAACATTTCTGTGCTGCCAACTTATGCAGGCAATTAAGAAAACTTCTTTCTGTAGCAGTTCATTGATGATCTCTTAAATTTTCATCTGGATTCTATTGTATGCTTCTATTCTATTCTATTCTATTCTAATGTGGTTGATGTAAAGCACTTTGATTTTTTTTATGATATAGTGGCATATAAATACTTTGGTAACTAAATAGGTGCAAGCAAAGTAAAAGCAGGGCTCAGCTACCTGTGGGAATAGAAAATGTCTATCTTGATATCCACTTCTAATATGTTAAGCAAGACCTCAAACCAGCTGTTTTGCATTGGCTGTAGAAAAGGAGCATGTAGGATACAATATAGCTCTAAGGTGCAAAAACAGGAGTACTTTATGGGAGCAACAAAATGTTATCTATCCAAAGATGAAGGTGAAGAAGAGGTTTTGCCCTCCCCCTTCCCACAAAATAGGTGTCTTCATATGGTTTGGGTAATTTGTTTTAAGTATAGAAACTGAGAGTGTTCTATAGGTTCTCCATCCCTGGTTTAACCTTTCATACGCAACCCTGTTAAATTTCAAGGGATCTTTCTACATAGGGAAGTAAAGCACTACTGTTATAAGTCAAAACCCAACACAATCTCCTGCTTGGTATTCAAATTCAACTATCTGGGAATTACATTCCATCATAGGCTTCTCTGGTCCACTCACCGTGCAATGGCAGTGAATGCCAGTAAGATGTCTATGCAGGCCATAATGCGTTTTTTCATAACAAGAGGTAATTTGCATATCCCTTCTGCCCTTAAGGTCTTCAATGCCAAAATTATAGCTCAGTTGCTCTATGGTATTCCAGTCTGGCTGCCAGGGTTTACCCAGTTGGTAGAATGAGTGCAGGCAGCTTTCCTCTTCAAGATTTTTACTGTCCCACACTGTGTACCCTATGCAGCCTTGTGTCTAGAGGGAGATCAACACAAAGTAGAGACTGTCGCCTGGGTGAGATTTCTTCTATGCTGGTTAAACATCTGCCTTACATCAGATAAAGATCCTCTCCTCAGCGAAGTTTTGTTAGACCCCTTTCTTTCCCCAGGGCTACAACAGTTTAACAAGAAGGTACAGCAACTCAGGCTGTCAGTGGAACTTTTGTGATCGATGTCTCTACCATCTGCCAAGGCTATAATAAACTAGGTTGTGGGATATTGAATGCCAAGAACTAACAGTAGCAGCAGAGAAAACATGTTCCCCTCTTTATTTTCAACTTTCTTGGGCACATGAAACTAACCACAATTACCTTGAAGTTCTGCTTAACTCTCAAGAAGGAAGGGCATTTTCGCTGGCCAGGTTTCATTCAAATCCATCAAACCTCCTTTGGGGAAGGTTCTCAGGCAGTCTGGAAGGAGAAAGAACTTGCCCATGTGAAGACCACCTGGTGGAAACCCATACACATATGTTTTTTAATTGTAAACTATATGCTGATCTCCGCCAGCAATTTCTAGATCAACTCTGTATCCCCAAATGGAAACCAGAGTTGGAGGTCATACATTTTCTATTACTGGGGAATGATCAGGAGCTCACCAAGTTAGTGGCTAAATATCTCTATTTGGTTTTTTGTCGTCGAAATACACTGCAGATGTCTGATCTCCCTGAAAGACCAAGGAGGAAGCTCTGCCTCCTTTCTTTTAGCAAATGTTTTGTGCCACAGGGGAAGTGGTCATTCTGTATTGATTTTTTGGGGGGGTTTTGTATGTGATGCCAATAAAAAGTTTGATGATGATGAATCTCCTGCTTACTTGTAACCCTAGTGACCTTTGGGACAATAGTGCAGGATCTTCATTTACAGCAAAATTAAAATTCATTGGCATGAAAGATAAGAATGAACAAACCATTTTTTAAAGGACTGGAATTGCTGCTGACATTTCAGCTAAGCCACGGTGTGCTCTTTTGCTGCTGTCAATCAGGTGTATAACTGTGACCTCCTCATCCATGTTATCCAGTGAAACAGTAAACAACAAACATTTTGGGGGGGATGACAAAGATTTTCTGACTGCTGCATTTACCTGAGCAAGGCAGCACAAATGAGCAAATCCTCACGAAAGATTGTCAAGAGCTGCTGGGGCTTGAACTGGAAGGCTTTTGAGTTTGTGTGCAGCTACCCTGTGTACCTGGTGAGCAACTAAATTGCATGTTGCAATATTTGCACAAGCAGTTCAGTAGCCTTAAGTTGTGACCTGGCTCTGTCCATCTTGGCAGGCTATTGGATTCTCTGGGACAGAAAGAACTTTCAGAGGGCTTCCTCTTCCAGTGAAATCTTGTTTGAACAACAAGAGCTTTCCATTCCTGTATCTGTTGGTTGGACTTCAGTTCTGGGTTGATCCTTCCTCTTCTGTCCTAACTTCTGCCTTGCACCAACCACATAACCTGGTTCATCCTGGTCTGCTGTACCTTGCCCATTGGTGACAAAGATCAAGCACCCATGATTTCCCTGAAATAAATGTAATTTCAACTTCCTGTCCAGTTTCAGGAAAATACATTGCTCATGTGTTTTATTAGTATCCCATTCTGTTTTATATTATGATAAGTGATTATTAGGCATAACATTTAATGCACTGCTTATAAAGTTCTATTAAGCAAGGATGGAGGAATAGGAATTACTATATAGTGGTACTTAATTTCTTCCGGAGGTTCGTCCTGAAACTGTTCTTAACCTGAAGCACCACTTTAGCTAATGGGGCCTCCTGCTGCCACCGCACCGCTGGAGCACTATTTCTGTTCTCATCCTGAAGCAAAGTTCTTAACCCAAGGTATTATATCTGAGTTAGTGGAGTCTGTAACCTGAAGCGTATGTAATCTGAAGCCTATGTAACACGAGGTACCACTGTATTGTTGAAAGCCGTCATTTGTAATGGGAATCTGATAAGATAAAAGCAACATGCAGGCTGATGGAGCAACTCTCCCTTGTCAGCACCACAAGCAGGCATACAGCAGGACAGCCCCAAAGCTGCCCCACTGAGGTCCCCAGTGATGCCATACCCATACAATCTCCCAAGATGTTAAGTTGCTCTGCTGCAGTTCAGATGTTCAGTTGCTCTGTTTCCACACCAGTCACATATTTGGAAGAAAAAGGGAGGCTTTGTGTGTGAGAGAGGTTTCAGATTCAGAGGGATGCTGATTTAACCCAACCCCCAGATCCCTCAGAAGATGAAAGTTCTCATGAATTTGAAATATTACAATATGAGGCCGATCCCTATGGGGAGGAATAAGAGTCTCTGACTGTCCTGGTCTCTAGCTCCTGATTCAACCATTGCCGAAATACTTCAGGGACTGGACTGAAGCCAACGTTATCTGCCAACGGGAGTTGCAAAAGTGGTCAGATAACTTGACTCTGTGTCAAGTTGCACGTACCAGAATCCTTTTTTTTTTTTTTTTTACGGGAAACCATGAGAGAACATTGGCTCAGAATAGGTTACATCATCAATGGTTGCTAGTGGGTAATGAATGTGTTATAGTACTCTGTTCAAAGGTTAGGGTTGATACAAAGTTTGATACAAATGCACAGCTTGCCACACACTGTCCATATGCTGTCCGTATCCTGGGCATTTTTTTCTCTCTTTACATGCTGTTTCCCACAATACAGGTGTTGTATCCTGGGAGCTCCTTCCTTAGGTTGCACATTCTGTTTATTGCAATGTCCTGACTGTTGAACAGCATGCACCTGTGTCTCTTGTGTTGCTTAGGCCAACAGAATTGCATACTTCTTGCCATGGACATAGCCAGGATTTTTGTTGGGGAGTGGGGAGGCCTTTTATTAGGGGGCCAGAACCTCAGTTTGCTATGTATTTTTATTGATGGGGGAGCAGCTGTCCCTCCCTGCCCCCCAGCTACGTCCATGCTTCTTGCCCTTTGTCTCCAATAAGGTAATAGAACAACTTTACTTAGCTTCTCCTCCTCTCCCTCCCTTTGAGCGGGAAGCGGCGTCGCGCCGAGTTTGCTTTCGACGCACTGGGCAAACAACGTCGGGGACACTGGCACAGAAGACCTCCAATTCCGGGACTGGATGGAGTCGCAGAGGGTCCCGCCCCATCGTGCGACCTCCAAAGTCTGGAGGGTGGGCATGATGGAGGGGGGTCTGGGGGCGGGCCTGGTGGATTCCATTAAAAGCCCCTCGCTCTCCCCGGCTGCACACCCAGCAGTGTGCGCGCCTCTCTCCCTCCCAGCGACCCAGATCTTGCTGCTCGTCATGCCGAGGCGTCTCCCCCGAGTCGGGCCAGGGCTGCCCGCTTGCCTCGTCCTCCTGGCCGCCTCCTGCCTCTTCTCCCCGCCGTCGCAGGCCTGCGGCGTCTCTCGCTACGGGCCCCACGACCCCGTGGTGGAGCTGCAGCCGGACACGCTGCAAAGCCTCTTCTTTTCTCGCAGCGCCTGGGTTGTCCAGTTTTACGCGCGCTGGTCCGCCGCCTCCGCCGCCTTCGCCCCCACGTGGCGAGCGCTCGCCCAGGATATAAAGGGTAGGACAAGCCGGGATACCTGTCTCTCACACACCCCTTCACCGTCAGATTTGGCGTTGGTGGCTGGGGAATGTGACTGAAGGACCCTCTGTGCATGCTCAGAGATTTTCTTTCTCTTGAACAGTCGCATTGCGCGCTGTTCAAGGCAGGATTATCAGGGCGTCGAGGCTGCCCCTCCAACGTATTTAGAGAAAGCCCATGTCATGCTCAGAGAGAGCGGCTACTGCTGCATTTTAAGGGACAGGAACCCGTGCATTCTCCCTTCTCTGCTCAACCCTCGAGACACCAGCCAGCTCTCTGCCTTGAGTTTAAGCTCCGTGGCGCTCCCATGGTATTTCCCGCTTGAACCACCCTTTCTCTTGCTTCTTCCATTTTAGTAGGTGGTCTCTAAATGGCAGCGGACAGTGGCCATGCCCACTTTGACAACCCCCTGCCCCATAGAACATGGGTCGGTGTGGCCCTTGAGGCAAAAAAGGTTGGATACCCCACATAATGGGAGGTGGGTGGCGCTGTGAGTTAAACCCAAGCCTAGGACTTGCCGATCAGAAGGTCGGCGGTTCGAATCTCTGCGACGGGGTGAGCTCCTGTTGTTCAGTCCCTGCTCCTGCCAACGTAGCAGTTCGAAAGCACATCAAAGTGCAAGTAGATAAATAGGTACCGCTCTGGCGGGAAGGTAAACGGTGTTTCCATGCGCTGTTCTGGTTCACCAGAAGCTGATTAGTCATGTTGGCCACATGATCCGGAAGCTGTACACCGGCTCCCTTGGCCAATAAAGGGAGATGAGCGCCACAACCCCAGAGTTGGCCACAACTGGACCTAGTGGTAAGGGGTCCCTTTGCCTTTACCTTTACCTTTACCCCAGCTGATGGCTCTTATTTTGCACTGCACACCACCTTGTTAAGGCATTGGAGCCAACTCCTAGGAGCCAAGGGGTCTTCGCCACCCCAAATAAAATATTTGAGGGTGCCACCCCCCCAAGTTGATGGTCATTCAAGTGGTATGTGTGCACCATGTCTTAGGTTTGATATGCAGAGTGGGGCTTATCTCCCCCCCTATTTTTAATTCAAGTTGGCAGCACCCTTGATGCACCATAGTTGTCAACCTTCATCTCTGCAGGTGCATGCACCCTTTATTTGCTCGTCCTGTCTTCAAGGCCTTCTTTTTAGGGGAAGAACTGTAGCTCAGCAGCTGAGGGCCTTGGCATGCAGAATGTCCTAGTTCAATCCCCAGAAACTCCAGGTATCTTGGGAGAGACCCCAGTCTGAAATTCTGGACAGCTGCTACCAGTCTGAGTAGACAATAATGAGCTAGATGGCCCAATGGTCTGACTGAGTAGAAGACAGATTCTTATGTTTCTATGTTCTTTTTCTTTCGGATTCCACCCTCTGGCCCTTTCACCCCCTTGCTCTTCGGAACACTCGCTCTTTCCCATCTCCTTTCTTTCACTGTGGTGGGGGGGGGCGGGTATGCTATTGACACATTTATGTTTAAAAGCTTCTGTGTTCATTGAGTGCTCTTAACTTTGCGTTCTATGATAGATTAAGCAGCCATCCCCTATTAAATCTTTTCCCCATCCCATATGACTTTATCTACCTTTTCAGATTGGAGACCTACTTTGAAGCTGGGTGTGATAGATTGTGGCAAGATGTGCAATGAGAAAATGTGTTCAGATTTTGAAGTCACCGCATACCCAACTGTGAAGGTAATGATAATGTGAAAACATGGATGATGTAGTTTGATGAGATCCACCTGATTTTCACTTTGTGATTTTCATAATGTTAGCTTTGTTCCAGCCTATGATGAAGTTCTGCCAACACCCCGTAAGGATGCCTTTTGATTGATTTTCTTTTTTCCCCGTAACATTTTGCAAAATGCAAATGTATTCATTTATACATCCACACTTTCCTGGGTCATTCATTTATTGTAGATAACCTTCTGCTGCACTCTGAAGACCAGAGGTCTAACTTATTTACTGGCAGCAGTAGCACTGGGTCCTACTGTCCCTATGCTTTCCATATGGAAGAGAGAGCAGGTAGCAGATGATCAAGGAGGAAGTGGTGTTGCTGCTCTCCTAGGGTCCTTGACACTACCATTCCCTGACCCTGGCCCTGTACATTCCTTATGGATGTGCAACATTCACAACTGCTATGTACATATTGCAATATGCAGCAATAACAGATAGAAAGCAATATAAGGAAAGAAGAGAGGAAGAAGATGAGGCCGCCAGAGCAATCCAGTCAATCACCACCAGAAGAATCCAGCAGCACCAAAATGTCCAAAAAGGACTTCATTCTCCTTGCCAGATCTTCTAAACAGATGGGTGCAATCCTCAACTTGCAACCTTGTGCTTGGGCAGTATGGTGCCTACCCTATGTACTGTAGCAGACTTGGAACATATGATGCCCAAAGCAAAACCTGACTCTCTGGTTTGTTTCCTTCCAGTTTTTAAAGCCATTCTCTACATATGCTGGCGATGGCATAAAGCTTGAAGGTATGTATCCTGAAATTGATTCTAAACCTCACATAATTATTTATTTGAATCTAGAGCTCTCACTGCTGAAATGAGGGTCAGAGGTTAATTTGCTAGGTTGCGACTAGCTGGAGGGAGAACTGAGCTTCTTGCTCCCTCCTCCCCATTCTCCACCCAGATGAAACAGATGGTCATGGCCTTACAGAGCCATGGTTGTCCAAGGTGGAGGGTGGTTATCAGTGCAAATGGCTAGGACAGACACAATCTCTCTGGCTTTACCCACTTTTTCTCTTTTTGTGATGTTTCACATTTAGTGAGCAATTAAAATAACCTGCCACTCTTCTGACAATCAGCAGCTTGGAGTTCATACTCTTGTATGGGAATATATTAGCAAACTGGAAATCCATGCACACTGCACAAATATTTATATATGTTAAGATGAGACATGGGAATATATGTTCTGGTCCTGAAGGCAAGATGAACTTGACTTCCTGATATGTGTTTTAGAACCAAAATAGGCACACACAGCCTACAACCCAATACCCATAAAGAAGGTAAGGTCAGAATGGTTTCCAGAGTATATTTTAGGGATGGTTTGGTTTTTTTAAAAAACCCAGCACTATTTTTCTCAGAGTTTCTGTTCCAAAGCAACCCTAAAACATGGATGTGTACTCAAGCTTTGGGAAAATCTTAGTGTTCAGCTTGGGATTTTTAAAGATGCTTCTGTGCAGGGTTTGTTTTTTTACTTGGTGTGAATAGTGATTTTATTGTTTAATCGGTTTGTTTAAAAATGTTCTTTGCCCTGAGATTTTGAGATGAAGATTAGGATATAAATATTTATAAATAAAGTTTAAAGGCCAAAGGGAAGATCATGTTCAAAATGTGTTAGAAATTGGATCTGGCTTGCAAGCAGCCTTTGCTGGCACATGGCATCTGTTTGTGAGTGGTGTTTGGGTTGGAGAATGCATAATGACTGTCCTCAGAGTTATGATCAGCCTTTTCCTCCCCTCATAGAAATTAAGGATGACCCTCAGAGCCTGAGGGAAGCCATAATCACCTTTGCAGAGAGTCATCTAACTAGTTGGTGGTCCCCTGACGCCCCACTGTTGGCTCCACTCAGGTAACTATTTTAGGCATCTTTAAATCCATTTCTTCACAAAATATGTTAAGAAGTCAGGTATTTGTTGTCATCAGTCCCATGCTATGGAATACTCTTCCAGCAGAAATTGGGCAAGCATATTTACTATTGACTTTCAGGCTTGGCAGATCTTTTATGCAGACAGTTGTTTACATTTCTTGATTAGCCAATCATTGGTGATGTGTTATGTTTTATTGAATATTTGGTACATTGCCTTGATATTTTACACAGGTTGGCAGTATATAAATGCCTTTATACATAAATTTAAAAAACACATTTTAATTTTCTAATCTCCCACAGTGTCACATGTCAATATACCAAATCCAGTTACGTCAAGGGATCAGTGCATGTTTTTTGCCCAGGAATAACTGTTGAGCTATTGGGAGGACCAGCATTTGCATGAAAAGGATGTTCATGTGGGGCTTTGTCCAAATTTTGTTTAACATGCTATTCTCTTTGTTATTTTACAGTACAACAGAATTTGTTGACTCCATTCAGGGAAGGAAGGTGGCCCTGATATTCGAGGGGGAGGACTCCTTTTTGGGCAGAGAGGTGAATTTTAATTGGTTGATTAAAAACAGGGTTGGACAGAGTAGATCTAGATCTGTGTGATTTACAGTAGATCGGCAAAGTTTTTGGACTCTGGGCAGTTCAACAAGATGACCCCATACTGCTGGATGAAGAAAGATTAGGGTAACTGGGAATGAATTATGGAATTATGACCATGAGGTTTTTTAAGTTCTGATACTCAAAATAAAAGAATTATGAGTCCAGAATTTATCTCCAGTTGGTGGATCTCAAGGGTTTTGTGAAAAACAAAGTAAACCCCCTTATGCCTGAAGTCTGTGTACCCCAGATACAAGCCTGATACTAGGCTTGTAAATATGTTAGACTTGCATGTTGCATAACTCTGTAAATAAGTCACCAGCTAGAGACAAGTAACTTTTACTCACATTAATTGTAGGATTGTTATAGGATTAAAATGCCTTCAGTTTCAATGAGAAGTTAAGAAACTTGCAGATTTACTTTACAAAGGCCACTTGGGTGGCATGCACACACACAAAGGGCAGCTGTAGTTTAATGTTCTTGCCTAAACTTCTACACAGTGTAAGCAGTTAATACTTTTTATAGTTCTGTGTGAGGAAAGGTTAACTGGTCTATCTTGGGCTTTCTCTGGGAGAAAAAGGCATAGACACTGTCTTCTGCTGTTTCTGCCCTTCCACACCCTCAGCTGTTTGTAAAGGAACCATCTGAGGCATGCACATTACCCAGAGCGGCACCATCTTCAAGGAAGTAGGTACTAAGAATCTGTTGAGGTGCAGCAGAGATGATCTGATCACTTGGTAGACAAGCATTAAGAGGAGGAAAGGGAGACGGTTTGCTTGTGAATCTAAAAGAGCAACTCCATTTGTAATGCAATGTGCACTTCTGATCTTAGGTCATATTGGACATGGCCCAGTATGAAAACATTGTTGTGAGGAGAGTATTGAAGAGCAATGCGGAGCTAGTGGCTAGATGCAAGGTCACCACCTTCCCTTCTGGCTTCCTGTATTCAAGCAAAGACTCTTGCACACCCATCCCTCTGTGAGTTGGTGCTGGTATCCATAATCGACATACATATATGAGCTGCTTTTGCATAACAGTGTTTGTGGTGCTTGTGTATATGATTTATAAGCTACATTCCTTCAAACCCCTATTGAGCGATTACTTATGTCTTCCTATTACACAGCCTATGAACTCTGGGAATTGTTGATTTGTGAAGGGAATAGGGGTCTCCAATGACTCTCTGCAACATTCACAAACTACAGCTCCCAGGATTCTTTCGGGGGGAAGCCATGGCAGTTTTAAATGGCATAATACTGTTTTAAATGCATAGTGCAGAAGGGGCCTGTGTGTCTTGAGTTCTAAACTAAAAGATCCTAAATTCCATCATCTGAAGGAATTCAGTGGCCACTAAAGTTCAGCCACTAAAATCAATTATGTGCATCAGGAATTTTTGCGGGGGAAATACATGGTCCATATGCTGAATTGCATGTCAAATTGCAACCTGACAGGATCTGCTCTAGCCCTATAATTCTGCACAATTCAGTTTTTAGATAATGGGTGGTATACCTCCTTCTGGGAGCAGATTTGGGCTTCCTTAAGACAAAATCTGAAACATTTTGGCAGTGGTGCTGGAGATGTGCAGCTGTGTGCATAGGTGCATGTTGATGCTACACAATGGAGTGCCCTGCACTGTTTCTCTCTTGCATGGGGTTGAACAGGTTTTATGGCAGCTGAACTGAAGAGGCTGCATGAAATGGGTTAGAACAAGGATGCCCACATGGTGACCTGCAGTTGCAACTGGAGTCAAACCCCCAACAGCCTCAGCCAGCATGACCCATGGCGTTGTAGCAAAGGGAGACCTCCTGCATAAGAAGGTCAGAATTGCCTGCCATCTTAGAGTATACTCTCCTCTCATATTTTACTTCCTTCACAGGGCAAACAATTCAAGATCCTTCTACACAGACTTCCTGCGGACACTACCTGGGGTCCAGAGAGAAATCATTGGCACTTCTAAGCCACCAATAGCAGAAACAAAGGCTACCCCTGACTCCTGGGAGGTAGCAGACAGGTAAGAAGCAAGAGCCATTTTAGTAGCCTCCCCTTTCTTCTGTTCTCACTGCATTTATGTAACACTGGTCATCCTTGACACTTGGTGAGCATTCAGTAGCTGATCAGGCACAGCTTTGGGAGCAGAAGGGAAGAAGGCCTTCTACTGAAGATGACTCTGTTAGTCCCTGAGCAGCAACCTGAGTTGTGGTCCAGGTGGTGCCAAAGTGGGCCCTGATTAGGTTCTTCGGAAGCCAGTTCCTGATTCCTGCAGGGTAGATCAGGAGTGGTATAGATTTCTAGGTAACTTCCAATAGATGGGCAAGGACTTCTGACTCCCAGCAGCAAAACCCAAATGCTCTCTTTACCATAAATGATGCTACGGAAATAGGAAAAAAAAGCTTAAGGAAACCAGGAACGGATTGTTCTGTGGAAGGGATGTGAACTCCATTCTGCTCTGGTCAGAGGCATACTAGGCTCCCAAGGAGCTGCATTGGCGCCCCACCCCCTGTCCCTTGCACCCTTGCCAAAGGAGCCAAGGCAGAGTGGAGAGGTGCAATTTTTGCATCTCCCTAGGCCTGTGCCCTTGGCAGGGGCCAACCTAGTCAACCCCTAGATACGCCTCTGGCTCTGGTGCTCAAAAAAACAAATTCCAGGCCTAAAAATTCCTTAGGGTGTCTTTTGCACTAGGCTCCAGTTGGTTCATCTCTGGTAAAAACACAGATGACCCCTGAAGTCTGCCCTCTTGTGATATAGATGATATGGCTGCTTCAATGATGAGGTTATCTTTCCACCCTCTTATCTGTCACAGGACACAGCTGTGCATGGCTGACCTGGAGTATGCGGTGCTTTGCAGCCTGCACAGAATTGAAGTAAGTTTAGCCAACTTCACTGAAGAGAGGCTCTCTGCATTGAAGCAGTATGTGCATATACTGGCCAAGGTAAGTTTTCTACATACGGTATATCCAGGCTTCTCTATTGTTGGTATAGTAGCGACTCCATTTTTGAACGTTTTGCGAGATCTTTTAATTTTCTTTTGGGCTCTCTCATTTTCAAAAGTTCTCTGTGGTGAGTGATTACTTGGTCCTTTGGGGCGGTAAATAAAAACTATGCTTGTCACATTTTATTTTATTTTTAAGCTATGTTTTGAGGAGGAAAACAGTTCCTGAAGTAGGCTGGTGGTGGCTTTTAGACATGGTCAAGTTTAAAACTTAACTGTGTAAGATTGTTCTTTTGCATTCCTGCATAATTTTGGCCTAGCCTTGTGTTATTCCCTTAGCTAAAGGCAGATTTGTTTGAGAGGGGAAGTGGCTTTTATGTTTGAAACTCTGCAGTGGACGGTATCAGCAAGCAAGCTTTTCCTAGTGTTGCTCTACACACAATTAAAACAAGCCAGTTTCCCCGTTTCCTTTCCATCTGTTGCCCCACTCAGCCGATCCCCTGGTCAACCTGTCATTTCTCCAGTTAATTTTCCCTCCTTCTTCCCATCTCTCTCTCTCTCTCTCTCTCTCTCTCTCTCTCTCTCTCTCTCTCTCTCTCTCTCTCTCTCTCTTTCTGTCTGCCTGTTAGCAACCACATGCAGAATATAAACGTCATAAATCTATCAGAGTTCCATCTCAGACTCTGAGCTTCCTACTTGGAAAAAAAATCTAATTTTGAGAGTTTGTACCTGAAGTTGGATGTAAGGCTTTGAAGGAAGACATAGTGTGAATAGTAGAATGGTTCCTGCATACAATCTAGCAGTGGGATTCCTCCCCCCCTCCCCCCGCAAAAAACCATTAATACTAGGAAGAGAATACAAAAGAACTATGGGAGTTTGGGCTAGACTAGAGAACAGTTTCCTGCTTGGTATGCTACTTAGACTGTTTGAAATGTGAGTCAGCATTCTAGAGGGAAGGCCTTAAACTACCTCCTCTGAAACAACGTGGTTTGGTTAAAGGGAAGAGTTGTTGGGAACTTTAGAAGGGATTGTGAGCCTGTTCCTGGTTGTGGGCTGAGATCACAGAGCTATTGACTGAGTTGCCTGGAAAAAAATCACTAGGCTAAGAAATGGATTGCTGCTCTTCAGAGAAGGCTCTGTGAGCTCCTAATCCATCTTGAGCATGCTGAGCTTGCAAATCTGAGCAAATTAACCTGCAGAGAGAAGGAGAGACAACAGAGGAAGAATAGCTCAGGTGGAGGTGTCTGTCTGCTGAACTACTGAAGAGAAAGCTGCATCGTGACACTGGAGTGGTTTTAACATTCTGTATTGCATCCTCATGCTGTGATGGCAAGCCATGCTTCAGATTGATTGATCTACTTAGAGGCTTTGAGCGTCCAAGCTACTGAGCAACTGCCTGAATTACTGCAGCTGCTCACTTGCAAGAAACAGGAGCCAGAGACACCTGGAGGGAAAGAAAGGGTCCCTACTGCTCTAACGTAATACTTCTTTGCTTAATGTGATGAATTAAACATATGGTTGATGCTATGCTTCTGGTGTGTGGGTTGCATGGCAAGGTGCCTGATTTTTAAAAAAAGCAACAGGGCTGGTGAGAATAACCCCTTGCAGTGTATGAACCCAGTCTTTGGGTAAAGCATGGAAGAGAGGACTGAATCTCTGGTTGTATTGTCTACCTTGCTTTGCCTGAGCAGACAGAGGTGCTCTTGGACCTCATGTTGTAGATATCCAACTTTTGGTGCCAGGAAAGTCTTAACAGGAGTGAGGAAGGGCCATAGCTTAGCGCTAGAGCATCTGTTTTGTATGCAAAAGGCTCCAGGTTCAATACCCAGCAACATTTATTTATTTAATAAATAATGGTGGGGGCATGACACTTTCAGCACCATGGACCACTGTATCATCCTGGGTTACCTCAGGTACCAGTGCCTTGTGTTTCTACCTGGAAGGTAGATTCCAAAAGGCGGTATTGGTGGAATAGTTAAATCCAAGGACGTAATTAGCTTTCTGATAATAGCAGCTCAAGATGGCTGATTTCTTAACCTTGGCTCCTTTGTATCAGGAACAGGATTCCTGGTTCATACAATGTGTCAAGCTGATATGCATTTAAAGTTAAATTGTGCCTTTGAGCTCCTAGTACATACACCTACCTGGGTACAAGGGGAGTTTGGGGTTTGGAAAGAAAGAAAAACTAAGATTCTCAAGTACCTGAACTCTGTGTCCAGCCAAATTCTCCCTTGAGTGCAAGTGCATTGGAACTTCCAATTTGCTCTCTCATGCCCCTCCCTTGTCTGCCCAAGTGGGTTGGTAGAACCCCGGGAGCACATTGTAGGGGCAGGGAGCAAAGAGAGGAAGTCAAATTATGCAGGTTGACATCCTTGCTCTTTGGGGATGACTTGGTGGTGTACAACACAGTACTTTGTTTTTACATAGCCCTGCAGTATGTACACAGCTCAGCAAACAGCCTACAGAGCTTCTCTCTCTCTCTCTCTCTCTCTCTCTCTCTCTCTCTCTCTCTCTCTCTCTCTCTCACACACACACACACACACACACACACACCACTTTTCATTCAGTTCCATCACAGGTAGAAGTTTACTGGGCTCCTCTTGTTAATCTTGTTTCCTATTGCTTTGTTTCAGTATTTTCCTGAGCGCTCTGCGGTCCACAACTACCTTCACAAACTGGAAGTATGGCAGGAGTCCAACTTGTTGATAAATATTTCGCGGGAAGAATGGATAGAAGCTCTAAAGGCTGCAAAAGAGGTACATGAACTAAACAAGGAGATTCTTTCCAGCCAAGTTGTGTCTATGGCATCTCTTCCCCCAACCCCATTTTCCAGAATTTCTAACTGAGTAGCTTTTAAACGTTTATCTTCAGAGAACTTTCCCCACACCACCATGTGCCAAGAAACTTCTATATCTTTGCTGTGGAATGTCCTCTGCAAGGTACAGGGGTTCTTGGGGGAATGTTCAATGGCAGCAGAAGCCTGTTTTGGACACATCTCCCATCTCAGCCAGCATAGTCAATTGTTAGGGATGATGGGAGTTGTAGTTGAAGGCACCACATTGGCTTCACGTTCATGTGTGTCAGGTCCTGACCATCACTGAGACCATCACTGCCTGGACTGAGAGAAACATAGATTGTACACAAAGAATATCTTCATAGACTTAGCTTATTCTAGTTGAGAAATATGTGGAGAGCTGTTCAATCTTCTTCTTTTTTAAAATTCATCTTACTTATAGACACAAACAAAAATAAAAACCAGAGAAAATTGTTGTGGTGTCAAAATTTAAAGGATGGAAATTATATCCTGTGGGATGTGTGGGAAATTGCAGAGGCTAAAATAATTACACACAAAATTTGATGAATGAGAGAAATAGAGAAACTAGGAGATTTTATCTGAATTAGAATGATATGCATTCTGTGCCCCGCCCCATCACGTCTTCGACAGCTGCAAAAATGTAGAGATGACAAGAAAAAGAACAATAATACAAAATAAGGCAGTGAAAATAGCTACTTTCTCATACCTACTCCTGTAATTGAATTGTTGCTTTTGGTTGTGTACATAGTCTTTTCCCCTCCCACAGGTTACCTTGTAAATTAAAAAGAAGGAATATAGATACAATTTAGCTACAAATATTATAAATGAGATTTTTCACTTTAAAGAACACACACACACACACACACACACACACAGCATTATGCCCACAAACCACAAGTTAAGTGATCAACAGTGGCATTTATAATTTCTTTCCTTTTCGTTTTGATGCTTCAACAAGAACTGCTCAGTCGACATAATATATTGGAAGGCAGAAGAAAGGGCTAATGTTATGCATATTCTTTCCCTCTTCTTTCTGCTCTCTTCAGGATATTTTTCTTTTTTGCATCAGATTTCTTGACTCAGCAATAAAAGCAAGAAAAAAAACAATGTGCAAAGTGACACACACACAGAGAGAGAGAGAGAGGGGGGGAGGGAGGATGAGGAGTGATGACAAAGCTCACCCTCCACTATACTATTACATTAAAAGAGCTTCCTCATGCTTTTCAGGGTCTGAATGCCAGCTTTCCAGAGACTCCAGAGTGTGTGGGATGTCAAGGAAACATACCCGGGTTCGAAAGTTATTTATGCTCTCTCCGGATTATCTTCCACCTGCTGGCAGTGCAGGAAGCACTGAAAAGTGATGGGGCAAACCGTAAGCAAAGTTCCTTCTGTTTGGTTACCCATATTGAAGCTCTAGCTAACCTCCAGGTACTGTTTGAGCTATGGCAGCAGAGAGTGGCAAACCTGCAGCCTGTAGGGCAGATCAGACTCACAGAGCCACGCCTAGTGGCCCATCAACCCTCTACCAAAATTGGGGAAGAGGAAAGCCCTCTTCTTATCTTGAAAAGGGGCCTCTGGTACTGTGCCATTACAACAAGGGGGGAAGGGGATCTGCCAGAAAACATGGCCTCCCCTCAGCCGTATTATTGCTTACACAGAGGGGGAGGAAGGAGGTGGCAGAGAGGTCAGTGTGGTGTGGGCACAGCAGAGGGAGCGTCCAATGGGCTTCTGCTGCTGTACTCCTACTGCACCAGCTCCCCCCTCCAGGTAAGCTCATGGCTGAAGGGAGGCCAGGTGCATGGCTCTGCCTCTTTTCCCTTCAGCCTAACAGAAATATTGTCCAGAATGGCAGGCAGGGAAAAGGTTCTGCAGTCATTTCCCTTGTGCTTCCCTCAGCTACAAAAAATAGTGTTTGGCAGTGTGGTGTGGACAATGCAGAAATGAATTGATACAGAAATGAAGTACGTAACTGCTGAAGTCAACCATTGCTGTTCAAGAGTAGAGGTGGAAAAGCACTCACCACACATCTTGTTGCTCTTCTTATCTGCAGTGGCTGCAAAGTATTTGTCCTTGAGGAAAGTAAAGAGCCTGTTTCTGAATTCACCTTGCGAGACCTAAGATGTTTTGTATGTGTGGTCAAGCCAATTTCCTCCACCACCACCTTACTGATCTGTGGTTCTCATGGTGACATCCTTGCCCTTTCTCTCTGTTCTGCCTCCCCTTAGCATCATCAGAAGTCTTTCCTGCAGCAAGAGAATTCATGACGAACTTCTATTTTTACTCACCGGCCGCAAAGCGCTTTGCAAGTTTGCCAGCAGAATTCATCACCGAAGTGAAGGACCAAGATGAGGCTATTTTTCAGCTGTGGTCAACCTTTACAGGTATGTCAAGCACCTCTGTTGTTTTCATTTCAGCAGCAGTTGAAGATATACCTCCTTGAACTCAGGCTTTGGGGTTTTCTTTTTAGTAACTGTTTACAACATTCCCCTTTGTTTATCTTTTTTAGTTGCCTCCATCTGCTTCTGTTGCTTTGTTTTTAATATAATTACATATTGGACTTATTTAATTACAAAAATTAGTCTCTAGAGGTTGTAGCCAATGTTAATTCTACTCAGAGTAGACCATTGAAATTAAAGGACCTAAGTTAATCATGTCTTTGAATAAAGGAGGGAGAAAGTAAAAGAAGAGCAAGATATTGAGTCACAGGTTTTATTGCTGCTGTCAGCATCTGTAGCCTCTGGAGAAACTGAGATCTTGGAAAGATAAACTAGAAAGGAGACGGATAAAGAATTGCTGAAAATATGAACCTACACCAATGCAGCTCTTCATAGAAACATAAACTTTCCATAGTTAAGATGTGTTTAAAGATATTAAATGTTCTTAACAACAGAGTCATCTTGATAATTAATCATTATTGACTCTCTCGGTTTGAAACAGTTACAAAATCTGACTGAAAAATGTGTACGTTTGCAGCAAAAGTCTTTGTCCATATCTATTCTTCCTAGTTTCCTGTCTTCTCTTATAGCAACTTTTTCAGATTTTCCTTTACGACTTTATCTCTCCTGTAATTTATTCAGGTACTTTTGCATATCAATGATGTCCTTTATGTTTGCAACAACTTGTTATGCATATATTCTTTAGATAGAAGGGTTATCCAAGAATACCCTACTTAAATTTCTCTCAGAATTTAATAGGTTTAATTTTTGCCTTGTTTTTACAGTCTAGACTAGAGTTTTGTACACACTGTACAGAACTGCACTGCAAACCAGTTAAAATCTGAGTGTTGGCAGCTATCATTCTATTCACATCACTCTCTCTCTCTTCAAAATCAGATTTCTTCAAACTTGTAAACTATGTCTCTGACTTGTGGCCCATCAGATGTGGACTAGAACTTACATCATCCCTGGCTATTGTCTGTGCACGCCAGGGCTGATGGGAAATGGAATCCAACAACATGTGGAGGGTCACAGGTTCCCCATCCCTATTTTTTTTAAAAAGGAAAGCAAACTCTTACATTTGAAGAATGCCATTCATCCACATTGTACAGGGGTGTCCAAACTTTTACAAAGAGAGCAAGATTTGATGATGTGAACATACATGAGGGCCACCCAAAGTTGTTGAGCTGTTTTGTGGATTGATGTTGTTGTTGTTGTTGAGTTTTTTGGGATTTGACAGAGCAGATTACGCCCCCGGGCCATACTTTACGAATGCCTAACATAGTATTACAAACAGCAGCTGGTGTGGAAGACAATTCAGTTTCAACCAGTTTCAACTACATAAGAATGTCCTTTTGTGCTTTGTGGTGGTAATATAATGAACTTCACTTTTGCTTTACATTGCATAGGTGCTGAAAGCAAGGACAACGAAATTCCCAGGACCCTGTGGCCTCCCCAAGACTTGTGTCTATCATGCAGTGAAATCGTGAATGAGAAAATTATGTGGAAAAAGGCAGCTGTTTTGAACTTCCTCAAGAAACATTTCTCAATGGACAACATTTCCTAGGGCTTCCCGAACCAACTCCTCAATGCTACCTTCAAACCAAAACCACACATAAACAAATTTACTCACACATAAACCATCCAAAGAAACAGGATACATATTGCTTGATTCCCTAAATAATAGAAGACACCAACTGCTGCTTTTACCTGAGCAAGGCAGTAAAAATAAGCAAACCTTCACAGAAGATCATCAAGAGCTGCTGAGGCTTTTGAGTTTGTGTGCAGCTACCTTGTGTGGCTGGTGAGCAACTAAACTGCATGCTGCAGTATTTGCATAAGCAGTTCAGTAGCCTCAGGCTGTGACCTCCCTGTGTCCATCTAGGACAGACCTTCACAACATGTAAGCGTGTGTGTGTTTAGCCTTTGCATATCTATACAAAAGTATAAATTGCCAAGTGAGAAGTTGGCCACTTGCTTCCACGTGAACCTGCCCAGTGGTGAATAAAATATTCTGACGTTAATTGATGGGCATCTCTGTCATCTGAGATCCATTACGTTCTGGTGATCAAGGAAACAGACTTTTTAGTTATGCTGACACCACAGGCTAGAGAGAGTTCTTAAATTTTATAATCTCTAAGTTAGCTTGAAACATTCTGGTCACATATGGAGACATTTTATAGTCCTACTCCAAGAATCAGAGGGCAAAAATATAACAACAACAACAACAACAGTAATGGTATTTTTTTATTTGTATGCTGCCCATCTGACTGGGTTGCCCCAGCCACTCTGGGCGGCTCCCAACAGAATATTAAAAACACAATAAAATATCAAACCATTGAAACAACTACAATGGACAACTGGCCATTTTGGGCTAATAATAGGTTTTGTATCCAACGAAATCCTACCTGCAGTGGACCCACTGAAATTAAGTCCATGAAGTTAGCCATTAATTTCTATTGAGTCTAATCTGAATAGGACCAAAGTTGGATACAACCTTAGGTGCCCTCTAGCATTTTGTTAGCCATGAAGAGAAGATTGAGATAATGTATAGATCACTATATCCTGAGAAAGGGGGCTTTTCAAAAGTCTGCTTCCATGCTGTCCTATCTCTGCAGCACTGTCATCCTTCACTCACTCTTAATGGAGAACCCAGTTCCTCAAACGTCTGTGGTTTTGGTACTGTCCTCCCCATGTTGTTGTTGTTTTAGAACTGATTCGTGGTTGCTATGCAATTGAAGCATCAGCCTGTCCAATGTAGGCTGGCCAAGTGCTGCTGATACATCTGACACTGGCATTTAAGCTGATGCCTTTCTGTATCATTGAAGCTGCCATCTTCTGGTTGTCTTGCCATCATATCTTCTGCAAAGGGGTTCCTGACATAGCCTAGTGGTAGAACATCTGCGTGGTTCAATCCCTGGCATCTCTAGGTAGGACTTAGAGGTAACGCTATGTGAAATCCTGGAGAAAACCAGCAGCAGCCTGTGTAGATTATATTGAGCGAGATTGGCCAACTGCCTGGCTTTGAATAAGACATCTTCCCTTGTTGCTATATTACTCTGAAACAATGGGAATGGAGCTGTAGGGTGATTTTTAAGCAAGGAAGGAAGGAAACCAAGTAACTAGAACCAACCACTAGAACCAACTGCAATTTCTGCTAACACATAAAACCGATCTTCTATTTCACAATATCAGTTTCATATACAGTGGTACCTCGGGTTTCATTTGCTTCAGGTTACATACGCTTCAGGTTACAGACTCTGCTAACCCAGAAATAGTGCTTCAGGTTAAGAACTTTGCTTCAGGATAAGAACAGAAATCGTGCTCCGGCAGCACGGCGGCAGCAGGAGGCCCCATTAGCTAAAGTGGTGCTTCAGGTTAAGAACAGCTTCAGGTTAAGAACGGACCTCCGGAACGAATTAAGTACTTAACCAGAGGTTCCACTGTAGTTTGAAACACACATGTGGACACAGAAACACGTTTTACCCACCCTAATACTAAAAAAATGTCTCTGCCATGTGCTAAGGACTCAGAAATCCTAACAGGTCTGAGAATGGTTTGTAGTGGTTAGGCAAGGAAGGTGCTTAGAGACCCCCTTTTCCTCTTTTTAGCAACACTCCGCAGTTTATTACATCCAGAACATAAGAGCAGGTGAGATGCATTCAGCTCAAAAGAGGGCAGTGCAGCATTCATGATGTCGCATTCCTTTCCCCTTCCCCTTGATAGTCATTACAATGGCATGGGAATGAGGAAAACAATGCAGAGTCCTAATTTAGTTTGACTGACACCAGAAGCCACCTGGTCCCCGAGAAAATCTGTCTACAACCATCTTCCAAATGCCAACAGCAGCAACGACAAGTTCGCTCCTGCTGCAAAGACTACAGGAGAGCTTTGATGAAAAGACTTACGGTATTAGCATGGGATAATTGGGTTCTCCTGAAGCACAGTGAAACAATCTATGAGTGGTTTGCAAATGCTGGCTTAAGCTTCGGATCAGAGCTAAGCAGGCAAGGGATTATATCTCTTTCCAGGTAAATCTCACACATTAATGAGCGAGCAGCTCTTGCACCATCATGACAGCCGTGCCCAGTGTTAATCAAGATCCAAGAATGTACAGGAAGGAAAAGGGTGTTGAGGAAGCAGAATGACATGGCCAAGGCAAAATGATGATGCTGTAGCAAGAGGGATGAGGGAGATTAAAAGTCCAGTCTATGACCAATGCACAAATTCAAGGCTATCTATCCCAAAGCTATCCCTCTTGGATGGCTATACTGGTGGAAGTGCTTCAACTACTGATATTTCATTGCTAATTGATATTTTATTTTTTGGCTTTGCTGTCTGTAACAAATGTTAGAAAGCCACAAAATAAACCATAAAATACTTCTTTTAGTCCAGATTTGTTAGCAAACTATTTCCCATATTTAAACTAGCTCTTCCTCCCACCAGTTTAAGCCCGTATTCTTATTACATCTCAGTTACCCACTCAGAATGCAGTTAACTCTATTTGGCTTTAAAAAGTATGTATATACAGTATTTGAAAAGATCAGCCATATTTCCTGGCTACTCTAGCCTTTGCTAGTGATGCCCGGTGCTTTTAAATGTACTTTCTGTCAGCTTTCCTCCCCCTGCCACAAATTATAACACTTGTATAATAATCTTCAGTACTTTTCCTAAGAACTAAATTCTTGTGACACATCAATAGTCATAAGCCAGTGCTAACACTCCCTCTTACAGATGTCTTCAGGCTGCTCTATAAATTAATGGCTGTGCTAAGTTTAAATCCCCCCTCTCACATATACTACTACTTTAGTCTAGTTCTCTAATTAATGTACCCCAACAGATTCAAGGGTAAGTTAAAATGAAAAGGCCTTAAGCACTGAAACCAACAGACCAGATCAAAATGAGTAACTAGAAGACCTGTGCAGCGTTCCCAATTGGAGGCAGTGAGATGAAAAGGAAAAAGAGAACCTAGGAACTGAGCAGAACATGGAAGAAAGTCAGGGCTCATTGAGGCAACTCCAATTTCAGGGATGGTCTTGCCATGGGGCTCTTTTGGGGACTCAGGTGGTCAATAAAGGAAATACCAAGTTGCACTTTAACAGGGGTTATTTACTATATACTGTACAATACAAAGCATAAAGCTTAAGTTACCACTCTGCTTCATACCACACTGTATTAATACAGGTTGATAATTAATAATTAATATAGGTTGATAATTTAGATTATGACCTGGCAGTGTCGGCAATGTCATTTTTGCCATTTCCCCATAAAAATAGCTCAAAAACAGCATTCTTTTTTTAGTGATTTTGCACAAAAAGCTCAACATTTCTGTCCAGATTTTCACTGTTTGAAATATGGCAGCCCTGGATTATGAAGATGTGTTAACAATATGACTGAAGTGAGGCAACGTGGATGCAACCAAGAGACTGGCTCAGCAGTTTGTTGTGCTAAGCCACAAATCAACCAATTTCTTAGCTGAACCAACTGACTTTGCCCAAGAGCTCTTAGTGCAGTGAAGAGACACAAGAGTCCAAGCCTGCCCTTCCTTTCAGAGCAAGCTGGGGCTGGATTCAGAAAGGTGATGGACTATACAAGCCCCTGTCAACAACCCTCGCAGAAGCTCCCCACACTTGCCATGAACTGCTCCCTTGTAGCTTTTTAACATATGCCCCAAGTTCCACTTCATTTCTACAAACGTGTAAAATATTAAATGTAGCTAAGAGACATACAATTTCAAATATTTGTGCAGATGTGTATATTGTTGAACATTTCTATAAAGTACAACTGTAGGGTTTTTCAAAACTATCCTGGTGTTCCGAAGGGTTTTATGAATTGCCTTCATATCTTGTGTCGTATATTACCCACTATTTTCTATACCATGCTCAAAGAATTATTTAAATTGGCTGCATATCTGTGTGTACACATTCCGCAATATTTGAAAATTATCATTTTGCATTAGTCAGTAATATAGTATAAATTTGATGCTTTGTGAAAAAAGAGCACCATTCTTATATCGGTCACTGTTATGTCATGCCATGTGTATCCTCACACCAGTATAACACGCCTCCACATCTGAACATGATCATTATTAATCAGTCCACAAATAAGTTTTACAGAAAAGTGCACTATTGTGAAAATTTGAGCTCTGCACTCTGAGAGGCTCCAAAGCTTAATAATTTAAAATAAGGCAGTATAAGGAGAGGTTCCACCTTCCAGGAAAGGGTCCAACAGAGAATGATTCTGTCAACAATGAATGTTTCTTGAAGGAGAGGAATGGGAGCAAGTGATTTGGCTCGGCATCTGCAGCCCCTACCTGCGTTCAGCTCCTTTTCCCCCCCCCCCCATCTTCATTAAGCAGCTTCTCCCAGTCCTAAAAAGTTTTCATTTTCAAAGCAGTCCGCTCATCTTTTCCCCTTTAGTTTGCCACAGTCATCCCAAGTCGAAAGAGAAATTAGCAGAGAGCCCTAAACAAGCTGGACAGCTGTTTATTATCATCAGGACAGCATGTCTTAAAGGTGTCACTTATGATACCCGAGTAGTAGATCAGCTGTCAATAAATCCTCCAACCCAAACAAATTCACAGCTCCCTTTTGGAATTAAATCTCAATGCCAAGTCTCCCGCTGGCACCTTCCCCAGAAGGATTTAACCCTTTCTTACACAAACCCCAGACCTGTTATTTTTATTCCCAAGCTTCTGCAAAGAATATTGGATCCCCTCTCCTCCCCTCCCTACACAGAGATCTGTTTGGGGAAAGGCTAAGAATGTTTCAAGGAGTATATAAGTAGCCCTCTCAGTCAGGATGAAACAGTCCTGATGTGTGATGCATGGCTTGCTGTCTCTTGGGCTAGCAACCAGCTTTGGTTTTTGAAATGCTGCTTCTTTAAAAAAAAAAATGAGAGAAGATCCCGGCTAGCTCGCCTGCTGCAGTTGCAGTCCAACAATGTTGAGCGTCACGGGGAGCAGCATAAATAGCAGGCATAAGTGAATGCAAGGATTGGGAGGGCACACATTTCAAACATACTTAGTGAGGTTTCTCACTCTCTCGCTCTCTTTCACACAGTCATCCCAGATGCTCTGAGCACTGGATTTTGCACCATTTCCTCGTGCCTAGGAAGATCCTCTGGAGACATTTTCACCAAGCCACCCATTATTTATTTACTCCACTCACGCAAGAAGAAACTTCATCAGCTGGAATTTCACAGAAGTCAGGTTTGGATCTGGAATTTCCATTTCGGGATGGGATTTATTTACCTTTCTGGGGAAACTCCTTGAAATGTGTGTGCTGGTCACCTGAGATGAAAGATGTAGCTGAAGGTTAGGAAGGATAGTTCTTATTTATTAATGCCTCCGAGGGCTGCATTATGCATTGGCAGTTGATATCAAAATGCAAACATGGTATGTATGTGCTTGTGTGTGCCTGTGCTTCTTTTTTGACATGCTGATGAAAATTGTGTCTTTTTCTCTTCTTCTTACCCTCAGCTCAGGAGGATCATTTGTGTTTTCTCAGTGTTAGGAAGGTATGTTATCGTCCGGGTGTTTTTAGCCTGCTTCCAAACTGAGCACACATCAAGATGTACTTTAGAAGTAGCATCTTTGTGCCACTTCTAAACTAGGGCTGATATCTTGGGTCAAATTAGAAGTGTTATTATTATATGTGTCACTGGATTGAATGTGCAGCTTTTTCGTGTGTGTGTGTGTAGAAGAGGAATTTGACTCCAATGGGATATTTCACCATCAAAACAAATACCAGTTTCAGAAGAAGGATTTTCCTCAGCACTGCAGCAGGGGAGGAAACAGTTACATCCCCCTTCCATACCTGCTATGATACTGATAATAGCTCCCCAGCCAATGCTATTTGCATTTTGTCAAAGCTGCAAGTTGAATGCAAAGTGGGGCTACATTACAGGTAAAAGGCATAGGACTAGGCTGCCTGAAACCTTGGAGTAGTACTATATGCATCAAAGCAAACGGACCGTCTCAGTCTTTTTGTCTATGAAGGCATTGATCTAATTTGCCTGAAGTGCCTCACAGACCTGTTCTTTGATGAAGACTGAACTGCTGGTGTTAAAGATAGAGGAACTTTAGAAGTGTGTGGTCCCCAAGAGAGGCAAACAAGATAATTTGAATCCCTCCTTCCACATCTGGTAAGAAGCAAGCCTCAGTTTAAAATGTTACCCTTTACCAAGTCTGGACAAAAATGCCCCCTGCTGTGTCGCATTTCTTTGTAACGTAAGGAATTGTGCTGGGTGCTGGGCGGCAGATCTGTGCTCAAGCCAGGCTGGTGACACTTTCAACACCTGCTGTCTCCAGCACAGATATTTTCCTTCCTGGCAAAAGCCTGAAAGTTCCTCAGAAATATTAACAAAATATATTAATGATGCCCCCCTCCAAATCAGTAGAGAGTGTGGGGAGGAGCAAATTTGTCTTGGAGGTCTGTCAAAACTTCATGCATGATTCTATATTTCTGTGACCTGCTTTCAGCTTTCTCAGGAAACATTGTTAAGAAACGCAAAAACAAACATTGGGCAGTACAGACCATTTCAAAAAATCACTTATTATTGGCTACATTTATGTGAACTGGACCTAAATGTGAACTTGGGGTGAGTTCAAAAATTTTAAAATCCTTTCTTTCTCCAAGCAAGCTTGTCCCATTTATGTACAACCAGGATGGGGAACCTGTGTCTCTCCAGATGTGGTTGGACTCCATTGATGATGGCCAATGGTCAGGGATCATGGGAGTTGGAATCGAACAACATCTGGAGGGCCACAGGTTCTCCACCCTTGATGTACAAGATCATGGGGGGAAACATGGTTTGCACTGGTGACGTGTTCTCTCTGTGCTAAATTGCTGTGGTCGCAGCGGCTCCCCACAAAAATCCAACTATGCGGTTGCAGAAATGACTTGGTGTCAATTGTGCACGGTATGTTTCTACTGGTAATTCCTATGTGTAAGGGCTCAATAAACATGCCTTCAGAAATCCACAATGCACAGCAGCCTCTTTCCTCTTCCTGCTCATTGCCTGTTTGCACTGGCTGAGCATCTCCTACATCAAACACCCCTCCACCCTTAAACACACTCACATTTCGTAGGTTGCCAGGATTGGGCAGCAAACAGCTCATCTCTTCTCAAAAGAAGCAAGGTGCAAGGAGCTTCTCTCTGTGAGTGGTGGTGGCTGGTATAGGTGCCTTTCCCTGCTGTCTACAGATAGGGGGCAGGTGATGAAGCAGGTCATTTTTTATTTTCCTGCTCTTTCAGGTGTGACAGCCATTAATGCCATCCCACGGCAGCCATCTGATGTTGCATCCTGCCCCACATGTGTTATACCATGTCCCGCAGCATTCATTTTGTGAGTCTACCTTACACCATCTCAAAATTCCAAATGTGCCCACAGAAGACCCCTGCTGTTCGGGGTGAACATGGAAATCACTTTCGCTGGACAAGATCACTGGTATATTCTCATCTAACATCCTGCTCCCCACCATGCCAAACCTGATGGCCACATGGCAATGGCCCTCTCCTGCTGTTCTTCTGAGCAGCCCGTCTGATTCTTGAGGCTGACAAGACCTCTTTTTCTAGCGTTTGTCACTTTGACACCCTTCTGAAACCATCACCCAACTTTGTGGCAGTAGCCAATCCCACAAATCAACTTCATACAGTGTGCAACAAATTGGTGAAATTCTTTGCCACAAGGTGAGATGAGGGACTCTTGCTGAGAGGGCTTTAAGAGAAGACTGTGGAGGTTGAGTTGTAGGAAACTGGCAGTGAGAACCCCAGTTGCACACTTCTGCCAGTGCGCCATTACCAGCCAAAGCATCAGAAACTCTTGACTGGGTCCCAACCAATGTCTTCTATTTTTAAAAAAAGATAGAAAACAAATCAGTACACATAGGTTTCGAAAATGTGCCTGTCTTAAAAATGATGGTTCAACATGAGAATGTTATGCCAAGACGAACCACTGAGTAGCAGCATGCCTGCGATTGCCACCTCATCCCAAACTGATGACAAGCCTGGAAGTCAGCCTGGGCTCATTGAAAATGGAGGCTGAATCATGTGGCCATTTCTTTAGCCACATAGAAATACAATTCATTATTGGTGGTTCATTATTAAAGAATGTGAACAGTTTACCAAAGGCTGTTGGGGTTCAATTTAGTAAAATGTATTCTTCGTCTATAGAGCCAGGGTGGTTGCCTTATGTTGTTGCTGGTTTTTTGCAAGAGTTGCATTCATCCTTGGCCAACACTCTGGAGTCTGAATGAAAGCAGTAGGTGTGACTATCCCACATTCTTGCATGGGCACATGTATACCCGTTTGACAAAAGACACACACACGTTCCCCCTCCTCAGCAGATTAACAGAAGAAAGGGTTCTCACCCGCCTCATCAAATGACTGGCCTGATGACCAGTGGGTTGGTTTCCATCCCCATCGCAGTGCTGGGCTAAGGAGGAAAAAATAATAATAATCCTGGGGTGGGTGGAGAGATTTAAATCTCTCTGTCTAGCACAGCACTCTAATGGGGAGGCAAATCATCCCCTACCAGCTCATCAGATCAATCATTTGTCGTCTGGGGAGGAGACAATAAGCCCCCTCCTCTCAGCTGATGGGGACACAAATCCCCCCTCTCTGCTGATTACATTATTATTAGTAGTAAGGTAAAGGTAAAGGGACCCCTGACCATTAAGTCCAGTCGTGGACAACTCTGGGGTTGTGGTGCTCATCTCGCTTTACTGGCTGAGGCAGTACCGCTTCTGGGTCATGTGGCCAGCATGACTAAGCTGCTTCTGGCGAACCAGAGCAGTGCACGGAAACGCCGTTTACCTTCCTGCCAGAGTGGCACCTATTTATCTACTTGCACTATGACATGCTTCCGAACTGCTAGGTGGGCAGGAGCAGGGACCGAGCAACGAGAACTCACCCTGTCGCGGGGATTCGAACCGCCAACCTTTTGATCGGCAAGCCCCAGGCTCTGTGGTTTAGACCACAGCACCACCCACGTCCCATTATTAGTAGTAGCATTACTATTATTATTAAAATTTGTATACTACTCTTCATCCAAAGATCACAACATATGAATACAATTGATGAGGGTCTGATGAGCAGAGGGTGCTCCAGGAGAGCACAGTGAGCCATGTTTATTATAATGTTTTCCCTCTTGCCATCACCATAAAAGTTGCTTGGGTCTTGGAGGACCAAAAACATTTGCTCAGGGGGAGCCACCCCTGCTACAGGGCACCTTTGGCACCTTGGATAGTGCACATGTCTGTAATCTGCTGGTGGCACCTAAGGCATCTAAGGTATCTAAGGTAGCAAATCTCTCATTCTACGAATGCAGAGAGTTGGACTAGCTGTTCAGAAAATCAGAATGAGAAGGGGCCAAATTCCTAACTAGCTAATGAAACTCAGGTTGCCTGCCAGTTTGCAACTCTGTCGCTTATCCAGACTCACAATCTAGACTGTAGTTGAAACTTCCACCTTTGCAGCCCTCCCGTTCTGTGATTCTCCCTACCCTAACACTGTTTCTTCATGTCCTTTCTCTAGAGTAAACCACTTGGTGTAAACTTTGGGGAAGCTGCCTCTGCTTTGGCACAAGTGATAACAGCTGAAAAATGAAGCCTGCTCTGCCCTCCTTATGGTGTCCGGAATACCCAGTTGAGAAGAACTCACTTTCCACTGTTCATGGGCTGCTGAGGTAGATCATTTAAGAGGATGGAGGACACAGTCTCCTCAACAGTGAGGGTGGGCACAGATAAGGGCAACCTACTCAGAAGCAACCCCAACATTTCCTACAATACAACCTGGGATGGGGCCTCCACAGAGGACTTCATAGCCACCTGCACCATCGGGACTATCCTCTCCATCATGTGCGTTATTGGAGTGACAGGCAACATCTACACCTTGGTGGTGATGTGCCACTATCTGAGATACTCTGCCTCTATGTACATCTACATCATCAACCTTGCCCTAGCAGACCTACTCTACCTTCTCACCATCCCTTTCATTGTCGGGACATATTTCACCAGGGGATGGTACTTTGGAGAAGCTGGGTGCCGGATCCTTTTCAGCTTGGATTTCCTCACCATGCACACCAGTATTTTCACCTTGATGGTGATGAGCACAGAGAGATACCTGGCAGTGCTGAAGCCCCTGGACACTGTGAAAAGGTCCAAGAGCTACCGGAAAGCCATTGCCGTCATCATCTGGGTTGTGTCTCTGCTCCTCACCCTCCCGATGCTCATCATGATCCAGCTTGTAAGAGAGGACAAGAACATCTGCCTCCCTACCTGGAGCAAATTGTCCTACAAGATCTACATCACCATCCTCTTCTGTACGAGCATTGTGGGTCCCGGGGTTGTTATCGGGTATCTTTACATCCGGCTGGCAAGGACTTACTGGGTGTCCCAAACGACTTCTCTGAAAGAGACCAAGAGGCTGCCCAACCAAAAAGTGCTGTACTTGATCTTCACTATCGTGCTGGTCTTCTGGGCCTGCTTCCTGCCTTTCTGGATATGGCACCTCCTCTCCCAATACATCGACCCCCTCCCAGTGTCTCATAACGCCACCAGGAACATCAACTACCTGACCACGTGCCTGACTTACAGCAACAGTTGCATCAACCCTTTCCTCTACACCTTGCTGACCAAAAACTACAAAGAGTACTTGAGGAACAGGCAGCGATCCTTTAACAGCAGCGGCGGCTACTTCCAGAGGAGAAGCAGGTTCCAGAGGATCTCTGGGAGATCATGGTCCACAAGCAGCCAGCATTACACAGAGACCTTTGTGCTCCCTCCCATTCCTGGGGAAAACAGCAGTCCCTGAAGGGGGGAGGGACACCTCCAAGCACTGGCTAGCCTCATGGGAGCCTGGACTGAGAGGCTGCTGTGTTGTCAAATGGCAAAAGCAGAGAAGCAGGGAACCACCAAAGGTGGCATTCTACTAAAATGTTCCATCAGCACAAGCATCACTGCTTGCACAGTAGGTCTTTCCCCCCTCTCCTCCCCAAGAGGCTTGGCGGAAACCCTAGAACAGATCTAGGGGGTGTGCATGGGGAGGAGGAAAACACTCACAAAAATCCTTGTGCTGACAGAAGATTCACTTAGTGCTCCGTTAGATGCAATGCAAAGTATCAAATGGGTATCATAAGATAGACATGTCCTGACTTAAGAGCATGATCTTCTAGCAGGGGTGCCAACTTCAAAAAAATATTGGAGGGGCCCAGGTAAGCCCTGCCCCTCACAATCAATCACAAGACACAGTGTGTGCGCACCATTTGAATGGCAATGCCCATCAACTTGGGGGAGGGGCTCAAATATTTTATTGGAGGAGCCAATGGGACCTTAGCCCCTAGGAGTTGCCTCTTATGTCTCCTAGAGTTGCCAATCCACTGCTTTTTGCCTTAGATGTAACTTTGGGTGAACTCACTCAATCACAAAAAACATGTAATACACCCCAACTACCCCATGACGTTTCAACTTAAATTATTGAACCATTGTTTGTCAAAAGTTTTTTTATTATTATTACTGTTGTTTTGAAGTATATCACCCAAGCAGTTGTTTGGGGAAATAAGTGAAATCAATAAAGAACTAAGACTTCAGTTTGTGATCATGTGTGTCTTGTTGCGGTTGATAACCAACATAGCAGTTGAGTTTGGGGGAAATGGTACTGAGTACATTGAGGCTAGTTTCAGGTTTGGGTGCATGATACTTTTCTTACTCTGTTTAGCTGCCCTGCTACTACCTCACCCAGACACCCAAGGAGGTTCCTCAGCTTCCATAGCTAGGCACACAAGGACAGCAGCTTGCTGAAGCTAGGCATGTCTAAGTCTGCTCAATGCCTGGATGGGAAATTGCCGAAAAACCACACATACACTGCCTTGAATTCCATGGTGGGAGAAAGGCGGGAAAGAAATGCAAGTAACTAAATAGCTGGCTGGCACAATTCTTCCTCATTAAAGCCTTTTTCAACCAACCACACCTCTCTTATCATATCAGGTCTAACATGACATGATGACATTATGAGAGGCATGACTTAGAGCTACCCGGGGTCAAGCCAAAACATGCCAAACAAATGCAGTTTTGTTGAGGCAGGGGAAACAATTCAGGTGCAGCTTTGCTAGCAAATTTGCAAAGCTAAGCAGGGTTGGGTATGGTTTCAAACTGGATGGGGAACCATGTGCATTGTGGTGGGTTGGACTAGATGACCCTCAGGGTACCTTTCAACTCTACAATTCTGTGATTCTATGATATGCTTGATACAGATGTTTATTGGTCAGAACAGATTATTTAAGTGTTACACCAGATCATTCCTCTCTGTATCTCAGGATCAGCTGGGTAGAAGCTGTCAGCACTAAGTATCCATGTAAACATGGTTAATCAGTCACACAAAGCCATATTTGAAGTTAAAGAGTGGCAGAAACCTGGTAAAATAATTTTCTGGCCTGAAGCTACAGCTGTCAGTCACAAACTACACTGCCGCCACTGCCTCCCTGCCCCCCACACTCCTGGTATTTCTCTTTTATGGGCTAGCTCAGGGGGGTGGAGAATGTATGAGCTGAAAATGGTTTCTTCGCCATAACTCACTTTAAAGAACTGAAAATATGAACTGCAGCCCCAGTCGGTGAAATGTTCACGGCACAGTCACTGGAGCCTGACAAAAGAGATGCCTGCCTTCTTGTCTGCAGAGATGAATAGCTTGGATAAAGGCATTGCAAAATAATTATTGCACCTTATCAGTTGGTTATTTCTGGTAAAATGAATCTACTTTCAAACATCTAAGACTGTGCCTTTACTTTCTCATGCTTCCCCCCAGAATACAAAAGGCAGGAATGTCAGCATGTCACCTCTGCTTTTCAGTTCTTTGCAGGACAGAAAGAAGAAGGATGCTTCGTTGTATTCACACAGTGTGTGCAGGTGAAGGTATGTGTGTCTAACCAGGAATAAGAGTGTTAGACAGCAACCCTATATACACTTCCTTGGGAGTAAGTCCCACCAAACTCAATAGGGCTTACATCTTCTGAGTGGACTCTTAGGTGCAGAATTGCAGTGTCGTTCACCATTTCCTTCTTTACTTCCTCTCCACACAAATTATTTCTTGCAGAAGATACCCCCCCCCCCATGTATAAGACTGCTTTGGATGATGAGCAGCAGCGGGCACATTCCCAGTATGTTTCAATGTCAACAAATGCAGCAAGGTTGTAGTAAAAACACTAACTTGGAGAAGCATCACAACCTCCCTATTACAATAACTCCTTATAACAGGGGATTTAAAAATGGGGTCCATGAGCTTCATTCAGAAGGGCCAATTCTGAGGAATTCAGATTGCAATACCATAAAATGCAATCTAAGGAGGGGACGGGGGGAAGAAGCAGTGGAGATACTATTCATGTAGCATCTAACACACTGCGTTACAAATCCTGAAATGGGCTGAAAGGTCATTAAGTTGTCTGCCAAGACCCTCAGCAATTTTCAAGTGGCTCATGGGGTGCAAGGTTTGGGAGCCTCTGTCACATTGGTTTCAATGCACACCTCTTTCCTCTGTGATCAGGCATTTGATTCTCACATCCTTGTCCATAGTTCTGTGGAGGAATGCCAAGGAACAGAAGTGAAGGTCAAGTTAAGAATATCAAGAATGAAGGACTGCACTTCTTACAGTGTGGGGTCTTTTTTTAAGTAAATGAGAAAAGAGGTCCAAAAGAATTTTCAAACAATATGTCTAGATGCTATATGCTCTTTAACAGCATAACATGAGTTCCTCAACGCATATTGCTTAACATTGCAAACCCCATACTACTGGGTTTACTAAGCTGAAGCTCCATGTTTTAGGCCTTGAATACTGAAATAATAAGAAACTCTCCTTAAGTATTCAAAGAATATGTTTCCCACAGGTTATGTTTCCCACCAAGACCACATAACACCGGTCTTGAAAGACCTACATTGGCTCCCAGTATGTTTCTGAGCACAATTCAAAGTGTTGGTGCTGACCTTTGAAGCCCTAAATGGCCTCGGCCCAGCATACCTGAAGGAGCATCTCCACCATTGTTCAACCCGGACCCTGAGGTCCAGCACCGAGGACCTTCTGGTGGTTCCCTCACTGCGAGAAGTGAAGTTACAGGAAACCAGGCAGAGGGCCTTCTTGGTAATGGCGCCCACCCTGTGGAACGCCCTCCCATCAGATGTCAAGGATATAAACAACTATATGACATTTAGAAGACATCTGAAGGCAGCCCTGTTTAGGGAAGTTTTTAATGACTGTTGTTTTAATGTATTTTTAATCTTTTGCTGGAAGCCGCCCAGATTAGCCAGATGGGCAGGGTAGAAATAATAATAATAATAATAATAATAATAATAATAATAATAATAAAAAACCCAACCAGAACCCACACACTTGGAATTAACAGAAGGAGCAACTTCTAGGCACAGAATGCGTAGTCTCAATCAGGCTGGGGAGCTCACCTATCTCATTTAGACACTGAGTGTGCAGGCTTCAAAATGACCAAAAGGGTGGACAGCCATCTGGCTTGATCACATTACTTTCACAGTTTAGCTTCAAGTGATCTCAACCCATATTTTCTGAGCTTTGTTTATGCCAAAATACACTGTTATGCCCTCAATTTTTTTTTGTACAGCTTCCTGTGCCAAAGAGTTGTTGAGACCAATAAATCAAGAACAGGCAGTATTTTCCAAACCTAATTGCTGCATCTAGGATTTCTTTCGAGTCACTGGTACTCTGTTCTCGAGTAAGAGATTTGTTTTGCTCCATGATTAGAACTGCAGATAGCAATGCAAAGGGTGTCTAAGCTCTTACAGCGATTGCAGGCAAGAGAGGATAACAGATGAAGAATCGTTCAGTCTTAAAACTGGTCAATAGGTATTTTCACCAAGTGTTTCGCTTTGTCGAATTTGGAACCATGCATTTCTGAGTTATCCAACTGCCAACAAGGAGAGAAGAACCATCCAAGTATACGTAGGTCCATAGACTAGAAGAAATACTGTAAACGTTATGAGAGCAGCTGAGCACTACCCACTTTCTCCTCGCCTATCTCTGAAGTTCTGCTGGCTTCTGGGAATGTTTTCATTACTCCAGTTTCAGGCTGGCCTAACTGAGGCTCCTGATGATTGTCCCCCGCCAGGGAACCATGGGACTTAGGATTGTAAATCTCTAGGTGTTAGATTCTGCCTAATAATAATAATAATAATAATAATAATAATACAGTGGTACCTTGGTTCTCGAACTTAATCCATTTCGGAAGTCTGTTTGATTCCCGAAACCATTTGAAAACCAAGGCATGGCTTCCAATTGGCTGCAGGATCTTCCACATCGGACGTTCGGCTTCCAAAAAATGTTCACAAACCAGAACACTTACTTTTGGGTTTGCGGCGTTCGAGTACCAAGGTGTTTGAGAACCAAGGCACAACTGTAATAATAGCCCACCCTTTACCCTAATGTCCCACGGCAGGTTACAACAATTAAAACACAACAGTAATATAAAAATGCAATACTGCACAATATTAAAAACAGTGTAAAAAAAAACCTTTAAATGCCTCATGGGGGGGGCTTTCTAATGGCTGCTGTGGACAGAGCTGGGGCTTCTGCTAAAGCAGAGGTCGCAGCAGCTGCACTTCTCTCTGCCAGCAACCCTCGACCACCCCACCTTTAGCACTTTAGTTAATAGTTAAAATGCTTATTTGTAAAATACTCATCCATCTACCATGCCTCAACATGAGCTCATTTAAAAGCTATATTTTTAAAATCGAATGATGACCTGGTTACCAAACAGTAACACTAATAAATAAGTGCCGGTGACAAAACTAAAGGGCAAACTGAGAGGCACAACTGTATTTGTTCTGTGTACTGTGTACGGTTTTCACAGCAGTAAGTGCTGTAGAGTGTAGGAGGAAATTCACATGTCTTGCAAAAAAGCAGTGGGAGAGAGGTCCACAGTCCACGGCAGCAACCAAGGCTGTTTAGAGAATTGGCTCCCTTTCGTATTGTGCTCCTTCATATTAGCAAACGAAGGCATACCTTTGACCAACTGCTGCATAGTGGCTGGAATTAGGCATGCTGGATTCAAAACTGTTCCAGGATGGACCCATCTGAGGCCCTTCTGCTGCACCAGTCAGGAGCTTGCACAGCAAAGAAGCCACACCCCAACCTTGCACCCTGACAAACAGAAGCAGACAGGGCTCTGGATTAAGCAATGGCTTTGCTGCTTGGGTTGGCCTGACCCCTTGCAAGCATTGCTCTGTTATGTTGCATGGGTTTTCACACGGTAAGTCAGGGTTGAATTTAGCTGAGTTTGTAAGTTTCCATTTAATGCTATTTCTGTACTGCATGGCACACCATGTTCCAGTTTTTGCTGGGGGGAAATGTTGATACTATTGTTGTTTAGTTGTTTAGTCGTGTCCGACTCTTCGTGACCCCATGGACCAGAGCACGCCAGGCACTCCTGTCTTCCACTGCCTCCCGCAGTTTGGTCAAAATCATGCTGGTAGCTTCGAGAACACTGTCCAACCATCTTGCCCTCTGTCGTCCCCTTCTCCTTATGCCCTCCATCTTTCCCAACATCAGGGTCTTTTCCAGGGAATCTTCTCTTCTCATGAGGTGGCCAAAGTATTGGAACCTCAGCTTCAGGATCTGTCCTTCCAGTGAGCGCTCAGGGCTGATTTCCTTAAGAATGGAGAGGTTTGATCTTCTTGCAGTCCATGGGACTCTCAAGAGTCTCCTCCAGCACCATAATTCAAAAGTATCAATTCTTCGGCGATCAGCCTTCTTTATGGTCCAGCTCTCACTTCCATACATCACTACTGGGAAAACCATAGCTGTAACTATACGGACCTTTGTTGATACTATTATTATTATTTATTAAATTTCTATACCGCCCTTCATTGAAGGATCATAGGAAGGTTTACAATATAAAAACACAAAAATACATAACATACTAACAAACAAAAAGCCCCACAATATTATTTAACAATAACATTATTGGGAAAAATAAATTGCTCTGTTAAGTCAATATTTCTGATACCTGGGATGTTAATGCAGGCTGCAGTTCTAAGCACCCTTATCAGTGAGTAATGTTCTCTTGAGAGAAATGGGGCTTACCTCTGAGTAAATATGCTTTGGATTGTGCTGTTAGTCAAGTAGTTTAGAAGTTTGATTGGATTATTATTTCTAGAAACAGAGTTCTGATGTGCCTAGTTGTTTTCAGATTTTGTGAAAAATTGTTAAAGTTTAGATCTTGTTTTATGTTTCTGTTTCAATCCACTGATGCTCCAGAACCTCAGACTGGATGTTATACAGACAACTGAACCTTCTGTTTAGCAGCACTGTGATAATTTTTACAATTCCCTGAGCTGGCAAATAAGATGCTGACATGATTTTACGCATCTAGTGTTTTGGGAATATTTATTCCCAAAACACTGAATGAGTAAAATCATATCAGTAATGTTTTATTTATTCCCAAAACACTGAATGAGTAAAATCCTCCTTTGTTGCAGTCAAAAGCACACACCTCAGTTTTAGAATAATTAGTATACAGTGGATTCTTTTTGCAAAACAGAGTTGCTAGCAGCCTACTACATAAGCCCACCTGAGTATAAGGGAATACAAAAAAATGTCATCTGCAAAAACAAATGTAGATAGGTTTTTTTTCCTCTATACAGTGGTACCTCGGGTTACATATGCTTCAGGTTACACACGCTTCAAGCTACAGACTCCACAAACTCAGAAATAGTGCTTCAGGTTAAGAACTTTGCTTCAGGGTGAGAACAGAAATCATGCTCCGGCGGTGCGGCGGCAGCAGGAGGCCCCATTAGCTAAAGTGGTGCTTCAGATTAAGAACAGTTTCAGGTTAAGAACGGACCTCCAGAACGAATTAAGTACTTAACCCAAGGTACCACTGTAATAGGGAGGGGGGAGGAACTTGTCACCACTGAGCTCCACAGCAATTTCATAGAATCACAGAGCTATAGATTTGGAAGGGACTCCCATTCCACACACCCCTCTCTGTTGTCTGTCCAGAGAAGCTAGAGTTCCAGCCAGGAAAAAGCACTTAACAGAGGCTGCAATGCAAAGCCAACAAGAGGTGTGGCCTGGAGAAAGTAGGTGTGGTCTGGGGAGGGTCCCAAGGGCCTACATTTGGCCCTTGGCCTGAGGTTCCCCACCCCTGAATTAAAGAGAAATAAGATCTATAACTGCCTATCTTTTAAGCACACATCTATTTTGGCCCATACTAAACTTGAAGCAGGGTAGCTGTGTTCAGCCCACTTTGTTAAACAATAAACCTTAATAAGGCTAGATTAATGCTCCAGTGATTGGAGCAGGGACACAGCCTGCCTGGAACTAAAATTAACAAATAACTAGGATGACAAAACGGAGCAGAGATCAATTTTCTGGCATTTCCCATTGGAGCTCTTTGGCATCTTAAAATAACACAACAGCAAAATGAGAAGTCTCCAGAGAAACTGTTGCTTCTCCAGCGGAAAAGTAGATTTCCCATGCCAAATTTTCTACTGATGGGACGGACTGTCACCATATGATCAGGAATAGAATTTACATGCTTTGTAATGATAGAATGCTGAAAATGCAATTCACCCAGTCCGACTTTGCATGCATCATTGTGGGCCCCACTGACACCATCCCTACCTTCAGCTACAATAACTACTGCAACATCCTGGAAACTGGTTCTACCAGAATCCATCTGCAAGCGACAGGGGTCAATTCATAAACAAGGTTCACTCGAGTAATTTTGGTACCCACAGCAGAACATCCAAATGGAATCCCAACTACTCTGATCTCTGCCATGAATGCGAGTCAGACTCCACCAGGGAACTCCACTGAAATGAATAGGAGCTGCATGTGTGCATGTGTGTGAATGTGTGCCCATGCACACACACGATTTTGGGGGGCATTTTTAAGGGTTTGCATTTGCACACAGCAAATGACTAGGGAATGACGTCCAAGAGTCAGCAAGGGTTTGGGGCTAAAGACTATAAGATTTTTTTCCAGCTCATGTGGATTGTATATGGACCTCACTCAGGAAAGTAACACTTAGCTGGCTAGCACAGACCAGGAGATACCACAAAGGTCATTATAGTGATGGCATTTGCTGAAGAACGTTATTATATTAAAGAAATCCCTGGTCCCTTTCCATCATCTCCATGGCATGCTAGAAAATGCCTCAAAGGCCTGAAAAGTTTTATTATGTTCATTACTCTGTGAATATGGAACAGCCTCTTGTGTTGCTGTGATGATAAGAGATGGATGAGGTGCACACTCCACTTGCATGCGTCAGGCGCAAAGGAGCATGCAATTATCTTTGGCATCACTCTCAGGTGCCGAAGGGATATTTATAAGCGTGCTCTTTTCAGTGAAAGAAAAATACACAAGGCTAAGTTACTTGACAGCTACTTCCTTTTTCTGAAGTGAAGTGGAGAACACAGAACAGGACTTCGCGAGATGTGATTAATTCTTGGCAAGTTCTTTCTTCCTGCATCTATGGTTTTTGTGGTTTCAGCTGACAACTCTAGAATAGATGTTGCAACATTCCATGCTTATGTACATAGGATAATGCAAAACAATGTTTCTGACTGCACCAGACCAAGACAGTTTCCAGTCCTGAAACCTTAAGCTGATTCTAGGTAGAGAGAGAAAAATTAATTTTAATGCAATTTAAATTTAATGCAAGAGCAGTGTCCATCTCACTAAGGGTCAGAGAAAGCAGAGCCTACAATGAACAACTTAAAAGCAATAGTCATTCTCAGAAACAACTGTGTAAATGTGCTTTTCTAGGCCCAAAGTCCATGTGTGCTGCATCTCATTCACTATTTATTTTATAAACCAACGAAATCAAGAGTGAAACCATATTATTAAAACAACTACCGTACTTCCTTCCTATAGCTCTGGTAGCCAAACTACCACACAGTATTGGGAATACACAGTGAGGCTGGCTACAGCCCTAGCCTTAGCAAAGCCCAGGCTGAAGCTGGCAGATTGACTCTGAATTAAGTACCGGTAAGTCTTGTCTCTCACATTTATGTTTACTATATATAATAGCCTGAATTTCTGATCTGGAGCTGATCTGAAAGCTTCTCAGTTCTACTCGCTCAGCCCATTTATCTCTGAATTTGGAAGGCATTTAAAAGGTCTTTATTCACTGCACTTGCTGAGTTGGGCACTGCAACGTTTCTGCAAGACTGCATTTGAAACATCGTTCTCTGTTTTTAATTTACAAGGAAGCAGTGACCATAGAAATCCATTATAGGGAGAGTGAAGATTTTGGGAAGCCGAATTACAATGGCCAAATGCTTTTTGCTCTTTGATGGACTCCAAACCTTTTTTGTAAATGCAGGTTCTTCCACTTTCTGCCGCTTTGGGAGTAGATACAGTGAGGTGCTCATTAGATTGTTCTGGGACGTTGCCATCATTGCCATTAGCTGATGAAGATAGCTGAACTTTTAAAAGATGGAAAGCAGGAGAAAGTAGTTGAACCCTAGAAGTAAATCCCATTATTATGGAGTCACATTACCAATATAGGAATGCCAGGAGGCTTATTCACATACTACAATGAACGCAGGCACAAGCTGTCTCTACATAGGTACAAGTGTTCATGTGAAAGAGTATGCACTTACTGTTGGGTAGAGCTCAACGATTGTGTACACAGGATCATACCACACGTAGTATGGAGCAGCCCTACCTCATGTCAAATAAACAACACCAGTAGGGGGGCCACAAAACACACAGATAGGGCAGAAGACACAAAACAAGCATCAATATCACCATGACCACAAGTTCAGTCCTTGCAACACACCAATGGTTCTACACTCCTCTTTAGCACTTCAGATGATCCTCGCCATCCACCTCTTATCCGGAATGCAAAGCAAGATCATCTTTCCCTGGGATGCCTCCAACTGAGAGCCTTGTGCCCTTTGGCTTATGCCTCCAGCAAGAGCAAGGTTGAAAGACCTGTCTGTGAGAGTGAGAGGAGCCTGGCACTCAAGCACAAAGCCCAGCTGAATACAGTTGCCCATTCTTCTTGCCGCTTCCCTCTGTGCATCCAGCAAGCATTGCTCCAATATGGTTTTTTATATAGTACATACACTACCCACAGCCTAGAATGTTTGGCTATGAGATTCATGCACCATCCTAAACACATTGACCTGGCATTAAGCCCTGGTGATTTAAAATGGATTTACTTCCAAGCAAATTTGTAATGCAAAATTCAGTGCCATAGTCCCTTGACATCAAGGGATTACATCAGTTTTGATCCAAGTACTCAGGTGTGAAGTGGTGTGTAAACTGCAGCCTAAGTCCTTCCCTATGTTCTGTATGACATAAGTGAAACACAAATGACACCTGCCAACTCAGGCTCACACCAGAGGCACCCATCTGCGGAGTGGAAGGCTGAGACCCCCTAATTTTCAAGGAGGGGACTGGGCCCCCAATATTGCAAGCCTGTAGTGGCACCTGCTGGGCCTTCCCATGGCTATGATGGGCACCAATGGGTATACTTGCTGCAGTGGTGGGTCTTGTGGGCCCTTCCCACAGCTGCAGGAAGCCCTGTCAGGCCTCCTGTGGTGTGGCATCTCACTGCACCACGTATGTGATGTCACACGGTAAACTACAGTGCCCAGGGGGTGGGTTATAGTGTATAGGCAGCCTCAGCTGAGAAATTAAGAGCTGCCCACACCAGACAATGTAGAAACAAAGGCCACAACCAAACAATCCACTTAAAGCACATAACTTATCTCAAAGAATCTTGGGAACTGTAGCTCTGTGAGAAGTACACTACAGTTCCCAGGATTCCTTGAGGGTAGCCATGTCCTTGAACTGTATGGTGTGGATGTGACCAAAGTGAATTGGAGATGGCAAAGAAAGAGTTTATTGCTCTTATTTGTCTTCTGTGCATTTCTTATTGGGGGAGAAAGTGCCTAAAATACCACTGATGGTGGGTGGGAAAGTCTGTCTGCATGGGCAAAGACATTTAGCATAAGCTCCCATTAACTAATTACCAGATAACAGGGTTGTATGTGGAGCTGGAACGTTAGAGATGCATGGGGAAGCCAAGTTGTGCTCATTAATCCCATCTCTTTCACAGCTAGAGGCACTTAGCCAAACTTTTTCTTAGAAACGTATTTGTAAGAATAAAGTTCTTTCTGCAACTATATCTGGAAGACTGATTAATTTGTGTCTCTGAATGGTTTGGTAACATATTTGTGTGTCTTTCTCCCTTATTAGTAAAACAGAAAGTGTTAAGGCTTCTTCTCCTACATGAAATGATGAGGCAGAGAGAGAATCAGAGAACTGTAGAGTTGGAAGGGACCCTGAGGATCATCTAGTCCACCCCCTGCAGTGCAGGAATATGCAGCTGTCCCATTTGGGGATCAAACCTGCAACCTTGGCATTATCATCAGCACCATGCTCTAACCAACTGAGCTTTCCAGGTTGGTCTAGGTCAGGTGGTCTAGGCTGCACAGCTGATACACTTCCCTCATCCCCAGTAATGCCCTACAATGCCCAGTCAAGAGCATGGAAAGCTGTGGCCTTTAGAAACCCTTTGATTTATTGATATGGGGCCTGTTTTAACAAATAGTTATGCATATTCATGTCATTCATTCTTGGACTTTCTGAATGCATTCCTGTTATTCCAGCAATGAATCTTGTGAGGAGCGAATCTTCCTGAAGCACCCTCAGCTGAACAAACAGCGAATCCTTCTGCTCAGCTTACTAAGTGCCTTAATACAGTTAAGTATTTGTACCCTAGTAACTTTCCCCCCAAATTATTGACATATAAATTGCTTCTACAATCCTTTCCTTAATCTGCCTCTACAAATATGGTAAATATGGGGAGTGCAGGACCATACATTATTATGGCTTTGCTCGTGACATCATGTCAGATGGCCTGCCCCCAATGGGGAGCCAACATATACAGCTGGATATGCTCCCCTTTCCAAATGCTAATCTCATAGATATTGGGGGTGGGGTTAGCAAGCACAGCCCCCAACCCCCTTAACAAGTTTAGTGCATATGAGAAAGCAGCTTGTGGGAAGGAACCACTTCACCACAGGCTCTAGCATTTGCCATTTGCCAGGCACTCTAGCTGTTCAATGGTTTTGTTGGGCAGATAGAGTTACAGTAGTAGATACATAGTCCTACTTGCTCCTTCAATGCAGCACACCTACCCTGGGATATGGCCTGGTGTGGGCTTCAGCTAATTCCTGCCCCCCCTTTTTTCTTTTTCTTTTTTTGCAGGACTGGGAAGGAGAGATACATGCAGTTTAAGATGCAGATACAACTGGTTTATATAATGGTGGGTATTGTGAATTCCCCACACACACACACACCTCCAAAAAGAGTGCTGAAATTGATGTCTTTTGCTCACTCCCACAATTTAATCTTTGCAGATGCAGTGGTACCTCAGGTTACAGATGCTTCAGGCTACAGACTCCGCTAACCCAGAAATAGTGCTTTAGGTTAAGAACTTTGCTTCAGGATGAGAACAGAAATTGTGCTCCAGTGGCGTGGCGGCAGCAGGAGGCCCCATTAGCTAAAGTGGTACCTCAGGTTAAGAACAGTTTCAGGTTAAGAACGGACCTCCAGAACAAATTAAGTACTTAACCTGAGGTACCACTGTACTTGGACAACCGGAAAAGTGAACAGCTGACAAATACAACGGCCTCCAGCCCAAAGAAATTTCACTGAGCGCAAATGTGCTCCCCTACATCTATGTGTTCCCTCATTGGCATCTCAAATTCTTGGCACTCCTTCTCAGATTATGCACTGCCCCAGGAAAACATTTGGAAACCCTCTGCAGGAAGCAGAGATATTGTAGGCAACTGCTGCGTTTGCAAGGCAGTCAAAGGCTGTGTAGTGCAACCTTTTACTTGTGTGGCTGGATGACGAATAGCAGGTAAAAAGCTCAGAAAAGTTAAGCAGGAGGAATCAGCTGGAAGAGGAGAAGAAAGGTAATCACAGGCAAGCAGAGCGATCACCACTACCCCTCCGGACCTGCCAGCAACTTGCAGGAGCATATGTCCAGGCTAAAAAGAAAGAATCAGTCTCAAGAAATGGAGGAAGGTAAATGTTGTCAACACATTGCCTCTGGATACATTTCTACAGTAGCTTCACGAAGGGGAAAAACACTGAAAACAATTATCTCAAAATTCTCTTCAATTTCATCCATTATGCAACAATTCTTGGGATTTGTCAGAATGACCTAGGAGAAAAGAGAACTTTTAGAACAGATTTCCGTGTTGTCCTGACCTAGGAAAAAAATGCCCTGGAATCAGGAAGAAACTCCTGAGCCTCTCTGAGATAACTGTCAAGGCCCACGGATGCTTTCATAGGAATATATCCGTGCTAAATTATTGTGGTACTGATTTAGCATTCTTGAAAATACAAAGGAAACAAGTGTGCCATTTTCTGGAAGAGAACTTGGCATTTAGAGGAAATTGATCTTGTGACCCGTTGTTATATTTTACCATCTAATGAAGGTATATAACTAGTAAAACTGCTAGATGCTTGGAATGAGTTGTTCCTGGCTAAAGATAGAAATTCAGTGGAGGAAGGAGGAGGAATTTAATCCTCTGTAGAGAAGCAGCTACACTGCTATCAAATAAAGCCATTATTTGCCGTTCTTTAGAAACTCTTCTTTCACAATGTGATCTTATCAGTACCTTGATATTCAGGCTGTTCAGGTAAAGGTGAAGTTAAATAATTGGTTGCTCATTAAAAGAGTTAATTAAACCAGCTCTCATTTGAAACAATGTTTTCTCCACCAGATCCCTAGCCTCCAGGATCTGAAGATTCAGTTAACTCTTCACTGCCCACCTTCAAAATCTACTTGTGGATTTGCTCTGATTTTACACCAGTTGGATCTTCTCCTAGACTGTCCTACAGATAATTAACCACCTGTGCAGCAGAGAATCACATCGACCATCTTGTCTGTGGAGGAGACAACTGTTGAACATGAGGGTAGTTGCCATCAAGACTCAGACACACAAAATTGCTTAATGCTATCTTATTCACCTAGGCCTTCCCTGCAGTGTGACCCAGCCATGTTGTCCATACTACTGAAGATGCTTCACTATTTTTCTATATTTTATTTTGCATACACTTACACGTCTTAAAAAGTCCACTGCTCTGGTGTCTTATATGTCAAGCAGTATAGAAGTTCCTACAAATAAAGAGTGATTTGGCACTTGCATAAAAGATAACTATGATAAAAACAAAACATTAGACCATGGCACTTTCATTCTTAAGAGGTCCTGCAGTCTATTGGAGAGAAATAATACAGGGATATATTTGGCCCTTGACTGTTCAGTTGCCTCTGTATAAGCTTTAAAAAACAAACCCTCAATAACAATTTATTCTCAGAAAAACCACATTTATTTAAATTATCAGTCTTTAGGATTTCCATCTCATTGTAATAGATTCTGTTGCATGAATTCATTATCAAGATTTTCAAAAGGAAAGTAGTTCCTTCACTTCACAAGTTTTGAAATTGCACATATTTTATGAAAAAATGTAACCTAGTGAGCATAATCTCCTGATAGAGAGATGACTTCCCTACTTTACTATGAAATAACCTACCTAGAAGTTAATTTAGAGGCATGTGAGAAACATAAACACAGATACTTGTCTGGAAACAAACAATCATAAAAGATCCAGCTCTGACTCCTTGGTGTTCAAATACTAAACTGTAGATTATAAAGAAGAAGTCTGGAGACATTACCATCACCAAATCAATTATCATTGATGAGTAAGGTTCTCCATAAGGTTTTGTGTCAAATGATTTTGGGTCTGGCAAAGTTGTTTACAGAGGATACACATTTAAATTTAATAAGGGGAGAAATGAGAAATGAGTACCATTCTTCTTGGACAACCAAGTGCATCATTTTTAGCTCCACCTCAGAACAGTAAATAATGGGTTAGCAGCCACTTGGAAATTCCTTCTTGGAACATTATTGGCTGAAATACCTGCTACCCTGAGGAGAATTTTTCAGCATTCCATAAGAAATATGATACCCGTCTCCCAGAAATCTGGACTACAAATTGTGAAGATGACAAAAAATATCTAAAGTAAGGTAGATAAGTTGGCCAGTTTTTAAGTGGAGATCTGCAGGTGAGCTCACCCTTTTGGCCAACAGAAAGGTTAGTACTTCTTATTAAGAGATTGGGCTAGAAACCACTTATGGTGATTTTAAAAATGGTATTCTTGCTGATATTAATAAATATTTATATTCTGTCAAGAATTCAAACTGGCATACCATAATCATCTGGAATGGTTTGTGTTCTGTAATTGAGCTTTTGGAGACCTGATGTGTTGGCTCCATTGTCAGTAGGGAAATTAATGACAGTATTGGCGGAAATGCTAACAAAATGGCAAGACTTTTGCATATGGAAGGAGAAGGGTCTGGCTGGATCATAATAGGAGCATAGTCTTTAATTGAAACTTAAAACCAGTAAATTGCCCTTTATATTCTTATGCTTCATTGTCCTTATATTTTATTGTCCCTATATTTTGTCACCCTTTGTTGTTTTCATTCCTGTTTGTATCCACATTGAACTGCACAAGAAAAGGGAGAGGGAATAGAATTATTTCAAATAAACAATGGCTAATGCTCATAGGAGTGCTGTGGGCATTTTATTTACATTCCTGTCTCTGGATTATACTTGTATTCCCTTGCCAGGTGGAAGATACATTTATTAACTTTGATGTGCTTCTGCTTTTCTACTTCTGCATGAGTTCAGTGATCACCAGCTGGCAAAAGTTATTCCAGAATTTTTCTCATGTGACAGGTTTAGCGATTGCTGGCTTTAGGTGTCTTAGACGGGATGGTGCTTTTGCAGAAGAAATTAAGGATTGCTTGCTGACAGAGTCTCTTTTAAATCTGCAGGACTCTCTTTTAAACCTCAAGAAGCCATCTCCCAGTATCCGACTATTGTATCACAAAACATCCCAGCCCAAACCTCAACACCTGAATTGCAGAATGTTGTTTGATATGATCATGAGAGCTAAAAGAAAAGGTCATCAGAAACACAAAGACGGTGAAAACTGACTCCTTTGACTCTGCAGTAAAAGAACGTAGACTTGTCAAAGAAATGCACAGCAACAACAACAACCCTCCACAACTTCTGTTCCCTAGAAGTCAACAAGTGGTGAAACAGGCAAGGCATCCTTTTAACCAAAGGAGCTTCTTCCACTAGGTGGGGAGCGAAGCCAACTACCCAGACCAATACCCAGCCTTCAATAGTGTGATGAACCTGAATTTTTCAGAATAAGAGCTTAAAGTTCATTTAAGGAAACCAAGGAAAAAAACGAGCACATTCACCATAACAATTGCCCCTGTCTGCTGGTCTTCTTGCATATGCATTCTGGGAAGTGAGGGATAACTTCTTCATCTCATGAAAATCTTCACATATTCTGGGTTGTATCCAACCATGTCTTCCTGTCCATGCAAGGCCTTCTGCTTGTACAATGGAACTTCCCCTCTCACTCCTCCCCTCCCAACTCCTAAAATTTGTTCTAGGGGTTCTCCTAACATAGAGCAGATTTTGTGGGGAGAGAAGACAGATGGGAATTTCCTTTGAGCAAACAGAAATCCTTGTGCAAATGGAACAGCTCCATTGGATAAAACCCTCCATTATATGTAGAGTTACCACTATGTCAAAATAATAATACTGTAATCTCAGGAGTGATACAACAGGAATGTACATTAGCCAAGCAGTGCAATTAGCAGCACATTGATGGCTTTAAAAAAAAAATCATAACACTCACTCCAGTATTTTTCCTGACTCAGAGTCTCCAGTGGGTTGTTTGGTACGGCTTATTTCCCCAAATCAACCACAGAAAGAGGAGCAGCCTTTGAATTCTGAAGACTGAAGTGAGAAAGCAGATGGCAAAAAGAAAGCAAGAAAGAGCAGACATCCAAGCTCCAAAAGGTTTATGTCATGGTCTGTAAGCACTGGAAAGAACTTGGTGTCTGTGTATAATTTACCCTGAGAAGCAGGCAGCCGGCCAAACCTTCTACTCCCCTGTTCTCTTTGTTCTCAGGAATTCTGGATTGTTCCAGGCATCTGTCGCAATCCATCTCCTTTTTATCTCTGCATTCTACATTTTTTAAATGCTGGAACTTGTGACTGGTTAGTTCATCCCAACTCAACATGAGATACAAAGTCAAGTCTAATTATGGTTGTGACATTTTAAAATTCCATCACCGGCAACTCACAATTTGTGCAGGGGTTATGTTCCAAGACACTGTGCATTTAACTGAAATCATGTATATTTGAAACACCATTGAAAAAGCATGCAAACACCCCGTTCCACCCGGCCCCCGCCACATTCCACCCCTTTTTGTAACATTTTTGTGATGTTTCCGGGTCGCTTCCAGGTTCAACGCAATGTGCATGTGTGCAGTCATGCACATATCAGATCCCGTACCACAGCTAAGCCATCCTGGGAGGTAGAATGGAGTTCTTATACTGACAAGCTCTGGTCCTCAGGCCTCTTTGTCTACCAATGCTTACCAAGGAAAGTTAGTCACTGGCCACGGGCTTGTTAAGTTTCCGAATGGAAGGCAGCATACATATTACAATAGTCTAGCAATTTGTGCACCTTACGTTTTACAAATGATTGAGATCCACAACTCCTATCCCCTTTTCCCAAGAGTATCAGAAACTGTTTGCAAAAATGAATAGAGTATTCATTTAGGATGGCAACATCCAAAGCCATCAGCTTTCATCTTGCTAAACCACCAGGTTCCTCTTCCTTGTTTTCCCATTTCTGCCCTTCAAATGCCCATGGGAATACTCCAAGTTAACGTGCAAGATACCATACCACTCAGCCTACAGCCCCCTTTTGTTGAAAACGTTAAAGAGAAATTTAGCAGCATTTAAACAGTAAAAATCAGCTTAAATACACCGTGCCGAAATACGAGCTAAATAATAATTAACTCCAGCAGAACAAGTAGCTAAGTTGTTACCACCAACATCCATGGTTGAAAGTCTTCCAGTTTGCAGCAGAGACCCCCAGAGGGAAAAACCAGCAAGCAATTCCTGAAGCTTACAACTTTAAGCATTGGCCAGGTTGTCTGTGATGGTCTGTAGCATTTCTCTTCAAGCAGCTATTGGCTTTGTTTCTGTTGCTGGCAATTTTGTTTGCTTCAAGGTCTGGAAATCATAGATTAGAGCTGTAAAATATCAGCATAGTCCAGGAAAGAGAGCTGATTTACAAAACCAATTTTGCATGCCATTTAACAGATGCTCTTGTGAATGTCTTGATGGATCACACCGCCATGGGACAGGGAATTTACATAGTCTCAATCCCTGCCCCCACACCCCTGAAACTTCCTCTCTGATTAACTACAATTGGTCCCCACAGTAAGTAGTTTTAAGATACAAGTACAGACTTCTTTGTATTTCACCAGGTATTTGTTTGACGAGCCCCACCACCAAATTTTACCAATTGGATACTCTGTTTGCATATTTATATATTGTAAGCCATCTTGGGATTCACACTGAAAGAAAGGTAGGATACAAGGTGGCTTCTCTACCTGAAAACAGTTGCATGGCATGAAATTACTGGCCTAAAACCACAACTTATTTTTGTAAATCTCCTTGTTTCACAACCCCCTTCTGCCCTGAAGGCATTCTTACTCACTTTACCAGGTGGTTTAGCCTTTAATGTGGAACCTCATTAAATAAATTATCCTTAACTTTGTTGAAAAACAAGTGAGCTTCATAACGACAATATTATGACAATTGCAACTGAGGCATGCAACCGAGGGTGAAATTCAGTGTAGTGCTAAGGAGCTCGTTCCCTCAGAGCAAGCAGTTTGGCTTGACTGACAAAATGATCTCCATTCTCCTCCCCCCGCACACTGTTCTGGGGGTTCTCCTGACTATCCAAAGGAGTTTCAGGGCAGGCATGGTGGGGGAGGAGAGAGTGGAAGGTCCTATTGAGCTAAAAGGGGGCTTTGCACTGGCTTCTGCTAACCAGAGGTGGCTCTAAAGGGAACACGATCAGTGTGGTTGCACCAGGCATGGAGCTTCTGGGGCAATGCCATTATTACTCCAATGGAAGAAGAGAGGCAGGGAAGTGCTGGATTATGGTGTTGTACAGGGCACCACTGAAAGTTAAGATGCCAAGGTCCGCTACTGTGCTAACAGAACTAGGTGGTTAAATCTGGCCTTCAACGTTTCAGTAATGTGTGCTTCCACTCAGGGTTTCAGCCAGCCATGTCTTCTTCTAGGATATTCCATACAAACATAGTTTTACAACCTCCCACACCAAGTTGCTCAGCATTCCATGGTCACTGAGCGTGTTCATGTCAAGAAAAACATTTCAACATGTCAAGCCCTAAAGAGGAAGGTTTGCCTATTTACCAATGTAACAATGGGTAATTTGAATCCATCCCTCAGTGTCTTAATTATATATTCAAAGAAGTACTGTTGATGAAAGGACAGAACAGGATTTTATTTTTTATTTTAGTTTACATTTCCTAAGGAGACATTACCAATCTGCTAACAACCACCCAATGAATAATATTCAAGGCACCATGGAAAGCCAGCAGAAATCGAATATGCCAATAATATGTGCTGAAACTGTATCCTGGAGAATGCAACTGAATAATAGCTTTGCCATCAAATGACATACACCAACTAAATTATCTTTACAGATGGTGAGCCAATGTTAGCGACTCATTTATTCTACAGTTTTCCCATCAGGGATTCAATAAAGTTTGTTTTCCAGACATCTCTGGCCTCTAAATAGATTTTTTTTTTTATCCATGCACGTGTCACAAACCTTATTTAGAGCAGAACGTAAAAAGTTAGAAAGATTGTACAAGTCTCCTGACTTGAGTAGAAGGAAAATTAATTTCAATATTATCTACTACATAGTTTATTTTTTCACTATGCATTTGGGCACCTCTTAAGATTTCATAACCAAATTTTGCATGTTGGTTCCTGATGTCAATGAGCAAGCTTTGTCTATGTTTGTCTACAGTTGGGTGCCCTTTTGAATCAAGATGGTGGACCAGATCTTTCAAAACTGCACAGATTTGAGGGTGGGGCCTTCTTAGAATACCTGAGCAATGCTGGGTATGAAGCTCCAAGTATAAATAATTTAGGAAGGGTGCAAAATTAATCCAAGCTTCCTAACGATAATTTTAAAAAAACCTGAGGTCTACCTAGCTAAAAAGAGATAACTAGTTACAGGTAGAGCCTGGTACCCACATCACTTCAACTGTGAGGGAATATTATACATACATCACCTCACATAGTCTAGTTACCCTTTGTGTTTCCTCCATTCTTCATCCTTCATGTCTCATCTGGTCTTAGAAGCTGATGGATTTTCATGAGAACTTTTTGATAAATATTGCAAACTGGATGTGGAAAGGTAGAAAATGGAACTTTAATGGAAATATTAGAAACAGGGAGAAATGAGGTTTGTGGAACGCTCTCCCCAGGGAGGCTTGCCTGGTATCTTCATTATATATCTTTAAGTGCCAGGCAAAAACATTTCTCTTCAACCAGGTGTTTGACTGATTAACATTCTACGGCTTTTTTAATGTGTTTAAATACGGCTTATGGGAGGAAGGTTATTGGTTTGTTCTTGTTTTATTATGTATTTTGTATTCTCATTTTGCATTTTTATATTGTGAATGGCTCTGGGATCTTCAGATGAAGGGCGTTGTACAAATCTAATTAATAATAATAATATATGGTAAATCAAAATCGACATATTCACTCATCTCTACTTTGGAACTATCAAGTCATTCTATAAAGTGTAGCCCTTGTTTTGCTGCTTTAATGTCCTAGCTTTTGTATGCTGTGATAATACAGTACTATCTCTGTACAATGGCCAAACAAATGATCTGATATTGAACTGGACGCTAATAGCCACAGATCCCACTCATCCTCGAAGATACATAGTCATGGCCTTATTCATGCACCATGTGTCTCATTACAAAGCATAAGGTTTCTAGCCACGTCTCAATATTTTATTGCCTCTGTTTATCATCCCCATTCCGAGAGTGTTTGGCTGCTTCAGATTCTGCTTACTGATTAAATATTGTGTAGAAAAACAATAGAATTTCTTCTATTTTCTACTTTTCACATTCATTAAAAAGCCCATTCTGCAGCCAGAAGATACAGCATTTTCTAACAGCTTCACAGCACAATAAATGACCACAAGATGTGTTGATGGTTGCTGAATTAGATTGCTTTAAAAAGGTGTTAGACCAATTGGTAGAGGCTCAGTACCCATTTGCCATGATAGCTAAACAGAATATCCTTCAGATAAACAGCGTGCCACTGATCTCCACTTGCTGCAGAAAGTTGTGCCTCTATGTGCTGCTTCCTGGAAATAATCTGGTTGGCCACCATGGAAAACAGGATGCTAGAGTAGATGGACTGTTAGTGTTGGGATGTGAATAGATGCTAGGAGAAGATATATTGTGTTGTTTTTTTCTAAAAAAATGTTTAGGGGTACTCTCATTTTCCTACTCATATTGAAATATTGCCCCTCAATGAGGCCAAACTTAGATTCACAAATTGTTTAAGGTAGGGTTACCAGACGTCCCCTTTTCCCGGGAACTATTCCCCGATTTGTGAATAAGTCCCTGGACAAATTCCATCCCCAGATTTCATCTAAATGTCACCAGGAAACGCACCAGTGGTAGTCTCAGCAGCCCAGAGCAGTTGGCTCTGGCTGGCTTCAGGAGCTGCTCGTCCCCATATGATGGTGGTGCAGGGGCTCTAAGATGCAGCTTCCAGGTTGCCTCCACCTTCCCTGACCCCAGCAACTAAGCTGCGAAGGGAGGCTTCATGCAGCCTATCGGAGCAGCCTCCCAACTCCTACTTGTGTGCAAGCAGGAGCAGGGCAGGGATCCCTCAGCTGGGAAGGGAGGCTTCCCATTGCCTGAGAGATCCCTGTCCCCTCCTGCTTGCACGCAAGCTCTGATAGGCAATGTGAAGCCTCCCTTCACACCTGAGAGATCCCCGCCCCGCTCCTGCTTGCACGCAAGTAGGAATGGGATTGGAGCTGCTCCAATGGGAAGGGAGGCATTGTGCTGCCCGAGCCTCGCCTCCGCTGGTCTTGGCCCTCCTTCTCCACCTTCCATGCCTGATCCACCATGCACCACTTCTCCACCACCACCACCGAAGAACCAACAACTCAGGCTGCCGAGGCTCATGGAGAAGGAAGATAGAAGCCTCGGAGGAAGGGGAAACGTGGCAGTTGAGGTCAGGGTGGCGGCCGCCCCTCTGCCACCGCCATCACTGCAGCATCAACATCCCGAAAGTGTACAGTGGTACCTCACAAACCGAATGCCTTGCAAGACGAAAAACGCGCAAGACGAAAGAGTTTTCCGGTTTTTGAGTCGTTCCGCAAGACGAAATTCCCTATGGGTTTGCTTTGCAAGACAAAATGTCTTGTGAGTTCTTGCGAGTTTGTTTCCTTTTTCTTTAAGCTGCTAAGCCGTTAATAGCCACTAAGCCGCTAAGCCGTTAATAGCCGCTAAGCCACTAAGCTGCTAATAGCCGCTAAGCCACTAAGTGGCTAATAGCCGTGCTTCGCAAGACGAAAAAACCGCAAGACAAAGAGACTCGCAGAACGGATTAATTTTGTCTTGCGAGGCACCACTGTAGTATGTATGTATGCATGTATGTATTTAAAGTGTCCCCGGATTCACTGAAAAAAATCTGGTAACCTTAGTTTAGAGGTATGGGTACCCCTGCGTACCCCCATGAAAAAAGCACTGGATATATTTATTAGATATTATCCTTCCTTGCTCATGTTTGTGAGTTCAGCAGAGTGCGTCCCTTTGCAGCTTAAAAGAAAGCTTAGATTAGCTTTAGGCTTTAGGTTTAAGTATTTCAGGATGTTTTAAGGCAGATTGTTATTTTAAGGCGAAGAAAAGGGGGAAATACCAGGAAAATCCAAACACACACAAACAGTCCTGCAAAAGGCAAAAATAACATTGACTCACTCAGAATACTTGTTGAAGAGTAACAAATACAGCAGCTTTGTTCAGGCAGGCTTAAAATGGTAATTCATTTATGAAGACCTACTTAATTCTAGTTTAAAATGTAGTCTGAGCATGGAGTTCAGACTTAGATGTTCTCACATTGCTGGCAGAGCGGAAAGAGATGGAAAGAGGAAGAAGGTGTTCCTAGGTAGGGAGGAGAATATATGGCTGCACCCTTTTCCTGTCAGGAACAGTGGGAGTGTCTCTCACAGAGTTCTCTCCAGCAAGTTTACAGGGAAACTCTGAGCTTCATCTCCTATCACGTGCCTATCAGCAAAACATGAATTATTAGTTTGACTGCATTTTAAACATCCCACTATTGGGACTCTTGTCTTCTTTGAATATAAATGGAGAAGGATCTTTTCTACTAAATTATTTTTAAAACAAAAAACCCCCAAGAAACAACCACCTATCGTGGTGCAGATGGGACTGTGAAAAACTGGTGTCACTTAACAACACACGTTGAACTTACCGCAAGCATCTCATCATGCTTCCAGTACTGAAATGGAACACCCACACAGAGCACATTCTGTGCGGTATAAATGTCTCTAGCTAGTAGCCTCTGCATTGCTCTTCAAAGCGTTAATTGAAATAGGCTTTTGCATTTGCACGGATAGATCTATACAAACATTAGATCTGAGTGTGTTGCTTCCATTGGCGCATTATAATTTCTTCTTAGTGTATCTTCGTTCACATCTGCCTTTCCCAGAGAACTTAATGAGGTTGCTGGGCTATCGGTTTGGATGTTGGAATGAATGGCTTCTTAATAGGATCATTAAAACTGTTACATGCACCCTCCCTCTCCTCTTTCCCAAACCTCCCCCCACCTGTACTCATGGTCCTTAATCTCCCAATTTGTTCTTCTCTAAATAAATTCATCAAAATTAGTTCAAAGCAGAAACAGATATAATTATTTTAATTGCTGAGACAAGCATCTCTTGCCTTTTAACCCTCATTCCTCAGCTAATAAGAGATGGGATGAATCAGGGAGGAAGGAAAATATAGAACCGGCTTGGTAGTTAGTGCTACTGACATGGAAATTTCAGCACTTCCATTAAGACTTGATTAGAAGAGGCATATTCTATTGAAATTCTGTCAGTGTGTAGATGCTTTTTTTATTTACTATGTTAATGGGGTAGAAAGATGGCAGGGAAGATGGAAAATGCTGTCTGTGGTGTTATCTCTTGCTGCAAAACCTTTACAAATATGTAGGTTTTCCATCAATTAACACTGCAGACAACAGTGATGTTCCATCAGTGTCTTGATCTGGTTCTCAGAGCTTCTGTTTCTAGGATTTAAAACAAACAAACAGGAAAAAAGATGACTGGCAAATATACTCCCTTTTGTACATGAAATAGTTCCTCAGTTTCTGTCTGTGGTACCCAGGGGAAAAGGGGCAAATTGCTTGTGTATCCTCACCTCAGAGACTTGAGCCATTGCAGTAGATGAGCTTCAGTGTTAGCCGATTGTCCCTTTGGTAGTATCTTCCATCTGAGTCCATGACAACATCTATGTGAGTTGCTCCTCATTAAGCTGTGGAAGTGTGCATTGCACTTCCTGAACACTGCATTTTTGTTTGAATTAGAGCATACTATTCTTGTGCGCCACCTCAATCTCCAAGTGGTGCAAGATTCCAGGTACTCGCCCAGGGTTCATGTTTCCTGTTGGAAAAAAGGCATAGCAGAGACTGTGGTGTCTTTATGATATTTGATTTATTTATTCATATATACAACCTGAGCCTATGATGGAGGGTTTCATAGCATTGGCACCCCATGAGGGTCTTGCTTCTCCCATAGCTGCAACCTTGAATGCAAACAGAAATCCACCATCGTGCTCTGACTCTCTATCCAGTTTGCCACCACCAGCCTGCAACCTTTTTAATTTAGGTCATTTCACAGCCAACACCAAATATTCTAATTCAAACTTTGTCTTCTATCTCTGAGCTGGAGAAGGGGCCCCACCCAGCTGTCCACCACAGAGTCCACTCTCCTTGGCTTTCTTAAATGGCCAATTACATTGTCTTTGTTTTCTAAATGGCTTATCTCCCAGATGCTTACCTTATCAGGAAACTGTCCTGGCTTATATTTGAACCCTTGCTGGATCCAGAGGTTCAAGAGGCTTGGTTAAATTCTAGCACTTACTGGATCTGGTAATTTAGAGGAGTCTGGCACCCCCAAACTCCTAACACATTTTTAAAAAAATGCTTCTTTGGTTCATGAAATTGTCAACATCATGTTAATCATAAAAATGTTGATTTCTCTCTCTTGCCATAATATTGGTCTTTGGTGACATATTTTAGTGTTAAGACTATGCGAAGTTTGTGCTTATGAGCCTATTCAGAATCTCTTTCTGGGAAGTAAACAAAGGATAACTTCTATGCATTTGAGAAGATTTTCATGCAGGCATGGACTCTAGCACTTTTCCATTTCAAGAATCACCCACATTCAACATGCTTTAAATACTGTCACATCCCATGCATGGTTAGGTAACAGTATGTAAAACATATGTATGCAGGCCAACAGTTGCAGAGTAGCAAATTTAGTTTGCATTCCCTACACATGGTTACATTCCTGTCTGCCACTTGAAACATCCCTGTGTCCCCAATTTCAAGCCAATTCAAGTGTAGGAAGGGTGAAACAGAATTCCCACAGCAGCGCAATGTTCTGCCATCTGTCTTTTGGCTTGCTCTGAAGTGTTGGCTGTTGTTGTGAGGCAGGCCTCATTTGAAGCAGGGAGGCCTTCGTTTTCAGACTTCCCTAATGCCAGATTGTGTGTACAAAATGACAGCCCTGTCTTGAGGGTGCTGGTACCCACCACGAGTGTTGTGCACGCATATGTTATTATACACCTGTGATTCAACTTCCTAAGCCAGCTTTTCAGGACAAAGAAAAGCCCAACTGTGGAAAACACAGAATGCTGGCATCCGTATCTTGAACATGATTGTGCAAAGGTAAAGGCAAACTGTCAGAGGTTGGCTACAACACAGAACTTTGCCTTGTTGCTGAGAACACTTTGTCCACCTGTGATGACATAAACCAGCACAAAAATGGCTTGCTTAGAATTTAAAAATAGGATTACTGCATAGTCTCATTGCCAAGGGGTGAGCCTATTTTTGAAAATAAACAGAGACTGAGATGCAAAACAAAACAACTACTCCTGCTCCCACTGTTCGCTTTACTGAGCACACGTGGCCCTCTGGCCTGTCGTAGGAGGTGAACAGTAGCACATCCCTCCATATTATGTGCTATCCACAAAGCCTTGCATTTATTTCTCACATAAGAACATGCTGTCTTTTACCACATCTGGTTCTCATCTGAATTCTGAGGCACAGACTGATAATCATACCAGCTGGTTGGCTTGTCAATACAAAAGCGTAAAAGAAATCACTGGCTAGAGGCACTCATTCCAGGAGCTACTGAACTTGATCAGCTGCTGTTTATTAACTCATCATCTGCACTGTATGTATATAAACACATTTACAACTGTAAATACAATTACAGCTGTAAATACACTATAAGCGATATAATTTAAAGAGCAAGCATAAAGACACCATGGGAGGGATTCAACATAAGACCATGGAAATTGTTCTGTCAGTGCATTTTTTTAAGCTAACCAGTCAGAACAATCCTCTTTCCTTCCCCATGCACTGTTCTAGAAGTTCTTCCAACCCCCACCCAGACCCCAAGCCAAATTCAGGGAGGCAGTGGGTCAAAGCCCCACTGTGCTAGCAGAAGATCTTGCACTGACCTCTTGGGACTCATTAGTTGAATCCCACCCCATATAGCTATCGGATAACCCACCTGTGGAGCACATCTAAGCTATGGGGGACATTTAGATCAGGAAAACAGCAACATTTACTCAGCTTTCCAACTCCTCTGCAAATCTCATCATGGATTTTGTTTGTCTCTCAGGTGCTCAAAGTGCAAGCAAACTCTGCTCAGGGATCACAGCAGTACCTGTGGTGCCCTTCTCCCAAGTCTCCTCGTGTGCTTGAGGAGAATCAGAAAAGGAGCATTGCCCCTGTAAAGAATGCAACACCCTAAAAAGTTAATAGCTTATCTTGGTTCCTCATCCCTAACCAATCATCCAGTAGCCGAAATGAACTAGTGTGCTTGAACAAAGTTCATTGAATTAGTTCACAAAATTTCCAAATAGCACCTGAAAGTAGTTCCCATAATTGCCAGGTGAACGAAGTGTAAATTAAGCTCATTTTGGGATAGACCTTTGAACAATTTGTAGTTCGTCTTCATATTCACACACATGTCACCCCAGCAGGGAGCCTGAATGCTTAACTTTCTTTTCTTTAAAAAGTGAGTCAGTTGGACATATAAAAAGAAAGTTATAAAGCAAACAGTAGAGGCAACATTCTAAGGCTTATTAGGCAGATATGCAGGTGCTGCCGATGCTAAGGTCGCTTAGCCACTTAATCACTGTTGCCAAGCAATCAGAAGGAAGAAATGTGAGGCGTTTCCTGAATCTTCCCTGCTGAAAAGATACATTTTTTTCCCAACAGGAGCAGCTTGCAGTGATAAATACAAGTACTGGAACAAAGGAAATGATGCCTCTAACAGCTGTGAGGCAGACAAAATTTAAACAGGGTAAGCCTCAGTTGTTGACATTCTTAATTTCTTGTGTGTGGTCCTGATTGGATCCCATACAGCAGCTAATAACATTCAGAATGCCGGGGAGAAATTACTGAGAATAAACCTTTCTATGAACTTTTTAAAAAAATGTCATTTTGATGACCTTGAGCAGAACTAGTTAACTTTCTTAAAGTACAGACTTTTAACTGGAACTAATTCATTTTTGGAAGGGATAAATTTTAACCAGCTCCTTTTAAAAATGTACTTTCCAAGTAAAGCAATCACCTCTTCAAGCCAAATTCACATAAAGTGTTTAATTGAAAGGTAAAGGGACACAAAGGAAATAAAAGTGCACCCAGGCACCTGCTATAGAATTCCTTACAGGCACTCTAATCTTCTTAGCAGTGTGTGGCACTTGCCTCCCCCTCAACTTCTAGACAAAGGGACCACCAATTTCCTGCCATTTTGTCTTAGAACAATTCAGGTACCCCAGTTCTCCACATACGCCTTCCATCTCAAGTTGATCATAAGAATCTCTGCTAAAATGGTTTGCCTAGACAGGGAAGATACGGGAGAGCTTAAGTTTCTTCTTTTTTCATGTTGGCTGCCCCAAACTGACAGAGGATGGTTTTTAGGCGGAAAGAATGAATTGGGTAGAGAGAAATGTTAGCTGGAGAGAAGTTCTTCATCTGCCAATGTCCGTGTAAGGATATTTGGAGGCTTAGGGACTCCTTCATGTACCACAGACACATGGATTGCATCATGAGTGCATTTAACAACAACACCTTGCTAGAATTGCCATCATTTCACTGGTCTGTGCTCCTGGGCTTTAAAGCAACTTCTGCAGCCCGGTAGTAGCCCTAGATCTTGTTATCTCCCCTGAAATCTGTTTGCTCACAGTCACTGAAATTTATAGTGGTACCGTTGGTGCCAACTTATTTAATGCTACTGATCCAGTTTGCTAAAGCGTCTTGTGATTATTTTTGTGACCATTTTAAAGGAAGCGTAATCACGGATAGTTATGTTTCAGGACTAAAAGAGGGCAAATTGAAACTTTTCTATCAGAAAGAGAAAGGCCACTAACATAAGGTGTGTGCATATGTGCACCTGCATGAGCAAAGTGGGGGGGGGGAGTAACTAGGTAGTTATTAACCTGAAGAGTAGCAGTTAAGGAGCAATTTATATACCGCCTCTTAAGTGACAAGTGTAATTATGGTCCACTCAGGTTACATATAGGATAATAATTGCTTTCAGCTGAGCTGCACTTTGTAATTCACTGGAGAACAGTTCTAATGGATAAAACAGGGCAGGATATTTCTACCTTGGAGGTTTGTAATTGGCACGGAAGTATTGCAAAGACACTGGAGGATGACAGCTTTGTAGATGAAGAAGCCACCTCTGATTGACAGTGCCACACAGAAGCTTTGTGACCACCCATCAAGTCTAGATGGGTGAAAGAGAGCTAGATCACTCTGTTGTTTGAGGCTCCTGCATAAGGCTGATGGGTGGAGTGGGATTTTGTTTGCTCCTCACTTAAAAAACAAACAAGCGTAAAGGTCAGCATGAACAGTTTCTTAAAGCTCATCCATGTGAGGGCTTTAGGTGTTGATGGGTGAGCTTTTAGGGCACACCCGGCTGTGAAATGTACCTGCACTCAGGGAGAGAAGAGGGGTGATTATTCCATCTGGCAGGGAGGAATACTTGTGCCGATCAAACCATTATAATAGCACAGATGTTCAATTCCAACCCGTGGCTGCATCCCTTTAAAGCAGTTACGGAGGGGATTGCATTTAGGCAGCAGATAACAAAAAGTAATGCTGTACTGCAAATATTTGATACCCCTGGTTTCTCCCCAAAGGAGATGCAGTTTACGTGAATGTACTCCCTCTTTCTTCCTCCCCTCATCATTCTATTAGAAATCCTTGGTGCCATTCCACAGCCAACCCTCTGGTGCAAACAGCCATCATCATCACTTTCATTCAATCAGATCTTAAACACGGGCTACGCATGTACTATAACATTAAAGCACATTTGAAGCGCATTCTTTTACTTGAAGGATTCTGGGCACAGTAGTTTGTTAAACGTTGCCGGGAGGGGTAAATCCATGAGGGGTAAGCTACAGTGCCCAGAATTATTTGAAAGACAGAATGAGTTTAGAATGTACTTTGCAGTTGTAGTGTGTACACCACCTAAGGGCATTACAGAACAGAATTCCAGCAAATTGAAGCTCTGCTGCAGCATGTTTTTGAGAGCACCACCACATGGAGAGCATACTGGTCTCTGGGCTAAGCTCTTTTTGGGTCTCCATCCATCCAGGCTATAATGGCTTGCATGCAGTATGAAAACAGCCAAGCAGTTATTGTTTCTGTAACTGTGGGGAAATGAAAATATTTGTAAGTTGCCTGGAATGAGGCATATAATTCCCATGCTTTCTGTAAGCTTGGCAAATGTCAAGTATTGGACTAGGGAGAAAAATTAATGTATTTCAGCATGACTGCCCTTGTATGCCTATTTGACTTCAAGAAGATCAAGTCAGATTTATGGACAGGTGAAATGTGGCGCTCCAAGTTATGGCTAACACATGATCTCAGTGAATTGTCACATCTGTGATCACCGGCAGATTTTTATGTAACTCAAATATTGAGTTACATCTTCTCCCCACTTCTCACTGGAAGTACAAACAAATTAGAAGGATTAGAAATCCATAGCTGCAAACCCCTGAGAAGCGCACCTTTTCTATTATTTGAGAAATGTCTTCTGCAGATTCTGTGTTGGTGCTCTATTGGCTAGAAAAGCTGCCTTTTGTTGAATTGGGCAAGTCACTTTTCAAATAAGAGCATTTATATAAAGTATAACACCACTCTGTGCATATCTATTTGACAATGAACTGCTACAGGGATGGTGCGGGATTAAACTCTGTAAGCTATATTCATCATCAGTGCATTGCTTGCCTAAATATTCATTCTAGTTCTAGAGCGGATGTTTCTTTGATGGTCTTTCTTTCACCTCGGTTGAAGAACCATCAGGGGGTAGCAGTTTTGTATCAATAGGTAAAAGCTTCCTAGTTGGTGAATCCTTCCCTTGCCGAATATTAAAGTTCATGGTGTGCTTTTCTTTCTGCAAATCAGCCTAGCTTATTTGTCAAATTAAAATCAGGCCTGTAAGCAGACAAATACGAAAATAACTTTGTTCAACTGCTGAACGATTTTTGTCAGGGTTAATTGAACCCTGAATTATTCATGCCACTGATAGCATGAGAGGTAGGCTCAGGAGATAATCATAGAAACTCCCAGTGCTGTTTTTCTAGAAAATGAGGTGCCGGTATTCACCATGAACATCACCCTTGTTCTCTTTTAATGAGAGGTGCTGGAACTGAGTTCCTGGTCTTGCGAGACCAGGAAAAAATTGCCAAGACAGATAGATCAGGCTGGGGGTTACCCACCTCTGCTTTAGATCCAAAGAAATGTCCCTGGAATGAATAAATCTGATTGCTTTCTCTTAAATGATGTCCCCTATCAAGAGGATGCCTAGGGAAAAGGGAGTTTTGCTATGGGAGTTCTAGCCCAAACAGCACTCCAAAGGACTGAGCTTTAAATTGCATTTATTTTATTGCATGTACAGTGGCAGGTTTAGGGCAGTGTTCTGCCACACTGGCGCTGAGCCTAGGGGGTGCTGCAGGGTGTCACAACTATGTAGTGAATTGAGCAGAACGGAAGGCGAGAGGCGGGAGAGAAGCCAAATTTTGGCCTTGCACAGGGCAATGCTGAAATTTGAAAGACCAAACTCTGCCCCTGGCATGTAGATGATTTACATTTCTAGAAGGCCCTCATACTTTGATTTCCTTGTATTGAAAAGAGGACAGTAAAACTGGTTTGGATGAAGGATTGTGGGATGAAGTGAGAACTTCTGAAGTCCTAGAGTCCAGCTCAGGTCAGCAGAAGTCAGCTGGAGAAAAGACTGGCCAACAAAGGTTATAAATCAGTATGTGTTAGCCACTTTCCTATTCTTTGTTACTTCTAACTAAAAAATAAAATGCAGGGGAGTGGAGAATCCTCAGAATCCTTTGACTGAAGTATATGATTCTTCATGTTAAAGCCAGAAAAATCTGGAACATTCTGCCCTCCTCTACTAGACCAAAGCAGACAGAGATGGCAGAAGAAGCAGCCTGAAATTATGAAAATTTATGGACACTTTGATAAAATGAGTTTTACTAATTTGTCTCTTTTCAGAAAGGAGGGGTAATGAGGGTCACATTCTAACCTGGTACAAATACCACTGGAGAGAAACGAGTGAAACTTTTGTATGAAGTCTGTTGTGCAGCTCTGACTCCTAAAGAAGATTCATACTCATTGCTGACCTGCTGTGCTTCACAGTTCATTGTGGAGGCAGCCCTCATTCTTGATCCCAGGCAGATGTGCTCTGTATTTGTTCAGTGAGCATCTCTCATTGCACAGCTCACAGTTCCCATGGAGACCATTGAGATATTTTATATGAATGGATCACCACGCAAGGTCTGGGGGAAAACGTGCTTGGTTGTGCTGCCACCCCACCTGAGAGCTCTGGTGCACTCAGTCCATTTTCCAGCTCATGATGGTGGCTGTAGATATACCACATCCTAATTCACCAAGCGCTGACAAAGCTGCAGAATGCGAAGGCACTTGAAATTGAAAATGTAACTAGAGGCTGTAATGCATTACTAGTTAACATTTTAATAGCTAATAAATAAGCTTCTGTTAATGGTTTTGATATGTTCCTCTTTAAATGCCCACTGAATAAAATGTTAACATTCAGGGCAATTGCATTCCTGTCCCCCAATTACACACTAAAATGCCTGGAATTTAAGTTCTGCTGCTAACAGAGATGATCACTTACTTTGGCTCCAACGTTTACTGGAGCGCCAGGTTATAAAGGCTGCTGGGGATTTCTTTAAAAAGGTAGAAATAGGATGTTCTGTTCTTTAAGAGATATGAGTCTAAAATGATAACAATGTGTTTAAATAGTAAAGCAATAAAAATGATAACAGTTCTAGAAAAGTGGAAGTCATGCCCCCAAATAAGGAAAAATAATTAAAACTACAGGCTCTCCAAAACAGATGTGAAGTAACAAGGTGCAGGTTCCTATATATGAAAGCTAATAATGATTTATTTAAATCCAGGAAAAGCAAGAAAAGCAGCCAGCCATCAGGATTCTTAAGAGGATAATATTGCAAAAGGAGCACTGAAAGAGTACAAGGGAATCACAGGAAAGCTAAATGAATCCTTTGCTTCAATCTACACTGAAGATTGCACTATGGTGGTGTTTTGAGAAGTACAGTGGTACCTCAGGTTAAGAACTTAATTCATTCCGGAGGTCCGTTCTTAACCTGAAGCGCCACTTTAGCTAATGGGGCCTCCCGCTGCTGCCACACCGCCGCCACAAGATTTCTGTTCTTATCCTGGAGCAAAGTTCTTAACCCGAGGTACTATTTCTGGGTTAGTAGATTCTGTAACCTGAAGCGTCTGTAACCCAAGGTACCACTGTAACACCTTTTGTTGCCTTTAGGGCCAGCTGTCTTCCTGAGGGAAATGTTGCAACCATGAAAATGCAGCTTCTCAAAGAGTAGTTTGCTGGTTAAATTCTCACTTGAATAATCTATTATTGCATATTTACCCTAAAGTACCCTTTGGGACCTTCCTGTTGCTGGATTTTAAGTTTTGCTGAGATAATCAGAGAGGAAGTGAGCTCCCTCAAAATGCCTCTTTTGCACATAAAATAGGAGCTCTGTCCTATGCGCACTCCACAGTCAAAGCCTCTTGAGCTTTCATGGTGTTTTTGGTTTTGTTTAACAGGAATTGGTAGTGTAGTGTAGTTCTTTTCTTTTTTAGAATGATGTGTTGTTTACCCTTCACTCTGTCATTCATATCGAGCCATATCCTAGGCTAGGATCTATGTGGCAGCAACAAGCCAGAGAGAAATATTTTATTTCCAACATAACCATAGAAGGTAATGGAAAACAGAATATTGAGGCTTATATTATAGACGCAGTAGATTTGAGATAACATGTCACCCTGGATCAGGTGTAGAATGAAAACCCATTTGAATATCATGCATAAAAGATGATAAATGTAGTCCAGGAGACTGAAATAGAGCTCTGGGAGAATGAAACACAGAAAAAGAATTAAAAGCTATGAATAGTTAAGTCTCCACTTCCTCCTCAGGCACAGTATGAGGCAAATTCGGGGGGGGGGGAATCCAGAGTATTAGTTGTAGCAGCAGCAGCATTTTAAAACGTAGCACAATGTTACACGGTAATAATGACTGATAACGGTGCCCATTTCCCCTTCTTCCTTCCAGGACAGTAGTAAAGGAGAGCTTCTTTTGGGGGGTGGGGCAGGGCAGGAAACGGAGAACAAAACAATGCACTGCAGAATCGGACACACGCTGTCTGCAGCATTCATGGGAAGGGTCCCAGAAAGAATCTGAGAACTACACAAATGAGACAGAGAAAAGATGGCCAACCTGAGCACTGTCAAAGCTTCTTTAAAGTGGACCCTGAGGTGGTTCCACTGTGAAGCTAGTCATCTGCATCATTAAAAAAAAAAAGTAGCTGTGGAAAGAGGGCGGAAGAAGAAGAAGAAGAAACAGGGCATAGCTGTCTAGTTAGCTGCTTACATTTTCTTTTCCTAGAATCAAGCAACTGGAATACATGCTACATTAATTGCAATAGCTGCAGCTCAGCTTTCGTTTGAGGATATCTACTCCACCATACCTCCATACATGACAAGCATCCTGGTTTTGTCTGGCACAGTGCCTGCGTTCAAATGATCATTTTGTGGCTTATGAAACTGAAAGATGAATGAGCCTTTTGCCACATTAATACTGGGAAAGGGCCTTTTGGGGTATCATTCAATAACTGGAAAAGGGAGCCAACGACTGTGAATATAAACTAGAGCCCAAAGATGTGGGGAAGAAGAGAAGGGAGAAAATATAATGCTTAGACAAGAAGTTTGAACAATGTATCACAGGAAGCATAATTGCAGTGCAATTGCTTAAAGAAGTCAGAAATGCCTTATGGCTCTGAAGGCTAATAAAAGCTTATCGGACCCACAGAATGTGAGCTTCTCATTGAATTAAGAGTCAACACTCCCTTTAAAAACCTCCTTAGAAAAATCACTCCTTAGAAAAGGGGACAAATGAACCTTTTTCATGGTTCACTGCATTGAGCCTCGCTAGTCATTCTCAATTGTGTTTAAAGCAAGCCTGATCAGTAATGAGGAATCAAGCATGCAAGAGAAAGCCAAAGTACAATCTGCCACCATTATTTGCTCCATAAATTTTAGAGATTCGGACTACTGAAGTTCTCAGTCTAACACAGGAGACACATTTACCTTCCAACACATTTTGTGCAGTACTCCCAGTCAGGGCTTGTTAGGCTTTTTGCAATACAAACCAAGCACACGCAAGCTGAGGACATACATAGGGCTTTTTAATATATGATCACCACCTTAGTAGACCCCATAACAGGAGACATTAACTCCTATTCCCTACTGATACTCCCTTCTCAGCACACCCCTCCACTTTTTAGTAATGACTTCCATTTTTTCCTTTGAAGATTAATTTCTATTTTAAATGAATGGGCTACACACACACATTAAATGAACATTTTCCCAAGCCGAGGAAACGTGCATTTGAACATTTTGACAAGCTTCTTATGCAAGCCTCTTAATTTATCTCACTTTTTTTTTTCTTTTGAGTTTTATTCTTTTAGCACATGCCAAATTGCTACACAAGGAACAGCTGGTGGCGTCAGAGAAGGTGCTGTATGGTACAGCAGTTACAGCCAACAAAGGGGTGTGTGTGTGTGTGTGTGTGTGTGTGTGTGTGTGTGCAATACAGTCTGATAATGAATGAGGGAAACTTGGCAAATAAAAGACTCAATGCCAGACACCAAGGGAGGGAACTGAACATCTTGCATACACATCACTGTCAGGCTCTGTAATGGAAAATGATGTCAAGGAGATGAATAACTACACAACTTTTAGAAGACATCTGAAGGTAGCCCTGTATAGGGAAGTTTTTAATGTCTGATGTTTTATTATGCTTTTATATTTGTTGGAAGCCACCCAGAGTGGCTTGGGTAACCCAGTTAGATGGGTTTGTAAAATTATTATTATTGTTATTGTTATTATTATCCTGACCCAAAGAATTAGCATGCAAAGTCTGGTGCCCCTGTATTACTATGCTCTGTTTGTAAGCTATGGTAAACTGTTGAAAGCAAAACCAGGAAACCCCTGACCCTTGCCACAGGAGCAGGTAGAGGTTGAAACCATTCAGGTGACCCTTTGCTGTCAAAATACTGCCTTTTTATCAACCAACAAGCAAGCTCTGGGTGGGATGTAAGGGAGACAAACTGATCTCAAACACCAACTTTTAAAAATTTCAGTATTTTCTTCACTGACATATTAAAGAGACAACTTTCCCCCAAAGTAGTATGTCAACCATTTACAAATAAACATTGATACATCACTTTTTTAAAAATTACCTGACAGGCTCTAAATTATATGTCTCAATAACCTCCATCTAACTCCCACCCCATCCTCAAGAGCTGTGAAAGCAAAACAGCGAGAGAGTGGAGGACCAGTGATGGAAGGTCCATCTCTCTGCCCTTTATCCCCAGTCCTGAGAACTCAAATAACTACTGGAGAAAATTTACAACGGGGGGGGGGGGGAGACACACCAGTTTAGGCCTCTAGTGTAGAATTGCCATGCCATGCTCCCGCACATATTTGTTACATTTATGTTCCATCTTTCCTCAAGTTGACATACATGTTGCTCCCCCTCCCCATTTTATAACCCTCTTGATTTTTTTCAAAAAAATAATTAGTGCTAAACATATGCAAGAACTCTGAACCTAGCGATACTTGACCAGAGTGAGTGTTGTTGTAGCTGCAATCTACACAGGAATGTCCTCCTACTCACCCTCAGGCAAGTAACACACCACAAACCAGAACCAAGCTGGGAGCCACTTGGTGGAAGTGGTGCGACTTCATTAAGGGGTCATCCACCCTTCTGCTTCTCCTGTCCAAGCTGTTTGGGATGGGGAACCTGTGGCCCTCTAGATGTTGTTGGACTCCAACTCCCATCAGCCCTAGCCAGTATGGCAAACAGTCTGGGATCATAAGAGTTGTAGGCCAACAGCATCAGGAGATTCGCAGTTCCCCTACCCCTGCACTAGATGATGTACCATATTTTTTGCTCTATAAGACTCACTTTTTCTCTCCTAAAAAGTAAGGGGAAATGTGTGTGCGTCTTATGGAGCGAATGCAGGCTGCGCAGCTATCCCAGAAGCCAGAACAACAAGAGGGATCACTGCTTTCATTGTGCAGCGATCCCTCTTGTTGTTCTGGCTTCTGAGATTCAGAATATATTTTTTCTTCTTTTCCTCCTCCAAAAACTAGGTGCGTCTTATGGTCTGGTGCGTCTTATAGAGCGAAAAATACAGTATTTCAGGAATTTGAATGTGCAAATTCTTACCTGTAGGCTCAGGTTCCTGCACAATGTTCTACAGGAGACCCTTCATGAGGTACTTTTCACTCTTCAGACAACCATCATGTACTATAATCCCTCTTGCCCCTGTAAATCATGGTGCCTCTACACTTCTCCTCACTTAATAAGCTATCTCTTCAATGAAAACTGCTCTTCCTTTTCCAAATCAATCCACCCACATGCTTTCCCTTGTTTGCACTGGCAAAGGTTGATCTTTGGTTTGTTGTGCGTAACAATTCTTAGAATATGGTTGTTCAGAAGCATCCATTATAACATGATTGTGCTAATTATGTACTAAGTGCCTCTTCAAGATTTTGAAGCTGCATGTGAAGCTTTAGTATGTTTGAAGAATGTGCACTTAAAAAAATGTTCAAAGGGGAACAATGGAAAGAAAAGCCAGGAGAGGGGAAATTGAACGGCTTGAAATCTGAACAGAAACACTGGAGTGTTTTATTGCAGATCTCCCTGGTCTTTACATCTATTATGTTACTTCTTTTAAAACTAACTGTAGATATAACATCCTGACCCTCAGAAGTAAGTCCATTAGTTTCATATGATTAGGTAAAGGGACGCCTGACAGTTAGGTCCAGTCGTGGCCGACTCTGGGGTTGCAGCACTCATCTCGGCTTTATTGGCCGAGGGAGCCGATGTACAGCTTCCGGGTCATGTGGCCAGCATGACTAAGCCGTTTCTGTTGAAACCAGAGCAGCGCACGGAAACACCGTTTACCTTCCTGCCGGAGCGGTATTATTTATCTACTTGCACTTTGATGTGCTTTCGAACTGCTAGGTTGGCAGGAGCTGGGACCGAGCAATGGGAGCTCACCCCCTTGCAGGGATTCAAACCGCCAACCTTCTGATCAGCAAGCTCCAGGCTCTGTGGTTTAGACCACAGCGCCACCCACGTCCCCCACAGCGCCATCCACTGTGGAAATATGATTATTTCCAAGTAAATGACAGGGTTGCAGCATGAGGCTGGTTCAGACATGTGACAGCCCCCACACAATGAGCACCTTGGATGGGAAACACCACCTGTGTGTAAACCAGCATCTCCAGGTGGATATAAAGATCCTGACTCTTAGGATTGTAATAGCACTTTTCTTGAGGCATCACTATGATGGGGATAGCGGTGTTCATGTTGTATAGCAAAACTATGCAGAGGCTGATTTATGGAAGCAGCAACTCCACGCAAGGCTGGCTCAAAGCCATGGGGCAGCCCTGCGTGCTCCCAATATTGTGGGGATAATTGCATACCAGAGTCAAAGTGACAATTAAATATAGCTTTGGCAGAGATAAGGGTTTTGTTGTGAAATGAACTGTTTGGCATTTACCTCAGGATAATAATGTTTCTGCTTTCAAGTTATTGATGCAACCACTCAAAGAGGGGGACCCACGGGTATAGAAAGTCATTCAACTATTGAAACAAGAGAAGGAAAAGTTGCTCACAAGAATTCCTGGGGGCCAAGTAGTAGAAGAGACAGTCAAAGAGCAACAACCGTCAATAAATTGACCAGACTACACTAGCCCACTAAAATACTTGGTGAAGGAAGCACTCAAGGAATGGTGGGAATCAATCACATTTTAAACCTTTGCCCATCATGGACCACACTCATGGTATTCTGCATTCTTCCAGGAGAGAAAAGGAAAGTTGAGAGCCGAGGCAAAAATCAGACATCACTATTGCTTAGAATACCACCCGCCAAATTGTGGAAGGTGATCAGGACCTTCCAAACTTGAAAATCCAGGAAAATTGCAAAGTGTCCATTTGCAGGGGCGGCTAGATCTTTGCAAATGTTATAAACAAACACAAGTGCTATGAGCAAAGAAAAACTGGTAACAAAAATTAGCTGCTGCCCTCTGCTCATGATGATGCATTTTCAGCTTAGCCTCCCATTCCAGAAAAACAAGTCATTGGCATCTAATCATCATCATCAACAATGGCATATCAATTTGTCTGGTGCCCTTTGATATTTCAGCTGCTATAAAGCTAGACTGAATAGATGCTAACATACAGCTGCCACTGCCTCTTTGTTGTTCCAAGGAAAGGTAGGAGGCCACACATGGAACCACTTCAGTGAAGTTCCTTTTCACACTGGCAGCGCAACATAAGTCCTGCATACCAGCCTTACCCTGCTAGAAACTGGTTGTTAACATCGGGAGGAGCCTCAGCTCGATCTCCTCCCATTTGGTCTGTAGCTTCTCATCTTAGACCAGTAAGGGGTAAAGAGTCCTGTTACAGTGTTTTCCATGCCCCTGGTGTAATGTAAGGACTTCAGGATGATGCTGGGTGCTAGTTCAGCAAATAATCTTGCTGGCCAATCATTGCCATTTTGAAGCCTATTTGAACCCAGTGGCAGAGGAAAGATGTGGTAAGGGTAGTAAAGGAGAGGGGAAGAAAGTGGCAGCAGGCCTTCTCAGTGGCTATATTGGGCTCAGAGTGTTCCAAGCCCAATGTTCATAGGGAGACCCTATCCCCACGTCTTCTGAAATATGTGAGGCTTAGAGCACTCCAACAAAGCACACACAGAGAGAGAGCGCTGAGGGAGGATGGGTAATGCAGCTCAGTTCAGAAAAACTCTCCAGCCAGCTTCTCAGTCCTTGCCATTGTCTGTCCAGCATGACATAATGAGAAAGAAATGAGAAAGAGCTGGCTTTTAAAGATATGATATATTGTGCATGGGTTCAGTGTCCTTTCTAGCACATGGCTTTACAAGAGAGAAAACAGAGACCAAGACAAATAACAAAATTAATTTTGTTTAAAAAATGCCCCAGACAGAACCTATTCATGCCACTGGCTCGTTTCGAAGTTGGATGAGGCAATACAGGAAATATCTTGAAAAGATGATCCTCCCAAGTCCCAATGTGCTTTCAGTTTGAAGCGTAAGTATTATTTCAGAACTTAGGACTAGGTTTTGTTCTGTTTGTGCCATGCTCCCATACCAAATCAGAATTCAGGTTTCCCCCAGTAAAACTATGGACAGCTCGTCAATGATCTTGTGAAGCTGTCTATAAAGGTACAACGGCAGGACCCAAACATGAGGCAGAGAGAATGGATACAGTACACAGGCCCAGAGTTCAAAGGGCAGTGCAAACCCATTCCTGTGAGTGAAAAATGGAACCTAAGCCAGTATTTCCCAAGCAGGGTTCCACAAGCATCCCCACTGGGTTCTGAGCAATACAGTATTATAACCTCCCATCTCTCCTCCAGTCATCCCCTCACCAAGAGTGGGCTGACACATAGGATTTAGGACATGTCCACATTGCCACTTACTCCACATCCAGTGTGCTCCCACTGTTAATTTTTGAGCTTTAGAGAAACCAGATGTTATTCAGATCCAACCTGTGCCAATCCATTTGCTACATCAGCCTAGCTAACAACTCCCTTCCTTCCCTAGTACCACCTCACAATATCATGCTTCTCAGCTGCCACAGAAACATTTTCCAAAGACATCCTTTCTGTTGTATTCAGGATAATGTCCAGTACAGTAATGTTTTAGTGCCATGAAATGTGTGGAAATTCTAATTAGCTAATAGTGCATCACATACCCAACAAAAGCAGTAACAGACCGAATGACTGATGAGTTTGTTGTAGTCTAGGGGTTTTCTACATCGGATGGTGTCAACTTCATTTTCTCGATGAGCAGTCTAACTGAATTAAAACTCATCAACCTGTTCCAATGAAGATATGAACACATTCATATGTTCATTGAAAGGCTACATACATATAAATTGTTTGTAAACTGAAAAGGTGCTATTTATTTCAGCCATGGTCTAAAACTGTGCATTTCATCTGCACCTTCCCATCAGCTAATCTTGGCTACTGCAAACATATCAAGGATTCAACTAATGAGACCCATTAACAAAAAAGCCCTGCATAAGCATTTCTGCTTGTGCAAAAGGGTTTTCCATCCTCCTTTCCATGTATGCCCCCCACACCTGAAATTAGTTCTGAGGAGTCAGGGGAACCCCAGAACAGCATGCAGGGTAGGAAGGGGGGTAGAAGGGGGGTCATTCCATCTGGCAAGCTGGAGAAGATTAGTGTTAATTCTTATTGTTTAAGTGTTACTTTTTCCAAATAGAAAAGGGGACAACACATAACCCAACACCACGATTCTAATGGAGCAGCTTAAAGAGTGGACAGGGCAAGCTTTTAAGCTTGCAGTCTGAAAACATCACAGAGAGAGGGGGGGGTCCTGAAAAATGAGGCAATGTCTTGTTGTGTGCACCCCAGTGGCAAGAGACTCCCGGGATTCCAGTGCTTACCCAGGTGTGGTCTCCTTGAAATGAAGGTCTCTCAAGATTGATGAGTCTTTAGCGCTTTATGGTTTTATTTACACATATATACAAGTTGGTCATAGGATGGAAGGGCGCTGTGGCATTAACACTCCATAAGATCTTGCTTCCTCATTAGGCTTCTAGGTTTTCCCATGGCTTCAGGTTTAGCACAGAGCAAGACAAGACTCTGTCCAGCTTCCAGCCCAGCCAAACTCACATAAAAAATTAACTCTCATTGCCTATTGTTCTTTTTGGGATAATGTGGCTTTCAGCTAGGTGAGGAGGAAATAGAAGTGTCTTCAGCTGTCACTATGGCAACACATCTCTTCTTATCTAACTCTTTAAGATGCTGATGAGGCTACCCAAGCCCATTAACAAAGGAATTTGTTTGACCCTTCCATCAGGTTTCTTCTGCTAGATTGTACACTATACTAGATAGAGAATCACAAGACTGGAAGGGACCCACAAATATCATCCATACTGACCCCTTAAACCAGGGGTCGGCAAAAAAGTTTTAGTCGTGGGCCAGTCCACCGTCCCTCAGACCTTGTGGCAGGCTGGAGAAGCAGCACCGGGGGGGGGGGGAGCTAGAAGAAGAGGCGAGGAGGGCAAGTAGTCCTCCTCCCCACCCCCCAGCCCCAGCCCCAGCCACTGCACTTACCTTCCCTGGGGCTGCAGCCACCACCACCGCTGCTGCTGCTGCTCGTGAGTAGGCAGAGCTCGCTCACTCGCTCCACTCTCTGGCCCACAGGAGCACCAGGGCAGCGGCGGCAGCAGTGGAGGGAAGGTGAGCAGCGCGAAAGGGCTGGCTCTGGAGAGGGGCTGCTTAAAATGGTGCTCAGCCAGCTCAGCCCATCCCCCTTCCTCCTCTAGGCAGGGCAGGGAGAAGCCAGGAGGGAGGGAGGGAGGGAGGGAGGGAGGGAGGGAGGGAGGGAGGGAGGGAGGGAGGGAGGGAGGAAGTACCGCCACGGTGTGTGTGAGGGAGAGGGGGGACGGAATGGTGCAGGGGGGGGGGAATGGCACAACCCGAACAAACAGAATCCCCACGCCGATCCACGGACAGTCTGCGGGCTGGGATCCTGAAGGCAATTGGGCCTGATCCAGCCTGCAAGCCTTAGTTTGCTGATCCCTGCCTTAAACCTATAACACTTCTGTGAGTGGGCACTTGAACAGTGAATAACTGGGTTGTTGTTGTTTTTTAAAAAAATGTTTATTGGATATATGCTTGCTTGCTAGTCGTTTTGCATTTCATTTTGTGTTACTATTTTCTTTTGAGATCATGTTGTTACTGAATTGTTTTAAACTGACTTAGACCTGTGGAGAGGCAGGATAGAAATGTGTTTAAAAAAAATAAGATGAACAATGATGCACAGGCTGCCATTTTCTAAATCATCTTGTTAAGTTTCAACTGACAGGTTTATTGAAGACTTCAGCTGAGCTGCTGCTTGATTTTGCTTACCAGCATTTTTCAAATTCTGTGCTGTCATGTTCCATGATGCTATTTATTTTCAGAGTATTCAGAAAATACACCAGGGCCACAATCAATGAGAAATTAAAACATCCAGCTAGAGCTTGATTTTTAAAATTATTCTCATTTATTTATCTTATTGCACTGGCTAAAGGCATTGCAAACAACATTCCCATGCAGAGGTTGTTCAGCTCACAGCTTGGCATTAGCTGTGAAGTGAATGCAATCAATAGTACATGCTTGGAAATCTATTTTGTGCTGTAAACCAGAGGTTTTCAACCTTTTTGAGTTCACAGCTCCCTTAACCAACCACATTCTTTCTGCAACACCCTGTGGAGCTCAGGGTCCCAGTTATGTCACCCCTTGCCTGCAGAACTGGCAGCCTCTCATTCTTTTTCGAACACCCTCCCTTATGGAGTGTTCCCTCAGCCTCTTCTCTTTTCTACCTCTTCGGGAGTCCTCCAGGCAGCTGCTGCCATCCCTGGTCTCTGAGATGAACCCCACCACTGCCGCTGCCCCAAAGAGAGGTGCCACCCAGAGGCACCATTTGCCTGGGGAGCTGATAGCCAGGGCTGCTGCAATAAACAGCTGTGCAAGCCTTTGGGAGGCAGAGACACAAGAGGGCATCAGAGAAAGGAGGGAAGGAAAGAGGGACAGAGGCCAGTGTTGATTGTGGCACCCCTGGGTACCACATAAGGTAAAGCTACACCTGATCTGCCTAAGAAAGCTACTTTTGTGGAGATGTCAAAATATAATATTCCCAAGGAGGAACTGACCTAAACTGGGGTGGGGGAGTGGAATCAAACAGGGGTACCTGTTAATGATGTTATTGTAATTAAGCTGATCATGTTCCCTTTAGGCTAATGACCCTGCCACACACTCTGGCTAAGGTGGAATAATGGAATTTAATCCCAAAGCTTCAAATAGCCAAGTGCTTTAACTTACTTGGATGCAGCACAAGGTGTATATTACCTTAAATACAAGTATAATAGCTTAAATTGGCAGCACATTGAACTATTCAAAATTATTTTCCATACAAGTTAAAACCTTCCGTACAAGCATTTCCAAACTAAAGGTAAAGGTACCCCTGCCCGTACGGGCCAGTCTTGACAGACTCTGGGGTTGTGCGCCCATCTCACTTAAGAGGCCAGGGGCCAGCGCTGTCCGGAGACACTTCCGGGTCACGTGGCCAGCGTGACATCGCTGCTCTGGCGAGCCAGAGCCGCACACAGAAACGCCGTTTACCTTCCCGCTGGTAAGCGGTCCCTATTTATCTACTTGCACCCAGAGGTGCTTTCGAACTGCTAGGTTGGCAGGCGCTGGGACCGAGCAGCGGGAGCGCACCCCGCCGCAGGGATTCGAACCCCCGACCTTTCGATCGGCAAGTCCTAGGCGCTGAGGCTTTAACCCACAGCGCCACCTGCGTCCCTATTTCCAAACTACCGGTAATCAATTACCAACTGACCTAATCAATTCCGGCAACTTAGAAATTATTAGCTGTGAGGATATTCGTTTGATTTAAAGTTATGAGATAATCACCTAAGTGCAGTTTGCACGCTTACAAGCTTGCTAAAAAATTATACACTTCTATGATCTCTGCTCTGTGCCCCATCCACCCCCAAAAAGAATTGGAGAAGTGCTCACATTGCATGGGGGGTAAAGGGACTTCTCACTTTCATTTCTGTCAAACATTTGCTTGTGATTGTTTCTTAAAACACATCGCAAGAGGATGTAACTTAGATTTTCACACTCTGCGCTCCCACCCCAAGTGGGATTTTCTTAGGATCTGTACTTTCTCAATAGTTACCTAAGGTTCTCTTCAGAGTTTGTGATTGGCATGATTTGCATTGCCACTGTTCACCCCTGCCACTGCCGCCTGCTCCCTCAGCGCAGTCTTCCCCCTCTTCCCACCATGAAATAAGATGGGTAATTGCTGCTTAAAATGGCAGTGCCTGCCCTGCAATTATCATTAGAGATAATGAGTGCCTCAGTGCAGCAGGCGGCTTGCAGCTTTCTGTTTATGCCCTTAAAGCGCATGGCAGGCAATTGAGAGCAAGGCACCCACTTCACAGAACAAACTTCTTTTCATGCAAAGTTTCATGCAAAGTTTACGATTGCTAACTCCTGAATGACGCGGGTGGCGCTGTGGGTAAAACCTCAGTGCCTAGGACTTGCTGATTGTAAGGTCAGCGGTTCGAATCCCCGCAGCGGGGTGAGCTCCCATCGTTCGGTCCCAGCTCCTGCCCACCTAGCAGTTCGAAAGCATCCCTAAGTGCAAGTAGATAAATAGGTACCGCTTTATAGCGGGAAGGTAAATGGCGTTTCCGTGTGCAGCACTGGTGCTGGCTCGCCAGTTGCAGCTTCGTCACGCTGGCCACGTGACCCGGAAGTGTCTTCGGACGGCGCCAGCTTCCGGCCTCTTGAGCGAGATGAGCGCGCAACCCTAGAGTCGGTCACGACTGGCCCCTATGGGCAGGGGTACCTTTACCTTTAACTCCTGAATGAAGGAGGCTAGGGTTAAATTTATTGTTTTCGTTGAGGAGCTGCCCCCAACCATAATCTTCATATTCAGTGAAGTGTTACAACTCAAATACCCATTATTATTTTCAGCCCTTGCTAAATTTGTGTAACTTCCTCATGAGCCCAACTTGGCAATGGTTGGCTGGGTTTGGGTCATTGAACATAAACAGCCTTGTGGTTGGGATTGTGTGAACATGCAGAGGCTCAGCAACTCAGCAGACTGTGGACAGCAGTGTACATGATGTGACCACTGCAGAGTTATGGCACCCAGCTATCACTGGTTTCAACAGGAAAGGCTGACATTGCTCCTCATGCACAAATTCAAATATGTGTGGGTATGGATGGCTATGATCTAATTTGTGTGGTGGGAGTGTGGATAAACAGTGACATAATGCTCAAACGTGGATACGCCCAGAACATCATCTTGGCTCATGTTTGTATGGATCCAATGAAAGCTAAACTCAAATAATATTGTCCACACACTAATAAAAGATTGACCACTATATTAGCACACACACACAGCTTTGCATCCCCTACTTGTTTAGCGGTGACAGCGCTACGTGCTTAAAAGAGTAATGCTATGCTAGATGTATGATATTACTTCATCCAGAGTTAATAAAGCATACAGGGAAAGAAGAAATGCATTACCATTGTGCAGTTGAATGCAAGCATTCATTAGCTTGGCTTATTTTTAACTTGACCCTACTTCAAACCATCATCAACAACAGCAGCAATATCCGTTCTGATTTTTCAAAATGCATAGCTCAGCATTCCCTACACTGTTGATGTGAAAAACGAATAACTCTCTGTGTTCACAGTCCATCAAGGGAAAATTGGTCTCCTCACATAAACAGTGTTTCACGAATGTTTATAAAATTAAATCATTATGAATTATTTTCTTGGTGTGTGTGATGTTGCGCATAAATGAGCTCATCCATTCCTTAGCTTTCACTGAAAATTGATTTTCATGATAGGATAGTAATAGCAAAGCAATTATCAGATATTTCTAGGGGGTTCTTTGTCAAGTTGGGGCAAATAGCTATTACAGAGTAAATTATTAGAGCATCTGCTCACATAAATCAAAAGTTCTCATGCACAGAATCAATGTTTCAGTGTGTTTCCATTGGCTGCAGTGGGCTAAAAGCTACACCACCAATAGCTTTTTACCAAGTATATGTTTCCAAGAGCAAGAATGCTGATGTACCACAGGTGCAAAAGAAATAGCAGTGGTGTTAAATACCTGTACAAGTGATGCTGTTACCCAAACTACCAGCAATATATTTTGTTAAACTGGGTGATGGTAATATTTTAGCTCACACAAACTGAAAAGCACGTTCATCGTTACTTGAATGACCTGTTCCCTCTTTTCTTCCTCTAACTACATGTTCCACCTTTAGCTCTTGTTTTTAAAGCCTGGAAGCTGCTATGTGACAAGCCCTTGCTTATCTATTTTATATGTTCTTTAAGGTGTTATATGCCACCCTATAAAGCAAATTCTCAGGAAGGCTTAGAGCAAGAATAAACACCAATTTTAAAAGGCGTTCACACAAAAAAACCATAGACAAAAAATCCCCCAACAATTCCAGGGCAGTAAGAAAACAAGGCTGGGAAGGTGTGATTTACAGCACAGAAACTTTGGGCATGAGAAAAGACACAATCCTTTTCTTACACACCTGTTGCCCCTCAACCCAGGTTCTAGGCCAGATCTCTGTTTCCACTGCAAAAACAGTTCTGTAACCTGGGCTAAAGAAAAGGAGCTGGTTCTTGGGGGCGGGCGCTAGGAGGTTTAGAGGAGTTAATTATTTATATTATACTTCGTCTTTCATCTGAGCTACTCGTTGCATGTCCCACCCCTATTTTAATCTCACAACAACCATGTGAAGAAGTCCAGGCTGGGGAGACCCAGCCAGATGGGTGGGGTACAAATAATAAATTATGATTATGATTATGATTTCAATTGACTCAATGCCATTCAGTGAGCTGAGTGGTAATTTGAATATGGGTTTCCCTCTGTCCTAGTCCAACCCTCTTGACTCAGGAATGGGACACTGGCTAGGGACGCTCATGATGTTGGACCACAGTTCCCATCATTCCTGACCATTGGTTACACTGGCTGCGACTGATAGGAGTTGGAGTCCAACAATACCTGGAGGACCACAGGTTCCCGAGCCCTGCTCCAATTACTATATCAGGTTGGCTCTTGGTTAAGGTTAAACATCTCCCTCCTGCACAAAGCTTCTCTGTTGCAAATTTTGCCCTCTTCGCTCCAATTTGCATAGGAGCAGCAGTGGCAGCAGACTTGAAAGACACGGACTGAGGTAGAACTGCAACTCTATGCATAAGAAACAGGACTTAAGGTTCTGTAACTCCAAGGATAAATTACAACCTTTGGAAGAAGCAGACTATAGGTAGGCCTTCTATTACTTCTTTAGTCCTTGAACCATGTTTTCCAGCTACAAATCTTCCCTTTGCTTCACATTATTCAGTAAAGACATGTGTTTACTCAAAGCAAATAGATACAATACATGGACCCAGCCTCAGTGCTACTGGAAGAAATATAATTAACATTAATGAGTGGCTGAATGACAGCATTTAAATCCTCTATTGTCCATTTGTTTAAATGTTCCGACTAAAAAAAGCTATCCTGTCTCCACAGAAACTTTTCTTTTCCTAATTAATAAGATGCAAGATAAGGAGATTGTCAATGACACGTTAAAGTCACATTTCCAATTAAGGCATATTTTTCATGGCAAACCATTTGATAAGCTAATACGCAATGTGCCTTGGTAATTAGAAAAGCACATGGTTCTCCCAATTTGAACCTTGTTTTCTTTAAGAAAGGAAATTATGCTTTTTCTCCCCCTGGGTTCTGAACATTTCAGCAACAGCAAACTCCGTTCAGAATCTAGCAGTAATACCAGTAAAGCCATCTTAGTTACTCAGGGAAACCTTCACAGTATACATGCTATAATTTGACTGTGCTGACTTCCTGCCATTTTGAGATGAAGCTCTTTGAACCTTTTAAAAGTTGTCCATCACTACTGATGCCCCCCCCCCATTTAAAAAATGGATTGTTTCTGGGAAATGTCAGGAATCTGAAAGAAGCATGTGTTCTTACATCACTCTTTAGCCTTCTTTGTAGCTTCACAATGTTGATCCTGGCCACTGAAATGTACATCGATAGTCCCAAGGATGTGAATCAGTATAGAAATTCACAAAGTTTGTCTGTATTGCTACAATCAGAAACAGAAGATCTCCCAGTTGTTTGAGGAAGGACTGTGGCTCAGTGGTAGTTGGTGCTTAAAAGCTAAAACTGACTGCCAGGTACCAGGCCAGGTTTAAGGTTCTTATAATAATTGTGAGTCCCAGATACCTCAAGGACTGCCGGACTTCTTATATCCCTGACTGTTTCCACCAGGAACCATGCATTCAATATTGTATACCCAATTGAACTTCCAACACCTAGTGAAGACATTTTTCCCCCAGGAGGCATTTTAAGACATTTCTGATTTTATAGTTTGCTATTAATTGATTTTATCTGTATTATATTGTTTCAACAATTTATGTGCCACTTAATTAAAGGTAAAGGACCCCTGACAGTTAAGTCCAGTCGCGAACGATTCTGGAGTTGCGGCACTCATCTCGCTTTACTAGCTGAGGGCCTAGGAGGTAGAGTCTACTCTTTTTTTCTTGATGAACTGCTTCTCCCTCAGAGACATCACTAGACCCTCTCTGAATCCTCCTGCTCTTTCAGAGCAGGCCACACCACTGAGCCCTCCCCCATGGGTGGGGCAGGAGCAGGTCCTGGGTCTCATACCTCATCCATAGACTTGGGCAAGTTCAGGGACAGTGTGGGGGAGGTCTTAAATCAAGAGGGATCTGCAGCATAATCCCTTCACCCCTTTCTCCCATTCCAAGTCCTCGTTCTCAAGTGCTCTCCACTCCTGGTCTAAATCAGGGTGCTTAGAGGGAACAATGACACCCAGCATCTGCACTCAGCATCTTCAGACAGCTGCTGTGGGCCCCAATACTCTGGTACTCCCATTCATTGATACCAGCTCTTTGTTTTGGTTCTAGTCTGCCGTTTTAATTCCTCACAGTGCCCAGGAGAGACACTTATCAAAAGCATTGTGAGACATTAAAATGGTGATTCCAGCACTGCTTCCAGGCACCACTGGTCCTGATACTCCACCACCAGTAAGCCTACCAGAGCTCACCAGTGTTGTAGGGCGCAGGCTCTAGTCTGTTGGGAGGCTAGATAAGGTATTTTGAACTTTGGGAGTGGTACCCATTAAGCACAGTATGACTTACTTCAGGGGCAGCCAATGCCATGCCTTCCAGAGGCTGACTACAACTCCCATCAGTCCCACCTAGTATGGCCAATTGTGAGGGATAGTGGGAGTTGTAATCCAGGACATTGGAGGGTACTACATTGACTATTCCTAATTTACTTATTGACTGTACAAATGCCACAAAGCAGCAAAATAATAATGAACTGAAGCAGCCTTTATTTATTCATAATACAACAAGAAAGGCTGTCACTTGAAAGGGATACTACACCAGCTTGGGGAGGGGAAAACAGCACTTTGCATAATTGAAACCATCCATCATTTCCTAGCTAATTTTCAGAAAGGAAATGCATTAATATGAAGAGCCAGACAATTCCATCAGGTCCACCTATTGTTGAAGGTCACTGAAGCATGGCAAGAGCCCAAATTAAAAAGAAAGCCATTGGAATGCTGTGCAACTGTTTTTGATGTGTTGCAATTTGCTGCATGTTTGCCATTGATAAATGAAAGCTGCATATTGTTATGTACATGCCACCCCAATCTGTTGATTGGTAGCAAGATTCCAGGGGTTCCAAGCGCTCACCCCAGGCTTATGTTTCTGTTGTGAATTCTGGGCATGGTGGAGATTGCAGTGTTTTAAGATATATGGCTTATTTCAAACCTATAAACCTGGATCTACACGGAAAGGAAGACATTCCACAGTATTACATCTCCAGAGTGTCTTTCCTTGCTTCTCTCATAGCTTCAGCCAAGCTTGAGTCCATAGCAGCTAGCTATGCTCCCCAGTCTATCAGTTGCACTCTCACCAGTTAGCAGCCAAGATGGTTCCTCCTCCTCCTTCCAGGCAGGCTTTGACGAAAACATCTCCTCCCCTTCTGCTTCTAGCACCCCCCCATCTATCCGGAACCTCTGTTTCAAAAGACTGCTGCAAAATGCACTTTCCCCTGTCACCTCACACCCCTCCCCTCTCTCTCCATTGTTGGTGGGGAGGTTGGACAGTTCTTTTGCATTGCCAATAGCTTTTTATGGATCAGTACCTATTTCCCCATTGTTCCTTAATGGCTCTGTGCTTAGCTAGCTGGTTTGTATAAGCTGCCCCCAGGGGTTCCTTGTCTGGAACAGTTCTGTAGCTAGCATTTCCCCTTCCTATCCCAAATATTAGATAGATTCATTAATTTATTGGGTATGGAGAGGGTCTTGCCAAACTTTATTTTGGAGAATCATAGAATCATAGAAGCAATTAGTGTCATCACTGATGCTGGGATTACTAGCAGGAGCCCTCCAGAAGGAAGGGCAATGTACTGAGTAATTCTTGCAAAATTATGACCCTCCAGTGAGGAATACATACTGTACATTCTGAACTGCTAGACTATGCAAGAAATCAGGCCAGGACACTACAGGACATAAATCACTGCTGACGTCAACCAGAGCCTGGAAGCTGGTTGCAAGGTATGGTACCCACAGTCAACTCAAATCTGGATACACTGACAGCAGAATAAGATTTCAGGAGCTGGGAGGGGGTAAGAGAACAGATTGTGATGAGACCTTAGCAGGTGGGAGACCAGAGCAAAGAGAGGACAAGAAAACACTAAGTGCTTCTGGAGGTCATCTGCAAGAACCCTCCTCTCCATTAAGGACTAGTGGAGTAAGCAAATGGCCACTTGCAAAAGTGTGGATGAACTTTGGCAAGAATAACAGGCCACAACCAAGATGCCTTCTCTCCCAGCAAAGAACCCCCTGCGACCAGCTGTATTCCTCACAGCTGGCTTATTACTATCCAGCAGCAATAGCGTATTTGCAAGAGCTGGCATAGCTTTCACAAACACCATTTCCTGGCAGCTCAGGTCACATCCTGTCAACCTCAATGAGACAAAGAACATGGGTCGAGGGCAGCATTTGGGAAACTGAGCATTAGATCAGCAGATTTGTCGTTTGTATGCCAGGGATGGGTGGAAGTGGTATCGTTATGTGTGTAGTGGAATGTAATTTGAATGCAGGCAGGCAGACAGCTGGTGTACAGAGGGTGCACAAGAGCAAAATAATTCATTGGAGGACTCTGGCCTAATCTTAATTGTTTTTCACAGTGGAAATGTAAAGAAACAGGTTTTGCCTCTAAATTCAGACAAACTACACCTGCCCACTCCTTCCTCATTGGTTCCACTAGCCTAAAGGAGAGACACATGGAGGCAGAGATAAATTGGATGGGATGCTGTCGCTGTATTACCTGCTTGCCATAATGAAGCAAATTGTGACTCTGGGAAAGGAGCATGAATATTAAACCTTCACAGTGCTTCCCCAGGGGGTACTCAAGGGTACACAGTACCATCACCACTTTTAGTTGTTGTTAACAAGTGCGGCACTTACTGTAACGACTTCCTAGTGAGTACTGGCACCTCTTTCTTCTTCTTCTTCTTTGGCTAAAAAGTGTGACAGTTATTGTAACAACTTCATGATGAGTACGAACCCCTATTTTTCTAGAAAAAAACCACTGATCTTTCAGCAGATTAAGGCAGAGGAACACAGCTGAATCATTCTTCCAGTAGGCACACATGTTGAGAACGATAGGAAGAGCCCTGTTCAATCAGACCAAAGATCTACTTCTTGGTAAATAACGTCTCCTAACTTGCAAAAACAAAATGCAGTTTTCAGGAGCTTGGGCTACTTTGTAAACAGAATGGGGCCTGAGGGAGAGGGGAATGACAGACCTTTGTCTAGCCCTTCAAGTACGAGCAAGATTATCAGTTATTATATCAGGAAGAGCATCTATATTTATTACATTTTATCCAGCTGTTTCTTTGAAGGACTAGGCACCGTCAAGGCCCGCCTCTGTTTAGCAATATTAACTTTACAGATATTTCCTCCGCACAATATAATTAATGTACATATTTTCCATGAGGATTTTAAAAAAACAAATACAAAACTCAACTCTTATAAGAAAACAAGCCATGCTGATGGGCAGAAACATGCTGTTAGACAAGGCACTGCTACATGCGTTGCCTCAGCCTTTCTGTCCATTCTATTCATCCTGTCAATCACTAGACGTATTTCACAAATGGAAATGACAGGTCGAGAAAGCTTCTTGACAGGAAGAGATTGCTCTGATTGCTCTCCCCTGTGGACCTTGTAAAGAGAGCTGTAGGCCACCATCACCGCCAACAGAAATAGCTGAGTGACGAATATAAAAGTTAACACAGGAGGATACCATACAGCCAAGTGTACTGCTGGCAACAGAGGCAAGATGTCTCTGGAGAAATAAATGTATTTTTTTTAATAAGTTCGCTTTAATTCAAAGACAGTCCAAAATGTTTTAATGCTAAAATTCAAACCAATAACCATCACCACCACCTTGCTGTGATAAAAATATATAATAATTTAAATATTTGGCAATTGTTGATGTTCTCTCAAATTGTACCAGCTGGGGTGGGTCATCTCACATGGTCTAATGGTGGACCCTGCCTCAGTCTACCAATAGTCAGGAGTCCCTTGCCTTTCTGGAATGGGGTTGTGGTTGTTGTGCTTGTTTAGTCGTTTAGTCATGTTCGACTCTTCATGACCCCATGGACCAGAGCACGCCAGGCAGCCCACCTTTCAGGCAGTAGAGGCCAGGGGGAGGGGGCAGATAGGCAAGCTGCACTGCTGACTTGGATTTTCAATGACTTGTGTTGCTGCTGGTCCCTGGGAAAGGGAGGGGCAAGGCCACGGGGAGCTCAGTGTGATGTAGGGTTGGTTACATGTGGCCATTCCAAGTCAAGTCAAGTAACCTTTATTGACATCACATAAGAACATTCAGAATACATTCAGAATAGATAAGCCAGTGTGATCTTGTCGCCAACCCAATGGCACAGTTAACCCGCCAAAGGGCAGAAGAGGCGAGCAATCCGCCTCATCTCTGTGGGTTTCCAGCAAGGGCAGGGTCCTGTAGCATACTTTGGCGACAAAAAAATCAAATAGAGAAACTTGGCTACTGTCTTGGTGAACTCCTGGTCTCTCCCATGTAATAAGAAGCACATAACCTCCATCTCTGGTTTCCATGTTGGAATACACAGATGGTCTAGAAATTGTTGGTGGAGATCATCATACATTTTACATTTAAGGGCCATGTGAGCTAGAGTTTCCACCAGGTGGGCAGATCCTATCTCCTTCTGCCAAACCCGCAAACCTACCCCAAAGGAGGTTAGAAGGATTAGAGTTGAACCTAGCCAGTGAAAAAATGTGGCCATTCCACATGGAGCAAAAGAGAAATAGATTGGTACAGTCGGGAATGTGATAGCATATATATGGGCTTGCTGCTCTGATAGTGCCTGCAGAAGGTCCCTTGTGTACTCTTTTGCAAATGGGCTAGGGGCCCCAATCCACATAATGTGCACTGGCTTCCAGAGAATCCTGCCAGCACCCCTGATAGGCACTGAAATGAAAACACTGTGAAGTTGCAAGCCATTGTTCCTTATTTTAGCTGCACATGGAAGGGTTTAGATGGAGCAAGTCGTTTAGTCAAATATGGCAGGCATAACCGTTCTGCATTGATGGCTGTTTGGTCTCTTAACAGGGGCTTGTTCCTTTTTACAAGGGCTTGCTTTGCAAACATAGCTCAGCTGTATGATCCTACCCCGTGCAGCCTGGCTTGGAACTGCATGTGAACTATGCGTTGCCTTTGCCAATCTCGTTTTCTTTTCTGTTTTGCTACCGCCTGGGGAGAATTGGTTTTCAAAATATTTATTATGTGGATTCATTCCAAGGCCCTAAGGTAGGATCACATGGCAGGCTTTGATTCTGCCGAATGGAAAAATCTCCTCATTTTAGCAGGTCTGACCCTATAACAGAAGAATTTTGCATTTGCTCAGGAAGAGTGGAAGCCAATGTCACTCTTGACTAAACCTAAGCACATGAGGGCGGGGGGGAGGCAGGATGTTCCTAGGCAGAGCTAGAGCCTGGGTAGGGATTCCAGTAGGTGCTCTCTTCTTCAAAACCATGTTTTCCTGTGGTCAAAACTTACCCAGAAAAAACAACAGATCATCATTGTTGTTTTAATAATAGAAGACATTTTCACACATGCACTGAATCCAGAATGGGTGAGAGAACAAGACAGCACCTGCTCCTGATCTTCACATGGATAGTGTGAATAGAGTTGTGTATGTATGTAGGCTCTCCCTCTCTAAGTGACCCAGGGGTGCTAACTTCAATAAAATAATTGGGGTGCGGGCAGGTAAGCCCCACCCCACATAACACATGACATGGCACGCGCACACACCATTTGAATGGCAAAACCCATCAACTTGAGGGGGGTAGCCCCCTCAAATATTTTAGGGGGGCTGAAGGGAACTTGGTCCCTAGGAGTTGGCTCCTATGATGTGAGCAGAAGCACTGCAAAAGGCAGGATTCTTCATTATATGTACAGACACTGCTTGCATACATTGGTATGTGTAGGTTCCATTCGTACCTCTAACTGTATATGTGAAAATCATCAGTTGGGGCAGTCAGTACAATCCTGCTTCCACTCACTACCACTTCAGTGATTGCAGATATTTTATGAAAAGAGATAAAATTGAGATAGGGTGGTTGGGTGGAAGACACCATTTCTCTAAAAGTAAAGGTCCCACCCCGGCCAGTTTTAGTTGCACTAAAATTACCACTTGGGCTGCTTTGAAAGCAATAGTATCCAACAATTATTAACCCCCATGTGAGCACTCTTACTCACATGTATTCTCATTATTCTCATTATTTAAACGCACTGTTAAAAGAAGCTACTAAAGTATATCTCATGTCCTCCTAAATGGTTGCTCTTTGCAAGGACTAAGGGAATGGACAGAGACATAAGTTAAGCCAAAACAGATGGCAAATGTAAACAGATTGCTTTAAAAGCCTATAAAATTGTGATTGCCTCTAAAGATGTACTTGGAAGCTGACCATTGTCAATCCAACAGTTTAAGGGAAGCGTGGCCTTGTAAAGGGCTACAATATGGAGCTTTTTGGAAAGTCAAAGTATCACTTTAACCACCATCCCTGATCAAATTTTATAGCTTATTGAGGTGGAAAAGTCACTGTTTAGGTTGAAATACCCTATACCCACTTTCCCTGAGGGTAAAGGTAAAGGGACCCCTGACCATTAGGTCCAGTCGCGGATGACTCTGGGGTTGCAAAGCTCATCTCGCTTTACTGGCCGAGGGAGCCGGCGTACAGTTTCCGGGTCATGTGGCCAGCATGACTTAGCCGCTTCTGGCAAATCCAGAGCAGCACACGGAAATGCCATTTACCTTCCCGCCGGAGCAGTACCTATTTATCTACTTGCACTTTGCCGTGCTTTCGAACTGCTAGGTTGGCAGGAGCAGGGACCGAACAACAGGAGCTCACCCTGTTGCGGGGATTCAAACTGCCGAACTTCTGATCGGCAAGCCCTAGGCTCTGGGGTTTAACCCACAGTGCCACCCACATCCCTGAGAGTATGTCTCATTTAATGTAATGGGACTTTCTTGTGACTGGACATGTATAGGATTGTGCTGTTTAAAGAAAGGACTAATGCTGTAATGGAGTCTAACACAGCAGCAGCAGGTATTTCTGCAGCATCCTTGCTATTTTAAAAAAATTGGTAACCTGTTTTATTTTACACCACCATGCAATAAATATATTCAGAGCTTGCAGTGCAAATCCAAGCAAAATATTCCTAGGGAGAAAGGAGCATTTGTCCCCCCCCCCCTCTCTCTCTATATATATATGACCACAGAAACACAAGTTTCAGAATTTATTACTCCAAAGTCAGCTGAGTGGGGGTGGAGCAGGTCATACCATCATATAACATTGTCCCCACCTTACCTTTTATTGTTTCCCACCCCCTCAAAAAATAATACCCCACATAACATTAGCTTTGGAAATAAATAATTTCAACTAATATCCAATATTCATGCAAGAAGATAAATAAGAAGCATAATACACTTGTATTTTTACCATTTACATTTCAATATAGCAAACACACACAAAGCTGTCTGGATTCTGTATCCATGTGTTTTCTCAAATTAGGTCGCCCTTAGGATCCTGGATGGAGAAAAAGACTCCTGCGGCAAATTTAGTATTTTGAGGAATTGGCTTGCTGACACTGTTAACTTTTATAGCTGAATCATGTCTAAATTTTATATCTTTTAAGCCACTTCAAGAGCCCTTGTGAGCTAGCAACCCTGAGGATAAATAAATGCAACTACTTGTTTATGGGCTAGAATCCACTTTGTCAGAAAGATAATCACAAATACCTCCATGGGTGTATTTGGAAGGGAGGGGGCATTCTACAGTGGGGCCAAAGGCAGAGACAAGTAGAACAGAAATTATTTCAGAAACCAGCAACTGGTACGCCTTACAGCACAGAGATAGGAAGAATACCAGCTGGTGGTGGCTTACATCTGAATCCCTAGCTGATCTTAGAAAGCTATGTTCATATTAATCCCTACCAAATGAAATTACCAAAAGGACTTGATGAAACAACTGTGCAAAGTATACTGGATAGGATAGGTTACAAATTATGGCCAGGTAGCCCAATTACATAGTAAGTGTCATACGCCACTTCCCTTGGAAACTGAGCAAAGGCAGGCTATGTATATTCAGCTATGTATATAGCTGGGTAAAGTAAGACACCAAATAGTATACAATATTTGCACAGTGTATATATTTACTGCAAACAGCTTTGCTATCAGATGAATCCATTTGCTGCTGATAGAAAATTGTAAGCATACCACTTATGCCATCATTTCTTATTGTGTACAAGTTCTCTCACCCTGATCCCCAGCAATGACATGTGGACTGGTTACCATGCTTTCTGCTTTTGAATTAAGTTAAAGTGCATTTTGAATAAACCGCTGGATAACTCCTAGTTTTGTTTAGCAGTGTCTGAGAGCAATATCAGATACATTATTGTGACTTCATGGAAAGCAATTCCTGCATTCAATTTTCTTGCTAGTTCAAAATGAGCAGAGTTCACTAGATAACAGTTACAGGAAGAGCTGTACATACATCTTTTCTGTGGAAAATCATTTTCTTCTGACTCCCCTTGATCTCCAGAGGGCAGAAGTCCTTATCCATTCTTCGTTTTCAAAGCTTGTGCTTTTTCATCTGACAAATTCCCTTTGCAGCAAGCAGCCAGCTGCAACTTCTCAGGCTTTGCAAAGAAGTGCTGGGAACTCTGAGGCCAGCAAAAATATCCTTGCCATCCTGAGGGATTTGTTGCATAGGCATGAGAGACCCAGGAAAGCCGATCCCTTGGCCAAACTCTAGGAGGCTTCACCAGCATCTACCGTACATATTTCAGGACCACCTGATGCATTTCGTAGCTGGACGTTGACTCGTCAAATAAAATAATTATTCAGCATGGCATCAATTAGGAAGGTTATAAACAAAAGGAATAAAAGCTTTGCCTGCAATAACACCCCCCCCCAAAAAAAAACCCCACCTAATTTCAATTTCAGAACCCTGGAGTGAGTCCTTTTTAGCATGGATCTGTGCCCATCCTGTCTGGGAGACAATGGGGAGTGGTTTTTTTAGCCCAAGGTGAGAGCTGGGAATAGGTTAAAGTCCAATGATTTATGCAGTAGGTGTCTCTTGTCTGTGGTTTCTTGGCATTGATTGGTCAAAAACCTATTGGTACTGAATAGCTGGCTGTGTATTTGTCTTCAGTATGTGCCTGTGAAGTGTAGGGTTGGGTAGAAATGAGGATGCCTCTTCTATTCCAGTGATTGTGGGTCGGGAATGGTATGGCCCCTGGTGGAGAGGATTCAATCATAAGAGATAAGGCATCAGGTGCTTGCACATTTCTGCTGAGATGCAACAGGAGCCTTCTATCCAGAAACAGCCGAAGGTATTTTTCTTCTGACTGGCTTTCTCAGCTGACAAATGCATCTTTGCTATGAGTGTCTATTTTGTATTATTTTAAGTTTTAAATGTATTTTCTTTGTGTGTGTGTGTGTGTCTTAAACTGCCCCCCCCCCGTTTTATTGTACATTGCCTTGAAACAATTGCTTGGAAGGTAATATTTTTTTTTTACACATTTACTATTCATAAAACTATGTACACAATTCAAAATGTAAAATACAAAGCAACCCTCAGACTCATAGCTGGCCATTTGCACATTGCAAAAATACATGCTTTGAAACATTTACTAGACACATTTTTGTTGATTTCAAAGAGCAGGGAGAATCATCCCTAAGAAAGGCTTTTACAGGCCTAGATGATACTATTCCAGTTATTAACTGTTCCTAAATATTTGCACAGAGAAGATGCAAGGAGAGAGAGAGAGAGAGAGAGAGAGAGAGAGAGAGAGAGAGAGAGGAGTTTGTTATATTTATTTGGCAAATTTTTAATTTGTGCTTCATCGCAAAGCCCCCAACTGAGTGCACTTAAAGATACTAAATGTAAATAGCAATCTTACATGATTACATTTCATTGAAATAAACATATAGAAGAGACTTGCATTCGCAAGAAGAAAGAAAATATGTCTAAAGCACCAGGTCAGAGCTGCCAAGAATAAAAAAAAATTACCTGGTTTGATTGATCTTGCAGCTAACAGCCTCCTGAATAGCAAGGCTAATAGTTTCAGGGCTCTCCCAGTGGGCACTTCTGAGCTTGGCTTTATTTAAGTAAACAGAAAGCCACTAATCAGCGGTTAATGGGCTTTAAGTAAACATACTTCCTGTGTAAACAACACTGCTAAGCAGCTCGTGCTTAAGGGTTCTCCCAGATTTCAGCTTCTCCAGCAACTTGGAAGCGCCTGTAAGAAGAGATATCCCAGGGGTCAGCAAACTTTTTAAGCAGGGGGCCAGTCCACTGTCCCTTGGACCTTGTGGGGGGCCGGACTATATTTTGAAAAAAAAAATATATGAATGAATTCCTATGCCCCACAAATAACCCAGAGATGCATTTTAAATAAAAAGACACATTCTACTCATGTAAAAAAACACTGATTCCCAGACCATCCGTGGGCTGGATTTAGAAGGTGATTGGGCCGCATCTGGCACCTGGGCCTTAGTTTGCCTACCCATGAGATATCCAGTACTATCCTATGTATGCCTACTGAGAAATAAGCTCCACTTGGCTAGATTGTACTCATTTACTGTTGTCTTTGTCCATGGAGTTTTCTTGGCAGGGATTCTGAAGTGGCTTGCTGATTAGCTGGACCATAAAGACGGTTGATCGCCGAAGAATTGATGCTTTTGAATTATGGTGCTGGAGGAGACTCTTGAGAGTCCCATGGACTGCAAAAAGATCAAACCTATCCATTCTGAAGGAAATCAGCCCTGAGTGCTCACTGGAAGAACAGATCGTGAAGCTGAGGCTCCAATACTTTGGCCACCTCATGAGAAGAGAAGACTCCCTGGAAAAGACCCTAATGTTGGGAAAGATGGAGGGCACAAGGAGAAGGGGACGACAGAGGACGAGATGGTTGGATAGTGTTCTTGAAGCTACCAGCATGAGTTTGACCAAACTGCAGGAGGCAGTGGAAGACAGAAGTGCCTGGTGTTCTCTGGTCCATGGGGTCACGAAGAGTCGGACACGACTAAACGACTAAACAACAGCAACAAAATCTGCTCAAACCCCCCCATCCCTTTACACATTGTCCAACCCCACCCATGGGTCACCCAAACCCTCTGCCCCATCAGATCAACCACCTAAACCCTCCCTCACAACTCTCCACTCCAAAAAACACACCCAAACAAAACAAAACACGCTTCCCCTATCCCAGGGCTCCTCATCACTTCCACCACTGGCTGGGGGGAGGGGTAATGAAGGAGAGAAAGTATTTCTCCCCTTCACTGTTCCTGCCAGAAGGAAAACTGCAACTGAAAACAAAATTGAAAGAATGCTTCTGGGTGTACAGAAGTCATTATCGTTATCTAATCCTTCCAAAATGTATGAAGTGTGTGGGAGAAAGGAAAATGTAAATAAACATTTCATATGGATTTTAAATTCAGTATTATGCAATGAAATAATAATAGCACTTGTGGGGTTTTTTATAAAACATAATTATTATAGCTATATTAATATAATTAGTATACTATAGTGTAATTACTATTAATTGTGTAAATGAGCTGTACAGCCCAAACCCAAAAAAACTGAGCACTGCTCATCAGTGGGCCTATTGTTGAGCCATGATAGTAATTATTACTAATTTCCTTCCTACTGGCAAGTCCCCATGACAACCAGAAAGCTGAAACTTATTGTTGTCATAAATCAAATGTAATTAATTTTTGTTGTTATTTTTTACTTCTTAATCATGACCAAGTCCCATGTAAAGCCACCAGCTGTTGATTGTGAACAAACTGTCACTTTATTCTCAAGGGGCAACTGTAGGGGGTTGTCTATACCTTACTGGCTTCAAATGCAACCCTGTGGAAAACCTGATTGACATTTGTTCCAATTCAGAGGTAGAGATTGGGTTTCCCCAAGGGAAAGTGGAAGTCTGGATGAGCCCAAAGCTGTGTATAAATCCTGCTGTATAAGTATGTTTAAAAAACCATGGTGATGATCTGAAAAATATCATTCAATGCACAAAATTCTTCAAGAGTTTATTGATTATGGTGGACTGCTAAGTATCTTGACAGGGGGTTAATAGAAGTGCATTCACTTAATACATGTGATTTTTTTATTTAAAAAAAACAACTGAGCTTTTTTGCCACTGATGAAAAAATGGAGTTGATGCAAAATCCTGTACAAGTGCTACATTTCCATGAAGCTGCGGGGCTTCGAAGAAATTGTCTGTGCATCCTCTCTTGAAAATCCAAGGATGGTTTTGTGATAGGGTTAGGTTTTGACTTCCAGCATTGCTTGCTTGGATTCTAGACATAAGGCTTTTGCCCAAGTTGTACCAGCTTTGCCACTTTGTAAAAACGAATGCAACGTATGTTTCATTCCCAGTAGGATTTTTTAAATGCTCGTTTAAGGAAACTGCTGTGTTATGTAATGCTGTGCAAGAGACAGTGTTGTGTAGTGTGCCTGTTGATTCATGCTGGTGTGGTGGCCAAGCCATGTCTTGTCATCTTCCCCTAACATGCTGTGCTGTGCTACTCAGTTTAACAGCGCCATATGCTGGTCAGATGCAGTAATTCAGAGCTAAGAATTCACACGCAAGGATTCACAGAGGAACAGCTAATTCCGCATTTTATAGCCTTTTCATGGTTTCAGGGGTGTCTTTTTCCCAGCCCTAAGTAGAGATGCTAGGAACTGAACCTGAGAACATCTGCATGTAAAACAGAAGTGCCACCGCTGAGTTTCAGCCCTTCCTCTTGCACCGCTGCCCTTCCAAAAACATTTGTTGGATGCTAACAATTCTTTTCCAATCTAATTTCAAAGCCACCCTTTAAACATCTGTATGTGCAGCTGGATGAGAAGCTCTATTGGCAATTCACTACTGGAGCAGCTTTTCCCCAGCAGAATCTGTGGACATTTGAATTAACATGATAGTTGATCGGATTACTGCTCTGAAGCATGAAACAAAGCCAATGACTGTATAAGATCATTATATCTCAAGAGGATTACAAATGAATACTATGGCCACCTCATGAGAAGAGAAGACTCCCTGGAGAAGACCCTGATGTTGGGAAAGATGGAGGGCACAAGGAGAAGGGGACGACAGAGGACGAGATGGTTGGATAGTGTTCTCAAAGCTACCACCATGAGTTTGACCAAACTGTGGGAGGCAGTGGAGGACAGAAGTGCCTGGCGTGCTCTGGTCCATGGGGTCATGAAGAGTCAGACATGACTAAACAACAACAACTCATTTACTTGAGAGTATGTACTATGAGTCACAATCAGTGCTTCTTTTCTGTGCTGCCTTTGCTGATCCTGCTTGTTCCTTTGGGAAATATCTGAGGAACTTTCCTCAGCATCTGCTTCCTCTGCAGGTGACTCCAGGTTCAATTCCTGGCAGGTCCAAGTAGGACTGGGAGATGCAAGAAGATACTCCAAGCTGGTTGGGCAGAAGTTTTCGTTTTCATTTTGTTCTCTTCAAGAAATACAAAAAACATAGATACAATACTGTCCAATTTTTCTTCTTACTGCTAATCTGCTTTAAAAAATTAAAAATAAAGTTCTTGTCACCAACATCATTCTCAACAGAATAATCCCTGCAGTTTTCCTTCATGGGATAATTAACTTCGCTGCCTTGGCTGCAGGTGTTCCTTTCAGTGAGCAATTAGGCTTATCTGCATCAAAGTCTCTTGCTGCCCACTCCAGTCATTTTTAGCTAATATCAGCTGTGCAACTCCAGCCTGGGCCCTCCATTACACCATATAGCATCCTTATCAGCTCTGCTATCAGGAATAAAATGGTCTAATAATTGGTTGAAACCCAATCAACTAAAACCTGATTAGCAATGTAACACAGCCAAGGCTGTGCTCTTGTAGATAGCCAAAAAAAGAAACAAGGACATAAACTGTGGTGATTTAAACATGCAAATACTGTACTAAACCAGGGAAGAGCTACAACATCCCAATGCCCATTTCAGCATCATCAACTTCATCAAAATATCCGACATAGTCCATGTTATTCTCCAAGGAGCTCTTATGACGCACTTACTGATGAAGGGCGAAGGCATTTTAAACAATTAGTAGTTTCACTTCATTCATTTTGAAGCAAGTTTTAAACACATTTCTTTTCAACAAAATTGGTTCCCCCTGGCCTGTTACAAATAACAATATGTGGTTTTGCAAGCATTTCTCACAAGGACTCAGAAGTCCTCGAAGTGTTTTGCAAGCAACTGCAAGGAATGCTCACAAAAACAGGGGTGCCATTTCTCTACTCATAATTCTCCTTTGTAAACAAGTAAACAGACAAATTGCACAATGAGGGGTAACCATCAAAATGTAAGTTTTGAAGCTTTACCTGCAGAACAAAGCATGTTAAATTTTTAATGTTACAAAATAACAAAAGATACATTGTAACAAATTAGCAATAGTTCAGTTCCATAAAGATTCCTCACTTTTTACACACTCACCCAAATTGGGTTGCATTTTGAATTCCTGCCCGCCATCACTTAAATGTTCACTCCATCTTGAGTTAGGGTGTGATGTGGTGAGCAGCCCTTTCTACTGGCCCCAATCCCACCTTCAGGTGTGCCCTATTGCTTGTCTCCTAATTCACAGCACAACTCATTGCAGAATTAACCCATCTGAATTTTCTACTTTCCTATACAAAGAGGATCCTGCCTCAAGTTTAGGCAGGGGACTGAAAGATCAATTAATGGTCTATATTCTTGTTCATAATCCTGTGATTACATATTACTTTTAGGTTGATTAACATTAGGAACAGCTCATCTGGTCTTCCCTCTTCTGACACCTAAGTACAGACTATTTTAATCTGCAATACTGATCAATCTATCCATTATTCTCCCTTGCCCCACCAGCTTTTAAGTCAATATAGAATAATTTCCAGAGTCATCAGGTTAATCTTCTCTCTCTCTCTCTCTCTCTCTCTCTCTCTCTCTCTCTCTCTCTCTTTCTTTCTTTTCCAGAACCTTTAGACTAACAGATCCGCAATAGTTTCTCTGTTACAAAGAGTAACAATTTCCCAAGGCTTTTATACTTTTAAAGTTTAACTTTTAAAGCTTCTATGCTGCTTGTTGATTATCAACACCTCCTTTAATTCTACGAGTCTACAGAATTCACTGTGCTGCTTTATTTATCCATCACTCCTCTTTTCCAACAAATTGAAACCAACCAAGCTCTTCAACAATTGGAGTGATGTGAATTTTGCGTCAGCAGAGGATGCATTTACACAAGAAGCAACATGAAGTGTTTTGCTTTTGGCAGCTGCCTAATAACTGTCCTACCAGAAGGTGCCTCCCAGTAGAGGGATCATAATTAAATGTGTGCAATTAATTGCCTGCCTCTTTCCTGTACTTACCAAAGATCTATTGATAGCCCAAGAGGAGGTATTGTGACTAGAATTACCGGTAGCTGAGTGTCCACAGTGGAAATCAAAGCAGGAAGGAGGAGTGGACAAAAGCTTACTGGAAAAAGGCAGCCACAGCTTAGCAGTGTTTGTTGACTTTAATCATCACTGTGGCATGCAGAGTTGGGACCAAAGAAAGGTCTAATGAGTCAGGCAGACCATTGATGTGCCCCTGGATTTAGACCAGGAAGATCTCCATTTTAGGACCACTGATATCAGTGGCGTGAACTCAGACCTGTGATGCAGCAAGCAGCAATTCATCCCTCGTCAAGTGAGTGGCAGTGAGAGGGGATGGAAGATGCCAGGCTCTTAATATTATTACCAGGCCTGCCCAGGGGGGAAGTTTCACACTATCTGCTAATGTTAGCAGCTAATGTCACATACTCTCCTTCCCTTCTGTCCCTGAAATGGTCTGTGAGATCCGAGCATATTCAGTCCATGATCACTCACTCACTCACTAGCATAGGTTCCTACCAGTCCTTTTTTCCTTTTAATTTTTTTTTTTTGGGGGGGTGCTCTCATTCCACCTGAGACTCAGGAAACACCCATGACAGGAAATGAGGCCACCATCGGGGGTAGTAATGGAACTGATGATTCACGGTGCTAGAGAAGAAACTAAAAAAATTACAATTTTCAGTTTCTTCTCCCATTAGATTCACAAAATGGTTACCCATGCGTACCCCCAGGAAAAAAGCACTGGTTCCTACTTCAACCCCCTGGAAAATTCCTGACAAATACAGACACTCATGACTTTTGATTACATTCAGAGTTACTGTCGTGGGAGAAGCCATTTTGTTCCATGGAGAACAAGGTTCCAAAAACCAGTATTCTACAAATGGACATCCCCGATTTTGCAGTTTTTACACCCATTTAAATGAATTAATGAAGCAGAATGAGAAAATTGTCTCAGGCACCCAGTGCTGCCCCTACCCATCCCATCCCTCCAGTCACCTCATGATTAGTTTGGCTGCTGAATGGCTGGTCAGCCATCCAGTCTCCCAGCAAGGCAAGGGACAAAATGTTTTTTTTCATTTTTGTTTTAAGTGAGAGGTAAAGGAGTGGGAGAAATGGGGAACGGCAGTGGGAAAGAAGAATATGGTGTTGGTATTGCTGCCACCACAAATACAGGGCATGGGGAAGGGCAGAAGAGGATGGGAGGGTAGAGCAACCACCTGCCTCAGGCAGTGCAATTTGTTGCACTGGGCCTATTCAAAAGGAGCACTATATGGAATATTAGATGATATGCCTGTGGTGGACCTTGTTGATTCCAAATTAGCAGCCTCTTCAGTCATCAGAGGAAATGTAGTTGGAAACTAATGATAAACAGCCAATAGAATTATGCATTGTGTACAAAGAGTAGCCAGCGTATGTCAAGGAAACATATTTAATTTAAATGTAACTCCAAGGCTGCAATCCTGTACACCCTTATCTGGACTAAGTTCAACTAAGTTCAACTGACCACAGTAAGCATGCATAGAATTAAACTGTAGGAAACGTTTTATGAAAAATATTATTCCAATTGGACTTGGTACCCAAAATGTTTAATAACAAAGGTTCAGAAGTACATTTTGGAGATATAATCTTCAAAGGGGATCTCTGTCACTCTCTCTCTCTTTCTCTGTTTGTCTCTCTCTGTCTCTGTCTCTCTCACCCCTTCCCTTTTATATGTGTACACACACACACATATATATATGGAATATATATAGCATTTTTGAATACGGTGTTGATTCCTTTATATGCTGTTTAAAAACATTGTATTTTGCAACAAGGGTATTTATTTGATTTCTGCTTCCATTAACTAGAGTCAATTGACCATTTTGAGATAATATGTCCTGGCTGAACAATTAATTAGATGGATTTATGCATTGGATGTTGAACTGCTGCCAAGGCAGAGTTTCTTGCCAATGTTTTATGGGCTGGGAATAAAAATGTGCCTATTAAGGTGTGTACAAAGGTGTACAACTTCAAAAAGTTGTAAAGCTCTTGTTTGTTTCATTTTCAGTTGTCATTCCATTCTTTCTTCATTGCAGACTTGGCAGGTTTCTTATTATGTCATCCTGATAGCTTAGTTTTCTACCCAATAATGGCACTTTCTAATATCTTATTATAGTTTCTAGGATGCATTATAGAAAAGGCAATATTGATGAATTAGCTATAGTAATCATATAATTTATTATTATTACCCTGCCAATCTGACTGGGTTGCCCCAACCACTCTGGGTGGCTTGCAGCATATATAAAAACATAGTAAAACATTAAACCTTATAAAGCTTCCCTACACAGGACTGCCTTCAGAGGTTTCCTAAATGTTATGTAATTACTCATCTCCTTAACATCTGATGGGAGGGCATTCCACAAGGTAGGCGCCACTACCAAGAAGGCCCTCTGCCTGGTTCCAGTAGCTTCACTTCTCAGTGAAGCTGAGTGAGGGAACTGCCAGAAGGCCCTCGGAGCTGGACCTCAGTGTCCAGGCTGAACAACGGGGATACAGACGCTTCTTCAGGTATACAGGGCCAAGGCAGTTTAGGGCTTTAAGGTCAGCGCCAACAGTGCTTGAAAATGTACTGGGAGCCAATGTAGGTCTTTCAGGACCGGTGTTATATAGTTTTTAGGCACTTTTTGTCTGTTTCAATTGGAAATATGCTGTTCTTGTGATCTGCCCTTTTGCTCAGAGGAAACTTCATCTATGGTATTAGGCAGGCCAATATGGTGTGCAAGCTTTTGAGTTCTCCAGAACTCCTCATCAGACTTTAGTTTTGGAAACTTCAAAAGCTTGCAGGTTATTTTGTGACATTGGTTGGTCCAATAAGGGCATTGACCTAATATGGATTTTGGATCTTTTCTTCTGGGTCAACATAGTTATCCTTACTGTTCATGTGCCACTTCTATGATAATCTTTGGGAAGCCTGAACTATTTTTGGTGAACTGGATCCAGTCTTTCCTTTCCTTTGGCTTAATGAGTAGGCCCACTTTGAAGTCATCTTGATACCTAGAGACTTCAAAGTGGGCCTACTCATTAAGCCAAAGGAAAGAAAAGACTGGATCCAGTTCATCAAAAATAGTTCATCAAAAATCAGCTCTGAGACCTTTGCTGGGACTGTTCAATAGACTTCTCAGCAGGTGCCCAGCCCTGGGACAAGGTTTCATTGCCTGTCTGGCTTTGTGCCGATCCCATCTCCATGACTATAGCAAATGGATAGGAGCCAATGTGGAGATTACTGAACTAGTACTGGAGGAAACTCAGGTACAAGTTCTCAATTAGCTGAGAACTTCATGGAGTGACCTTGGGGCAATTATTATCTCACAGGATTGTTGTGAAAATAAAATAGGGTGGGGAACCACATGCACTACCTTGAGCTTATTGGAGAAAAATTTGGATATCAATGTAAAAAAATAATTTATGCAAAGTAAGCACATATGCACAGAATAGTGTAGCTTTGATAACAAGCAGGATTTAGTTTTCCTTGATGCAAAATTTGAATTTTTGGTCTGCAAATCACTGTGCAGTGCTGAATGTTTTGGACTGGTATGTGTAAACATTGTAGTAATTGAAATCTTAAGGTTGCAATTCTATACCTACTTTCTTGGGAGCAACACCCATTGAACTCGGTATGTAGAGTCTTGCAATTTTCACTGTCTCTAACGTACTGGTGCTTGAGTTCCCAAATTGTGCTCCATGAACTTCATTCAGCCACTCCACAGGGTGCCTGTACAAATCCAATTAAAATAATACTGAATCTAGCATGTGGCATTATAATTGTTACAGCAGACAGAAAAATAATTAAGTAGTCCACTAAGACCCACTGCAATTTTCAAAGTGCAATTTTCCAGGTGGTCCATGCAGAAGTGTTTTTGGAACCACTGTGCTGGTTTCTAAATTTCACTTTAAGAGCAACCTTCTTTTTGGAGTCACAAGTGCTCAACCACTGATCTAAGAACATTTATTTCATCTCAAAGCCTGTTATCAACAAGCTTGCAATATTCTCCTTAAGAGAACAGCATGACTGAAGTTATTGCCCAACTAAGAGCAACTTTAAATCAAAACAAAAACCTGCTTGTAGCCAACAGCCCTTAAACTGCTGGACATAATAATAAAGGCTCTGTGCGCAGGTGGCCTGAAAGCCAACTCAAGACAGTCACAAAACAAAAATGGAAGGGTTGAAGTGTTTTCAACTGCTGCTTTGTGATTTAAATTAATTTTAATCTCTCTCAGTGATGTTTACATGTAATCTGCCAGAGGAAATTAAATATAAAGCAGAGTTTTGGAGAGAGTGGTTTATTCCCATGCTCTAAAAATGTTTTCCATTGATCTTGGAGTTCATGAGATGGAGAGGCTTAGTGATGGTGAATAGCTCTTGACATTGCAGAATATATTTTTTTTGTAGAAACCTGTCATCACTGGTTTTGGCAGTGTCACTTCATCCTTAACCAGCAACAAAGCTTCTCAGTGTCAGCTAAATATAACCTGGCATTCTTCTTGATCTCTCAGTCAACTTAAATGCTGGAACTCTTTTTTGCTCACAAAAATATATCTAAATGACCATGCAGATGCTTTCATATTCAGACTTAGTGATCACACTTGAGTTCAGAATGTTTTGTGACCGTCTCGAATATGTTCTCAACATTTGTGGAAGGAAATGTTTCTTCAATAGCTTATGAATGTTTTAAATACAAAATAACAGTGAACTAAACAAATAAGCCATACAGTCTACCAGCAAAACAATAAGCCATACAGTCTACCAGCTTATTGAGATACTGATTAAGTGGCTCAACATAGCTGTACTATATTAAACATGCCTATTAGAACCAAAGTTATAACAGTTGCCAGTCAAGGTTAATCAGCAAGGATACTACTGGCCCAGACATGGAAAGAAGACAAAGTTCCAACCAGAGAGGAGTAGCTGATGAAGATAATGGGCTATGCTAAAATGGTGAAATTGACTGGGAAAATCAGAGACTAGGAAGAGGAGAAATTCAAGAAGGAATGGGAAGAAATTATAATGTATTTAAGAGAACACTGTAAACAACTAAAAACCTTGGCAGGATTAGAGTAATGCTTGTAATGTACAAAATACAATGGAAAAATGGTTAAGAATATTTCTAACAAATTGGAGAAAATAGGATAAGCTGAAGGAAAAAGGGATTGACTACAGAAACCAGGGAAGGGCGGTAGGAAGTCAAGGGATTCTGAGAATCCTAAATGTGAAGGTAAATGATATGTTTAAATTGAAATTTGTTATGTAAAATCTAAAATCTAGTCTCTTATAGGATGTGGTCCTGTACAGGCAATCCTCATTTTGCACAAGGGTTCTGTTCTGGATCCTCACATGCATAAGCCCGCTCCGCCCCTGCCATGCTCTTTTTCATGACATCTTCACGACATTTCAGGGCTACTTCCAGGTTCAGCGCCGTGCACTAAGCCCACAAACACCCAAACAATGATAGCTTATGTCAGGAGTTGCCCTGTTTTCCTTGTGAGCTAACAGCAGTCAGTGCTGAAAGTCTGCACTGCAGGCCCTATTGACCTGCAGCCACAAGCAGAGCTGTGCTTAGCAGGAATTCTTGCTGACTACTGGAAAAGCCCAGGTGCTTGAGAGGCAGCGATTTTGCCAGCACAAGTTTGATAAGGCAGCTGGAATAGATAGATCACTTTCAGGATGGTCCAAAGGCCCTTGATTCAATGTAAGTGTCAATGAGTTAGGATTTACATCACTATAAGAGCCATTGGGTTGTCCTATTAATCACATTATACTAGGTAAGAACTACTGACTGCTGTAGAGAGATTACCACTAATACTGGGTGTAAGCAAAGAGCAAAGCACCTTTAGTGTTCATTTGGGTTTTCTTTTTTAGTTTGGGGTGCCCGATGGGGAATTCGTACAGTTGGGAAATCTGCTTGAGCCCCCTCCCTCCCACCTGCTCGATCCTGTCTCAATCGAACCTAGTGTGGGAGGTTAATGTGCATTTCCAGAGAATGGAGAAGCCAGTCTCTTAAAATTATAGGTCTTTGCTTTCTCTGGTTTGTAGCCCGGTAGTCTTAAGACCCAGACATTCTGCACTTAATACATTTTCAGCCTGATGAAGAAGAAGAGAAGAGTTTGGATTTGATATCCCGCTTTATCACTACCCTAAGGAGTCTCAAAGTGGCTAACATTCTCCTTTCCCTTCCTCCCCCACAACAAACATTCTGTGAGGTGAGTGGGGCTGAGAGACTTCAGAGAAGTGTGACTGGCCCAAGGTCACCCAGCAGCTGCATGTGGAGGAGCAGAGATGCGAACCCGGTTCCCCAGATTACGAGTCTACTGCTCTTAACCACTACACCACAATTCCTACCTCTTGCAGTTTATCATAGTCTAGAATGAATACATTTGCATGTGGAGCAGCAAGTCTAAATAAGGTGTGGGTCAGAGACAAAGAGATAAAACCTCAAATGCAGCAAATATTTGGAAGCCTTAAACAGAGCATTTAAAGTTGGGGAGCCTCTGAAACAGACAGCCACAGTTGCAGCTCTCCCTCGCCCTACCCCCAAGCAGTAGAACTCCTTTTAAACACCCCGAAAAACATACAGGATGAATCCACAATTTTGACTGTAATTTAGCAGAACCATTAGCTTGGAGAAAACTACCAGCTGCTACCTGGCACAAATTTGCCTGCACTTAACACTAACATTCAGGTGCCAGGCTCCTAGTAATTTTAATCCCATCCAAATGACCCAGAGTGACATTGTGAAATTAAAAAAACACAAATGCAAATCAGAGTGGGCGGGGGTAGAAAAACCCAACCTAGCCAATATTGTCAGGCAAAGGAGGGGAATGCAAAACCTGAATCCTGAGATGAATGCATTTGAATGAATGCCCAAATTTGACTTGACAGCTATCACAGCATTTACAATTTCTCAGCCTGGCATCTGTGAAGTGTGTCATTGCTGCATCTATTTGTTTATTAATGAGGCTTTGGGGGCGCCTACAGCGCGCTTCAACTGCAAGCCGCATACCCTAGAGAGTTCTATTGCCTTTGATAGGGCTGCTATATTTGATAAAGTTTAGACCCTTATAAGGAATCGTCTATAGAAATCTATTTGCAGCTGTATAGCTGAGTCCCCAGTCACAACATCCTTGAATTATAAATCCAAAGCAGATGTGAATGAGGTCTCCAAAAATTCCCCAAGGTTTAAGATCCTGCTTGTGCTGAAACCTACCCAGAGGCTCTCAGTGCTTACGTACAGCTTCTTAATAGAAATGCAGGCAAGGTTTAGGTGTAAAGAGAGGATTGGGGTTGGAACAAATCCCCAAATATTATTTCAGATGCTGTATTTCTTAAGCTAAATGCCCTGCTCTCACACTCCCTTCCTTCTTTTCTCTGTCTCGGGCTAGGTTCGCATTATCATTTACTGCACATCCAGTGTGCTCCCAGTGCTAATTTTTGAAGCCACATTCATACAACATTAGCCAAAAACCCATATCGATCCCAAAAATTGGATGCGAAACAAGCAGGAATATGAATGCATCCTAACAGCTGTTGGGCAAGCACAGATGAGAGCTTAGTGAATAGGAGCTCCAGGGGGCTGCTGGGATGGGGAAACGCAAAAGGTTGTGTGTGTCAGGTGAAGACAGCCCCACCCTTCTGTGATGTGAACATCTCCATGCAAACATGGCTTGAAATGCAGTAGGGGCAATGATCTTGTTGTGTTTCCAGCCACTGCTGTGAAATATACTCAGTGTCAGTCCCAGAGTTTAGCCAACAAGCCTGGCGCATAATGAAGCAGACTGGGAGGCAGCTGGAGCAAAAGTGACCGTGCAGAAAGTGTGAGGAAGCTCCGGTGGGGGACCATTATCAGGTCAACTTGGTGGACATGGCAGCAGTGAGGAAATGATGCATCTTTGCCATCATTGCATCCCCAAAGCGAAATTAACAAGACTTTAGCATGCCTAAGTCTGGGCTGGATTGGGCTCCTTTACCCCCCCCCACACACACACTTCCTCTTTGATTAGTGTTACAGTTAAACCCTGCCATTATCAACTATGCAGCACCTCTAAACTTCCCCCATTTCTCTTTGACACAGCTATGCAGACTCTGGAGAACAACAATATCCTATGTGTCTGAATTGAGAAGTACGTACCACTTTGTTCCATGGACCTTGCTCCTTGGGGTGTGTGCTTAAGGGATGCTGCCTGCCAGGTGTCCCAGGAATGCTCGGGAATAAAGGGTGGGGAATACTTTTAATAAATACATGCATACATCTGATTCACTTATTCTGTTTCATCTCGACTACTGTAATGCTCTCTACTAAAAGGTAAAGGGACCCCTGACCATTAGGTCCAGTTGTGGCTGACTCTGGGATTGCGGCGCTCATCTCGCTTTATTGGCCAAGGGAGCTGGCTTACAACTTTCGGGTCATGTGGCCAGAATGACTAAGCCGCTTCTGGTGAACCAGAGCAGCGCACGGAAACACCGTTTACCTTCCTGCCAGAGCGGTACCTATTTATCTACTTGCACTTTGATATGCTTTCGAACTGCTAGGTGGCCAGGAGCAGGGACCAAGCAACGGGAACTCACCCCGTCATGGGGATTCGAACCGCCAACCTTCTGATCAGCAAGTGCTAGGCTCTGTGGTTTAACCCACAGCGCCACCCGCGTCCCTGTGCTCTCTACTGCATGCTACCAAATCTTTGTTTCTGCCTCTTTCCTTTTTCCAGTACCGAGTTGCTTCTTTCCTTGCTCTTCACTTTGCCCATTATCCTTTTCTGTAGGCTCTTTTCCACACTGTGGCCATTCTAAACTTTGCTTATATGATTACATTAATGTTATCTTTTTCTCTTCTGTTCTCTGCTGCTAATGCTTGATGATCTCACAATTTCCATTTCTTTCTTTCTGGTCCATTTTTCCTTGAAACATCACCCTCTGCTGGTGTCTCTCTTTGCAGGCACTTGCACCTTGAATGATCTTCTGGAACAGGCCTTCCTTATCCTGGGGTCCTTCAGATGTTTTGAACACAACTATCAAGACACCAGGTTGGGGAATACTGTGACTGAAAGCTGGGGCTGTTTTGCTCATTAATAGTTTGTTAAAACACATAGACACATCAAATAATTGATTCAGATTGTAGAGTTGTGTGAAATATATAAGACACTGTCTATGAGTGCCCCCTGATATCTGTGAAAGATCATGCAGTGTCCTCCAAAAGCTATTACAGTGTGAAACAAATGACCATAGAAATGCAGTTGAATTGAGCACATAGGTTTGCCTAATTTCTCTAAGGGATTCAATTAGCAGGTGGTTTTGTCATTTTCAGAAACTAGATACTGCCTAGTTAGTAAACCACATGCTACAAATATTCTGACTGTTGCCATAACAAGGAGAAAGGCGACCAAATTCAAAGGCTACAAGGAGGGGGACCTCCATAGCATCAAGTCACTTTCCCCTTACATGTGCATAAATTCAAGATATGTTTCTTATTCCCCCATGCTAGAGCAACATCCTAGAATGACAGAACCTGATTTGAACAGCTGTGACTAGCATCTAACAAAACAGATGTTTTAATAACATTATTTTCTCCACTCTCCTAAGATGCAGAGTCAAACTAATTCATCCGTTTACTCATAGGAGAAAAGGCTTGCGACTTCAATATTTCTACTTGTTGCTAAGATAAAGAAAATGCATAAGAGGCTGGACCAAATTCTCTTGCTTGATCCCACTCTTTCCTTGTCAGTTCATATTGGTAGTCTTAACTGTGTTTCACTTGTGATTAGCTAAAAACCTTCCAATAACGTAAGTGAAAAGAAGGCACTGTGGCCTATGCACAACCAAGTAATGAATATTTTTCATTTTATTCTATTATGAAGCACCACTTTCAAATAGATCTGATAGAGGATCATTTGCATTTTTATGAAATACATTCCATTCTGGGTGCAAATCCCAGGATGAGAAGCAGCTTTCCTTGTATGGTACTTTGCTTGTACTCCATATATAAAAGCTTCTGATTGTTTTCAGGAAGCATAAGGGAGCCAGGCCAGAGGGGAGCCAGACCATTGCTGCTTCATACACTACCCACAATGGGGGGGGGGAGTGAAACAGGAGTTTGGAGGCATGTCAGGGAGACATAAGGTAAAGGGACTCCTGACCGTTAGGTCCAGTTGTGGCCGACTCTGGGATTGCGGTGCTCATCTCGCTTTACTAGCCGAGGGAGCTGGCGTACAGCTTCCAGGTCATGGGGCCAGCATGACTAAGCCACTTCTGGCAAACCAGAGCAGCGCACGGAAACACTGTTTACCTTCCCACCGGAGCAGTACCTATTTATTTACTTGCACTTTGACATATTTTCGAACTTCTAGGTTGGCAGGAGCAGGGACTAAGCAACGGGAGCTCCCCCCGTCGCGGGCATTCAAACTGCCGACCTCCTGATCGGCAAATCCTAGGCTCTGTGGTTTAACCCACAGGGCCATCCACATCCCACAGGGCGACATGGTTAAGCTGTTAAAATATCCTGCCCAATTACGGTAACCAGCATCTCCATGTCCCAGTGCAGCTAAGGCTGCACACACACCATACATTTATATCACACTTCTACCACCAATGAATCCTGTGGGTTGTAGTTTACCTCTTGCAGAGCTATAATTCTCATCAGCCTTAACAAATCAGCGTATGTGCTGCAACAAGCTCTGTATTAACCGTAGCCCCACATTTAAAGCTGCAGCAGCTACTGGGTGAGACAGGGCAGGTAAGGTCGATCAGGGTCATGGGCATTTTCCAGAGCATTTTCCAGAGTGATTCCAGAAAAGAGGTGCGGGTCCGCTTCCAACAAGACCGTTCCCTAGCTGCAGATAGCTCTTGAACACACATGAATGGAGGAAAAGGCTGTCACTATTATTTCTATCTTGCTCTTTTGTGAGTTTGTCAATGAATTTCTAAAATGAGAAGTTTGGGTTCCGTGTCTGTATGGATATGACTCCACATCCTTCCCCAAGCCTGAAAGATATTCTCTCAAATCTCAAACTTGACGGAGGTTGATTATGATTACTCCACTGTGATGAACTCTGCACATGAACAGAGATTTTTACTTCACATTTTCATGACTAAGTCATGCATTTCAAATATGCTGCGGTGTGCCCTGGGGTCAGATGAAACATTTCTTTGGTCTATTGGCTGGAATATTATGTTCTTTTAATTTAGAGAAAAAAGTACTTTGGATAATAAGGACTATTTGGGGGGAGGCAGGAAAACTGCATGCAACCGGAAGCAAGTGTTCCTCATGTTTTGACAAAGATTCTCAGACTTAAGGGACACGGGTAGTGCTGTGGGTTAAACCTCAGATCCTAGGACTTGCCGATCAGAAGGTCGGCGGTTTGAATCCCCGCGATGGGGTGAGCTCCCATTGCTTGGTCCCTGCTCCTGCTAGCCTAGCAGTTCAAAAGCACATCAAAGTGCAAGTAGATAAATAGGTACCGCTCCGGTGGGAAGGTAAATGGCGTTTCCGTGCGCTGCTCTGGTTTGCCAGAAGTGGATTAGTCATGCTGGCCACATGACCCAGAAGCTGTATGCCGGCTCCCTCAGCCAATAAAGTGAGATGAGCGCCGCAACCCCAGAGTCGGCCACGACTGGACCTAATGTTCAGGGTTCCCTTTACCTTTTTATACACACTCCATACATGAGTTCTAGCTAACGAAAAAAATATATTTTAGGAACCTCTCCCAGTGCAAGTAACTAAATGTGGCTAAGGTCTGGTTTATGTTAGAGCTGGCACATGGCAGCTACATTAAACTAACCAGTGTAGCAACTGCTACCAAACAGTAACTTTTTCATATTCAAAACACCTTAAAGACCAACTAAGTTAGTTCTTGGTATGAGCTTACGTGTGCATGCACACTTCAGCAGCTTAGGATGTACACCATGAAAAATCCACCTTGAACAAAAACATGCAGTACGGCAGGGACCTTCAGGTGTTTTTGGACTCCCAAGTCCCCTCAGCCCCAGCCAGCATGGCCAAGGGTCAGGGATGTTGGGAGTAGTATAAGGCTACAGGTACTCCATCCATGAATTGCCTGTGAGGTAAGGTAAGACTTGACAGTTCAGTGAGTTGTTCTTTTTGCTCAAAGACAGCTTTGTGACTTCCGTTGCACATGTTTTTTTACATCCACTGACTTTTCTGTTTCTAAATAAACTTCAAATCAGCCTTGGCTTAACTGTTGACCAACCATGGCAGCAGATTTGGGGATGGTTTGCTGGAAGGTGTTGCTTTGTATATCTGTTACAGCTCACCCCTGATTCACTGGTGCCAAAGGCAGCTCCTGCACATCAGTGGCCAAGCTGTGAGAGCCTCTAAAAAATTAATTCTTGCACAAGCACCTGCTGGCAAACAGTTGCCGGAAATGCTGCCAGCCAGCAAAGAGAGATCTGCAAGTGTTAAAATGCAAGTCTTGGGCATTTCTGAGGCTTGGCTACAGGTGTCAACGAAACATTATAATATGCCGACAGAACAACAAATTGTAAAGAGGTTTTCATCGTACCATATGGATGAAAAGCAATAATTATTTTGAGTTTACTTATAAAGCCCATAGCTCACTTAGACAGGCTTTGCAACTCACAGGTCAAGAAACACTGTTTTAGAACACCTGCTCTCCCGGTTCCTGTTTCCCAGCTGAGAAACACTGGCTACAGTTGGGAAGGCAATGAGGAAATACAGGGCAATTGTGACCGTTTATAGCCAGGCAGTTCATAGCTCAATAGAGTCTGTCCTGAAAACATCCAGCTCACCTGGGCCACCACTGACAGGCTGACTTCTATGGGTTGACCCCAAAGGGGGTTCATCCCTTTTGGATCACCATGCTGAAGTAATCTCTGTTTGAGTTTTATTTTGTTGTCCTGTTGTTTTAAGCTTGGATCTTGTGTAAATCATGTGGAGTTTTACAGGATGCTGGTGGTGACACTAGCAAAGGAAGGTGTTAAACACTCCAGAGAAAGAGTCTGCTGTCATGAATCTTGCCCCACTGGGAGGGAGACAAGATAGGAGTGGGTGCTGTATGTTGTATCTCCATCCCCACCTTTTTCTTTTTCTTTAGCATGTGGCTATACTAAAATGGAGTTGATGAGTATTTTGTCTATTAGATGGTTGACTTCAGTGGGAGAGAAAAATGGTTTCTCCCTCAGGATGAGAGCCTGTTGGTAGGACCCATCCCACTTGTTAAGAGACAGGAGAGAAGTGTGTACATTCCAAGTGGTGGCTTTATTTATGGTTTTCCTGTTTGTTGCTTCAGTTGCTTGACACTCCTAACGTATACCCAATGCGATTGATTTGTATTTTTGCTGTTTTATATTATTTTGACTCATTTACTCTCATTTACTGTCATACTTTCATTATATAGTTATTTTACATTAGGAAATGTTATTTTAATTTGTTATTGAACTGCTATTGTTCTGAGCCGTCCTGAACTCAACTTGGTTGTTGGAAAAGTGGTTTAGAAATACTTAATAAAGTCAAACTCCTGTGCAGCTATTTCTCTGTGTTTGCTTCTACAGGATTGCAGAGGGCTGCATTTTATTCAAATAATCATAAAGTTCACCTTAATCATCTGTTAAATTGCAAAGAAATGTCTTGCCCCTTTGAGTTTGATGTTTCATCCAGTAAATAATCTTCAACCTTTTTTGATTCAGATGACAATGCTTACCAATCTCTTTTATATGTTGGTGAGGATAAATTCTGTGAGAAGACGCCCACATCTTGCACAGTAAAGAGTATCAAACAGGATGTGAAGTGTATAATTTTGTATTGGGTTTCATCCAAAGAAAATCAATAAAGTTATTCTTGTACTGGAACAGGGCCTGTGTTCCATGGGGTGCACATGAATTTGAAATCACTGTGTTTCATTCACTGTGAATCAGCCTTTTTAATCAGTTGTCTTGTACTTGCTCAAAATTGCAGCAGTAAGGAGGGCTTAGCTGCCATTTGTTACAAAATTTGCTGGCCTTTATATTATAAAAGCCTTTCAGCCATCATTCTGTGGCAAGAAATCAGCATTCCAATATTTGACGCTTTCAGCAATTGCTCTCTTTAGTCCCCTAATTTAGCAATATTTGAGGTGGTGGTGGTGGGTGGAACTTGCAAAAGTAATTACAGCTGGAATGATTAAAGTAATGGTATGAACAGAACATAGGAAACAAAGGTGTAATGGGAAAAGGGGGCTGCTCGTGCGTAAGCGTTTAAAGCCTCCAAGCTTTACTATCAGATCCTAAACTTTCCCAATCGGAGGAGCCATGGAAGCGTGGCTACCTCAATCGCTGGCAGAATCCGTCAGTGGGCGTTTCCGGAATTTACTCCAACATAAGAGTTCTTTGACAGAGACTCTTCTTCTAGAATCTCTACGTGACAGCTTCCTCCGCGGAGTGGGCGTCCCCAGCGGAGGTCCTGAGCCTTCCCCACTATTCTCACTGGAAACATCTTGGAGCCCTTCCTCCGATTGAGTTTCTGCAGGAACTCTCCCTCTCCCCCTACTGGTTCCTTCCTCCGCATCCGAGGCTCTCCTAACCTCCTTGAGCCCTTCCACCACCTGACTCTCCGATGGCAGTTCCCTGACAAAAGGCTTCGGAATAACAAATGGACAGAGAATTAAAGGGCCATGCAAGTATAAGATTAAGGAATGTGAAAGGTTGCAGTGTGGACTGGCCAGCCAGCTAGCCAGGTCTTCCTCTATGATAATCCATTCCATCCCCGCTCCCAACTGGTTAGCCATAGGTACGTCGCCATCTACACTAGCATTTCAGCAACATTTGACAACACACATTTGCACAGACATCCTCTTGATCTCTCACCGTGACTCCTGTTTTATTTTTATGTGCTGTTATAATAGGATTGCTTTGGATATTTCAGTTATGGGTGTTCATATTTTAATATTTGTGTAACTGAATTTTATGATTTGTAATCTGTTTAGAAGCTTATTTGGCATTTGGTATTGTCTAAATGGAGAAATGAAACACAATTATAATACATTTTTGTTGTAACATGAACATTTCAGTAACTGTTTCACTCAGATCAATCTGTGCAGAGTTCATGAGAATAAAGGGCATAGCTTGAGATTGCCATTTTGAGATTCCATATCATCCGCTGCCATCAGAAATCAAGCACAAAATTGTTTCCATGGACCATCTGCTGGTTGGATTAAAACAAAATTTTGCCAGAAACATTTGACTACAGTAATAATATTTTGAGCAGTTTGGTAGACCTATATGTCCTTTTGTTCTTTAGAGAGTTGTTAACATGTCGTCCCCACCCCAGGTGATATTTTAAAATGACAAAGTATTTGTAGAATTCTGCTCCGTTTCAAAAGCATTTAGATAATCCTGAAACATCTTTATCAGTCACAGAATGCCATCTCCGGCAATGATGACTGAAACATTTCCAAGAAGCAGTCCAATTGCTCCAGTCTTCTTATTCAAAAGGTTTTTCAAAAGAAATTTCTGGGTACTTGGGAAATCTCCAACTCCTCAGCCATCTGATATAGCCTTCTTCAGTCATAATCACAGAGAACAATATAAAGAAGCGACCCTTCCCCTCTGCAGGGAGGTGGGACCAATTTGGATGGTCCGCCCCCGCCACTTAATGGATCCAAATGGTTTCCAGAGAGTGGTAGGGGATGCTTTATCCCATGTTGATGGCCTTTCAGCTGATTCCCTGGTGGCCCGCTGGAATGCGGAGTTAACCAGGGCTATTGACTGTCTGGCTCCGAAGCGCCCTCTCCGATTGCATGGAGCCCGGACAGCCCCGTGGTTTTCTTTGGAGTTGAGGGCGATGAAACAATCACTAAGACGGCTAGAGCGTCGGTGGCAGAAAACTCACTCCGAATCTGACCGGACACAGGTTAGAGCTCAACGTTGAGCCTACCAAGTGGCGATAGCGACGGCGAAGACGACTTTCTTCACCGCCTCTATTGCATCTGCAGAAAATAGTAGCAGGAGACTCTTTCAGGTGGTCCGCAATTTAACGGAACCACCTTTACCACCGGGGCCTTGTAAAGACCCCAAGATCTCCTGCAACGATTTTGCAAAGTTTTTTGCAGATAAAATCACTCATATTCGGAAGGAGCTAGACACCACCGTGGGAGCAGGGCTAGGGCGGGAGAGTGCTAGAGCCCTGTCTGGTCAAGTTGCATGGAATCAGTTTCAATCCGTTACCCCCGAGGATGTGGACAGGCTGCTTTGACGCATGAAACCAACCACCTGTCTCCTTGATCCTTGCCCATCCTGGCTAATAAAAGCAAGCCGGGAAGAGCTGGGCGATGGGCTCTGCGGGGTGGTGAATGCTTCCCTCTGTGAGGGAACATTCCCAGATCCGCTGAAAGAGGCGGTCGTTAAACCGCTTCTTAAAAAACCATCTTTAGACCCGGCCAGTATGGCCAACTATCACCCAATCTCAAATCTTCCATTCTTGGGCAAGGTGATTGACCGTGTGGTTGCTGAACAACTCCAGGCACGCCTGGAGGATGCGGACCATTTGGATCCCTTCCAATCGGGGTTCAGGCCTCATCATGGGACCGAAACTGCCTTGGTCGCACTGGTTGATGATCTCCGGCGAGCTAGGGACAAAGGGGAGAGTTGTTTCCTAGTTCTGCTGGATCTCTCAGCGGCCTTTGATACAATCGACCATAACATCCTTCTGGACCGTCTAGAGGGGCTGGGAGCTGGGGGCACTGTTATACAGTGGTTTTGCTCCTTCCTCCTGGGCCGTGTTCAGAAAGTGGTGGGGGGGGTGAGTGTTCAGACCCTTGGGCCCTCACTTGTGGGGTACCTCAGGGTTCCGTCCTCTCCCCCATGCTTTTTAACATGTATATGAAGCCGCTGGGAGAGATCATCAGGGGGTTTGGACTGGGTGTCCATCAATATGCAGATGATACCCAGCTCTACCTCTCTTTCAAATCAGAACCAGTGAAGGCGGTGAAGGTCCTGTGTGAGTGCCTGGAGGCGGTTGGAGGATGGATGGCGGCTAATGGATTGAAGCTGAATCCTGACAAGACAGAAGTATTGTTTTTGGGGGACAGGGGGCGGGCTGGTGCGGAGGACTCCCTGGTCCTGAATAGGGTAACTGTGCCCCTGAAGGACCAGGTGCGTAGCCTGGGAGTCATTTTGGACTCACAGCTGTCCATGGAGGCGCAGGTCAATTCTGTATCCAGGGCAGCTGTCTACCAACTCCACCTGGTACGCAGGCTGAGACCCTACCTGCCCGCGGAGTGTCTCGCCAGAGTGGTGCAGGCTCTAGTTATCTCCCGCTTGGACTACTGCAATGCGCTCTACGTGGGGCAACCTTTGAAGGTGACTCGGAAACTACAGCTAATCCAGAATGCGGCAGCTAGACTGGTGACTGGGGGCGGCCGCCGAGACCACATAACACCGGTCTTGAAAGACCTACATTGGCTCCCAGTACGTTTCCGAGCACAATTCAAAGTGTTGGTGTTGACCTTTAAAGCCCTAAACGGCCTCGGCCCAGTATACCTGAAGGAGCGTCTCCACCCCCATTGTTCTGCCCGGACGCTGAGGTCCAGTGCCGAGGGCCTTCTGGCGGTTCCCTCATTGCGAGAAGCAAAGCTACAGGGAACCAGGTAGAGGGCCTTTTCGGTAGTGACGCCCGCCCTGTGGAACGCCCTCCCATCAGATGTCAAAACGATAAACAACTACTTGACATTCAGAAGACATCTTAAGGCAGCCCTGTTCAGGGAAGTTTTTAATGTATGATATTTTAGTGTTTCCTGGTTTCTATGGAAGCCGCCCAGAGTGGCTGGGGAAACCCAGCCAGATGGGCGGGGTACAAATAATAAATTATTATTATTATTATTATACTTCCATTTGAGGATAGGGAATCTGCAGCCCTCAAGATGCTGTTGGATTCCAATTCCTATTAATCCCAGCCAGCCAGCAATGGCCAATGACCAGGAATGAAGAATACAGAGAGTCACGAGGTCCTTATCCCTGTTCTAGTTACTATGAGGCAGTCCTGTCCTATGGTCCTGTTCAAATGGCCAGTAGCATACCAGAGTTTGTGCCAGCACACAATATTAAGTCACCACCTTATCCTCAGCCAGCCAGCCTAATTCAAGGACCTGATTGTACTGATGCTGCATTCCTTACAAAATAAGGCAGATATAATGTTTGTACCATAGAGGGTTCAGTAAATTTGGCATATTGCAGACACCCAAATCTTACTCTTGACAGTACAAATAATTGGAAATGAACAAGACTGTGTACTCGTGGAATTACGTTGCATGGGATCATTAGCACAGCCCAACTCACAAGGCAGGTGATAAAGTATAAATGGGGTAGGTTTAAAAACAAGGGCCCCCACTTGCAGCATATTCTTGACTATGGTTACATTAACAACTTTTGGTATGGGAAGGAGTCATAGGGCAGCCTGTACACTGCACGGAAGATGCTTATTAATTTGAAACTGTGAACAAATTAGATTAGTGTTAAGCAGAGACATCACCTTGCCAACAAAGGTCCGTATAGTAAAAGCTATGGTTTTCCCAGTAGTGATGTCTGGAAGTGAAAGCTGGACCATAAAGAAGGCTGATCGCCAAAGAATTGATGCTTTTGAATTATGGTGCTGGAGGAGACTCTTGAGAGTCCCATGGACTGCAAAAAGATCAAACCTATCCATTCTTAAGGAAATCAGCCCTGAGTGCTCACTGGAAGGACAGGTCGTGAAGCTGAGGCTCCAATACTTTGGCCACCTCATGAGAAGAGAAGACTCCCTGGAAAAGACCCTAATGTTGGGAAAGATGGAGGGCACAAGGAGAAGGGGACGACAGAGGACGAGATGGTTGGATAGTGTTCTTGAAGCTACCAGCATGAGTTTGACCAAACTGCAGGAGGCAGTGGAAGACAGAAGTGCCTGGTGTGCTCTGGTCCATGGGGTCACGAAGAGTCGGACACGACTAAACGACTAAACAACAGCAACAAAATCTGCTCAAACCCCCCCATCCCTTTACACATTGTCCAACCCCACCCATGGGTCACCCAAACCCTCTGCCCCATCAGATCAACCACCTAAACCCTCCCTCACAACTCTCCACTCCAAAAAACACACCCAAACAAAACAAAACACGCTTCCCCTATCCCAGGGCTCCTCATCACTTCCACCACTGGCTGGGGGGAGGGGTAATGAAGGAGAGAAAGTATTTCTCCCCTTCACTGTTCCTGCCAGAAGGAAAACTGCAACTGAAAACAAAATTGAAAGAATGCTTCTGGGTGTACAGAAGTCATTATCGTTATCTAATCCTTCCAAAATGTATGAAGTGTGTGGGAGAAAGGAAAATGTAAATAAACATTTCATATGGATTTTAAATTCAGTATTATGCAATGAAATAATAATAGCACTTGTGGGGTTTTTTATAAAACATAATTATTATAGCTATATTAATATAATTAGTATACTATAGTGTAATTACTATTAATTGTGTAAATGAGCTGTACAGCCCAAACCCAAAAAAACTGAGCACTGCTCATCAGTGGGCCTATTGTTGAGCCATGATAGTAATTATTACTAATTTCCTTCCTACTGGCAAGTCCCCATGACAACCAGAAAGCTGAAACTTATTGTTGTCATAAATCAAATGTAATTAATTTTTGTTGTTATTTTTTACTTCTTAATCATGACCAAGTCCCATGTAAAGCCACCAGCTGTTGATTGTGAACAAACTGTCACTTTATTCTCAAGGGGCAACTGTAGGGGGTTGTCTATACCTTACTGGCTTCAAATGCAACCCTGTGGAAAACCTGATTGACATTTGTTCCAATTCAGAGGTAGAGATTGGGTTTCCCCAAGGGAAAGTGGAAGTCTGGATGAGCCCAAAGCTGTGTATAAATCCTGCTGTATAAGTATGTTTAAAAAACCATGGTGATGATCTGAAAAATATCATTCAATGCACAAAATTCTTCAAGAGTTTATTGATTATGGTGGACTGCTAAGTATCTTGACAGGGGGTTAATAGAAGTGCATTCACTTAATACATGTGATTTTTTTATTTAAAAAAAACAACTGAGCTTTTTTGCCACTGATGAAAAAATGGAGTTGATGCAAAATCCTGTACAAGTGCTACATTTCCATGAAGCTGCGGGGCTTCGAAGAAATTGTCTGTGCATCCTCTCTTGAAAATCCAAGGATGGTTTTGTGATAGGGTTAGGTTTTGACTTCCAGCATTGCTTGCTTGGATTCTAGACATAAGGCTTTTGCCCAAGTTGTACCAGCTTTGCCACTTTGTAAAAACGAATGCAACGTATGTTTCATTCCCAGTAGGATTTTTTAAATGCTCGTTTAAGGAAACTGCTGTGTTATGTAATGCTGTGCAAGAGACAGTGTTGTGTAGTGTGCCTGTTGATTCATGCTGGTGTGGTGGCCAAGCCATGTCTTGTCATCTTCCCCTAACATGCTGTGCTGTGCTACTCAGTTTAACAGCGCCATATGCTGGTCAGATGCAGTAATTCAGAGCTAAGAATTCACACGCAAGGATTCACAGAGGAACAGCTAATTCCGCATTTTATAGCCTTTTCATGGTTTCAGGGGTGTCTTTTTCCCAGCCCTAAGTAGAGATGCTAGGAACTGAACCTGAGAACATCTGCATGTAAAACAGAAGTGCCACCGCTGAGTTTCAGCCCTTCCTCTTGCACCGCTGCCCTTCCAAAAACATTTGTTGGATGCTAACAATTCTTTTCCAATCTAATTTCAAAGCCACCCTTTAAACATCTGTATGTGCAGCTGGATGAGAAGCTCTATTGGCAATTCACTACTGGAGCAGCTTTTCCCCAGCAGAATCTGTGGACATTTGAATTAACATGATAGTTGATCGGATTACTGCTCTGAAGCATGAAACAAAGCCAATGACTGTATAAGATCATTATATCTCAAGAGGATTACAAATGAATCCACTTTGTATCTCCAATTGCATGCTTCAGTCCACAGAACAGAAATGCAATAGGCCTTACCACAGCATTAAAAAGGCAATGCAATGCTGTTAAATTTTGGTGCTAATTGGTTTCCAACAACAAAGTGTAAAGTTGTTAATTAAGTATTTCTAATGTTTTAAAAAATAATTTATGGAATTATTTTATTCTGACAAAGTCATTCTGGCTAAACCAAGTGAGAGTAGCCCATAGAAATTTACTTCTGAGGACTCTAATGGTCTCCACTGAGATCTTGCTTGAAAATATTGGTTCAGTTTGCATGCAATGTTAAGAATAAATACGGAAGTGTGCTGCTGCTGTTGCTGTACATTTAGAAAATCTCAGCCACTTTGCTCCTCCTGATCCTGCTGCTGCCACACTACCATTACATGCGAACCCACAGTTGTGGTTTGTCTTCCCCAAAGAAACCACAAGCAGTAAGCAAAAAACAATAATGCCTGGTTTACAAATTTCAGTTGTTTCGAAATTATGATCTTTCATATAATGTCGCAACAATTGACTATCACTATTGGGAACAGCAGCATGTTCCAATGTTTAACACAGCAGGACTATTAGAGTTCTTATTCTAACACAACCTGCTTTTGAATTCTAAAATGTTGTTCTCCCAATGAATTTCACAGGAGAGAACTGGTGTTCAAACATCCAGCAAAGTCAGATATCAATGCAACCTGCTAATATCTTTTGCCACTTCAAAGACTCTGATTCACAAGTGCAAAACAACAACAAAAGTGGATCAGTTGAGAGATAAGGATTGTGAGCAAGGACTCTATTTAGTAAATATTTTTTGTTTCACTCGTACATTGGCTCACTGTCATGCTCTGCAACAACAGGCTTCTAGTCCTTACTGTTAAAGCTGTCTGTTTTTCTGACGTTTCCTCCTTTCTCATCTTTCTTCATACGTCATTACATTCTGCAAAAATACAGTCAGCTTTCCCACCTCCCCCTTATTTTGTATTACGTATTCACCTTTTCTGTTCTTGATGTCATACCTTTCCGTATGTTGGATTTGCATGCCACCTTTTCATAGAGGCTCAAAACAAAGACAAGAAATAAGAAAACATGAAGTAACATTTCCAATAGTATAACAGCGTATCGAAAATGCAGTAACAGCAATAAAACAAAAACAATTTAATAAACAATTAAGGCGCATCAGCAAAAATACATAATTCAAAATACGTTTGGAACAGCCTTCACCCATGTTTTCTGGCCATCTCTTTCCCCACTTCAAGAGTCATTGCTTAAGCCTTCCCTAAGGGCCAAGCGAAGCATTAAGCAAAGAAAGGAAGGAAAAGAAAACAGTTTCCAGAGCCTACAAATGTAATCAGAAGAACAGGGCAAGGAGCTGTTTAACCTTTCCTTCTCCTCCCATTTTCCAGCTCAAAATAATCCTTGCTCAGTGCCAGATTTACGTGTAAGCAAAACAAGCTATAGCTTAGGGCTCCGCTCTCTTGGCCCCCCCCCCCAAAATTCACTATTAATATACTTCTTAATTGTATTTCAATTCAACAATTACTTTGATAAAATGCATATTTTGTTATGTGCAAATGGCTTTAGATACCTATTAGGTCCATAAATTACCATATAGTGTATATTCAACACAAAAAACAGCAACAATTTGTTGTTGACAAAGGACAGCTGGACATATAAAGGGCCCCATTACATTCAGCAGCTCATCAAACCTAAATCCAGCCCTGTCCTTGCTCCCAGTTGTTTTTATCCCAGTGAGGGGGAAAGATACAGGTTCATGTACGACAATGTTGAACTGGACACCTGGGATGCTGCTGTCTCTATGAGTCCTTGTTGATCTTCTGGAGAACTGAGAGTTGGTGATGGTGGCAGCAGCAGATAGGACTGCAACTTATGTTTCTGTCTTGTAAAAGAACCTTCAGGACCATTCTTGAATCAGAAGAGAAGTAAGATATTTCAAGTGTCAGACATTTCGTGTGGATTTTGATTGTTTTCCCCTGTGTTCTAGGGACCTGCTGATAAAACACTCTGCCAGGGACACAGAGCTTTGAATGGCTTAAAGGAGGCTGGCTGGGAGGTGTGATGTCTGGAGTACGTCTGAAGCAAAGCAAACCATCCACTGTGGAGAGTAAAAAAAAAAGGCCAAACAACAGGAAACATCCATGAGTCATAGCACAAAAATTAAAACGCCTGCAACTCAGCCACATGTTTCATGCCAGCAGCTTGTCTTTTAAAAGCCTTCCTAAATACTCTCCGCTTTACATACCAATCAGCTGCCTAGCAAAATTGACTGAATATTAAAACATAAATCATCTCCTCTTTGGAATAATCAATCAGTATTTTCTGCACCAGTAAAAATGCAATCCTCAATTTAATAATAATGATGAATTGTCCGATTTAATTAGTACATGCTCCAGTAACTGCATAGGCATACTCTAGACACAACAGCAAAAACATTCCCAGCGATGCTGCTGATGGTTATTCTATGACCAACTCTTTCACTTTCTTTTCACGATCAACAAGATTGGTTGGGGGGAATTGGAATTAAATCAAGATAGTTTTGGACCACAGTTCCGTCAAACTGAGCAAACATAGCCACTGCTACTAGAGAAAAAATACTCAGTTCTACCCAATGAAGTGATTCTTAGGATATCATTGGGTAACAAAGAGGGCTCTTTCCCAAATCCTGCCCCCCCCCCAGCTAAAATGCCTTCTCAATGTCTACATCACAAATCAGGGTACAAAGATGCCTAATGAGCTCAGTATGCATGGTGGCTATGGTCCCAGTAAGAACATGGTGGCTATAGTCCAGTGCTGGATTTACGTAGAAGCTAAACAAACTATGGCTTAGGGCCCCACTCTTTTGGGGGCCTCCAAAAATGTAAAGGGGGGAAAACAACCTGGATGTACATTTCCAAAATATAAGATAAAAAACAAATAAAATAAAACCTACATACAGCAACAGTGTTTTGTATTGTGTAGGCTTCTATGGTGTAAGTAATGGGCCCCGCCTGCTAGCCTGCTCCCTAAAATATCACTATCACTACTAATATACTTCTTCGTAATTGAATTTCAGTTCAACAATTACTTTGATAAAATACATATTTTGTTATGTGCAAATGGCTTTAGATGCCTATTAGGTCCATAAATTACCATATAGCACATATTCAACACAAAAACCAGTGACAATTTGTTGTTGACAAAGGACAGCTGGACATATAAAGGGCCCCATTACCTTCAGTAGCTTAGGACCTCATCAAACCTAAATCCGGCCCTGCTATAGTCACAGGAAGAACTTGGAAATAACTAACCTTTTCCTTTGCGTTGTCAGGAATTTTAGTTTTGCCTGCTGTGGTGAGAGAGAGCCACAAAAGTGCTGGGAAAGGCATGAGGCCACTTCCTCATCCTCCAAGGACACAAAGCAGGATGAAGGAAATGAGTGGAGTAAAATGGGGCTTAGAATGAACCTGTAGACTTCCAGATATTGTTGGACTACAACTCCCATCATCTCTGACCACACTGGCAAAGGTTGATAGGAATTGTAGTGCAACAGCAATTGGAAGGCCCTGCACTGGAACTGTTATTACATTAGAAATTTGGAAAGGAAAAGGTTTGTCAGCCCAGGAGTGCTGGTGGCATCTCCCATAACAGTCCTAGCAAAATGCCAAGTACTTCCTTTGATAGGGAATCTTCAAATAAATAATACACAATGAATAGTAAATGGTTTCCAGAGGAGCAGCTGTGTTAGGAAGTTGTAACTACTAATAGTTGAAGGTAAGAACCATTTTGGAGAAAGAACACACCCTTCTCCCTTCCTGCACACCCTCTCCAACTAAGGGTGATGTAGTCTAGGTATCTGTGAAGGAAACAAAGGATGGAGGGCTGGGCAGTGCAAGCATCTTAGGGAGTTGGCCATCTCCCAAAAGGTCTGATGTGGGAACAGTGGACATTGCCTGCCTGTTGAAGAGTTTAAAGTCTTCCTCCACCTGTGATCAATTTGTATAGTTGTAAATAAACCACAGTAAGCCTCCACTGGCATTCTTCCAAAGGGAACTGCTATGGCTCTGGAATGTCTCACCATTCAGAGAAGTAGGGTGAGCCTATCACTGTGTATAATACATACTAAACTATTCTGTAGAAAGCAAGTTCAAGAAATGAGTTCTTTCTCCAGTTTCCATGCTTTACCCTTCTTGAGAACTTCAATCCTAAACAGGGTCATTTGGAAGAAAAAGGCACTGAAATCAATGGGAGTTATTTCCAAGGACATGTCTTAGATTGTGGTGTCAAGAATGTAATGTTTACTGTGAATATTCTTAGAACAAGCACAGGCCATAACCAAAGACTTCCACTGCTTTAATGTTGTCCTCTAACTGTCCGTGTTTACTTTTAAGGCATTTCACACTTTGCTCCCATAACATCCTCATGTACAACTATGGCGTGAGAACAATGAGGAGTACGGAGGAAAAGGAAGAAACTGCGCAGGCAACATCTTTTCCCTTCTTCTTAGGGCTGCCACTTATTCATCACCAAAAATTAGGAAATGATTAATCAAAGTAGAAGATGAAAGATAACAGAAATTTGCATGAAATCCACATATACTAATTTATATGTATAGATGTATATTTATACTATGCACCTGACCATAGTCCAGTGTGCTGGGTCATTCATGGGCAACTTCAAGGCCCCTGCTCTCCCTTGTTAATTTATTATTGCAATTATATCCCTTTCCCCTATATATCCCCCTACTCCATATTATCCTAAAAACAAGAAAGTCAGGATTTAAACTCTGATCTCCTAGGCCTCTAGCCACTACACCATGCTGCTCCTTATCTCACCACTATACCTCTTTTCTTCATCTTTAAGCTAGGCTTTGTCTGGTCAGTCATTCAAATAGAGGATGTTTTCAAAGAGAGGGCTGTCATCTGTAAAGTAGGACACATGGCCACTCTACCTCTAAGCTTAGTTGGAACTGAGGGAAGAACTGCTAAGCATGTGATTCCACAAGGGCCTTCTTTCCTTAGGATGGCCTTCATGCCAGTCTGGGGCAATAGCCCAATGTAGCATCTGGGCAATGCCTCATCTGTCGCAGAACTCCAGACATGCTGGAGCCAGTTCTGTTGATCTGCCTTGTTGCCAACCTAATGATATTTAGATAGGGTTTGGTAATAGTTTATTTAGTTACACTGTCAATTTTCTTGAGGAAAATCTAATTGGGTGGTTCGTCAGAGTCCAGATCTGTGGCTGAGTTTCCTAGATACTGCAGTATTTAAACACATAGCCATTCTTACTGTGGCAATCTTGAAAACTATTAGGACATTTACCTGGTAGAACATAGCAGTTGCGGCGAGAGGCCCTAATATCATTGTCTCCAGCTGCACAGGATTGTTTGGGGTGATTATAATTGATTAAATGCCTAGTTATTACATGGGTCTTTGAATGCCAATGAACTTCCCAAAGGGTTTGTTACAAAGCAGCTCCTGTTGCCATCACCCAAACTACTTCAACACAGGCAATGCAGCTAGAGAAGCTGCATAAATTTTGTAGGATTTCTTCCACGCTTTCATCCACGGATAATCCATGGGCTTCCTCATGTCCCTGAAGGTAAATAATTATTACCTTTTCACAGCTGGAAGCAGAAATATGCTGGAGAGAAAAGGCTTCTGGTTCACAACCATGACCATGAGGAATCCAAACCTTGTTGATGGCAACGGGACTTTATACAAAGAATGGGTGTTGTTTTAAAATTATTTCCAAACTACCTAATGTTTTCTATGTGTCTAGAATTAAAAACAAGAATGTCCCTGCCTTTGTCTCCAATTATCAAGATTTCACACAAATTCAGCTTTATGTTTTTATGTGCATGAACTCCACAACTGCACAGGTTCTTCTGTGTGTGTTGTACACCTGGGTGTATCCTTGCAGATGTGTATGAACTGAAGTCATGTAAACAAGCCAGCCTATCACAAAAATCTCAGATTTAGGCAGAGTGTCAGGGTTATTGCCCTGCAATTGCTATCTTCTCCCATCTCTGTCTCCTAATACAGTTTAGATTACAGGCAGTCTTAGCAATGGACATACCGGTAATAGCAATACATAATGATAATGTAAATACAAAAGTAGCTGTGGTGTGGTGATACTGTCCCAAGAGGCAGTAGTAAATGGGTGGATTTGCCCACTTCAGTTGCTTCCAAGGCTGGTCCAGTACACTCTGCTGCCTGAGGCAAAGGACAAGATGCCTCCCTTCTGCACTCCATTTGATACACAGAAACTGACTGGACTAGCAGTTGAAGCTTACTTCAACTTTCTTCCATGGCACCTGAAAGAAGCAAGGGGTTGCAGCCATGCATACTCCATGGTGCAGATAACTTTAGGGCTCAGAAGGCATGGGAGAGACTATGTGCCACCTGAGGCACCTGCCTCATTTTATCTAATGGTAGGACAGGCCCTTCTGGCTGTGGAGGTGATGCGGATGCTGTTGCTGCTCATTTTGCACTGTGGCTTACAAAAGATTAAGCGACAAAGCAGGGACACTTTCATCAAGATGAGGGGAAGGCAGAATTCATGCTAGGCAAATCTGTGTAGCAAATTGTTGTAACACGAGTATATTTAGAAGTCCTCTGTGATGTGTATCACTGAAGACAATGCAGTAACTGTCAGAAAATGAGAAAACCGTGAGATAGTAAAAAGACTTACTTCTCCCACTCCCTCAATAAAGAGCTATTTGCACGAGTAAAAACATCAAGCATTTGACACAGCAACAATCTAATGCAGAAATCCAACAGAGGTTCAATGTTTTATTTGAGACCCAGCTCCCCCCAGCCTTTCCTAAGTGTATTTCCAGTGGTCAGAACACAGTAGGAACAGCAGGGCTGAGGTCATGTCACAAAGACCACCAGTTCTGTAACAGATGTCATCATATTTCGCAAGCCAAGAAGTAAATCACAAGCCAATCTTTTGCTGTCACATCCTGTCACTCTCTAGTGCAGGGGTGGGGAATCTCTGGTTTGCAGATAATATTGTTAGACTCCAACTCAGTTCAGCAACATGGGGGGGGGGGGGAGAAGGCATAGTTTTCCCAGCCTTGGTCTGCTGTGCCTCTTAAAAACAGAGCCCTAGAAAATGTTGGAGAATTGAGGCTGCAATCCTTTGTCTGCTCACCTGAGGGGAAGCCCCACGGCACTCAGTGTCATTTACTTCTGGGTAGACATGTGCTGTTAATCAAGCTGCTATTCATAAGCTGCTTTCTGAGGGCACACAGTGAGACAAGATAAATTCAAAATAAGATGTAATCAACAGCATTTTCATATGCTCAAAAGTCCTCATTCTCTGTGTGTCCTGTGCTGAAGCGCAAATGGATAAAGCAGAACAGAGTGGCATCCCCTTCCCACAAAATTCGATCCATTTCCCCCTCCTCCTTGCTTTGCATCACAATACAGCCTGAGGAAGAGTTCTGAAGAATTCAAATGCTTAAACCTATTTTGTGACAGCCCTAATAAAGACACTGCTAATGTGGACTTCAGAGGGACACGGGTGATGCCGTGGGTTAAACCACAGAGCCTAGTACTTGCCGATCAGAAGGTCGGCAGTTCGAATCCCCATGACGGGGCGAGCTCCTGTTGCTCAGTCCCTGCTCCTGCCAACCTAGCAGTTTGAAAGCACCTCAAAGTGCAAATAGATAAATAGGTACCACTCCGGCGGGAAGGTAAACAGCATTTCTGTGCGCTGCTCTCGTTTCCCATGCTGGCCACATAACCTGGAAGCTGTACACCGGCTCCCTCGGCCAATAAAGCGAGATGAGCGCCACAACCCCAGAGTCAGTCACTACTGGACCTAATGGTCAGGGGTCCCTTTACCTTTACCTTAAAGTGGACTTTGGAATCTATTCTTCTGGACTGACAAGGGTTTACTTTTCAGAGGACCATGCATTATCTTTCCTACAAGAAAATAGGGGATTCTGGAGTAGGATTTGGAGGCAAAAAAGAATGACTAAGGCTATGTCTACCAGATACAGAATAGGAATGGGCCATCTGATGACAATGGTGGTGAAAAGGACAGGCAAGGTTTGACATGTGGACTGGCAACACAGGATAAAACAGGTGAAAACCCAGACTTTATTTCACCTGGGTCAAAGACAGAGTTTGACATCCCACACCCAGACTGGAAGCCTCAATGGTGCCCCAATGGAGACCTCACCTGGGGCAAAAAACCTGGCTACCCCCCACCCAATAGCCACAGCTCTGGATAAGAGAAAGCAGTTGGGGTTCAGGGTTTTTTAACCTGGTTTTCTCCAGATAGAAAAAGGAACTATTTTTACCCACAGCAATTTATACCCAATTAAAAATCTATCTCTATGCTGCTAAAACTGATGAGTACAAAGCGCTATGCTTGAAGCAGATGGAGCTGGACCATCTCTCATTGAAGCCATTAGTTGCTTTTGTTTTTAAAAATCGTTTTCAAAACCTAATGCAATTCAACATGGAAGCAATTATTGTTTTATCTCCCCCAAGGATTCATCTAAACCGTATGGGGATCAAAGTTATTTTTCAGGAACCTTTAATTAAATCCATCTGTTCAATGCAGCTATTTCAGTTTGCTTAAGAGAGCTCTGAGTGGTTTTTGACACACTCTTCAGGGGTTTCCAGATTCTAATAAACCATCATAGACAATAAAATCTGACTCTAAGCACTGTATTTACATCTTATTTTTACAGGCTTAACTTTTAATTATATTTTCTTATACAGGCAAGCATAATGTACAAATTTTGTTACAAACAGGTCTGAATCACCAAGCCCAGAAAATGGCATTTTAAAAAGATAAAAAAGGAAAAAAAGAGCAAGCCACAGTACTTATCACATTTCCCATTCATTTCTCAAGTGATGGCAGCTGTTACGTTCCAGTATATTATGAAAAACACATGGTTGTCAACTGTCATAAATTCACAGTTACCTAAGGCCAAAACTTAAGCAACATGTGATAAGATCATTAGAAAATTCCTGCTCATGGCTTCAGGCAGTGGTCATTTTGAATAACGTAACCCAACAGGCCGGGGGGGGGGTGGATTCAAAATTTGGCATTTAGTCCTTTTTAAGTCAACATAATGATTTTTGAATAAGTGTAATTAGCAACCAAGGAAAAGCCTGGAAATGCAGTGCAATTTGATTTATCCAAATAGTCTAATGGGAACATGCATGGCAATTACAAGATGAAATCCTAGTATAAATATTAGTACTGTTTACATAAGCTTACATAATGATGTGAATTGATATTGCTAAACAGATGAAGGATTGATAGGGGGTTCTGCTCTACTTCAACAGAGGGACTGAAGTTGTGAGAAGTGAAGGAGTACCCTTGGAAATGGCCAATTTCAGTATCTGGAAGGCTGCCCTGTTCTCCATTCAATGTTCCAAGGCCTGGAAGTACATTGTTCTGCACACAATGACTCTGTCTACACAAGTGATTGCACTGAATAAACAACTTGGAGTCATTTCGGAATCTAGGCTTAAAAATTATGGAGCACAAGCACTTAGGTACAACAATTCAGACAATTATATTACATGAGCAAACCCAGATAACAACTATAATGTCATCATGTGGAAGGTCTCTATTTCTCACAACACGAAAAATTATTACTGTGAATTGTAGGCAAGTAATTATCATAACTTAATGAAGATTTAGCAGATTCAAGGACTAGATGAAATGTCACAAGGACTACTTCTGACTTGCAGATCATCCTTGGTGCACAAAGGGAAAAGACTATAAATTGCTCCTAATCCGTATCCAATTTTCAGATACTCAGTGGACTACCAACAGGGAATACAGATTGGACCAGAAAGACAGAAGGATGCTTGAAGGATGAAAACTATTTTCCCCATGGGTGGATACCGCAAACCATTTCATCAAACAGTGTTCTACTTACTGGACCAAAACAGGAAGAGGTTGTGTGTAATGAACTTGATAATGACCCTGGTGGTGCTAAGGGTGAGCTAATAAGGCAGAAGTCTGCATGAACAAGACTAGACATTGTTTCTGAGCTGTTCTCAAAAAAATCCTTGTATGTACAAGGGAGGAGCCTGCAGGGCCTCTCCTACTATTAGGCAAAGTGAGGTGACTACTTCATGCAGTAGATGTTAGGGAACAGTCTCATGGCAGTTCCACCTAGGCCTCTCAGCTATTCCTCTTGTTGGACAGAGCTGTGTGTGCTACCCACGTGTCCTGCTCCCACCCATTCCACTCATCTGCTACCCTCAGGTGCTATATATAACAGGGTTCTAGCCCTTCACAAGTGTTGAAGTAGGATTGAGCTTTCAGTCCAGATGGCTTCTGTATATGGAAACAAGACAGGGCGCCATTTTGTCCTTTGATTCAAGCAGCAAAATGTTTTGGGCTGGCCCTGGTTGTCTGACCCTTAAAAATGCAATTTCAAATATATGTGGATGATGCTGTAAAGATGAGAAATAAAAAATAGTAAAATGCAAGGGAAAAGAAAGGGGGTAGAAATCTGATGATAGATATCATGAGGAAAACACACACACCCAATAATCAGCCATTCAGGAAGAGAAGTCTGCGGTATATCTGTACAGAATATTGAATGCTGCCTGCCACAGTATAGATCCAGCTCTGAATATCCTCAGAACATTATGTACTGGCTAGCTGAGGAAAACAATGAATGACATCTGTTTTTTCTGTATTGGTGCACATTATGCATTCTGCTCCAATTCATTCAAGTAGTAAGGGTTTGCCAAAGAGATGTCTGCAGAAAAGGAAAAGGTCCAAGTGAAATAGCGAAGAAAAAATTAAATTCTATGTTTAACAGTTTATCTAGAAGCAAATCTGTTCGTGTCATAAACCCTTTATTCTCCTTCCAGTAGCACCTTAGAGACCAACTAAGTTAGTTATTGGTATGAGCTTTCGTGTGCATGTGTACTGAGAGTTTTTGTTCCAAAATCCAAAAGGCATGAAGAAGTAGAGTGACTTAGAGGTTTCTGGGTGTCATTTGTGTGGGCTGAATTGTCACGAAGCCCAGGAACAGCTTTATTTCAGAAAGTAGATTGAATCTCTTAACGTGTCGGTTATTTTGCAGGCAAACTACGCACAAATATACACAGCAAAGTCCTGACAGTTTGTAAAGAAAAGCAGCCCAAAATAATTGAAGTCTTGAGCAGAGGATCAGCAAGGTGCTTGGGTCTTTCCCAGCCAAATAATTTTTAACTCAAAATCAGCTCCCAGTTTATTTCCTTCACCCATGTGATTGGTTCCACATCTATTTAACAGAAAAAACAGGCTGTGGGGAAAGGGTTAAGCACCACTTTCCTCCACCTGATGCTCTTTTCACATATTTTTTAAAAATGAAGGTCTTTATTGCAGACATTTGCCTGAAATGAAGATCTTTCCCTCAATACTTTTTTGTTGTTGTTGCATTTTTATTAATAACAGAACAATCCAGCACAAACAATAGGTTGCAGTTTGTATGCCCCAGAATTATATCAGCCAAGCCTCAAAACATATACAGCCCTTAGCAGATCGGAACATGTAAATTCAAGTGTTCCATGCAAACTGCACCAGGTCAAAGAGTCTCTCCAAAAGGAGCTCTGAAGATCAAGAGGTCTGGGCTCCTCTGACCTGCAGTTGATCTAGAAGGTCAAAGACACCCAGTGTGCACCAGAAGTATTCTGTATGTGTTCCTCTCTAGCAAGCCTCAGACTTTATTTTAAGTATACAGTGGTACCTCGGGTTAAGTACTTAATTCGTTCCGGAGGTCCGTTCTTAACCTGAAACTGTTCTTAACCTGAAGCACCACTTTAGCTAATGGGGCCTCCTGCTGCCGCTGCACCGCCGGAGCACAATTTCTGTTCTCATCCTGAAGCAAAGTTCTTAACCTGAGGTAATATTTCTGGGTTAGCAGAGTATGTAACCTGAAGCGTCTGTAGCTTGAAGGGTCTGTAACCCGAGGTACCACGGTATAGAGATTGAGAATGTAAATGAGAATATAGATGGAAAAGGTGTTCTTGAAGGTGTTTGGTCCTCTCCCATGACAACACCAGGCTGCATTTCCTCCCCTGAGGCTTGCTCATGGCTCACATTTTCAGAACTTTCTAGCATGGGTGCAGGTTGGATTGTGTGTGATAGTAAAAATAAGAATGAGAAGCCTCCTATTCTAGAGGCCTCCTTCTGACAACCTTCTCCACTGGTGAATCCTGCTTTGGTTGATATGCATTTAGCAGCAAACCTTCCCTTTCCCAGCTTATGCTACCAAAACTCACTGTTGGTTGGGGTGGAACTCCACCCTGCTCCTGTCTTCCAGCCATGTGTAAACTCTGTAGGGAATGGGGTGGATCATTCCAAGTTCCTGGCATGATGAGGACTCTGGAGTTCCTGTATCTTATCGATTCATAGAACTGTAGAATTGGAAGGCGTCCCAAGCATTACCTAGTCCAACCCCCTGCTGTGCAGGAATCTCAGCTTGATCATGCATGACAGATGACCATGCAAGCTGATTTAAAACCTTTAAGGAAGGTCCACCAACTCTCCTCTTCCACTTTCAAACAAGAGGTTGTAATTTTGCCTCCTCACTGACAAGAAACTTTTTCTGAGGATTGCCAATAATGCCCTTCTGCATTCTATGTAGGATAGACAGGCCAGTCTCTACGCAAGAGAAGAAACAGACACAAATCTGACATCAGAAATGGCAGTATACCAAGACACATGGGGCACATTTCTCTGTAACTGAGCTTAAGGTGGCCATTCTGGAGCTAAAGAGCAAAATCCATCCAAGAGGTTAAATGCCACCATTGGCATGATGGATTATTATCAAACCACAACATGCGGTAATTGGCTCACTGATGCCAAAATGTCTGCTAGCAACCAACTGTTTTGTGAATCAGCCCCAGGGTTGCCACCTTTCTTTTGGCAAAATACAGGGTGGGGTGTTGCAATTTTTAAAATTATCTGGTGCTGAAGTGACTTCAAAGTGATCCATTACAATCTGTTGCAGCCTAACAGGATGGCCGCTCTGGAATTTGTCACAGAAATTTGTAAATCTGTCTGTGCTTGGCTCCCCAGAGCTTAAATGGATGAACTTTCACACAGCCTTTCAAACGCATGCATTTGGAGAAGACCCCTAACTTGGCAGAGAAAGAGAGGACAAAATTCTATCAATACAGGATGTAGCATTTTACATCGAAATACGGGACAGTCCTGTATTATATAGGACGGGTGGCAACGTTATCCCCATCTGTGCCTTTCCTGACCTCACTGCCTGCGCTCCCTCCCCTCGCGCACAGATGCAACCCGGGCTGACACTTCCTGCAGCTGATGGAGCAGACTCAGACTGCAGTCCCGGGAAAGTTTACGCCAGATGGAATGTGTTAGTCTTTAATGGCTCCAGGAGACCTTCGCTTGCTTTCGCTTAGCGGGAAGCGCCCGGACCACCTGCACAGCGCCTGCCCTCCTCCGAGTCCATTCATTAGCATGCCTTCCCCGTCGTTGCGCAGCTCTGCCTTTCCCGGGGTGGGACTCCTCGGAGAGAAACTGCGGCGCTCGGAGAGGGGAGAGGCGACGCCGGGAGGGGCGGGCCCGAGAGAGAGAGAGAGAGCGAGCGAGCTTGGAAGCGGGCTCTGCGATTGGCTGCCCGGACCGCGGCGCGCTGCAAGTTGGGCGGGAGACGGTCGGGCTGCCCCACTCTCTCCGCGTGCGCCCGGCCACCATGGAGCGCAACTGGAGCGCCGTCGGGGGGCCGGGCAATGGCTCCTCGTCGAGCGCGCCCGGGGAGGCGGCGGCCGCGTGGGCTTTCGGCGCGGTGCTGTCGGTGATGTATGTGGCCGGCGTGGCGGGCAACGTGTACACGCTGGGTCTGCTGTGGCGCTCGGGGCGGTGCGCCCGCGGCGCGCCCTTGTCGGGCTCCATCGCCAGCCTGGCGCTGGCTGACCTGCTCTACCTGTGCTCCATCCCCTTCATCGTGGGCACGTCGGTGGCGCAGGACTGGTACTTCGGCGAGCTGGGCTGCCGCGTGCTGCTCAGCCTGGACCTGCTCACCATGCACGCCAGCATCTTCACGCTGACCGTCATGTGCACCGAGCGCTACCTGGCCGTCACCAGGCCGCTGGCCACGCGGCAGCGGTCGCGGCGCTTCAGCAAAGCCACGGCCGGCGCCGTCTGGGGGGTGTCGCTGCTGCTCACGCTGCCCATGATGCTGATGGTCACGCTGAGCCGCAGCAAGGACGGCAAGCACATCTGCGCGCCCACCTGGAGCCCCGACGCCTACCGGCTCTACCTGACGGTGCTCTTCAGCACCAGCATCCTGGCCCCGGGGCTGATCATCGGCTGCCTGTACGCGCGCCTGGCCACCACCTACCTGGAGTCGCAGAGGAACCCTCCACGCAAGAAGGAGCCCAAGCGCTCCCCGCGCCAGAAGGTGCTCATCCTGGTCTTCACCATCGTGCTGGTCTTCTGGGCTTGCTTCCTGCCCTTCTGGATCTGGCAGCTGGTGCCCCTCTACCACGGGCCCCTCGGGCTCGCGCCCCACACCCAGAAGTGCATCAACTACCTGGTGACCTGCCTGACCTACAGCAACAGCTGCATCAACCCTTTCCTCTACACCTTGCTCACCAGGAACTACCGCGAGTACCTGCGCAACAGGCACAGCAACTTCTACCGCTTCACGTCGTCCTTCCGCAAGAGGGGCTCCAGCCTGCACTGCTCCTGGAGGCGATCCACCTCCTCCGGCACCCACGGCGAGTCCGGGTCCGAGGCCCTCAGCATGGCCACGTTAAGGGACTGCAAATGAACTCTCTTCCCCCGGTTTCTTAGGAGCAGCTTGCAAACACCTCCGAGATCCAGGTGGGCCTGGGCAAGGTAAGGCCTCCTATGTGTCTGACTAAAGTTTGGGAGGAGTTGGGCCCACTTCCAAGGAGGGACACTTAAGTAAAGAAAGGCTTGTGTAGAATGAGCCTAGCTTTGTTTACTCAGAAGTAGATCCTTTTGATTTCAGCCAGACTTGTTTCCAAGCAAGTACTGCTAGCCTAACTGTGCCAGCTACCAACAGTTCCATTAAGCACTGGAGTAAATATGCGCAGCATTGTACAATAAGCTTGTTAATTCAGAAGTCTTCCTTGATGGCACTGCAGCCGGATGCTGTTCATATAAATTGGAAATTCCCTTTTGAATTTGGTGGGGTTTACTCCTAGATAAGGTAAAGGTAAAGGTACCCCTGCCCGTAGGGCCAGTCTTGCCAGACTCTGGGGTTGTGCGCCCATCTCACTTAAGAGGCCAGGGGCCAGCGCTGTCCGGAGACACTTCCGGGTCACGTGGCCAGCGTGACAAAGCTGCATCTGGCGAGCCAGAGCCGCACACGGAAACGCCGTTTACCTTCCCGCTGGTAAGCGGTCCCTATTTATCTACTTGCACCCGGAGGTGCTTTCGAACTGCTAGGTTGGCAGGCGCTGGGACCGAGCAGCGGGAGCGCACCCCGCCACAGGGATTCGAACCGCCGACCTTTCGATCGGCAAGTCCTAGGCACTGAGGCTTTAACCCACAACGCCACCTGCGTCCCTACTCCTAGATAGGCGTGCATAATCATGCAGTCTTAAATTAGATCATGTCAGTTGTGAATCTTGTTAAAGTGGACTAAAAATAAAAGGTATGCCCTTTTTAAAGTAGTTGGGCATCCTGGTTCATGTGTGATTTTCTTTACAGTGAAAACCCGGGATTTTTTAGATTTTTTTATTTGCTTCTGTCAAAAGCCTAATCACTTGTGTAAAGATGCTTTCAATCTGGCATATCTAAACCTATCTCTGAGTGGTCCCTAGGATCAGCAGTTGGCAGAACCTCTGATTGTGCCCCTCAAAGTTAAGTCCACAGGCTGTGCAGTTGTAAAAAAGGGGGAAATAAATTTGGGAGCTAGAACAGATGTAGAAGAGACCTGCTAGCAGGCTGCTAAGGTGAAGCTCCGGTCCCTCACACTTGCTTCTCAGAGCATCTCTGCTCTGGCAAAACTATTGCTGACTTGGGCCACAGAGGAAAAAGTGGCACCAACCCAAATATTCTAGTCCAGACAATCCCAACTTCTGATCAAATTCTCTCCCCCACCTCTTAACAAAAAATATAAAAAGGCCTGGAATGACACTGGAGTCCCTTCAAACATTCAGAATGAAACAGAACACTTGGTACAGTTCTCACAGAACTACAGAATTTCAGAATTCAGGTGTGTGTGGGGGGGGAGTTACATGATTTAATCCTATATCGAAAGCAGTGGCGTAGCGTGGGTTGTCAGCACCCGGGGCAAGGCAAGTAATTTGCGCCCCCTAACCCGTGGATTTTAGGTAGGGACAGAGAGCTGCGAGTGCGAGCGCGTGCCCCCAGATGTTGTGCCCGGTGCGGCCGGCCCCCCTGCATCCCCCACGCTACGCCACTGATCGAAAGTTTTATGCTTGAGAAAAGCTAGCACATTTGGGAAGAGGATTTAGCTGGCTTTCTGTGGGCAGGGATTTTTTAGGTGGGAAAACCATTGAAATACATGTCACACACTCAGTCCTGCATCCTTGGAAGTTTATTGCATACTTCTTTTCTGAATGTTTGTCAGGTTCATTGTTTTCTTACATAGACTGATCAGTGAGGAATGCTTTTGTGCCTTCACTAGATCATTCTTAAGCTTATTTCAGACCTAAGGAACCATGATTCAGGCTGCAGTCCTATCTTTGCTTACTTGGAAAGCAAGTCTCATTGAACTCTGTGGGACTTCTGAGAAGGCATGTTTAGTATTGCACTACACAAATCTTCATTTTCCACTTGATTGTTAGATTTGACTTGCAATACTTACACCTGTCCGAGAACACTGCACCATTCTGCTTTGCAAACAATATGCATTAGGTCATTGTTGAAGCCAATGGCTGTGACAGCTTTAGTTATACAGTGTCAATGGCCTTCATAAATAATCTTTCTTTAGACTAAGGTAATCTTTTAAAAGAGTGTCATTATGAAAGACGTTTGTTTCTGGATAGGGTTAGAATTGGGCTGAATATGAGTTTTGCTAGTGGATCTGGAGTCTGGACCCAAATAAAAATGCAACCGAACTAGGCCACCACTACCATTTTGTTTTTTGGTGAATGTGGTGAAGGCAGAAATTTGAGAGGAGGAGGAGAATATTGAGAAGGGAGATGAAGATGTTCCATATACCTGAACAGGTTGAAACCTGCTGGCTTAGAAGAATTTAATTTTTGTATCCATACAGAATATACACCCCTCTTAATTAATTTCTACTATTAATATAGCCAGAATAAAAGTCCATTCAGACAGTGATTTTTTAAATTAGGGTTGGACAAACAATGTTTTTACTGGTATGCCTGAAGCTCCAGAACACCTTACACTAGTTTTGATTTTGAGGCTGATAGTCCCTGAAAAACATGCAGTCTCTGTAGTCTTTCTAAATGGCCAATGCCCCTCCAAAAATAGCCTATATGCCCAAAATCTGCCTTTTGGATACTAAATGATAAGTGGAAAGTCTTTTTCTTTGTTTGGAAGCTAATGCTGGAATAGTTTGAAAAAATTGCTGCTTCTGCAAGGTCAGGACCGTTTATTAATACTTGTTTTTACATTCATCTATGTAGAAAAGTCCAGTGTGGGAGGGGGTGTTGCTACATAACCCAAGCAATAGGATAGAAGTTTTAAATATATATGTACTTTTCCTGGGAATAAAGTGTGTTTTTGTCCGTCCGTCCCCCTCAACATAATACACCTTGGAGGAACAATAAGGAATGGTAAGGAAAACTCAGGGTAGTCCAGAGTATGTGAAAGCTACATTTTAAATAACTGTTAGCCTGGAATGAATGCTGGTGAGAAGTGAAACTGCTCCCACTATAAATGATATCCAGGAAGTGAGAAATCTCAAACTCTTTGATCCACAGCAGTCCCACAGAAATAAATTCTGTGGGTTGTATGCAACACAACCCTCAGGCTAATGTTCTACCAGCACCAGGATTTCTCGTTGTGCCACAGAATGAGAAATCCTCTCCTACCACAGACCCCTAAATCTGTTCTGGGAGTTCCTCCAGCCCTCTGGAGCGTATTTGGGGGTAGAATAAGTCATTTTGCGATAGCAGTAATCCTTGCACTCACTCGGTTATTTAGTTGAATACCATCCTTTGTAAGTATCCTGACAATTACTTTCCACAGACACTTAAACACCTGCTTACCCACACTTTAAAAGGCTGTCGATAAAAGAATTGGTTTGTCGAATCATTATGTGAAATTCATTTCAGCGCCATGAGCCTTCTTCTCCTGTCCCTTGGCTCTCCCTGCCTCCTTATGGCTGAGCTGTGATGAAAGAAGCCATGTGGAAAAATTCTCCACTCTAACTTTTAATGATACAGGAGTCTGGCAACCCTGTGGCCAGGGTTGTATCCCAAGATGCCCAAGCCTCATCCACAGCATTCTTGCCTCCTTTCCTGATGATTGTATGCAATTCCCCACACCTAGGCTAGGAGAATTTCCCCTGCACACTCTTCTCTTTGGTCCCACCTTTTTTTCCACCACCCATTTCCTTAGGCCCCTGATCTTAAGCCTACACCTTCCAACAGGCTTTTCCTCCTTACGCTGGCCAATTCCTTGTGCCACACAGAGTGTTCAAAATTAGCCAGGCATTTTGCACCAGGCTTTCAACCATTTGCCACCAAGTGAAGATGCCCGGTCACTAGGATGGCGATTGACTTCTTCGCCATCTGGGGATCATTAGATCTTGACCATTTTCACACACTAATACCCCATCTTGTAGAATTCCATCAGTTATATTTTATCTGCGCAATCAGAATGAATTTCGGGAACCAAAATGCTTTTTCTGTGCAGCCTGAGCAGAACAGGAGCAGTCACCATTAGGAAAAAGAGGTCGGAATAGGCCAGTATATATGTGGACTGTCCCAGGATCAAGTGACTTTTCTTCTTTAAGTTAAGCTCTTAACCTAGATCAAGGTTGTCATCTGAACTAGCCAGATGTTTAACTGAGAATCAATCACAGTCAGTCCATCATTTGAAAAATAAGGCAATGGAGCCGGCTTGCCCCAAAATGGCAACTAGACGTTCCATTTTGGCGACTGCAACCTTGATTTGGCACCTAGCTTATATATCTGAGTTTCTAACACTGTCCACATGCACTATCAGAAAGCCGCTTTGTGAGATAAAGGGAGAATGCTCCTGTTTTCCCTTTCAGTCAACAGCCATTTCTGCCTTTGTGCTCTGAGTAATGCTGGGTCCCCACTCCTCAGCCTCCTTTCTTATTGGTGCTTGACTTCTTCCTAGGCCTCTTTCTCCTTCACCTGCTTTATCCTCAGGCTTCTGTCTCTTTGCACCTTTCACTCAGTGACCCATGTCTCTGGGCTTCCTGTTCCTTCATTTCCCTATTGCCTGGGATCTCTTCCCACTCGGCTTTTTCATTGGTGGCGGTCAGATGGATTTTTACTTCCCTATAAAAACTGACCTGTTTATCACCTTTCTGTTGTCCAGAGCTTCTTTAGCTTAGCACAGAAGGCCTGTTCTTAGGCTTCTGGTCTACACCTTCACTGTACGAGTGGCAGGATAGTTTGTGGCCACTGGTCCCACTCACCTGCTGGCCCAATGCCCAATCTCTCTGTTGGGTGGATTGTGAGAACGGATCCGGTAAGCACACAGCAGTATGTGCAAGTAGACTTCCCAGCTGTGAGAGCAAGCGCTATTATGGGTCATGTGACCCATGTGAACCTCTGCTTCTCTGTGAGCATTCTGTGACATCACAACAGCTCACCTTGTCACTCTTGGGAGTTTTCTCCAGCCCTACAAAATCATAGAATCATAGAGTTGGAAGAGACCACAAGGGCCATCGAGGCCAACCCCCTGCCAAGCAGGAAACACCATCAGAGCATTCCTGACATATGGTTGTCAAGCCTCTGCTTAAAGACCTCCAAAGAAGGAGACTCCACCACACTCCTTGGCAGCAAATTCCACTGTCAAACAGCTCTTACTGTCCCTTAACAAGAGACGCCAATGCTTTTGGTTGATACTGCTTAATGGTCTGGGGCATCTGAATTAGACTTAATGAGGCAAATTTGTTCTTGGTGTAGCGCTCCTGAAGTCATAATGATCCCATTTCCCTGCACAGCCTAGGTAATGGCAAATTTCCATTACAGATACTTCATAAATATGTTCTGGAGAATTACGTCTGTAATAAGAAAATGAAAGGGGCAGGCACATTTATGGCTTGTTCTTGTGAGGGTAGTAAGTGTTCTAAATAGCAGTGCCCTGGCATTTCTAAAACATCCATATTCAATTTGGTATGTATTACTGCATTTATACATACCACTGCGTGGCTTAATTTGGAGAGGGCGGTGGATTGCATTCCGTCCTCTACCCTCAACCTAATTCATTGAGATTCTGCTGCTGACTGTTGCTGTAAAGATCAAGGGAATATTTCCATGCACAAATGGACCCATGCTGCTCTCCCTTTCTCTTACAGGGAACTAGGGCTAAGCGATTAAGCGTTTTCCTTCCCAGACTAAAGACTACAGCAGTCAAATGTCTGCTGACCTTCCTATACTGAAAGGCACAGCATTGGAGTTAGTAAAGTGTCAAAGCTAGTTGTGGTCTTTTTCATCTTAAGCCATTTAGGACTTCTGCATACATGATGGCACCCTATGAGATGGCAAAGAAACCCTTCTGCACGCTGGCCTATTTACTCAATAAAAGAAACAACTTTCAAAGTGGCTCGCCACCACTAAGACTGAGCAGCGGTGGAATGGTGTCACCCCTTTATGAAAGGACAGGTGCAGATGGTGTTCTGATTACAGAGGTTATAGCCATGGTACAAAGCCGCCATTGTATGGTGTCCTTGATGTGGCTGGCATGATACGTGAATCAGCCTTTGGGTCAGCGTTCAAAATTCGCCAGGTGCTAGGCGCGTTTTGCACTTGGCTATTGGCTACTTGCGACCAAGTGAAGATGGCCAGACGCCAATTTGGTGCCTGACATCTATACCATCTTTCAAAATACCTTTTTTGGGGGGAGGGGTCTGGACTTTTAGCCCTCCCTCTCTTAAAAAATAGATCTGGCCCCTTCAAGCATATTTAGAGAGTTTTTATCCTTACATGCAAAGAGGAACACCTTTGAATCTGATGGCTTTCTGCTGATGCTTTGCTTTTTAAAGGGAAGGAAAACACACTTTTTTTTGTTCATTCCGCCCCCCGGTGTTTTAAAATAAATGTTCCTATACATAATTGAACATAAAAACTGTACATTTTTAATGACTTGCATGATGCTTCAAAGCTAGTAGCACACAACATGTGGGGATTGGCGGGTTCTTGGGTGTACTGAATACTTGCTGAATCAAATTGCTCAGAGACTTCTCAAGACAAGGTTCTGTGCACACTTCCTTGGCAGTAGTCCCCACTGAACTCAGTGGGACTCGCTTGCGCGTAAACAAGCATAAAATTGTGCTGCACGCCATTTCTTATAACTTCAGTCAATTTAGCCGGTCTATTGAACAGGCTGATATTAACACTGGAATTAGGATGAGGGGTGGATTAGACCTGTTGAGTTAATCAGGGCAGAAAAGAGGCAAATCATCCAAACCAAATATGAGATAGCAGCAGGAGGAAGGAACCTTTTGAGAACTCCCTTTATGATTCTCAACGGTAACCAGTTGAAATGAAGACAGAGCTCTTCCTGCACAATGATTGTTCAGAAGAGGGAATTTCAATGGATGTTGTTTATCTTCAGCCCTTCATAATAAGCAGTGGCTGTCCAAATTGCCTCTTTCGCAGAACTGTTAAATGCACCAGAGCGCTGCCTTGTTGTTTTTGCTTGTTTGTTTTCAACTGGCCGACTCCTGAGAAAACGTATACCATTGTTGATGATTTTATGTTACGTAGATCCTCTGGGAAACAAAAACTCCTCTTTTCCCATTTACCAAAACTTTTCAGCCTGGTTGCCCTAGAGCAGGGTTTCCCAAACTTGGGCCTCCGGCTGCTTTTGGACTACATCCCTAGCTAGCAGGACCAGTGGTCAGGGATGATGGGAATTGTAGTCCAAAAACAGCTAGAGACCCAAGTTTTGGAAATCCTGCAATAGAGCAAGGCTGGGAAGCCTTTATAGGATCGAGGGCCACATGCTGTCACGAGCAACCTTCTGGAGGCCGCATTCCAGAGGTGGGCAGGCCAGAGACAAGAGTGTGCGAAGCAGTGGGTGTGATTCTTACTGCTGGGTGGTAGAACACATTCCAGCAACACAAAACCAGAGGCTTCTGCATACACACCTCTCCAACCTTTATGCATCCAAGCAAGCAGAGTGACTTGGCTCAAGGACACATTGCTGCTATGCAAAAGCAAGTGAGGAGGCTGCAGATCAGAAGTTGAAAGGCAGTTGTCCTAGGGCAGGCTTCCTCAACCTCAGCCCTGCAGATGTTTTTGGCCTACAACTCCCATGAGCCCTAGCTAGCAAGACCAGTGATCAGGGATGATGGGAATTGTAGTCTCGAAGCATCTGGAGGGCCGAGGTTGAGGAAGCCTGTCCTAGGGAGAGTCCTGGGAGCCCAAATAGAGTAGAGGACAATTCTAACTTCTTTCAGGTGACCAGTAGCAGGGTGTAGGGTGCAGCCCCCCTCCCAACACCAGTCTTGCTGCTACTTTTCTATTTTTTAAAAAATAAATATTTATTACAGTTTTCCAATTTAATACAAAAAGAAAAAACAACAAACAAATACACAATTAAAGCAAAACAAAACAAATATAATTCCCATTTCTTATTTCCATTACCTTATGTCCCGGACCTCCTCTCACCTCCCCCTTTTGTATTCCAGTTCAAATTCTTAATTCAGCAAATCCTTGTTACGACTTAGTATAGCTTATTTTAAATTATTATTACACCTTTACATTACAGCTGGTAACCATTTAATTTCCATCCAACATCATTCTAACATTCATTAATTTTACAATATTTCTGTAGATAATCTTTAAATTTCCTCCAATCTTCTTCCGCCGACTCTTTTCCCTGGTCTCGGATTCTGCCGGTCATTTCTGCCAATCCCATGTAATCGATCATCTTCATCTGCCATTCCTCCAGAGTGGGTAAATCTTGTGTCTTCCAGTATTTTGCGATGAGAATTCTTGCTGCTGTTGTCGCATACATAAAGAAAGTTCTATCCTTCTTTAGTACCAATTGGCCAACCATGCCTAGGAGAAAGGCCTCTGGTTTTTTCAAGAAAGTGTACTTAAGTACCTTTTTCAATTCATTATAAATCATTTCCCAGAAGGCCTTAATCCTTGGGCATGTCCACCAAAGGTGAAAGAATGTACCTTCAGTCTCTTTACATTTCCAACATTTATTGTCGGGCAAATGGTAAATTTTTGCAAGCTTGACGGGGGTCATGTACCACCTGTAAATCATTTTCATAATATTCTCTCTTAGGGCATTACATGCCGTGAATTTCAAACCGGTGGTCCACAACTGTTCCCAGTCTGCGAACATAATATTATGTCCAAAATCTTGTGCTTGCTGCTACTTTTCTAGATGGGGTCAGGTGGCAGCGGCAAGGTCAGGGCTTCATAAGTGCACCAATGGAAGCCTCACACACTCCTATTTCAGGCGACAAATTGAAGGGATATCTATAAATCTGTGTTAATGCAGTTGAACACTTTTCAGCAACAAAGGCACAATGGCAGAATGCATTTTCTCCATGTATGGCTTGGTAGAGAAACCACACTAAGGCAATGGACTGCAAAGGAGATACTGAACTGAATTTCAGGTGACTGCTTTTGAGCCTGCTGTGCTAGAGACAATGGAGAGAATTCCTGTGTTTCCAGGAAGCCTTGTTTTGCTGTGTGATGATTGGAATTCATTCTCTCTCGCTTTGATTCTTCTGTAATTACAAGGTGTTAATTTCATAATTGAAGTACATCAAGACTGCAGCTGTGCAGTTTCCCAAGAAAGTGTGCTACAGAGTGTTGCTTTTCAGGCTTGGGAATAAATGCATTGCCTAGTGGGACGTGGGTGGCGCTGTGGGTTAAACCAGAGACTAGGACTTGCTGATCAGAAGGTCTGTGGATCAAATCCCTGTGACGGGGTCAGTTCCCATTGCTCGGTCCCTGCTCCTCCCAACCTAGTAGTTCGAAAGCACGTCAAAGTGCAAGTGGATAAATAGGTACCACTCCGGCGGGAAGGTAAATGGCGTTCCCATGTGCTGCTCTGGTTCGCCAGAAGTGGCTTAGTCATGCTGGCCACATGACCCGGAAGCTGTATGCCGGCTCCCTCAGCCAATAAAGCAAGATGAGCACCACAACCCAAGTCGGCCACGACTGGACCTAATGGTCAGGGGTCCCTTTACCTTTACTTTACTTTAGTGGGATTTGAAAGCACAGCTGGTATACATAGTTTATTTCATTATAGCATTGGCACTTATGGGGATCATACATCAGAATCAGGCTGGCTATTAGTGCAAATTAACCAGAGGCAAATCTTTGAGAAGGATCCTACAACTCTGTCAATTCCCAATTGTTGAATTTTGTAACTAGAAAAGATGCCTACCAGGTCTGCCAACTTTTTCAGTGGCCACTGTAGCTGTACATGACCATGATTACTGCTGAGGTGTGAAAAAGCTTCGTCTGCTAACTTCTAAACAGCAAGAGGACAAGAATAGGCTATGCCAGTTTTGTTCTGATAGGTTGGCAACCTTAATGATAGTCCCCAATGAACATTTTCAAGCATTTTGTGTTGCAGACTGGAAACAGTTTCCTCTTTGGCTGCGAGACGAAATGGTGGTGGAAGCAAAACTAGTTTTACAAATACAGTACAAGAGAGAAGTGCCAACTTTTAACAGAAACAGTTGGGAAAGTTCTTCTCCTACAAGCATAAGAATGTAGCAGATCTTCTAACAACACGACAGCACTAAGCTGTGTAGGTCCATTTCCTTGGCTCACAGTGTTAGAACTGAGAAAGAATCATCTTCCATTTCGGTGGCCAGATGCAGAAATGGTAGAGGGCTTCTGCACCCTTCAATAGTTGTGTAGAAGAGGAAATTCCAGCAGGTGTTGCTTGTATGACAAGCTACATTGCATGGAAAGTTCTTGCTAACATGACCACATTGAGCTTTATCAGTTGGGATTTCCCTTAAGAAAGGGTCCAGGGCCTTCAAACTTTGTCATGATCTGCAAGTGTTTGTGTCCATGCAGTTTTATGAAGGGAGGAAGAGAATGCCATACACTGCAATCCTGTGCATCTGGGGAGAAGCAAGCTGAACTATGCTCTCAGACTAGTGTGTGTGCATATTTAGAAAGTGGAGAAACTTGTGGGCAGCACAGCGCAACCATGCTTACATTGTAACCTACTGGCCACAATATAATGCTTCTTTCGAGGCTGATTTCAGTGGGGAGAGGGTACCCTGTGGGCACCAGCAAAGGCTTCTGAGTGGGCATCATGTTTGCAGCCACCAGTGTATATACATAGCAGCCTTAAGTTCCTTAGCACACAGCAGTTGTTATCTTCACATCCTCTTCAAGTCCACAGGGAACGCTGCGGGAAGCGCCTTGCTTTCAGAGCTACAGGCCTGAGTAATGAAGTTTGTAAAGCGAAGATTGTCTCCTGGGGAGGGAGTTCATCCATTAGTAAATGAGGCAGGATGCTTTTAAGGGGGGGAGCATCTTAAAAGCACTTCATTACTCCTGTCAGGACATGTACAAGGAAGGGGAGGATTAGATATATTTTCTTCATGCTGGAATGTTCTGTTAGTGAAACCATGGGATTTTTATCTTATAAGTGAAGGCACGTAGGAGTGTGGGTAGTCTGCAGAAGAGGATTTGAAGTCTAATTTTTGCTACATCATGGGTGTAAGGGAATGGACAAACCAAACATGCATAGTGTCATGAACTACTTCACGTAAGTGCCTGTTTTATTTTGATGGCCCATTAGAAATCTAGGGTGGAGTCCCCGATCTATTTGGCTTTGGGGCACATTCGGAAATGTGAGAAACTTTCATGGGCACAAAAATCCAGTTATTTCACAGAAGAAAACTGCTAATGCTCTGAACCACAACCCCAGCCCAAACACATGCCTAGCCCCCCCGCTCCAAAAAAAATAGGCAAAGCACCACCCTAGCCAGACAGCAACAAAAAAATCCCTTAGGCAACACTAGCAAAGAGAAAAGACAAAACACCCCAAACAAAAAAAGTAGGTGACCCCCCCCCAGCACAACTCAACAAAAAAAGCAGGCAAATCCACCCCCATGCCAATAAACCTAAAAAATGCAGATAAGACAAACACCCCCCAAAAAACTATCTATCTGGGAGCCAGTGTGGTGTAGTGGTTAAGAGCGGTAGTCTCGTAATCTGGGGAACCGGGTTCGCGTCTCCGCTCCTCCACATACAGCTGCTGGGTGACCTTGGGCCAGTCACACTTCTCTGAAGTCTCTCAGCCCCACTCACCTCACAGAGTGTTTGTTGTGGGGGAGGAAGGGAAAGGAGAATGTTAGCCGCTTTGAGACTCCTTCGGGTAGTGATAAAGCAGGATATCAAATCCAAACTCTTCTTCATCTATCTATCTATCTATCTATCTATCTATCTATCTATCTTGAAAAACACCACCCATCTCCGAAACTGATCACTTCCCTATTTCCAGAATTATCAGGCAGTAGCAGGACCTTTTTCCTTTTCTCTTCTGAAGAGTTTCAGAAGTCTGGAAACCCAAGGTATGCTCTCCAGCTGTGGAGAAAGGCAAGAGGGTGGAATGGCTGGATGCTGACACTTTGCTGTTTTTAACAACACTCCCTTGCTGATGCCAATCTCCTTCAGACATGTACATAGCAAATTACCAGAGGCTACTAAATGAATTAATGGAATAGAATGTAGACCTCTTGAGAACTACAAGCCAAAAGCTTCACTTTTGTTCCACTCAGCAGAAGTTTCTCTTCCATATTTTGCTGCAGTACATTTGCTGAGTTGGTTTCCCATGAAACCAACTCAGCTATGTTAAATTTGGAGGAACGGGAGCTTCTCCTCTGCCTGCATAAAGGAGGTAGTTTACTTGACTGCCCTGCTTTACCCAGAGACAACACAAAGGGTTCTCCTGGATTCAGTGGGGTTTGCCTGGAAGTTTGGTTAGAATTGCAGCCTAAAATGGCAATGATTTCAGTAGTGGTTATGACAGTGAGAAAGGGAATGATGGCAAAGACTTCAAAAGGCTTAAACTGGCATTGCTTCCATTCCCGAATCAACAGGAGAAAACAGTTGTATATTTACCAAATGATTGATCAGACTCATTACCAACTCAGAGCCAAATGGGTATCTGAATGGGGCAACTACCTTGGTATATTCATGTGTAATTTGTGCACTAAAAGGTATGCCAGAGTGAAAGATGTCTCCCATTGCTTCAGACTTTTCTTCCAAGCCTGGCTCACTGCTGTTCTGTACCAGGAGAAAGAGAGAAAGTGAAGCTTCTCTCACCCATGCATACCTTCTGTTACAAAAAGTAGGCAACCCACCCTCCTCACATTTGTATATGAACAGAACAGACACATGAACGTGCAATGTTTTATTTACACTTCCACCCTGCAACAGGTTTCTAGGGTGGCTTACAAAATGCTTTTAAAAATGCCTCTCGGTTCTAGGTTTTCCTCAACTTCCCTGCTGCTTTTGGCCCTCAGGTATTCCCTATTGTAATGTAAAGGTAAAGGGACCCCTGACCATTAGGTCCAGTTGTGACTGACTCTGGGGTTATGGTGCTCATCTCACTTTATTAGCCAAGGGAGCCGGCATACAGCTTCTGGGTCATGTGGCCAGCATGACTAAGCAGAAACGCTGTTTACCATCCCGCTGGAGCGGTACCTATTTCTCTACTTGCACTTTTATGTGCTTTCGAACTGCTAGGTTGGCAGGAGCTGGGACCGAGCAACGGGAGCTCACCCTGTCGCAGGGATTCGAACCACCGACCTTCTGATCGGCAAGTCCTAGGCTCTGTGGTTTAACCCACAGCGCTACCCGCGTCCCTATTCCCTATTGTACTTGGAGGTAAAATGGGGAAAATGCTCAGTTTGGACATGTTAAGCTTCCATAGCTGGGCTTCCCTGGTGGGTGGGTATTTCCTTCAATGGGTTTCCTGTAATGAATTAGCTTGGCATGAAAAGTTTGGCTTTGCTAACTTGCTGCAGTTTTGTAGCTGGGAGGTTTGTCTACTTGCAGCAAGAAAAGCCTCTTGGGCTACAGCTGAAGATGCTGGCCTGGCATAGCAACATCAATAAAAAATGGATTTCAGCTTCCTTCAACCAAAATAAGCAATCAAGGCGGCTGCTTTCACAAGCAGAATTAGAGTGAGTTCAAGTGTCACCCACGAAATCATTACTGCCAGCTAGCTGCCATGTTTAGCCAGTTCTTAAAATAAATAGCTTGAGACATCAGCATTTCTTGCACTTTCATTCCAAAGCTGAACTTACGTTCCGCTGCGATCCAGCCACCCCTAGCCTGCAGGGGTTCTGGCATAAATTAAGTTATCCTCTTACTGTTGCACTCTGTATATGTTAACATGCCATCATAAATGGCCCAGCAGCAGGCTTGGGTCCTCCCCCCTAACTTCAATATCAGTATTAAGGGTTACAAAGCATTATTTAGATCATGCTATTAAAAGCAGTTCTAATCATCAGTGTTTCATTTCACTGTTGTTTTTTGTGACCCACTCAAGATAAGCCATTTTTAATCTACATTAAAACAGAACCTCTCTAATGCTAAAAAGAACCCTCCACTTAATTTCAAGGAACAAATTGGTTGGTGAGGAAGAAACACGTTTTGTTTCCTCCACTGGGTCTGTGTGCTGTGAAGCATCAGTTAAGTGTTAAGAGGAACATCTAAACGGCACACAAATTTGGAGCAAGTTGATTATGATTTTTATGCGTGCCCATGGAATTTGTACCATCTGGAATAGATAATGGTAATGACACGACACCAGTGTTTGCTGTTGTTGCTGAAGCAAATTAAAATCTATTTAGAAAACAATTTTATAATATAGGGCACGTGGGTATGTGAAAAGCTAAGTCCTGAACCAAGTAGAAAATGAGAAGCATTCAGCTCAAAATAGTAAATATTTCCCTGGTACTTGGGTGTCTCACTGAAAGGCAACTTAGAGCAGGAGGAAAATACCCCAAAAGTGCCAACGAAGACTTGATTTTAAATTTAGAAGTCTATCCAACATGTTTCAGGATTATTACACTCTTCTCCCCTTCTTCCCCAGTTAAGTTTCTTTTCTGATGCTTTTCACTGAAAAGAGGTTCTCCTTCTCTTTTTCTTTTCTGCTGCAAACAGAACACACTGAGTAACTTGCTACAAGTCTCCTACAAGCACATTGAGAGGTTTTCCTACTTCCACACCCTGTGTACTGGTCAATCTCGTTTTCGTTTTCCAAAAGCAAGTTATTCAGATGACAAATAACAAATCTTGGTGTACACTGTACCTCTGCGAATACTTAAAATGCAGTTTTACACAGAACCATGACAAAGACTACCACATGGGTTGTACTGTGGATTATTTTATGTGAAATGCCTGGCAAAACATACCCCACATTCTAGGCATTTCTGGCAATAGCACTCCCTTTATTAATGCCTATCTTGAGCTTGGAGTTCAAGGAAATTCTGGGTGGGAGAGTGTTGGTGGAAAATATTGTGTATCATTGTAAGATCACCATAGTTTGCTGGTCAAAGGGGGGTTCAGCAACAGGAGGATGCCTATCTGTCATCATTCTATGCCCTCCCCCAGGCTTGACAGGAGATGGGTCACTCCAAGCCAGTGGACCTAAAAACCGCTTCCCCATCTCTTTTATTTACCCCAGTAGTTGTTCTTTTAGATGAAAGCCTTGTGCTTATCCAAGGAGGTGGTTATGATTTCAGGTCTGTTAGAACATCTACTCTTCAACACTTAGGACAGGTGCTTTATGTGCTGTTATTTCTGGCCGGGCACAGAGCTGGTTTATACTGCTCCCTTTTTTATCCATCTTGTAGAAGATGAATGGAATGTAGCCTACTAGGGCTTGCTATTTCATTACTTGGAAATCTGTGTGATGTAAGAAGTTTGTGTCCTCTGTGCTAAAATGGCATGCAAAGTGACAGGTTACCCAGTGATGTTTCCAACTTAACATTTTCTTACACAATTTGATTAAAGTACATTTTCACAATTGTACAAAATTCTTGAATCAATTTTTTTTGCCTATCCTAGATAGCTTTTATGTTTTCCTTAAGTTCAGCCACTTTTGCCTAAAGAAAACTTGGCTCATTATTCTTGAAGCGCTGCAGAATTTCTTAAACTTGGATCTCCAGCTGTTATTAGACACACAACTCCTATCATCCCTGACCATGGGTCCTGCTAGCTAGGGATGACAGCCCTAGAGTAGCTATGAAATGATTTCGGACTCACTTTGGTAGGTGAATAACTAGTACGACAAAGGCAAAGAGTTCATAACAAAGCAAACTTTAATGGATCCTGAGATAACTTGAGAATTCTCCTTCTATCTGACCATTTGAAGCCATCTCTCAGTTCACATACAGTTTTGCACAGAACAGTCCATTCCAGTAGTCAAAGCACATGTTTTGTTTCCAAGGAGAAACATTGCAGTAACATTAAAGAAAAACAACACTTGACACATGGATAATGTCCATAAAATTCTGTAGTTCTGGGTTATATGTACATAGAATTTGAAGCATGGTACTCTAGTGTGTATAAATGTGTGAATGCTCAAGACTGTAAATTGAATGCCCCACTTATTTTCCAGAATTTACATATAACAGAAGAAAGGAGGAGTGGGGGATGGGTGGGAAGGGCACCAAAGCGCAACAGGTTTATTAGAAAAGTCTTGCTTCACAACATGTTCCTGAGTGTTTATCTTCCCACAAACTATTCCATGGTGCTCCCCAAATAGTGCTTTCGAGAGCAACAACTGAAGGGAATATTTGAAGTGACTACACTTTGATCTTCGGTGTTAGAGGAATGACAGTGCATGTGGCATGTTCTGCAGTCTCTGAATTCTGACGTGCCCTTAAATGTGTGGGGTGGGGGGGCAGTTTATGACTATTACCTTGCAAAAAGCAAAATGGTTACAGGAGACTTAGAAAGGTGATCCCTAAGGCACTGTTTGCAACACTTAAGAGGGAGATGAGGGTGAGAAAACGGCTCACATTAAATAAATTTTAGAAGGATCTGTGGAGGGGAATTTACATGTGAAGTTAAAACTCCCCCACCCACCCTTCTGCACAGGGCTTTTGTTGTCAATCCATCTAGCCACCTGTCCCATTATGTTAAAACAGGATCCCCGATACCGTGGTCCGGATTGCAGGTGAAGGAAATGGTGATGGCGTAACGGGTGCCCCAGTGGACCTTTTCCACATGATGGAGGTTCTCGGAGCCAGAAGTGAAGAAGGAAACCCGGCCTGCAAAGACAAGAACATACAGTCAGGAGAGTGAAAGGATGCATGCTGTTTGCCCAGTGGCCAGTACTTAGGATACTGCTATCCCATGCCTACCCTGGGACATCTACAGATTCAAGATTTGAATGCTATCCGAAAGCATGGTACCTGGTCCCCAAAGAACAAGATCATGCTACTTAAGATGCACATAGACAGACTGCAATGTGAAAGACTGCTTTATTTAATGGATTTATTTATTTCCATGTAACCATACTTTCTTCTGGAGGGCAGAGACATGCAGTAACACAGCTGCCATGGAGCACAAGGTCTAGTGAATGCTGCTGCTATGCAGATTACTAGTAACATTCAAACCCCGGCTGTCAGAAAATGAGATTTTTGGCTTGGCTATTTTCTACCATTCTTGAGTTCTACAGACCAAAGCTGTTTGACAGCCGTTTCGGTAAGGAATACCACCCCTCTCTACCAAATGAGTGACCAAGCTTGCAGTAAGAAAACCCAGAAGTGTGCACTATACGGTATGTCTAAAGAGCTTGTTTATTTGATCGAAGGGCCCAGTAAAATAAAGAATCTGCCCTAGCCTACTGCATAGCTCACAGTCATGGCGAGGCAGACAAAAGGCCCCATTGCTATGGGATGCACCCCACCCCTCTCGTGTGTCATCTCATGAGAGCACGAACATCATCCTAAAAGGGAAGCGCAGAAAGATAAAGGCTGCTGCCAGCACTGGTGCACCAGCCACAACTCAAGCCAGCTACTGAACTGACGACACATTGTGAGAAAACCCAGAGGAGCTTGCTCTGCACGAGTTCCCCCATTAGCTCCTCTGCTGAGCACACCAGCACTTTTAAAGACTGAAATATAAATAAACAGGAAAGCTGTCGTGAGTGCTGAGGCCATAATTAGGTTTATACACCAAATTCCCCCTGAGCTGAAAACATTTCTGCACGTAGGCAAGCGAGCACAGAGCACATGCACTTTCATAGCAGAACCTTCTCAGGTGCCCAATTTTGCCAATTAAAATGCACAGTGTTTGAGTTTCTTTTGAAAATTGCGGAAGTGCACAGCCAACATCTGAAAGTGGATTTCACACCTGGCTCTTTAAGCAAAGTTAACTGTTCAGAGTCAGTAGGGCCAAATCTTTCTGTACAACATGTTGTTGCTAATAGAGTGAATTTTTGAATGCACATTCAAGGACTTTAGTTCCATCTACTATTTGGAAAAACCCAGCAACCACAAAAAATAAAGAGCTGGCATGTTTGAACTCAGGATGTTGTTGCCATTTTTGGTTTCAGACAATCAACCCACAAGAAACAAATGCCTGAACAGTGACAGAATTTGTAATTTCAGAAGAATTGCAGGTTTCTAAATTATCTGTTAGTTTACTTTCTTCACCAACGGATACAAACATTGCCAACTGGGAAGGAGGACTATATGGGTGAGGTAGGTGGCACAAGGCATATTGGGCTTTCCAGGTACTTAAGAGTGGCATAAGCATTTGCCCAAATGGATGTTGTGCTGAGTAGTGGACAGCTCTTTACTGACTCTTAGAACAAGGGCAGATGTCTGGAGCTGCTTAAGCAAGGAAAGTCTCTTTCCTAGGCAACAAAGGGCTGGGGGAACTCTCATATGGCTGAAGTTGCATGATTGCAGCACGAGTATCTGGTTTTAAGAAGTGCTCTCTGCCATGCTACTTGTAAAATGCCCAGCTATTCTTTCATTGCTTCAAAACAGTTTATGCCAGGGCTTTATTAACTACACTCTTAAGGTCTTATTCACATTCCAAAATAACAATTCCCTAACTATAAAATGCTTACTAACACACAAAGTATAATGCCTATATTATACTAAACAAGATTTCAGTGCAATACTTCAATTTATTTATTTTTTAAAAATGTGTTTATTCAAGAACAGCAGCTTTTATATGGAACATGAGTTATTATTATTATTATTACTATTATTACCCACAGGTCTCAGGGCGGTTCACATGATAAAATCAGAATATAAACCCACAAATGGTTTATGAATGTTCCTTGTCTTTGGGGAAGGTGCGACAAGCAAGCAGCTTTACTTTCTGCTAATTCATACTTTAAGATACATTAAAGTTTGGAAGATTTTCAGCATATGGCTCAGATCCCATTTTGGCAGGGTCAGAAACAAAAGGATCCCCCCAACACCTCAAGCAGGCCAAAATGAATATTTACAATCACTATAGAAACTGAATGATTGCTTGAGGACAAAAGTGTGTTGCTAATGTGTAAGAAAAGGCAATTTGGCTTCAAACGTGGTAGCTGATACAGAAACTCCACAGGACTCCTGTAGCTCCTTAAAACATAATTGCAAACACAATTAGCAGTGAGGTGCCTTATCCCCTTTCTCTCTATCACGCCATTTATTATAGCAGAGGTCTCCAACCTTTTTTGGGCCTCGGGGCCACATCTGGAGAACTGCCATAGACAACACAAATAACCCATTTTAACAACAAAAAACGCTGGTGATGCTCAGAACCACTATCACCCTGCCTCTGGACAGGTAAGAATGCACATACACCAAAACAAATAAGAAGCAGGCAACCTCCAAAGAACCCCCCAATGTCTTGCCTCTAGCCCAATAAAAGCCTCATTATTTTTTTTTAAGTGTTTTAAATATTGGGAAAAGCAGGGGTCCCTGATGGGCACTATGGGTAGGCATCTGATGGCACACTGGGGACTCCAGATCTATACTCTCTAAATATTTTGAAATTACCAGGACAACACAAATGGGTGCAATTTGTTGTCGCAAATGGAATTAGTAAGCTCCCCACCACACACACCACCTCTAAGCATGCAGCTTATTTTGAATCTTGGACGTTGTGATGTTTCAGCTGGTAAGCCTTGGTTATTCTTTGATTAATGAGGCAGATAATCAAATTGTGCATTCCAATATTCAGATAACCCATGTTCTTGGGCTCCAGTTTCCATCAGCCCCAGTCAGCTGATGGGAGGGAAGGTGACCCCAGACTTTCTCCTTAACCATTTTTCATTACAAAAGCAAGCTTTCCTATCACTCCACAGTAATGGCAGGAGGAAGCACACCCACTAACAGTGCCCCTGCTACATCCCTATTAAAAGGCCCAAGGGCCTCCCTTATACATGGAGTTGAATTTCAGATACTTTGATAGCAAGCCTGTGCAGCATACTTTAAAAAAAGATCCTCCATAATGAAGCAATCAAAGGTTTGTTTTTTAAGACCAAAATTCCAAAGCTAATCAAATTTAATAAAATATGCAATGAAATCATGAATCTGGTCATAATTGGGTGGTCGCAAACAGAAATGACAGAGTGCAAAACTAGATTCTGCAGCCACCATTTTCATTTTTGCCTGTAGCTGTGAAGGGTTATACAGGCAGTCCTAAAAAAAATAATAACAAAACAAGCTGAAGGTCTTCTTGTCACTTCTGGCTGATAAATATTTACCAAGAAAGCTACTAGATCATTATCACTCTGGAGAATTCATCATAATATGTGGTTGCTTCAAAGCACAACAAAGCTACAAACTTGAAAAGGGTAAGATATACTGTTGTTTATTATTATGAGTTTACCTATAATATAACTTAATGGATTTTGCATGAAGCAGTGCTAAGATGTGGCTTTCCTAAGATGTGAGCTTGAAAGGCAAAAATGCTGCTTTATTATCAAACATCCTAAGGAGAATTATCAGTTGGTGCTTTGAAACCCCAAGCATTAAAGAAGGGAAACTGAACAGCTGGAGGAAGGCCACTTCGTCAGATCTATACACAGTTCTTCCTCCCAGGATAACAACATCTAATTCAACTATAATGATAACTTTAGCACATACACACACACTGTAACAGCCATAGCTTCTCCATAACCATGGGAAATGTCTTATTTGATCAAGTGCTGATAATAAGTAATGTCTATCATCTTACAATACTACAATGCCCTGCTGAGAAGGATGACTGTAAAACTAGTTTAGGACTACAGTGTAGACACTTCACGGCATGCTACGGTATCTGTGGTAAAATACACATTGGACTTCTCTAAACATGCTGGTATGGTTTGTAATCTTCTACTCCCTTCTAGTGACTAAAGTTTTGTAAAAGATGCTGGATTCAATAAGGCTGGCACTGTTATGGGGGGAAAAACCGGTTTCCTACGCACTGCAGCTGGTTAGTAAAACATGCAGCTACCTTTCTGGCAAACCGAATTTCAAAGTGGTAAAAGTGCTTCTTGTATTGGTATCAGCAACAGGCCAGTGTGAAGTACTGTACAAGTCCGGAATAGCTTTTAGCAGATTGATACAAAGGCTTCCGAGTTCCTCACTTGACTGCGTTTACAAGCTGTAGGCTAACTGTCAATGGTGCCAAAATACCGACAAAAAGCAACACTAATGCCTATCCATGGTAATTAACAAAAGTTAGTTGCACATAAATCCCACTGAAATCAATGGGTCAAATTAGTAGCAACAAACTTTAGTTCTATAAAGCATAACTACCTTAATCAGATTGAGTCCAGTGTCTGCTACAAAACCCTTCCAAACACCCTTCTGAGAGAGAGGCCATTATTGTGTTCTTTCCCATACAGTATTGCCAAATCTTTACAAATAATTCCTGGACATTGCACTTTGACACAATAGTACTTGCTTTTTATTTTAGAAAGCGTATTTTTGTTTTTGAGGAAGAGAATACAGGAAAATGTGTGTAACAAAATATAGACACATTCAGGGTTCATATTAGTTCGCGTATATCCATTTCGGAGTATTCACCAGAAGCTTTTCAGCTAACAAACTCCAAACATCACATTCAGGTTAACACGCAGCCCCCAGTTCTTTCAATTTTAAATCCACAGGGTATTCCAGAGAACTTGAATACAAACCACTACTCAAAGATCTTACTTTTTTTAAAATAACAGCAGAAACGTCTGCAGAAGAAAATGTTGCAACTGCAGATTGCTTGAGAGAACAGTGAGGTAAGAATACATTGTGTATTATTCTGAACTAGACACCTGTCTTTGTAACAAAATGTTCAAACCCTACACCCAAGGAAAGTATTACGGATAAGTGAAAGCTTATGAAGCAATTCACAAACAAAAAACATACACACCGTTCTATATACAATTGCTACAATATACAAATATCCAGGTTTTTGCAATACTCCTAATTGCCCACATCACATGCAAGTGGAATTGGTGCTGATGCCAGATATCTAAAATCACTGATTAATCCAAGTCTCTTCAATTAATCACTTCCCAAATTTTGCACGTGCTTGCTTACTCCTGCCCTTCACCAGTCAATTATGAAGTAGTTAAAAGTACAAATACTATAAAACCTATTAACACAAACCACAAAATAGCATAGCATAAGTACCGTATCTAATTAACTCATTCCACCAGGTTCTCTTATAATATTCCTAGAGCTGGGCTTTTAAGTAACTATTACATTGTCCTAATTTCAATGTATTTTAATTAGAGATCTCATAAAAGTTTAAGAAATGTGTCATCCACATGAATACTGCTAATGCCCATAAAAGAACTAAATCAGTTGTATTATTAAAAATAATTAGTTTTTAATTTGTATGGTTCTTTTATTGTCTATAATTATTCTAAAACATGTTTTTAACCTTCTAATGAATCAATCACAACTGAACTGAAAAAATTATCAAGACAATGAACCACAATTTCACAAATTTGCACCTAGCTCCAAGCCCTGTATATTAGGGTCAAGCGGGTTTCAAAAAAATATTACCAACTTCCCAAGAACTACATTCCACAATGGTTGGTTTGGCTTATTGAAAGCCACAAATACATATCATGGTAGTTATTTTGCAACCACTCAAATGTATCTACTAAGGAAATCCTTTGCCTTTTTGTTTGTAATGTCATCTCATCCTTTGCCTTTTTGTTTGTAATGTCATCTCATCCACCAAAGTAATTCCATCTGCACAAGGAATTCCATCTGTGCAAAAAACCTTTCTTTCCCATCTCTCCCTGTATCCCACCCACCAGCTTTAGATGGTTGGGGGAACCCCAGAACTGTTTGGTGAGGCACAGGGAGAGGAAGTCTCATTGCGCAGATGCAAGTTCTTCTGCTAACAGGATGGATTTATTGGATACAGCCTATTATTACAACAAGCAGGTAATATAGTTGTATATAGTTCACTCTCAAAAACATGTCAGTCAAAAGTAACACTGGTGTCTATCAGAAGGAAGCCTACTGATTTCATCAGCAGTAATACAGCAGATGTAAACAATGGGTGCGTACATATCCCTGAAATTCAAAGCCGATAAACATATGTAAGACATGTGTATTTACAGATACTTCTTCATAAGTCACAAGCTAACTCAAAACTATTATTCACACTACTGGGAGAAAGAGTATTGAAACATATCCAATATGTACTATGCAGGACGAGTTTAATTAATCCAATTATATTTGCATAAGTACTTTCTGTTCCTGAAAAAAGAATTCAATAAAACTTGCACCACATAAGACAATGAATCAAACTCTACTTCTGTGTTCTTAAACTAATTTTAAACTGTCTACAGAGAACCCAACAACAACAAGAGGTCACAGTCACTGAACTTTAGAATGTTGAAGCTCCATTCAGACCCAGAAATTTCAGGTTCAGAAGTGCTCAGCTGAAAGGAGCCCTGGATTGCTGAAGTCTGCTCCAGCCTGGATTAAAATTCAAACCGGAGAAAATTTCTCAGTTGGTGCCCTAGTTTAAATGGCTGCACCTGACAAAACTGCTCCTAGGCAGCAAAAGCCCATTATTTTAGTAGACCACCTTGCCACAAGAATCTCCTTTGACTAACTGGCATTTCAGTAATCCTATTTTAGTATTCCTTCCGAAGAAACGGAACAAATCCTGAAGATCATTAGGGAAGCACCATTGTGATTTTACTCAACTCCCACACTGGCATGTTATCCTGGTGGAAAAGCAGTTTGGAGCAGCTTGGAGAACCAAAGGGTAGGCTGCTGGACCCATCTAATTCAGCATTGTGCTCTCACAGTAGCCAACCATACGAATGTGGGAAACCCAGCAAGCAAAATATGAGCACAAGAGCATTATTCCCTCCTGTGGTTTCAAGCAACTGGTATTCAGAAGCATTGCTGCTTCCAATTGTGAAGGTAAAGCATACCCATCATGGTTAGACTTCTCCTGTTTCTTGCCTTCTCCTTAAAGGTAAAGGTAAAGGACCCCTGACAGTTAAGTCCAGTCATGAACGACTCTGGGGATGCGGTGCTCATCTCGCTTTACTGGCCAAGGAAGCTGGTGTTTGTCCGCAGACAGTTTTTCTGGGTCATGTGGCCAGCATGACTAAGCCGCTTCTGGTGAAACCAGAGCAGCACACGGAAATGCCATTTACCTTCCCACCGGAGTGGCACCTATTTATCTACTTGCATTTGATGTGCTTTCAGAGAGCTAGGTTGGCAGGAGCAGGGACCGAGCAACAGGAGCTCACCCCGTCGTAGGGATTCAAACTGCCGACCTTCTGATCAGCAAGACCTAGGCTCAGTGGTTTAGACCACAGTGCCACCTTCTCCTTAATAGAGTGCAAATAAAGAAAAATCTCTGCCCTGGTGCTCCCTCAAGCCCTCCACACAAGCCAGGGGACTTAGAAAAGCCCAGTGGTTGGCAGTGAGGACAAAAAGGCTTAGCTAGTAAGCCAGGTTGAGATTTGGGGACCTCTGTTAAAGCCCACTGACTTCAGTGTTAAATATTCCCTTTAGATCATGAGGAACAGCACTACAGGATCCAGTTTACTTTGAACAAGTGAGCACTAGAGACTTATGGGGCTGGTTCAGATGTATTGTTAAACCATAAAAAAGAATTTGCTTTAAAATGATAGAAAGCGCTTTAGAAACAAATCTCATTTTGTTCAACTGCTATTTTAATCAAGACAGAAGATGGTTCAATTTACTTTTCTATTTTACATTTCTATAGTACCTTTCAAAAGACCACACAAAATATGTGATGTTGGGATTGTCTTACCTATATAGAATCGCAGAATTGTAGAGATGGAAGGAACCCTGAGATCATCTAGTCCACCCCCCTGCAATGCAGGGATAGGCAGCTGTCCCATACGGGGATCAAACCTGCAACCTTAGCAGTATCGGCACCAAGCTTTAACCAACAGTCAATGCACCAGTTTTTTCATGTTGACATAGCCTTTTCCAGTTTTCCTTCCAACAGCAGAGAAGAACTTGTTATTACTGTAAGTTTAAATAACTATTTAAACATGTAGACTAAAAGGACAAAATGAAGTGAATGAGCAGAAGCATTCAGCTTACAAAAGCGATTAAACTCACCAAGGACAGAAGCTTTGCTGTTGGAATGAATAGCGAAATGTGCAGATAAAAGATTAGTGTTAATGTCTGTCTATACAAGAACACTTACAGATAACCTCTGAAACAGAAAAATGTGCTATATAAACATGAGTCATCAATGGGATGAACAGGACACAAAAGCTGGTGCTCTTGAAGGCTGTGAGTATTGTTTCCAGGGGACTAGAAGGAACAGCAGTATTCTTTGGAAAGACCTTGTGTGTACTTAGGCAACAGCTTTCACAAAATAGTTTGGCCAGCTCATGGGAACGCCAACACAACCCTGGAAGCAGGCATGTGCCTGCGGAGTTCCATCCATTCCCACCTCACCCCACCCACACACACACCCTGCCTATACACAACACCCTTCACTGGCATTAGACAAAGCTTTTTGAGGGGTTTAACAGCTGGGAAGGAGTCAACATTCTCCTCCACAGCTGCACATTCAGCAATCACACTTGATGTACAATATTTCTTGGAATACCATCTTCATAAATTTTCTGTAGCATCTTAGACTGCTTCTCTTCCACTACCACTCTCAATGGCATTTTACAAAAAGTAGCAATTGATGAGATAACCGCCCCACATTTACCCTTGCAAAGACAAAAATAAGGACTTGAGCCTCCTATCACCAAATTAGCACCATATTTCTAAAGAGTGAACCATAATCAAAGGCACCAAAACAGATGCTCAGCAGATATTGCTGGTGAAATCCTTGGATAATCAGCTCAGAACGGAAACAACCAGATATATAGGTTATGTGAGTGTAACATATGTAAGATTCAAGTATGAACTACTGGTAGTTATACAGTGAAGATAACTCTAACCTGCTCGGGGTTCTACAGTCCTGTTTGCCCCTTCATCCATAAAGACAAACCGTCCTCCTCCAAAGTCTTCTGTGTAGTCTGAGAGGTAAAGCAACGACGTGTAGTCAAAAGAGCCGTAGGTCACCTAGGAAATAAAACCATCAAATAAAAATATCCAGTCCCATTGGGGTTTCTCTGTGCAAATTTGAGGATCTTGGGAGTTATCATCATCACCACTGATTTATTAACTGCCTTTTAACAAGCAGGCAATTTACTCTTATTAAAAAGTGTTTAAATTGGGGGGACCACACAAATAAATTTAAAACAAGACTAAAACGCTTGCAAAACAGACAAAAGTTCTTCTAGGGATATTATACTTAAACAACAACTTAAGATGAAGAACATCTCAAACTGGTTTGTAATTGTATATAAATAAATATTTGTAGATATCTATTTCTTGAGAACCAATCTTGTCCAACTCTGTTGGATTGCATCTTTCAGAAGAAATGGATACAACTTTGAGCTCTCACACCCTGTGGAGACATATCTAGAATCCTAGAACTGTGCAGCTATATAGCAGGGTCTCAGACTGTTATCTAGCCAAATCACTTACGCTATGTGGAATTTTCTGCATCATGCTGGCCCCATGTCAATACCTCAGCCAAACGGAACTAAAATTAACGCAACTAGGAAATGTACCTTCGTATAGCAGATATAGATCCAAAAGGTACCTAATTTTCACTTCCTTTTTCCAATATTTAAAATCAGAAAGTTTCATTTTGTGACATTTCTTTTACAAGTATTGGGATATCAGCAACACTCAATTCCCCTGGTCCCCACAAAGAATTTGTGCATTCCTGTCCTTTTACTACTTCATCTTTGCAACATTGCTTATTATTCTTTTGATCTGATAAACACTTTCCCCATTTGACAAGCATTTACTAACTGCAACAGAGTGGGCGAACTGTATTTACAATTACTGTTAAAGCAAGCTTGAAATCGTCCTAAGGAAGAAAATCCATTCATTGTGCCATCTGAAATGACGCCTTTCAAATCCCCTGCAACATTTTCCCTATAGGTCATGGTTGGCAACCTCTTATAAAATGCTGTATTATTCAATGTTATTGGAGCACTTTAAATGGATTTCAGAGCAAACAACAGAATGTTTCCCTTAGAAATTGATTTTTACTTCAGCATAGGTCACAGTTTCATATTTCAGATATGAGAGGACCTTTTGAACGTGGCTGATGCAATGTAAAATAATGTTTTGTTAATTTGCTAGAGCAGGCATAGGCAAACTCGGCCTCCAGATGTTTTAGGACTACAACTCCCATCATACCTAGCTAACAGGACCAGTGGTCAGGGATGATAGGAATTGTAGTCTCAAAACATCTGGAGGGCTGAGTTTGCCTATGCCTGCGCTAGAGCCTCACCCACGAAATAAACAAGAACTTTCATTCATGTCAGGATTTAGAATACTATACCAAAACCCCCAATTCCCCGAGTCCTAACCCTAACCTTTAAAAGCAAATACCAGGAAATATATTTAGCGTTGCCAAGATACCACCACACAATTCTGGGAGGGAAACACAGAAGAAATAAGTTCCTCAGGTGAAAATCAAGGGAGATTTGAAAGGCTAACTTGAAAATTCATGGGGGGGGGGGGATTCCATAAACCAGCATATGCTTTTTGGGATTACTCTGCTATGTTATTTATTTGGTGGAGCAAAGGGACAGACAGTGTGGGGAGGAAAAACAGGAAAAGTGGGAGACACATTTTCTATCTGTCTAGGGCTCCAACAGATGGAAAAGTGACTCAACAAAATATTTTGAAGGAAAAGGACATTCCGGAAACGTGGAAAGAAGCCTTTATTACATTTATTCCCAAGCAAGATTCTGATTTAACACTAGTTAAGAATTACAGGCCGATTTCATTGTTGAATACTGATTATAAAATCTTTACGGGAATATTAGCAAAAAGATTGAAAAAGGTATTGCAAGAATTTATTCATGAAGATCAAGCAGGTTTTCTTCCTGGCAGACAGATGAAAGATAATGTGAGAAATATAATTAATACTTTGGAATATCTGACTGCTAGGAATGAGAAGCAAGCTATATTGATGTTTGTAGATGCGGAAAAGGCCTTTGATAACATATCTTGGGAATTTATGTTAAAGAATTTAGAATATATGGAGGTAGGAAAATATTTTTATAATGGAATAAGAGCGATTTATACAGAACAGAGAGCAAAACTGATAGTGAACAATGTAATTACGGAAGAAGTGAAGATATTGAAAGGTACAAGACAGGGATGTCCTCTTTCTCCACTACTACTTATAATGGTCCTGGAAGTCCTTCTGAGTTCAATTAGACAAAATGAATTAATAAAAGGGGTGACAGTAGGTCAGAATGAATATAAAGTTAAAGCCTTTGCTGATGATCTGGTAATAACGATAGAAGATCCATTAAAAAGTTTAAATGAAGTGCTGGAGGAGATTGATCAATTTGGTAAGGTGGCTGGGTTTATATTAAATAAGAAAAAAACTAAAGCAATTGTAAAAAATGTGGACCATAATGTAATAGAAATAATGCAACAAGAAACAGGAATTGAAGTGGCAAAGAAGGTAAAATACTTGGGAATATGGTTGACTTCAAAAAATATTGATTTATTCCAAAATAATTATATACCGGTGTGGAATGGAATTTAAAAAGATCTGGAGGTATGGGGAAGGATGAAACTCTCTTTTTGGGGTAGAATCTCAACGATCAAGATGAGTGTACTTCCAAAGATGTTATTCTTATTTTAAATGATTCCTATAATCAAAGGGACTATGATTTTTAAAGAGTGGCAGAAAGTAATTTCAAGATATATCTGGCAGGGTAAAAAGCGAAGAATACAATTTAAGTTATTAACAGATGCGAAGGAAAGAGGAGGCTTTGCCCTGCCAGACTTGAAATTATATTATGAAGCATCTTGTCTCTGTTGGTTGAAGGCATGGATAAAATTAAAAAATAACAAATTGTTAGATCTAGAAGGATTTGATAACAGATTTGGATGGCACTCGTATTTATGGCTGGAGAAGAAGAAAAGTCATAAGGGTTTTGAGAATCATATCTTCCGGAGATCTTTAATTGAAATATGTGATAGGTATAAAAATGTATTAGAACCTAAAGTCCCACACTGGTTGTCTCCATTAGAGGTTATGAGTGTAAAGAAAATTAATATGAGAGAGAATCGGATCACATAATTAATAATAATTAATTAATTATTATGTAAAGAAAAAGAAGGATCATTTTATCATATGTGGTGCTGGGAAATGATATATAATGAGTTGAAGAAGATGTTGAAATATACATTTGTAAAGGAATAACAGGAAGAGGGATAAATAGAAGTGATTATAAACTTTTCCAATACGCAGTAACAGCAGCAAGAATCTTAATGGCCCAAAAATGGAAACAGGAGGAACTACCGCCTCTTGAAGAATGGAGGATGAAACTCATAGACTATGCAGAACTGGATAAACTAACCGGGAAGATAAGATATCAACGGGACCACAAGTTCATCGAGGACTGGGGAAAATTTGCAGAATATCTGAAAAGTATATGTGACGAACAAATAACGCTAGTGGGATTTAAAGAGGCTTTGTGAAAGTGAGAGGAGTATTGTCAAACAGAAATAGGACAGTAAGGGTAATTTAAAAATGCAATATTAAATTTAGAAAATGTTTAAAAATGGGAAAATATGGATGATTGGCAGAGAAGCTGATGGAAGTCCAAAAAGTCGAAATTTGCGAAAATTATTTGATAAGGCAAATTTGTATAATGGAAAATTTAATAAAAACTATTTTTTTAAAAAAGGAAAAGTGACTCAACAACACGCAGTGACTACATCATTCAAAAGAAAAACAGAGATACGCCAGTCACTAAATTTCTGCTGCTAGACTGTCCAACACAACTATTGTGCTAAAAAAAAGCAGGAATGGGGAACTCTTGGCTCCCCAAAGGTTGTTTGGCTCCAACACACGTCAGTCCCAGCTAATGTGGCCAACCGTCAAGGATTATGGAAGTCATTGTCCAAAAAGCATCTGGAAAGCCAAAGGTTCACCATCACTGTGTTGCATCCTGATTAATTTTTCACAACATGAAAAAAAAAATTCAGGAGAGAAAATCCAGTACCTGTAGAAACAGTTAACTTTTCTAAGGATTTAACACTGCTTAGAAAGATATTTTCACACAGTTGTAAAATATAAACCCAATAAAATCACTTTAAAAACAAGGAAGTTTATAAACACTGGTGTTATTCAAAGGAGGAGCGACATTTTGCAAATACTAAATCGGGGTGCATGTTCTGTACACAAACATACATGCCTAAGTTTCAAGATTTCTTGTAGCTGTAATTTATTTTCCTGGAAGTTCTTACATAAGTACAAAACAGTTCGACTGTTGGCCTGTTATCTTTCAGTTTCTGTTTTGGCCCTTTTGCTTGCTTGTTTTTACAGCTACAGCCACAGACGACCAAGTATGGTAAGCCTTAACTGCTCGTGTATTACACAAATTTACAGTCCCCACTATACAGAAACGTAAAAAGCTAAAAAGTGGGTTTTCCCCCAATTTTACTGCTAATGGAGGACAAAGAGTTACAAATGTTGAAATCCATGTGATACAGCAATCTGAGTTTATCTAGTAGATTCTCATCTGGAAGGATTATGAAAATCCAGCAGAATGTATGAAACAAACCAGACAAGCAAGACCAATGTGGGCAGGAAGAATATATGATTTGGACAAGGAACACTTGGGTTCAAATCTCTGCTAAAGAATTAATTTGCTAAGTTGATCAACTGGAAAATGGAATTAACAACTTAGCAATTTGGATCCTATACACATTTACTCAGGAGTTAAACTCAGTGAGAGCTATTTCTATGTAAACATACATACCTTATCAATATGTGGGTGCCAGTATTCATCATGAGCTGTCTTGGCTTCTGAGTTGTTTATTCTAGAGAAGAAGGTTGGCTTCGTCAAATACATGGAAGAGGAGCTGATACCAAAAGTGAGAGCTATTTTTTGTTGGATTCTCTGCCTCACATCACTGCAAAGGAGAAAACAGCATCTTAAGTGACTGGGACGCTGTACAATGGCATAGGACTCAACAGTATTTTCTTTCTATAATAATGCTTAAGCATTTATACAGCGTTTTCAAAATGCTTCACATAAATATTTTCAGGAATCCTTAAAAAAAACCAACTCTGTGTGATGCAGTCCACTAATATTATGTATTGCAAATGGTGAGCCGAGTGTGTGTGGCCTGCATAAAATCACCTAGTGAGTCCTCAGCAGAGGCAAGATCAGAATTGGACTTTCTGATTAGTACTCAGCCATCAAACAACATTATTGTCTAAACTGACATGAGGACTCCTGAGAAAAGTGAAGCTGGGTCCTGCAACAAGATATTGCAGTGTATCCCCACTACTAGGTTGCCCCAGCCACTCTGGACAGCTTCCAGCGCATACAAAAACATAATAAAACATTAAACATTAAAAACTTCCCTATACACGGCTGCCTTCAGATGTCTTCTAAAGGTTGTATCCACAGGGATTGCTGACCTGCTCTCAGCTATGCTACAGAACCACCACTCTATGACCAAACAGTGATACTACAAATTCCAGCCCACCCACCATCAGGTGACGCAAGGAACCAAGAGGCTCCCATCTGGCCCTAACAAAGCAGCAGACTCTGGCTGAGATCCTCTGACTGAGCAACTCATCACTCAGAAATAGACTAAACTGCTTTTCTAGTTGCACTGTCACTTGCTCAGCCACCTTTGGAAATATTCTCTGGCCTTCCTGACCTGATTGCACGTGTGGCAGTTCATCTGCGTGCCTACATTAAACCACTCTGCACTGGATAAGCTAGTAGAAGAGTTTCATTCAAAATAGGTAGAGAAGCTGCTCTACATTAAAGAGCTCAGGATGCAGAAAGAATACCTCTTCCTAATGCCTATTACTGGGATAACATTAGATTCAGCAGATCAAAGGAAAGAAGAATATACTGCCTTTTAATAGACTTAAGCCCAGCAAGGCTCTGTACCTGGTTATCTGGCAAGCTGTCTCTTTACTGGAAAAAAGATAAGCAAAAATGCTGCTTCTGACTGTCCTAAATTTCCATCAGTGAGAAATTTAGAAGCAAATAGCCAGTGCAATAGACCCACATATTTGTACATGCGCAGCTTGCTCTACCTGCTGTACAGGTACCTTGACGTGATGACCTTCAGAAAAGTGCAAGGCTCATCTTATTGGTTTATGCTGGTACTACTTGGCTTGCATATTTTTTCGGAGCAAGACAGAAAGACTTCCTGAAGATATTTTCGGCCAGCTTACCTGGTGGGAATAACAGGACCCAGCAGGAAATATGGCCAGCTTCCAAGCTGCACATGAGTTATTATAGTAATACGGTTTCCATCTGTCACCAAAATGCCACTTTCCTATTTCTTAGGTCTACCAGCCAAGGAAAATGGAAGTTCATTCAGAAGGAAAGCTATTTTTACCCAAGCAAATCAGCTTTTTAAAGTCTCAGGCATTTTATTTCAATAAGTGTTGCAGCTCATTTTGAAATCTTGCTCGGTGACGACAGCTTCTGTGCGCACTGTCTATCTCTGAAAAATCAATCCAGCCATTCAGGTAGACAATAAGCCTCTTTTGCTGCTGTTCCCTTGAGCTATCATTCGGCAGACCAATCCACCGGCTGTATTGTATTGAGAACTCCTTTTTAGAATTTATCCTGCGCTCTATGCAATACTTCTCATTATATCTATAATGAAATGGCACTCCTTAATGCAAACCATTTTCATTTGATATGATGAAAATGTATTTTAATATCAACCCATGATTCTGATGTTATGATTTTTCCAGCTATTCAAAGTATAAACCTTTTATTGCATCAGATATACTAAAATGTAGCTTCTGATAAAAAAAAACCAAACCATGCGCTGCAAGCAAAGGGTGGTATTCAACAACATTTCGAGTAGTCTCATTGAAATTAAGGTATCTAATAGCATTGTGTTCATTTATTTCAATGGATCTACTCTGAATAAAACTTAGCTGAGTAACGCCCTAAATGATTACACTGAATTCATTAAAGTGGTTGGTTTTAAACCAAAATCATCCCTCCTCCTTACTACGTGAAGCAGCACAATACTATAACCAGTCCAAGCATTACCCACCTTGAGCATAACACAAGAGAGGAGTCAAACTATATTTCATCACCACAAGCAGCTGCTGTTTTAACAGAGTTTAAAATACACATTCACTAGTTCGGAATGTCAGCACTACTTTGCTGCCAGAAAATGCCTGGAATGCTCAGCAGTGCTGCTTCTTAATGAGCCCTCAACAAGGTGTTATTTTTGTGAGTTTGTTTTTTTAAGTCCCTCATAGCTTAACACAAGTAAGTCATGATGAAGAGTGTGTTTAGCATAAACCTTAAGGTATGCAAGACACTGGGAGAAAAGTGTTGCCATTTGGAAAAGAAGATTCAGCAGAGAAAGCCTACAGGTTTTCTCTGGCAGACAAACATTTTCTCTGCTACAGAGTCTAGATCAGGCATAGGCAAACTCGGCCCTCCAGATGTTTTGGGACTACAACTCCCATCATCCCTAGCTAACAGGACCAGTGGTCATGGATGATGGGAGTTGTAGTCCCAAAACATCTGGAGGGCTGAGTTTGCCTATGCCTGGTCTAGATTCAATAATGGTAGTTTTGTTTCTGTTAAATATCACACCACCACCACAAAATACACAAGTCCCATGAAAGGCAGAGGTCCAAGCTGGATAACTAGAATGAGCAGAGACAGTGGTTGCCTACTGTAAACAGGGAGGGCTGGTGAAGATAGGTTTCTGGCTTTCTGCTAACCACAACAATTTAACTGGGATTGTCTAGGAAACCTCTGCTCTGTCATCCGCCCTCGCCTCCCCCCCCCCAGAGTAAAATTGCCACTCTCCCACCTCAGTATGAAAGACCATGAATAGTGCTGACCCTCACTCCTGATTTTTTATTCTAAATTCTTAAATCCATTGGACAAATCCACAATAAATTTAACATTGCTAGCTTCTTCTTTTTTTAATGGCACCCTGTAGATGTCAAGAGTGGTTGAATTGTCTCCGTCCTTTGTCAATGAACAGAGCTAATATGATAGGGTAGAGAAGTACAGATACCGTTGTACAATGCAGAAGGCATTCCAGTGAGCTCACATTTAGAATAAAACATCCTATTTTGGTCACATATGCCTGAGAAGGGTTAATTCAAGGTCATGCATGTAGAACTAAGAACTAGACTGTTGAAAGGAGTAGAACAATTTTTCTTGCAAGCAGAGTTCTTAAGAAAGTTGGGGCCTTTCCACTTGTTTTAGAAGTGGTACCACAAATGAGGGAGGCAAGAGAAAGGCAGCTATGAGTAAAATATGACAATATATTAACATGATTTTGGTTAGGAAATAGAAGAAAGTGCCTAAATCTTAGAGATGTCCAATGGAACAATAGTAGGGGGTTAAAGAACCTTACTAGGTTCCTTACTAGAACCTTACTAGGCTGGTCAAACAAGTATATGAAGAATACTGTACAACTGCTTTGATGAACACTTAATTATGGCCAAAATAGCTTTCCTCTTCTCTGCGTGAAGTCTTGGGTTTCCTCCTCGCCACCCCATCCTCTAGCCTAGGGCAACCAGAGACAGGATGTTAGGCAATGCGGAGACCAACCCATTAAAGTTTTCTTGGGGTAACTTGATGAATGGGTTGTGCTCACACAAGACCTGAGTGGTTGTCACAGGGTGGGATGGGAGTTTTAAAAATATACCCCTGCCCCAAGGTTGTATAGACAGCAACTTCGGTGGTATTTTGCCTTCCTCTGCAGCTTGCTCTTTCATTCATTTGCAGTGCACCTGCTCCCTGCTTGTGGCACAGTGTGATCTGGATTGCATAGGTTAATGGGAGCTTAACCTTTGATTTAATAAAGGCTGAGCTACCAATTTCTATGAAATGCAGCCAGTGCCACATGCCTCTTTTTCCTACACTATTGAAGGGTATGTTTGACTGTTAAGCAGTTTTTTTAGCCATCTAACAAGCAATAAATCTCATCAGCAGTTCAAGTATCATGCTGCATTTAGACACACCTCTTCTAAGAGACACATTACAAATTGTCCTCATCCACACAATTAAAGTTGCACAGTGGTACCTCTGGTTACGAACTTAATTCGTTCTGAAGGTCCGTTCTTAACCTGAAATCGTTCTTTACCTGAGGTACCACTTTAGCTAATGGGGCCTTCCGCTGCTGCTGTGCTAAGAGCACACAATTTCTGTTCTCATCCTGAGGTAAACTTCTTATTCCAAGGTACTACTTCCGGGCTAGCAGAGTCTGTAACCCGAAGTGTTTGTAACCTGAGGTGTTTGTAACCCGAGGAACCACTGTATTTGACAGCAGTTTGGAAGACAATAAATACCCTTAATAGGGTTTTCTTTTCTTACCGATATAAATGAAAATCTTCTTCTGTAAAGGTATCATGGACTTTATCACTGAAGTATCTGTGGGGGAAGACAATTCAAAGACGGAAATCAATAATACAAAGTGCAAGTTAAATCCCTGCAGCAGCTGGTGCTTAACTTTTCTTTGCAAATTAATTTACTCAAACCAACTTTATCCCAAGCAGTTATTAAAGATTAGTAAAGAAGAAGCACTCTGATGACTTAAAGGATGCTATGGTGATAGGAAAACTATTAATTCTGCAGGAAAACTGATCACCACTTGAGGGCACAAAATATTTTGCTTTCTGCATTACATTACAAATCTAAACTGTGGTGGGAGAAACTCTTACATCCAGCATCTACTGAGACAGCAAATATTTATATCTCTCCTACAGGCCCAGCTTAACACCACTTGCTAACGACACTTAGTATCACAGCTTTTTGCAAAGGCCAGCAAACTGCTGAAGAATCCATTAATTAACCTGCAGCATCGGAGCTTTTTCTCTTCCCCCACCCAAATGTCTATTCCGTCCTGAAGAACCTAAGAGCACTAAAATCACCTGTATCCAAGGCACTGAATGCCAAGGTGCAACTCTACATTACCTGTACATGTTAACAAAATGCTTCCCCAAAGAAAGAGCTCCAGAGTGCAAATCCAGAATTGAAGCCTGGGAGGGGGGGGAAATCCAAACAAGAAGAAACAAATCAGCAAAAGGAAGACTATTAAAAGGAGACTAAGTCTCTGTTCTGTGCAATCTCAGATGGTGGGTTGTATCCAACATTCCACACAAACTGCTTGGCTGATACAACAGGACTTCTGTTTCCACCCCCCACCGTGTACTCCCAAAATCTGCTCCAGGGGACAGGAGATACAGCACTCTTGGTTTAAAGTCGTGCTAGTTTATATATATATGAGTCAGAAATCAAGGCACAATAGACTTATCTAGTGTTAACTTTCCCTCTTCAGCTATATCTTCCCCTAGAATTCAGTGGTGTATATTCACGTTTCAGGACCTGGCATGCAAATATTCGAATATTATCCATAACATGTTTTTTCTGCATTGATTCCTATATAGTTCTAAAGCACAATTCAATTTACCACTAAGGCTGGGAGAGGAGGGAAAGATGAATCTCTTATGCTCATGCATGACCAAGAACTCATTTTCAAGGTTCTTCTTTTACCTGCAGAAAAACTGCTGGCCTTTTTAAACCACAGTCATTACAAAAGGCTATACACTTCACACTATCCTGTGACTTGGCCAGTCCCACATTTCCACTGTTTTAGCAGCTAAAGAAGTGACCTTTCTGCTTTCTGAAGCAGCACAAGTTTGGAGCACTGCAGGGGAAAGAAAATTATTAAGGCAATTATACTGGAAGGGTAGTTAATGGGACTTTCAGGAGCTTGTTTTTTAAAAAAACAAACAGCAGCAAAACCACACAGACAGGAAGAAAACTCTGCAATAATGTAGGCCTAAAGGGTAAATGCTTAAGATTTAAATGTGCTGGGAAATGAGAGGTTCAACTTCAGAATAGGGGAACTAATTAAATGTCAGGTGCTGAATGGACCACAGTAACAAGAGACTGTACAGTGGTACCTCGGGTTAAAAACTTAATTTGTTGTGGAGGTCCATTCTTAACCTGAAACTGTTCTTAACCTGAAGCACCACTTTAGCTAATGGGGCCTCCCGCTGCCGCTGCACCGCCGCCACACTATTTCTGTTCTCATCCTGAAGCAAAGTTCTTAACCTGAGGTACTATTTCTGGGTTAGCAGAGTCTGTAACCTGAAGCGTCTGTAATCTGAAGCGTATGTAACCCGAAGTACCACTGTATTTGCTAAATGGCTGTGCTGAAAAGAAATAAACAACAGTTGCTTTTGCACCAAAAAATAAAAAATCTCACAGCCGATATTTTGGGGTCCATGTTCTATTCCTTGGTAATGTGGACCAAAGGATGACAAATTCACAAAATCCTCAATTTTCAAATCAGGATTTGTGAACTGTCACAACTGCTTAGAGTTCTTGTCGCTAAAGTTTTTTAATAAAAAATGTCCAGTGAGGCTACCAGCTACCCAAACTGGACCTTCGTAGATTTAATGAAATTCAGCATCACAAAACAGGAATGTGCATCCTTGACCCTTGTAATTGGTAGGCTCTAGATCAGGGATGGGGACCACAATACCCTGACAATTGGCCATGTTGGCTGGGATGGATGAGAGTTGGAATCTAGCAACAACTGGGGTAGGGGGCATTTCTATTTTGGATTATTCTGGTCAAACACTAGGGCATTGGTCTTCTGCTCTGCCTGGTCAAGGGAGCAGTACTTAGTGCTTTCTGCCTGTTATGATTTACCCTGCAACTTCTACTTTAATGACCTCAAGTATTTTTAACTGTAGATAGTTTAGACCTAGATTTGGGTAAAGATGCTCCCAGATGGCCTTGGCAACAGGACAGAATATTGGGCAAGCCACAGCTATTCACTTGGGAAGAAAGCCCTTGGATGCAGAGAGAGAAACCCTCCACCCCTGGATTTCATCATCAGATGCAACAGTAAGCTATGGTTTAGCATTATGTGCATAGTTGGATTCCAGTTTTAGGACAAACTATGGTTTGCAAACCAGTTTCTGAAACTGAGATGCAATGGCAAACGTCATCCCTCTTCATTCTTGACGCCATTGTCACAAGCCCACCCAGCCCTGCACTTGAGGCAAAGGTCTGCAGGGGGAGTGATTGCATGAGAAAATAATGCTATGACTGTGCTGTACTTTTGAGAATGGGGGGGAGTCACCCTAGACTGCTGCAGGTGAACTTTCCTCTTTCCAGGACCAACTACCACTAACTATTCATTGGAAGGACTTCCAAGAAAGTGGGACAGGCAGCTGAAGACATCAGGACCTGTTCCAACCATCTATTGTGAGCTGCCCTGCAGGAAGGTTCCTGTTGACTTGCTACATGTTGATATTGCTTATTGTGTTCATATTTAAAAGCACATTGAAGTTACTTGTCAGTATCAGTATCCTGAAAGGTGGGATCTAAGCCACTGCAATAAATAAATGTTTGCCTTCTGACTTTTGAGCCTACAGTTACTGTCAACCTTTTCCTCTGAAACCTAAGGGCTTAATCCTAACTTTTTTCTTTAAAGTTGAGATTGTCAAGATTATTTCCTTGGCTCTGTTCACTGCACATTACAAGCCACAAACCCTACACCTATTTTCTATAGCCCATTGGTTTCCCAAAGGCAACACATGACTCACTACTAGGGCTTGGAAAATTGCAGCCATGACCATTTTTATCCCATTGTCTCTTGAAATCACCCCAGCACATAAACTGTGCGACTGCTGCTAATTTCTTTGAGGCAGAAAATCTACATAAAGATTGTGAATCTGTCTCTGAAAAGCAGTTGCCTCTCTATTATGGTGGAAGGAACCTACCTGTGTTGAATGAACCCCCAAATTTAAGCCTATGATAATCCCCCATGGTGGCCTAATGTTGTAGCAAGAGGAGATTTTGAAATAGACTGAAGAATGCATAGCCTTGACAAATTGCTTGCCATCAGATTTAGTCAAGGCATATTTGCATCTGAATCAAGTGCAGAGAATCAAGGACCGTTATCTTGTTTTGACTCCTAACCTCTGCTCGCTGCAATGAAGTCCTTCGTGAATTATTCAGAATGGAGATGTACAATGACAAGAAAACAGAGAACAAAAGCCTCATTCATTTGATTTCTTGAAGTGCTATTAGGAGGAGTAACATCCTCCATCATCATCCTGATCAAAATATACAGGTGCCATTTAGGTAGCTGCTAAGGTTAATTTTGAAAAGCACAGGCGAGACAGCCAGTTGTGAATAAACTAATTCCATTAAGGTGAAACTCTTAGACTCTGCAGAAACAAAGTACAAGTGACTCATAGCAGAGGGAACATGAGCAGCAAGAAACAATACAAATGTCAGAAACTGCATTCACTCAGTCCCTACACCTCTCATAAGTAGGATCATGCTGGATAGCATCAATATGGAAAGAAGACAATTTGCATATGGAAGAGCTGGAAAAGGTAATGGAAGACAAGCCCTGTATTGAATGGCTTCACATGGTTTGCCCCTTTTAGATAGAGATGACTTGGCCACAGTACTCCACGCTCTAGTAACTCCCAGACTGAAGTATTACACTGCACTTTACATGGGACTGCCCTTGAAGATGACTCAGAAACTTCAAGTGGTCCAAACTATAACAGTCAGATTACTGGCTGGAGTTCCATTTTAAACCCTCATTTTAAAACAGCTTCACTGGTAGCAGGTTTGTAGCAATGCCATTCACTTTCTTCTCATGTTCCAAAAGTATACTCACTGTTAGCAAAGTCAGTAAGATAATGTAGACGGAGTCCAGGGAGAAAAGTTCTGATAACACTTTACTGAGGAAACTGAGCAAAACAGTGTATATTTTGAACAGAAATACACAGAGGCTTTGTCTCTTAGTTCTGGCCTTGTACTAAGCAGGGAGACCTTCAACCAAACATGCAGAAGAACAACTCCCATAGAACTACACAGCCAATCAGAGCACATGCTACCTCAAAAGTTCATGCCATTCTGACTGGTTGCTAAGTAATACCACCACAAGCCCCTTGGGCCATTGACTAGCACTAATAACACCACCGTTAAATAGCATGCAGAACGATTTCTGCTGTTACACTTCCAACACTCACAAGAGTCAATGAATTGAAATAAGCTCCCCTCCTGTTAGCCCCAATCAGAAACTCCATATCTTCCCAATTTTGGCTCTACCATCATGGAAGGGGGAGCTTTAGAAACAAACTTTTCTATGGATCCTTGGTGCGCAATTATTTTACCGCCTGTACTTACTCAGAAGGGAAATGGAATTTTAGCTCCTTATATTACAAAAAGTAAAGCAACATAAAAGGATAGAAACTGAACGGAAAATTGTAAAACTTGCATTCAAAGGCTAAATGCAATTATGAGCATTTATGATTTCAAAGCCGGTCTGATGCATTTAGGGGCTAAATTTTGGAAAGTCGTTTTCATTGCACCTTTGCAAACCATAAATCAAAACTTCAGTTCTTCAACAGACTAGCATTTTAAATCTACTTTTGATTTCTCTGCATCTGGCAAATGGCCCCAAGACATCAACACGATTTACGTCACAAACAGTCCATGGCCAATTGCAGAGACACCTGTCAATCGAGCTGATTGGATTGCACTCAAAGCAATTACATTCCATATTGAACAACAGAGCCGCTTCAGCTCTCAGTAGGCTACAGAATACAATGAAATACAGGAATAGTAAAAAGAACGCCCTTCTATCAAACAGTCTTTTACTGTGAAAGACTGCTGCCTGTCTCTGTGGGCAGAATGGAAAGGTAGCTCACTTTGTATTGGTGGGCTGCAGGAGTGCCAACTTGGCCCTGCAGCCGTGGGTGTCCGGGGCTGTGGGTGCCATGCAGCATGCATCAACCTGGCACCGAATTTTGTGGGTGCCCAGCCTCTTCATGGGGAATTTTGTGGGTGCTCGGGCACCCAGGGCCCAGGGAGTTGGCACCTATGGAGGCTGCGAGAGTGTTTGAAAGAGTGTTCACTGGGACACACAGCACTGAGAGGCCCTGGGGCACTGCAAGTACAACAGGGCACCCTGATTTCTGGTTGGGTATGCTGCAGCTGAAGAAACACTGAAGCTGGAGCATTTACCTTTAAGGTTATTGAGACCTTGGTCTCAAACCCTTTTACTTGAAAGTGCCATAGAAAGCAAGGGTGCTTTCTCCCAAGCAAATGTATTTAGGATTAAGGGATGACACAACTGAGATGGCATATAGTCTGTAGCACAACCTTTAAAAGCTTAGATACAAAAATATTCTCTTTTTTTTGAAGTATACCACCTTCACTTATTTGACAATTAACTATGCAAAGTCTGGTGATGCTTCACATTCTACTGAAGGATGGTCACATTGATCTTCCATCCCATACTCCTTCTACATTAGGCATCTTTCCTCAAACTCTTTTTTTTCCCCCTCTGGAGGATGCAGATTTTTCCTCTGATTGCTCAGGCATCTTCCACGATCCCTCTCCAAAAGGTCAAGAGAGATAGATTAGACTGAGTGGCAGTGTCTTGCCAATGACTACCAGTTGAAGGTTATGGCCAAGCTGGGATTCAGGCCCATGGGAGAAATTCACCATTGTTCTCAGGCGAATGTTCCACCAGCACAAGATTTTCGGCTTGTCAGATGGAACAATCCCTCCTCTCCTACCTGCGCTCCACTGCACTGTTTTGGGGGTTCTTCCTCCCCTTCCAGCAATTTCAGGGGGGCATGAGGGGGGAACCACTTTGCGCAAGTGCAGGGTTCAGTGTATGGGATTAGGTGAATCCTTCCCCATGTTTCCCTAGAAGTCCAACACCCAATCCCATTTGGATGCACAAAATGGGAGGCCTTGTTGGCGTAAAAGGGGGAGGGGTAAGGAAAACACAGGATCAGAAACTACATGAGGATACTTTCCCTAGTGAGAAAGTGGAAAAGGTTATTTTTTGCTCTGTGTGCTTCCTTTTCCCTGACCCAAGCTGCTGCCCAACTCATTCACCACCCACCATAGTACAAATGCCTGCCCCTCACTCTCAAAGCACCATGTATTAGTTCCTCCTCTTCAAGCTCAGCCTTGCCCAAAACAATCTTAATTTGCAGTTAGGAGCAATCAACATTGGAGCAGTTGAAGGGAAGTCTAGAATAACTATAGACAAGCAAAATGTATATTTTGCCACACGGGGATGAGGGCAGAGTCCTACATTTCTTCCCCATTCCTGACACTCCTCCCCAAAACCCATTTAAAAAACAAAAATCTAAAGAATCTTGCCTGGATACCAGAAGAATGTAAAAGGTAACAGGACACTGCTCACCCCTCCGTCTGATCCTCCAAGGGAGAGTCCCTTCTCTGCTATTCTGTGGACGACACAACAATTTCAAATCAGAACTGCAGCACAGCCTTTTACCGTTTAATGCCACTTGTCAAACCAGACCTGTCACAGTTGACACAGGAGGAACAGAAAGGTCAACTTACACTGGCATAACAGTGGGCAAATCAGAATTCTTCACACACAGAACCCAGCTGGGGGGGGGGGGGACAGAGGCAGAGCATTTCCTAGCAGAAAAAGTAGTCATATTGCAAAGCAGAGGTGGCTGACCTGTAGTCAGTGAGCTAAATCTGGTTCCCTCAGATCTGTAATTTTAAAAAATGCTACATCCACTTTGACACTTTCTGGTGGGTTGACCATTGCTCAGTGCAGCCCTCTGCCCTTAAAAGGTTAGCTGCCTCAGTGCCAAGGCGTGCCAGACAGACAATACAAAGCCCAGATTTATCCCAATCATTTCCAGGCAATGGGAAGAAGCGAAAGCAAATGCTATTTTTCTTAGTCCAGAAGTCTGGGAATTTTTGCTAATGACAAATGACCAAAGTCAAGACCATTTACTCCAGTTGCAATGAAATACTGCTCTGTCAGGATGCAAAACCCTGCATGCAGAATGAAAGAGTTTAATGACTCAGTTCAGGTGAAAGAAGATTCCCCACCTTACTGCAGAAACTGCTGCAAAGTGGGAACACAGTGAATTAAAGTAACCCCACTTCTTCCTATTGCTAACTGCAGAATATTTACACAATGCCCTGGTTCAGAAGCACATTTCCCAGCTTTCTGAACCATAGTTTAGCAGCCAGGAACAAGCACTTTTACAGTCCGTTCCCCCCACCCCACCCGCCTCCACAGGATGCCAGTCCCAGTTAGCTTAAACTTCTGGTCCCCACTGTGTTTAAAATTAGGCGCTGTGATTTAATGTCAGTTTACTAACCAGAATCTTAAAATTGCAGTTTACACATAGCTTAACATCCTGGTAAGTAAACTAACACTTAAGGAATTTCAGGAATAGCAGGTAACAATAGCTTTAGCTAATCAAATCACTATGTCAAGGTTGGATGTGAGCAGAAGGGGTGAGAGAACATACTAAACGGCTATTCTTGGTCATGGCAAATACTTGGCCTAGAGTGAAGGCAAGCACAACACCATACAGAAGATTTCTAGCCTGTGTATTTGCAGTAAACACTTGTAAAGCAAATGCATATTTTGGTGGAAAACAGGCTTCTAGAGACCTGGGTTCCAGGCTCTCAATTGCTTAGCATTTGGGAGTGGGATGCAAGATTTGGAGCCTTGGTTTAAAACTCTGAGTAGACTTAACCACTCGTAATGCTGCTGCCAACATACCACTTAAGTGTAATTAAGGCAATTAGTAAGAATTCACAGTCCAAAAGCAAGCGTTAATTCCATGGCCCACACATAAATTGCTTATCCATGATTAGGCTGCTGGGAGCCTTACATCTCCAAAATCCCAATTTGCAAATGTTCCATGGACTCCTTGATCAACTTGTTCTCTCACCCTCAGCCCCCAATTTATAAATGGGAACAATGACCCCTCTCACAATGGCATTGAATGCAAGCTCACAATAAAAGCATGAAACATCTTTCATGCTCTACAGAAGTGCTCACTAATAATTAAAGAGATGCATGAACTGTAGGAAACTTGTCTCAAATTAACTGAGATATTACCGGAAGTTCCTCCCCCCTGAAAAAAATGGGGGGGAACCTAGGTAACTCCAAACCAATGAAAGCCTTAAACAATTACCTTTCCCCACCTGCCCTTGCACCTGTCCTTGCAGCATCTTTGCCACCTCACAACCTAATGGAGCAAAGCAAAGTACTGTATGTGGGTAAAAGGTAGAAAAAGGCTGCAGGTCAAAAACCAGGAGGGCAGGAAGGGAGCTGAAGTCCCTTTGTGTTGGGGACTAGACTCTTATGATCTCTGAATTGCAGGGGGTTGGGCCAGGTGTCTCTTTGGGTCCCTTCCAACTCTGCAATTTCCCACCCCCTAAATTTGATGCTGCAGCCTCCTCCTACTTCCCACCTCCACTGGAAGCTATTTCACTAATTTCTATGGGGACTGCAAGGAAGCTCCCAGAGCAGATTCAGAAGGCCTGGGTGGCTCTGTATCCCCTTTCTGACCTTCCCCACAGAGCCAAATGGCAGAGGTGGATGGCATTATCCTTCAGGTTGGAACAAGTTCCAAGTGGGATGGGAGTTTGCCCCTAAATTTAGTTTGAGCCTGACTCAGGCGACTGTCACCTACTGTATACCATCATCATAAACTTTATTGCACTAGCCAAAGGCCATGGCATCATTCACAAAGGAAACAAAAAGAAAAACAAGAATAACCATAAAAACATCAGGCACTGCAAATACAATAAACCACGGTCACGTCTCCTAGAAATTATTTGTTGCATACAATAGAATAGCAGGGGGGGTCTCCGAATGTTCCAGCTTAAACGTCCGAATCACCTTTGCAATTGACCGCTATTTTATCTAGTTCTTTTCTCCTGATCTTCTCAGCTGGCCACGCATATAGTGCTACTTTATAAGTCATCAGTATCACTCAGCAGCCATTTCACCCTTTCCACCCTATTTGAGTGTGTTCCATTCGTAAGCAGGAGTTTTAAAAATCAGTCTCTTGGTTCTATATATAGCGGGCATTGCAACAAATAGTGGTACAGGTCCTCTACGCAAGGTTGCCCACACAGACAAAGTCTCTCTTTGTACTGTACTTTGCCGTACCGACCACCCACCACCGCCGAGGGCATCGATTGGAATCGTAATTCTGTAAAAGCGATTCTTAGTAAGGCAAGTGGGAGCTTTGTCAGATAACTAGCTCAGATGTGCTCCGTTTTGATAAGTGGGAACCATGGTGAACTTTTGGTAGAGGCAATCATGGTTAAATCTCTTTCTGCATCGGACCTGAAGAGACAATCTCTTAAGTGCCTCTTATCCATCTTCATGATCACCTGAAGATCTTGTAATTGATATTGGGTCAAGAGGTGTTGCATGCACTTACTGTATACAGGCACCCCTAACCATTATCCTGCACAGAAGCAGTGTCCACACTGGCTGTGAATCCCTGAAATATAATATGGCAGAGAAAAGAAAGGACCCTGCCGGGATATAAACACCCATCCTTTCTTCCCGTCTGAAAGGCACAAAAATAGCAACAATGGTGTCAACTTTCAAAAAGGAAAACAAAAGCATTATCCTAAAGCCTTTAAGACGATTTCTGAAAAGAAAATTTACCTACGGATTCTCTCAGCTTCCTCCCTGCTGATTATGGCATCTGTTATCCCTCTTCCACACTTCCGAGGAGTGCAGCCTAGAACAGACATATAAGGAGAGACAGAAAAGAAAGTCCAAACATCCATCACCTTCTTCATCTGCTTTTACATGTGCCATAACAACAACAACAACTTCTACTCTCTCGGGAAATTTACTAAGATTGTAGTGCAAAGCATGGGATCTGCTGTGGTTTGCAGAACATCAGTGATTTAAGCTACCAAAGATAAACATGTTTCTAATCCTCATGGCTGGACAGTAAACCTTGAATCAAGCCACTGGAAATGACCCACAAACCTGAGCCACAATTATGGGACTTTTGCATTCTATAATTCTTCACATCACCATAACCCTGAATTCATGTTTCCTTATAACCAATAGTTAATGATATGTTCTTTGTTTCTCTCCTTGCCTTCTTTCAACAAAGAACTTTACCAAAAAAAAACAACAACCCGGAAGTGAACGTTACCTGATTGCAAATGCTGAATTTTTGGTTGATGAAAAAGTTTCAGTATGAAACTTCTGACACCCACCCATGTCATTACAGTTAATATATTCACTTACCGGTAATTCGCCCAGTGGTTCTTATATGTCATGGAAAGCAATATTACTTCTTTTTTGAGTTGCTTTATTGTCTTCTGGCTGTTATACATAAGCAAGAGACTGTGGCATTCTAAGTCCACGGTTGGAGAAAGAATGGCCTTGCAGATGGTGTTGGATTCCAGCTCCCATCACCTTTGATCCTTAGCTATCCTGACTGGGGCAGATGGAAGTTGGTGTCCCGACAGCTTTTGGGGAGCAAAAGGCTCCCCATCTCTGTTCTCATCAGACATACTACAGGGAAGCCTGTACACTTTGAAATGATTAAGTTTCAAAAGCAAGCATGCAAATTCTTACATATATATATTCCTTGCTTTCCATGAAACAAATCTATTATCTATTCCATCAAAAGAAATAGACTTGATACACTTGGGGGAATGTGCAGCTTGCTACAGATGTTTGCATACAGACTCTCTGGAAGAATTTTGGATTACTTAAGACCTCTAGCAGATTGGAGGTTCTTGCCCATAACAGAGTTTAAACTGACTTTGAAAATGATAAAGTCAGTTTGAAACCAATTTACTTATCTTTAATCATTCCCTCAATCCTGGAGAAAATAAAATGTATGAAACACCCAGAAATCCACAGTAGATCTCAACATGTACATAAGATGTACATAAATACCCTGTCTGAAATATTCCAATCAACTGAACAATCAAGAAAATCATCTTTAACATAACAAGTTTTCTTATTCTGTGCAAGTACTGCAAACAGCTCATATTAGTAATCCGTTCTGCCTACTTATTTTTACATCTTTGACATCTACAACACCATCTCAACATTTCAGACAGAAGCAGGGGAATAAACATTGATTAAACTTCAAATGAAGTAAGCAACAAATACTGAGTTATGAGGTTGATATTTGGGAATAAATAAGACCTCTGAGAATTAAGGAACCTTCAGGCTGAGGAAAAAGTTAAGTGTAAGAATGACAGAAGGAAAAAATAAAAAGGAATATACTATTAATACAGAAAACCATGAGTTCTATTTTGTTTAAGTAAAAAGTGACTCTTAACTTTGTAGGACCATTTATTACCATTCAAACATTAGGCAAGAGTTAGAAGTGACTTCTCCCCTTCAAATTGAGGGAGGGGGCTTTTTCTGGGTGCATGTGAAGCGGTTGACCCTCTGTGCCCTCTTATCTGCTTGCCAATTGCCACTAGGGAGCCAATACATTAAAAAAGCAATGGCAGAAAACTCCCCACCCCCATCATTCAGGAACAAAAAACCCTGCAGGTGTTCAGGCTGGGATGGAGAAATGAAATAAAGTTATGTTTATGACTGGGCAAAAGCTACATTCTGATGTTAATTGAAGGGAATGGTTGGGGGGGGGAGAAATGGGGTAAAGAAAGATGCCAATGGCTAAAATATTGGGGGAGAAAGAAGGAATCCTTTTCTGCTTCTTAAGTTGGAACCATGATACCAGTAAGGTGACAGGGAGATGTATATTTCTTGCCATAAAATGTGAAATAGCCTCCCAATAGCTGTTGGTCTGTCCCTTCGCCTTTGGCCATTTTAAAGCAGGCATATAAGATTCTATGATTCCAGCAGGCATTTTCTAGCCAAATAAAATGATGGTATGGTCCATATGGTGCTGTTTTTACTTCTCCGTGTATCTTTTATTTTATTGAGAGGTTCATTTAAAATTTCATGGTGACTTGTGTTTTTAATTTCTAAGCCACCTTGATTTGGATTTTAATCATGTCAAAATCAATGAATAATCTCAAAATAGTGTGCTAACTAGCTTGCACCAGTGTGGTAATCTCATCAAACAGCTGCACTAGACACGACTACACTGTGACACCAGGCAAGAGATAGGAAGCAGCACTGATCCAACAATTACAGCAATGGATCAACTCTGAAACAGGCAGGATATAAACTACAACTGCCATGCCTCTCCTCGAGAACACCATACTGGATTAGATCTGGGCAATCACCAAGTTGCACACAAAACATTTATCTAGAGCGATAATCAGAAGCTTCCTGAAAAGTGCAAAAAGCTCTCACTTCCAAGAGCAAGATACATACATACAGAATAGATCATAAAGCATCTCAAGAGTGCCCTCAAGTGGGAACTTGGTAACACAGGACAGAGAAAAGCAGCAGAAATGAAAAGCAAGGACAGAAGAGTCCTGCTGGATCAGACTGAAAACCTACTTAGTCCAGCATCCTGTTTCCTACAGTGGTCAACCAGATGACTCTAAGAATCCCATATGCAGAAGATGAGGGCACGCTCTTGCTTTCATTCCCCCCGGGACACCAATTCAAAGGAATGGTGCAATTGATCTACATACTACCTCCAAGATGCATGCCATATAGTAGTCAATGGTAAGGCTTATCCTCCATGAATCTGTCTCATCCCCTTTTAAAGCCATCCAAGTTGGTGGCCAGCACTACATCTTGTGACAGTTAAACTACGGAATTCTCTCTATGTGCTGTGTGAAGCAGCATTTCTGTTTGCATGTCCCAAAGCACCCACCATTCTATATGCCTGATAATCGTACCTTTAACCATGCTTTCCACCAGTTTACCCAGAGATGACCAGCCCATAATTTCATGGATTTCCACTGGTCGCTTTAAAAAAGCCTGGTCAGTTTCCAGTCCTCAAGTATGGACGCCAACTGTGAAGGTCGAGTTTATGTTATAACACCAGCAATCTCCCATTTCAGTCCTTCATGAACCACCTGAACTGTTTGAACCACCTAAATTTGTTAATTTTTTAATTTGTTGGTAAACTGGAATTTAATCTCGTCTCAGTATTTGCCTCAACACTCCTAACCTCTTCTTGGAAATCTCTGTTCAAGCACAGGTTATTCATGAACCATGCAGAAATCCTCTTTGATTCGGTAGTAGATTTCCTGACTCGTGGTATACATTTTAGCTGAGAATCCATTTCTATGGTTTTGAGCAACACCGAAGCATTGTGCAGTTTTTTCACCCTACTGACTTTCCCTTTCAGTTGCCTTTTTACCAGCCCCTCATTTTTCGGATGTTTCCCCCTTTGAAACCAAATGTGATCAGTTTGGATTTCCATGGCAACTGTCCACTTAGAAATATGTTGAATTTGATAGTACAATGACCACCCATTTCTCATTGACGCAACAACACTGCCAGATCTTATGTGTCACTTGGGATTACATCCAGGGTTTGCCTCCCCTCTGGTCGGTTCGATTTTGACATTCTTAATTATGATCTCTCTAACCATCTCCTCATGTGCAATAGAAACCTCAGAAAAAGAGGCAAAATCTAGTCCAATTGAGGGGACATCAATGCAGGCAGGAGAAGAAAGCATAGGATTTATCCAGAATTGTGTCTTTCCTTCATTGCTCAAGTAGAAGGGGGCAGATGTACAGTGATATTACAGCAAAGAGCCTGTGACAGCTATTGCTTCTGAGGTGACAGGAGACCTGTGACAGTTTAGAGTTACACTTCGCTGTTTTTTGGCAAGACTTCTGCAGCACTGCACTAGCACAAGTCATGATGCACAAATACCTTCAAAACGTTTGTGGCTGTCATAGTCCTCTGAGCAGGGTACTTCAATGAATTTGTATTGTAGGCTTTCACCTTGATGGGCCAGTACTTCGGTAACTCCGTCTTCACCAAGCAAGTAGCTGCCACTCAGGAGGTAGCCGAGCATGGCAGATGACAGGAGGAATGCCACTTTCAGCCACTTCCGGCGTGAGTCTTTCTGGACACTGCCTTTCACACCACTGAAAATGAAAAAACAAAACAAAATCCCCTTGTAAGAGAACAGCAACTCCAACCACGGTGTTGCATTTTAATAAAGAGGTATTATTTGGGGACCAAGTCCATGCTTAATCCTCAGCTGCAGAAATGAAGGCTATTGGAGCAAGTGAAATGGGCACTAGCAAGAGGAACACGCCAGTGATCTGACTTAAGGGTGTAGACAGAGAGCTAGATTCGACTAACCCAGGGTCTAGCAGAAGCCAGCACAAGTCTCTTGCTAGTGTAATGGGGATTCTCCCCACACAGACATGGCCTCCCACAAATCCAGTATGGAGGATCAGAAGAAACCCCAGAACAGTGCATGATGGGGGAGGAGGGACACCTTTCCATCCTGCAAGCAAACATTCTTGCACTGACATACAAAATTTAGTATGACAAATTCCATTCCAAGCATCTATAAATCTGATTTGCAACATGTACTTTATAAATGAAGGACATAAACTGAAAATCTTACTTTGTGGGTCACCTCTGCAGTCTATTAAACAGACTGTGCACATTAATCAAGAGCCAGGCAAAAGGAGTTCAGAATTCATAGTATTTAGAACTTCCTGACAGTAAGAGCTGTTCGACAGTGGAATTTGCTGCCAAGGAGTGTGGTGGAGTCTCCTTCTTTGGAGGTCTTTAAGCAGAGGCTTGACAACCATATGTCAGGAGTGCTCTGATGGTGTTTCCTGCTTGGCAGGGGGTTGGACTCGATGGCCCTTGTGGTCTCTTCCAACTCTAGGATTCTATGATTCTATGATTCTAGAAGTTGGTCCTTACTACAAGATTACCTAGGAGAGTACTGGCTTGTCATCATTTCAGCCATTTACAGATCTTCACCCTCGAAAACAGCAGTGGAGAACCTCTGGCCCTTATTAGGCCTGCCATGTCTCACTACTTGGCCCATGCAGTCATTTCAGCCAAGCTACACTCACCTAACCTATACCTCATGCCATATATGATGTCAGGTGTAGGGCAAGTAAAGATGCAGCTGGGCCAAAAGAGCTGATGAATGATACCTACAAGTGCAAAGAACTGTGCAAGCCACTGTATACCTGACTCTTCATCCATTAGCTGATTGGCATGTTTTGTGGTGTGCTATGCACCAGGCTTTGCAAGAACTGACAGTCAGACTTTGAATTCAAATTGCATGTGCCAAAGTTGGTCACCTGACATCAGGTGATTGACAGGACGGTTACCTGTTAGGATCTCCACCCCCCCTCTGCCCGACCACTGCCACCTCCCCACCCTTGTTCTAAACACACAAGGGCACAGAAAGAACCAGATGCCATGGGCCAAGTACATGTGAACTCCAGCACAAGCCTATCAAAGTACAGTGGTACCTCGGGTTAAGTACTTAATTCGTTCCGGAGGTCCGTTCTTAACCTGAAACTGTTCTTAACCTGAAGCACCACTTTAGCTAATGGGGCCTCCTGCTGCCGCTGCGCCGCCGGAGCACGATTTCTGTTCTCATCCTGAAGCAAAGTTCTTAACCCGAGGTAATATTTCTGGGTTAGCGGAGTCTTTAACCTGAAGCGTATGTAACCCGAGGTACCAATGTATACCTTTGACTCAAAAGCCTTGTTCAGATGGAGCTCCAAATCCATCATCCAATCTCAGCTGTGAGGAAAACAGCCTGAAGCTGCTGAAAAATTCATCCCGAACAATTCACTCTTCATTAATAAGACATGCTTTACTATACTGTAAATATCTGAATTCCATAGAGACTCTGAACACCTGTGCTCCAACTGTTCTCTCTGAATCAACATAATCAGTAGTGGAGACGGAAAGGGTGTTTTTATATGAAATGCTGCATACCCTCAATGCTTTATTGTGCCGTCCTTCCCCTTGAATATGGGGTTGAATCCAATATTAGTTATACTCAGAGCAGATCCACTGAAATAGATGGACATGCCTAATTTGTGTAATCGCAATGGGTCTATTCTGAATAGAGCTTAGTTAGATGCAACCCATGGTCTTCTCTTCTTTCCTCACAACAACTTGCAAGACAGATTAGGATGAGCATCTGTGACTGGTCCACAATTACCCAGTGAGCTTCAGGCTTCTCCCTTGGTCTAAAGCCAACACTGCAACTGCTGCTACTAGGCAATAATTGAGTGTGTGTTAAAGAAAAGGAACATAATGACCCTAAAGTAATGCAATGAGTCAATGCTAGCAAGCTTGCTACAGGGGTGTCAAGTCCAGGAAAGTACTATGTGAAGAATACTCAAGAAAATAATTAACAATCAGCAAAAAGGGGGGGAGGGTTAGTTCTATAGAAAATTCACATTCAGTCTACTACTAGTTACACACTTTCCCCCAATGTATCCATCTGTAATCTTCACCCATCACAAGTACAAGGTATCATTTCACTACAAGGGCTTGTGTGAGTGTGTACATTTGTTGGTTTTTCCTGCTCTATTATTATACACAGACCCTATACTCATTGAACTTTACATATGAACAAATGTATGGCCCTGTAGTGTTTTCCACATGTGGCAGGCAACTGAAGGCCACGCCTTCTAAGATTCAGGCATCAACTGCGGGGGGGGGGGGAGCCAACATTCCTGACCCCACGCAGCAAGGAATAAGCAAGCTCCACCGAACTCAACGGATCTTCCTCCAGCGAGTTTCATAGGTAAAAAAAAAGGTAAAGGACCCCTGGACAGTTAAGTCCAGTCAAAGGCGACTATGGGGTTGCGGCGCTCATACAGGATTACAGCGTAGTAGTAGAAGCCGTATTTCCTGCTTACTGTCCCCAGCCTGGGCCTGAGACCACAATTTAGGATGGATTTCCCTGCGCCGACACGCAACACACACCCCAACCCCATGCACACAGGGTTACTTGAAAAGCAGCCCCATTGAATTCATCTGAAGATTGCTCCTAGATTAGCACGCTAGGATCGCAGTCACACACTCCGAAGCCAAACCAACTGGAAAAAGTGCCTCCCTACCATCACATCAGATTATTGATATACGGGCAGGATGCTAGCATTGATGAGGACCAAGCGTTTAGCATGGGGGGGGGGTTGCAAGGTTTGAGGGCGCTCTCCCGGGAATGCAGCCCCTGGAGGGAGAAGAGGACAAAAGACGCGCGCACCCTCCTGACTCCGCTTGCAACTCGCAACCCCCGGTCCCCTCCGGCCGTGGCCACGCGGCGCTCGCCGGACAATAGGAGGTACCTGCTGAGACGACGGCGCTCCTCCGCCCGAGCCCCTGCGCCAGCCCCGCCGCTCTCCGGAGTGCGGGAACCCGCTCGCCGCTGCGGAGCCATCGCGCGGGAGCTGAGCAGCTGCGCACGGGGCGCGAGGATGTGTCAGCCTCAGAGCTTCCACTCCAAGCAGCCGGGAGCAGAAGGCGGGAGAGAGAGTGCGAGAGCGAGACACCGAGGAGAGGGGGAAAGGTGGCGACCAATCGGCATCCTCCTTTCCCGGAACGGAAGCTACAGAGGGAAGAATGTGCAGGCAGGAGCAGCCGATGGCGGAAAGAGAGAGCAGCGCGGAAGGGCAGGGAAGCTTAATCGAGGCTGCAGGCGGAATGGAGCGCGAAGGAGCGGAGGTGAGAAGGAGCGGAGTTGTTGTTGTTGTTGTGGAAGAAGGTGGGCTGGCGCGCGCGGCCAAGAGGGGCAGCTCCCCGGGGGAGGCGAGGGAACCCGAGCCGAAGGATGGTGGGGCCTGAGCGACCTGCGGCAGGATTTACGTATAAGCTAAACAAGCTATAGCTTAGGGCCCCACTCTCTTGGGGGCACCCCAAAAAAATTAAAGAAAAAAGAACTGGATGTAAATTTCCAAAATAGGATAAAAAATAAAATAAAACCTATACACAGCAGCAGTGTTTTGTGTTGTGTAGGCTCCTATGATGTAAGTAATGGGCCTTACCTGCTCCCTAAAATATCACTGGTTTGCTCATTTCTGTGTATAGGGTGCCTACATTCTGCATGTGCAAATGGCTTTAGATACTTATTAGGTCCATCAATTACCATATAGCATATATTCAGCACAAAAACCAGCGACAATTTGTTGTTGACAAAGGACAGCTGGACATATAAAGGGCCCCATTACCTTCAGTAGCTTAGGGCCTCATCAAACCTAAATCCGTCACCTGCCCCAGAAGCAGCGACTATTGCTGTGGTTGCCGTTTCCCATGACGTGTCCCGTGGCTACTGGGCCACGTCTGGGAAGGAGAGGGGGAAGGGTCACGTGTGTGGCAGCTGGGAGGGTTTGGCGTTTTAGGTGGAAACTTGTTTTGCTGCCAGGGTGTTTATCCAGTAAATTGATGGGTGGTGGGGCAAGGGGTCTTTTCAGTCCCATGTGCTGAAATTGACCCCCAAACGGAACGGGCAGATGCCACACTGTCTTGGCCCCTGCATCTTGAATGAATGCTCGCTTGTCATCCTGCAGTCAAAATTAGCAGTTTCATAGATGGATGGTTAAGTTAAGGGTACATTTAAACACAGTATCTACCTGCATCATCATACATGGACTTGGATTTATTGGTGCCCTTCTTGTTGCCTGTGCATTGTTTTAAATATTTCTTCTTTTGAGGATGACCCATAGCTTAGTGCTAATGTAGATGCTTTGCATGCAGAAAGCCCCAGGTTCAGTTTCTGGCATCTCCAGGTAGGGACAAACCCTCTGAAATTTTGAAGGATCACTGATAGTCAGTAGAGACAATGCTGAAGAGTGTGTGTGTGTGTGTGAAGGAGCGTCTCCACCCCCATCGTTCTACCCAGACACTGAGATCTAGCACCAAGGGCCTTCTCGGTAGTGGCACCCACCACTCGGTAGTGGCGCCCTCCCATCAGATGTCAAAGAAATAAACAACTATCTAATGGTTAGAAGACATCTGAAGGCAGCCCTGTTTAGGGAAGTTTTTAATGACTGATGTTTACATGTATTTTTAATCTTTTGTTGGAAGCTGACCAGAATGGCTGGGTAAACCCAGCCAGATGGGCAGGGTATAAATAATTTATTATTATTGTGATGATGATGATGATGATGTGTGGTACAGTGAAAAGCTATGGGACCTTCCTTCCTTCCTTAAATGTCAGTTTGCAGCTTAGATTATTTTGACATGTAGGGATCACTCAGAAAGGCTGAGGTAAGAGAAAGTACATATGCACCTCTCTTTCATGGAAATGAACTACATCCCTTAGAGTGAATAGGGAAGGATGAAATGGTGCGGAAGCCATGTGCACTGCCTTGAACTCATTGGACGAAAGGTGCAGTATACATGTAATGAATAACTGTATGTATATCACAGTAGTGATTATTGACTATATGAAAATAAAGAATATGCAATTTATAAGGAACCAGATTTTCATCTTGATTCCAATTATTCCATGGGAGGTTTCCATTTTTTTATATTCTTGTTCGGTTATGTGAGTAAATGAGTATCTTCACAATTTTCCTTCTTTTCCAGGTATAAGCTACTCACATCTGGAACATGGAAGAAAACAGAGTGATGGTTTCTTCTCCATTTGAACTGCGCCTGGTGCACTTAGATCTCAAGGGAGCCCCACCAAGGGTCTCATACCTGGCAGAGGTAACACAATGTTGGTCTATGTAAATCAGAGAGTTGAATCTCTTCTGATGTTGATTTGGTTGAAGTTAGTTGCATCCAGTGAGTTTAATTTTTCCACTGCCTTGTGCCATGTAGTCTGAGTTGTAGGTTTAATTGTATTTCCGTCTTGTTCTCCAACAGGAAAAGATTCAATTGCTTCACCCCCTAAAGCAGGGGTATTTATAACTGCCACTTCCTGATAATGCCTGCTGTGAAAACTAAGGTGTCTTACTGCATAATTAAAAAAAGAATTAAAAATAAATATTTAAGGATGAGCAGTAACAGGCTTTAGTGGACTACCCTAAGGAGGCCTACAAAGAAAGGGCTTTATTCTATGTCATACAGATTCTAGTGTTTCAGATACGGCAAAAAGATTGCATTTATTGAAGCATTTTTACCCCAGCCCCCCCAAAAAAAGATTCCAAGAATGGCTTACAAAGCAGTCCCTGCCCTCAGGCCTGTAATCTAAAAGACATAACAGGAAAGAAAAAGGGATTGGAGCAGTGGAGTACACTTGGAGCAGGGCTATCTCTCACGCACGAGAGCAGGAAATAACAATATAAGCATTCCCTAAGATGTCTTAATGTTTTACAAAACTAAATTCCACACTAGCTGGATATTTCACATGTTTTGTGCAACCAACAGATCTTCCCATTGTTCCATGCCCTGGGTGCAAATGGCATTCTCCTTGAATATGAGGATATGTTCCCCTATGATGGGGAACTGAAACCACTTCAAGCAAATGATGCATACAGGTAAGGTAGATAGTAAGGTTTTCTAATTGCAGTTGGCTGGCCAGAATAAAAACTGCCCTGCACATAAACCCATGAACATATTTGCCTGTAATTTGGAATGTTTAACCTGCGCTGGGTCTGCTACTGTGCCTGTAAATTTCACCCATACCTCCCTCAAGCAGGGGGCGAGGATACATAGCGATTTTTTAAATTTCCCAATTTTGGGGTGGGGATAATAAAGCAGATTTCAATATGCTAAACCTCATCAGTCAGTTGGACCAAGTTGGGCTGTGTTCCAAATTGGGATCTTAACTGGATCTTGCGGTTTGTGCACATCCTAGATGTGTGTGTTTGTGTAGGTGGCGACCATTTTGCACACAGCAGATTGATGTGCAGCCTCTGACACACGTGTCATTTTTTGCCATGGAACAGGGCAGAATGGGCTTATGTGCATAATGACCCAGAACGCAACCCTCGCACAAACAGGGAGTTGCCTGTGTGTATAAATAGTGAAATTTTTAACATGTTGAAATATAGCATTGATAACAAAGTTGTTTTTTTATTGTTTTCTAGTTCCTCTGAGATTAAAGAGATTTTAAAGCTGGCAAAGTTACATGAGCTAGAGGTTGTCCCTCTGGTCCAGACCTTTGGACATATGGAGGTAAATGCCAGGATGTCAAATGTCACACACACTTGAATTTGAGGGGGTTGCTTTGGGTAAGGGGGGAGCTGTTTGTTTTGCTGTCTGTAGTGCAATAGCAACCAATGTAGTGGAGCAGAGTTGTGGGACACAATCTGTCTTCAGGTCGTGGGATGGTACAGTAAAGGGCTTTTATAATGCACCCTACTTGGCCGTAGCTTATTCAGCTGGGGCATCTGTAAACACTTGCAGAAGTCCTTTGCTTATGTCTTTGGTCACCCTTTTTGCTTCAGTTTAGTGACCACACCCATTACGTCTTGCTTCTCCTGCAGTTTGTCCTGAAACACAAAGAATTCTGTCACCTACGGGAAATGGCAATGTTCCCCAACACTGTGAATCCCCATAGAGAGGAATCCCTGAAGCTGGTCAGCACAATGATAGAACAAGTGGTAGCACTGCATGATGATCTTCGATGGTTTCACATTGGCTGTGATGAGGTATAGTATGGGACCTGGGGCTGGAATCATTTCCAATGCAGTCATGATGTCTTCCTTGACCCTGGGCATGCTTGGCTGTCAAATTCTCTTAATCACGAGATAAACATCATCATCGCATGATCCACACTGGCTTATTCAGATGCACAGAGGTTGAAATTCTTTGGTTCTTAAGTGTGTGTGTGTGTGTGTGTGTGTGTTTAAATCCTTACTATGAGTTTTTAATGTATCAGGCCTTTATAGCTCTGCATACTGAACATTTTTATTAGTAATTACTATAGTTAAAAGAAAACCTTTCTACTTGTGTGACTGCTTCCTGATGTATTAATGATAGGGAAATAAACACAGGTGTCTTACAAGGGCTCCCCTATGCATTCTTCAGCCATCACTGGGCCACTGAAAGGAAAAGAGAATTTGGCTGACTAGAGTACAGAGCAATGAGTGAATCTTTGGATTCATGATCTGATTTTAGCTCATTTGTACTTCCTAGCTTTGGGCAGTTGTTTTATATTGTCAGGTGTTTTGTTAGAAACAACACATTATAATTTGGAATAAATCATGCAGTGGAATAAATCAGGTTGGGAGAATTTGGCTGGTCCTTTTATACTGCATTTTATTAGGGCCTATTGAAATCTGTGGTAGATGTGGTGGACTTGCTGAAATGAATGTCCACTCGTGAATTATCTTGGGTTTGTGTTTGTGCTTATCACATAGGAGATAGCCACCTAATCATACATATGTGCCATTTTTGTTACATCACTGTAGATGCTGAAAAGGTGGTGTTTGCAGTGGCAAGCCAAAAGCTGTATCTTGGGCATAGGAGTGCATTATAATCTTGCCACAGGTTGCAAGGTCAGCATCCCAAAGAGTTATTTAAGTTACTGCTGTGCACCAAACCAGCTTGTAAAAGTCAACAGGAGCGCTATTGCTCCTGTATGCCTGTTTTAGCTCCCAAGAAATGTTTATAAAAAGGCTAGCTGGGAAATTGTAGGCAGAGGGGGAGTTTACTGTGCTCTTTCCTTCTCTGCCTCTTGACTCTCAAACACCACCCATTAATTTCTCTCAGCTGTATCCCCCCCCTTTCCTTTCTGTTGTATGGAGAAAAAGCATACAATCGCTATGGGAATACAACTCAAAATGGCTCCCCTGGGGTGATTGATCCCCACCCAGTGCTTTGAAACACATAGCCCTCATTCCACTTGCCTAGCAGGCATGAAGACTTTCAGCAGGGATGGCTGAATGCACAGTAAGTGCTTCTAAATAGTATGGAGTGGGCAGTGATCCGCTGTCAAGGAAAAACCTGTTTTCATTGGCATAACTTTAGTAACTGCTTTGTGTGCTCCAGCCCAAAGTCTGTGATAGCCATCATTGGAGCAGGAATATCCTTGTGAGAGAACTGCCTGTATTTCTACTTCATATTAAGCCATAGATCAAAACAAACAAGCAGTGTGGTGGTTCATATTGTTGTGCAGTACTCAATATACAGTGCTCTGCTCTTTATTTTACGGTGCCACCATGAAACAAGCCAGAGTCTGGCTTGTCGTGACGTCCACACCAAGGGCCATGGTTTGTTTCTCTCCAAACAAACCACAAGTGGTAACCACGGCTCTGTGTGTGTGCTTTGAGGGAAACAAATCACAAGCTCAGGTTTGGGCAACATGACCAGTCAGACTCCTGCTTGCTTCCTCCATGGCACAGTAGGAACTGGAAATGGGAGAGGTCCAAGAGGGAACTTGACAACAGCATACACCATCATGCCGCTTGTTGACATCAAACCATAGTTTGTTTTAAACTATAGCTTAATGTGACACATGAATCAGGCCAGTAACTAGTATGTTGTTGGTGCTGAAAAATAAATGAATTGTTAAATGGCGCTTATCAGAATAGCAGTAAACGAAGAATGCATTGGTTGGTGTCTCCAGGTGTATTATCTGGGTGAAGGAGAAGAGTCCAAACAGTGGCTGCAGGAAGAAGAAAATACGATAGAAAAACTGTGCCTGTCCCACATGAAAGCCGTGGCCAGCCATGTAGTCTCAGCCTACCCTACAGTGAAACCTATTGTGTGGGATGACATGCTGAGGGGAATGAGCGAAAAAACACTGAGAGGTATGTTGCCACCAGAAAGGGAGTCTCACAGAAAAATTGAGCAACATAATTCATTTCTGGCAGGTCAGAATTCATTGTGGTTTCAGAGTTAGTTTCAGATGTATTGAAAGGTAGACACCTTTATTGGGGAGCGGATGCTTTTAAATGCCACAAAGAAGCACTTTGAGCATTTAAAATAAAACACTCTATAACCAGGGCTTTTCTTCAGCTGAAACTCACCAGAACTGAGTTACGGCACCACTTTGGTGCATACTGGCAACCCTTAAGGTTGGGGCTGTGCGGTGGGAGTGAAGAAGAGAAGGTGGGTGCTCCCCTAAAATTTCAGCTCAATAACATTGGCTTGGTGCTCAGCAAGGATATACTTGCTGCAATATCCTCATCCAGTATGTACACACAGAACTGTGCTGTATTTTGGGGGATCGAGATCCTCAGAGAAAATTAATAGGTTAAAAAAACTAAGTGCAAATACTAATTTTAAAAAGCCGTGCCAGGTCAAATTTCTGTGGTTTGAACTTTAATTATTCAGGGGAAATGAAAAATTCAAAAAGATATAGAACTTCTTTGCATTAAAATTATAGGATGTAAACCTGTTAATGATTATAACCAGCAATGGAAAGATTGTTTGATGTTGATGTTAATTAATTATTTTCCAAATATATACATATTAAAGTACTCCAGTTTAAAATGGCAAGGAAGAACAGGAAAATTTACAATAGAAGCTTAGCGTAGCCTAATTAAATATATCTGAATAAGATATAAATGTACCAATATTTCCAGTTTTTGTGTTGAATCACAGGGAAAGTTATGTGCCAGGTTAATAATGAACTGTGGGATTGGACCTCACTTAAGGTCTTATTAGTGTACTGCTTGTTCTGGGCTTTATCATTGGCCCACTACATTAGGAGGGACTGGGAATTTGATACATATTTTTTCTTAAGTCTTTGGGTGTTGTTTGAAATTATCACCAACCAATTTCCTTTATACATATCTCTACACAAATACAACTGAGAAATACAATCAGTTATATTTCTGTTTCTTTCCAGAGTCTGGGATAGCACAGCTTGCGGAGCTGATGATCTGGGACTACTCTCCGGACCTTGATGTGGATAGTAAAGGTTTGCATTGCCTTTTGATTTTGCTTGAAAAAGGGAAATGTGTTCAGTCATTGTCTGAAGTATAGAATAACTCCTCTTCTCACAGCGGCCAGCCAGATGCCTATGGCAAGTCTGCAAGCAGAACCAGAGCAGAATCAAGCGGTCCCCCCACTTGCGATTCACAGCAACTGGTACACAGAGGCATATGGCCTTTGACAGTGGAGGTAGAATATAACTAATGTACATAGCTGTCAACTTTCAGAGTTGAAAATAAGGGATCAGCAGCCTAGAAAATAAGGGATCAGCAGCCTCACCTGTCCCGGGGACAGTCTACGGGCTATCTACCAATCCAGGATAGCAGTGGGAAACGGCACTGGAATAAGGAAATTTCCCGCAAAAAAGGAAAGGTTGACAGCTATGCTAATGTGGCTAGTGGCAAAATTTAGGAAAACGTAACAGCAGACACTGGAAACAGGAAATAAGCAATGTTGAGTCTTTTAGTAAATTGTCAAGGAATGAGAGTGAACCTGTCTTCTTATTTGAGGAGCAGCCATCTTGATTTAAATGTCAAGACCATACCAAAGTTGGGGTACTTGGGGGGGGGGGGGAAGTAAGGAGTGTTGATTGGACATTCTTATGGGTACTTTGAAAAAATGATAGCGATGTGGCATGAAGTCACTCCAGTTTGGTCATGTGGAATGTACTTATCACAAGCTATTTTTATTCATATTCCGAAGACACAATTTTGACATCCAGCCAAGTGATGTTTGACATTCCTCCTCACTGGCTTATTTCTTATCCTGAAGACAAAGGAGCTTCGACAGTGCTAGCAGATATTCTTCAGCGCCCAAAGAAGGATTTTTTTTTTGGGGGGGGGGGTAATAACAAAGCAGAATTCTCCCATTGAGACGATAGCATGGGACATTTTTATCATTTTTAATTTAGGTCATTTGATTTATCTGTTTTAAACATGAGCACACCAGATAAAGTAATGTGTGGACAATTATCCATGTATTACTTTCTCCAATGTAATTGAAATCTGAGACTGGTTCAGCATTACCTCACAATAAATAGGTTGTGAGTAGTTTTAACTTTTCTAGCTAATGAGGCTGACCCTACGAAACTTACATTATCCTTATGTGAGTCTTACTAGCAAATATAGTTGCGTTTAGGAACATTGTCTTTTTTTTATCACGAGTCTGCCAGTCTCTTCTTTCCACTTGGTACAAGTTGGACCCAGTCCTGTATCAGCAGAAGATTGTTTATACACTGCCATTGAACTGTGGACTTTCCTGTCTCTCCCTTTACTTCCAGCAACTCTCATAAAAAAGTACCAGAAGTGTAACTTCTCAAAGCTGTGGTTTGCTAGTGCTTTTAAAGGGGCCACAGGAGTCAACCAGTGTCTGACCCTCATTGGACACCACCTTAAAAACCATGAGCAGTGGTTGAAAGTGGCTGAAAGCAGTCCTGCCGGTATCATCCAAGGAATCATCCTGACTGGTTGGCAAAGGTAATGAAACTTTACACAAGGGGATTAAGAGAGTGATAGCATTATGAATACCGTATTTTTTGCCCTATAGGACACACTTTTTCCCCTCCAAAAATGAAGCGGAAATGTGTGTGCATTCTATGGGGCGAATGCAGGCTTTCGCTGAAGCCTGGAGAGCGAGAGGGATCGGTGCGCACTGACCCCTCTCGCTCTTCAGGCTTCACGGACCTCTCCGCAAGCAGCAGGAGCACTGCCGCTGCTTGTGGAGAGTTGCCTGCGTGCCGAAGCCTGCGCGCGCTGAGATCAGCGCGTCCAGGCTTCGCGGACCTCTCCGCAAGCAGCGGGAGCCAGCGCTGGGCTCCCACGGCTTGCAGAGAGCTGCCTGTTTGGGGGCTGGGGTCGGGGGAAGCTTGGGCCTCCCCCGCCCCAGCCCCGCGCCTGGGGGCGAAATAATTTTTTTCCTTTATTTCCCCCCCAAAAAACTAGGTGCGCCTTATGGAACGGTGCGTCCTATAGGGCGAAAAATACGGTACATTGAACACTACAGAATCTCTCCTCTTAAGAAGGATTCTGAAGCCAAGAGTTGAACTTGGACAGCACACACTTTTTTTTGAGACCAAATAAATTCTGAGGGGAAACTTTTAAAATGCAGAAATTTCAGAAACAGGAGGAGACTCATCCGCTTGTGGAGGAACTTTTCCTCTCACCATTGGCTTCTGTTGTTTCTGCTTCCCACCCCATTGTGGATCCTGCCTTACATTTTCTTTTCTATGTTTCCCCCCCCCCAACTCCTTCCCCACCTTCTTCAAATTAACTAAAGTCCCAGACTTCCTTTTTCATTTCATCATTTCACCCTAAAAGAATGAACGGTTCTGCAAGAGGAACAGATCATATGACTCAAATTCAGTTTATATACAGGTGCATCATTTACTTAAACTGCTGATGTTTTCCATGCAGCTATATTCCTTACATTCTGTGGGCTCCATAGATTGGTCTTAATAAAGTTCCTAAAGTCTCTGGGGCGACTGCAGATGCCTGCACTGCTTCAGTCCCTTGCTTATATTGCCTCTCACTGAATCGCTCTGCATTTTCTTCTCTAGGTATGACCACTTCTCTGTTCTGTGCGAGCTTCTGCCTGTAGGAATCCCATCATTAGCCGTATGTCTCCAGGCACTAAAGAACGGTATAGAATTACTCTCTCCTCAGTCAGATCTAAACCATGTGCACGGGATCCTGAAAACACTGCAAGATTATTAGCATCAGAATTTGTACATTCCTTTGGAATAGCTGCTTAACTTAAATTCCCCCTAACTGCCCACGAATATATTAGAGCTATACTCTAGAATGGATAGCCAAGTTCCTTTACTTCATCCATTGTCTCATGTCGTGATTAACAAGAAGCTGTGAGGTATTCTTTTTTCAGTGGCCAAAGTGATTTGCCCTGAAGGAGTCCAGGACTCTTCATGACCTTCAGCCTTTCACATCTGATATCAATACTGGTTTCTAGATAATAATAGTTGCTAAGACCAGTCAAGCATACTTCGTGACTAATGCCCCTACATAACAGTATTAAATAGTTAAAACAGTTCTTTATACTTGTGTCCATTCCCTACCCACCCACCCGCCTCTGCAAGCTGTAATCTCTCTGTCTATTAGAGATTCCATAAAACATGGCTGGTTCACCTAAGGCAGAGGTGGGAAATGTCAGGCTTGCAGACTAACTTGTCAGAAGTTTCCTCTGAGAAACCTTTTTGAGTCACAAGCACCAGGCTATGAGTGAGTTGCCACAAGGTGGCAACATTGAATAGTACAGGCCAAAGGAAAAGCTTCAGAAGGTGCGATGCTGGGCGGAAGCTTTGTGTCCCCCAGTTCCATCAGCTTTATTGCAACTTGATTTCAAAAAAAGTATGCTCAGGATCACACCCTAAATCAGAACCCACCTATCTATATAAAACTAGGCTGCCTTTTCTCCATTCTAAATAGCTGGCTGGGTTCTGAGCCATCATTAACTTATGAAACCTATTACAATGATTTCCATCCCACCCTTCATGACACAAATCCTTCTAAGACCGCTAGGAATCGCACTGTGTTTTTTAAACTTGGGTGACCTAGGGTCATAATTTCATCCTTTAATAGCGGTGGGTTTTATACATGCAGGAACACACACACACATCACTAGGCCAGTTTTGTGTCCCGTTTAAGGTTTTACACTTAAAACAAAAGCAGCAAATTCTTCTCTCTTTGGTCCTCCCAAGGTGGCTATTCAGAAAAGGTGAAAGAAGATGTAGAAAAATCCCTGGGGATCTCCAGTTTGGAAATAGACACTTATATGAGGTAATAGCCCCAACTTCTAGATTGCAGCAGCATTTCTGGAAGCAATATTATGGGGAGTGGGGAATGTGCAAGCCCCTTTTGCTTTCAGGCCCAATGGGTTAGGGACAAAGTTCACTCTTGCCCAATTCTCTTCTTGAACAGTGACATCTCAGGGACTTTCCCTGGAAGTGAAATTCTCTCGCTGGTGACCCAAATTACATTCTACCTCAAGTCCTCAGTGGATGAACTTCTGGAAAACAACAGGTGAGGAACAAAGAGGAGGAGCTGACACTCCATCATGTAGAGCTATAATCGATCTTATTGCCACATAAAATGTTTTATCTTTTTACTGTGTATTAACTTAAAAGTTATTTTTCCTTGCATAAGCAAGAACTGGGAGGGGGGGAATTCTACCATATCATTTTAACCATCCTAACCGCACTTGTTACTAGATGCTTACATGATGTTAAAGAGTATACTACTCTTATGTTAAATCTTACAGTTGGATCTACAGTATGTGATATCTCAGTCTGCCCTGTAGCTTTTCAGTTCCATTCACGCCCACATGTTCTTTAATTATTTTTGTATTATTATTTATTAAATTTGTATACTGCCCTTCATCTGAATATCACAGGGCAGTTCACAACATAAAAAAATACAAAACGAGAACACAAGATACGTAATAAAAATGAAAACAAACCCATACTCGCCCTCCCACATCTATTTATGGCTTATCACTTTTAGGTATGTCACAGGCTGGTTCAGCCCCTACCACAGAAAGAGGAAGAAGATCCATCCCATAATGATTCATCACTTTCAGCCAGATGCACTAAGGTAACAAAAATCTCTGATTCCTTGCAAAGTTTGTGTTTTGAAGATTATCTTGGGACAGGCAGATTAAAAGTTCATGATCTTATTCTCAACCATTGGTGTCAGAAATTTCTATGTTGAGGATGCCGTTTTGGACAGTGCATTTAAGTACCTCGCTCACTCAAATTCACAAACGGTCAAATATTCAATCATTACTTTATTAGAACACCAACAGCACCAAAGCAAGGAAATAGATCTAAAACCTTATTGTTTTCCTGCCACTCCAGCCATTGGCTGAACTGCTGTGAACTAATCTATCTACGGCTGGTGTGTTGCATGTAGACCATAAAATTAACCTGATTTTATGATCACAAAAGGTGCTATGGTTTTAGCTGCTGGTGACTTTGGCTAATTTGGCTGTAGATTTTTGTATTTGCAAAAAAAAAGAAAAATTAAATACAGCAACTATGGGCAATAGTAGGATCTTATTATACGTGTCTCAAATACACACACACACACACACACACACGTACGTACGTATTCAAGTAGTTTTCTTACTGGATTTTACCCACTAGCTCTCTGCAGTATTGTGAAAGGCTCCCTCTTCCCACAGGATGTAGAAGTTTTAAATGTACCCTTCAGTAACTTTTAACATCTCTTAAGAATCAACCTGATATTTGGTTTAGTTAGGTCTACATCACATGGCAATATATTAAATTCTGCTGCCGATTTCTTTTTAGACTTTTGACAAAGTGGACTACTGTGACGCAGGAGCTCCAAACAGCAATGGAAAAGACATTCTTTATATCTGCTGCAGAAGAATGGATGGAGGAGAATGTCCAACCCAGCCTGCAAAGACTTCAGGGAACAGTCGATGATCTGGACAGAGCAATACAGGAATTATCCTAATACTCTTACAGACAGCTTTGCAGATTTGAAGCCCAGCGTGGTACAGCTAGCATCATGCAGCTAGATTAGCATGTGTAAGTCGGGGAGATGCTCTTCAGGTGCAGAGATGAGTCTGTTGCGCTAACAGGCTTGGAATTAATCTTAAAAAGAAATTTTGAAGAGATACAGACTGCCTCGGGTCTTTCCCTTTCTTCTGAAAATGTACCAGCAATCACACTGCGTGCAGAGTCACACTGGGTAGAAGTGAGAGCGGGCTCCAAGATTTCTCGTGGATTTGTTAAGATTGATTGCAGATTTTTACAATTTAAAAACCTGTGCACAGACACTTTAAATAAATCAAAAAAGTTGCACAATCATTAGTATGCTTTGAACATCTCCACTGGTATGTTGGGGAAGCCCCATTATGCCCTCAAACAGATTTCTCAAGAAGGAAGCAGAAATAAGTTGCCCAAAGCAGATAAGAAGCAAATGTTCTTAGTTTCTTCATTCTGGCCCCAACACCTGCTGCTGCCATGAGAGCTGGGCTGCAGATGGTGTTGGCTCTGCACAGCCCCTGCTGCTGGATGGTTGTTTTGCACACTTAAACTAATGATCCCACAGGTACCCAGTGTAAGAAGGTGGGAACACGAGTGAAACCACAAGAGGACATCTAAGCTCTTGTCTAAAAGTAGCCAGGAGTTAGATAAAAGCATCTTTTTGCTGCTAAGAAGCAATCTCAGATTTCATCAGATGAAACACCTTATCCCTCACATTTAATATTTTACATGCTACCAAAACATTCATTGGTCTAATTAATGGTTTAAAGCTTGCCGACAGAATCAAGAGGAATGGATCAGATCGTAAACAGTGCACTTTGCGAGCCAGAACATTAAACACAGTTCAGCAAAGGTATTTGCACTGCAATCCTATGCACCTCTCATCAGAAGGAAACCCCACTCAGTTCAGTGGAATTTACTCCCAGGTAAATACATGTAATCTTGCTGCTGCTTTGGTCGGTGGCATGGTAAAATAAATCAATTCCCTCTGGAACGTCATATGTACAGTGGTGCCTTTGGATGCAAACAGGATCCGTTCCGGAGCCCCGTTCGCATCATGAGCAGAACGCAACCCATGTCTGCGCGGGTCGCGATTCGCCGTGCCTGCGCATGCCATCATTCTGAGCATCTGTATATGCACGAGCGGCAAAACCCGGAAGTAACCCGTGTCGTTACTTCCAGGTCGCCACAGGATGCAACCTGAAGATTCAACCTAAAGCCAACGTAGAGGTATGACTTTATTTCTAAATTTCTACACAGGCACATGGTGAAGAGTAAAAGGCTTCCTATGAGAAAGTGGTCCTTGGGAGTTCAAATAGGATTGCTTATTTATTTAAAACTGCACTTCTAGGGCCGGAAGGTCAGAACTCAAAGCCTCAGACTTTAGGTTGTCTCCAGCAGCATCTTCTGAAGGAAGCGCATACCTACACAGAGTACCAAGTAGTAGGAAAGCCTTCAGCTGAGTGTCGGCATCCAGGGGTCGAACGGCCAGCTGGCTAGCCCTCGGCTGGATCATCTCCTTCCAGCCGTCACGCTGCGAAGATCCCTCAACCTCTGGTTCCGACATTTATCAGTGACCCAGGTCTGCTGACATGGGCACTTTACTTAGCAGAGCAAACTGCACAAACAGAAGAGGCTTGAGGCTATGGATACATACTATAACTACGGGTTTATTAAACATAAATCAGGACAAAGAAACATGTCGTCTCTCTTTGCTGTCTTCTCGGAGAGAGAGTCAAAAACAAAACAAAAAAAAAGACAGCGGAAGTTCCGCTTATGCCAGCAAACACTGCTGGAATGTAAACAGACATGTGACACGTAACAGTTCCATGTCTGAACCAAAAGGTGGAATGGAATCTCCAACAGAGAAATGAGGACCAGAATTGGTGGAATCCAGATACTACCATTACAACCTTAATTTCCAGATGCAACTGAGGCTCCATGATCATCCAAAGACCATGAATCAAGTGTTTGGGGAGACACCACTTAATAGTGAAACATGACATTATAATTGATTTAAATTAAAATTCCTTCTATCTACTGTAATGATAAAATTGCAATACAACTGAATATAGCCTCTCAAATTTTATAGAATACTTACAATTACACGTATTATTTTAAGAGTTACAAGCTTTGTGTACTTAAATGGTGCATTCTTTTTCTCCATTCATTGTGCCCTATGTGAAATGTACAAGTACCTGCAGGAAGCTTTTTTTTAGCTTCTTACAACCTTTGTTAATTTAAAAGCCAAATATACATATACATGTTATAGTTAAAAGGAAATATAAAAGAAGAAAGTTCCATAAGAATCAAGGATCCAATAAGAAATATTAACACTGGATATCCAAACAGTACAGGGAGCTTTACAAAAAATTGTATAAAGGCTGAAACGCCACTTTATAAAACAGTTTTACTGTTGCAATTGACACCTGAATAATACTTAAGACTAGCGGGAGTGATCAGAAGTAAAATTTCTGCTTGACGAGTGTTTACAATCTTCTACCCTTAGCTGCTCATAAATTATCTACCATGAACAGGAAAACAAAAGGATACATGTAAATCAAGACATTTAAAAGATCTTATAAAATGAGGTATATATTTTTGAAAAAAAACTTAAAACCAATGGCAGATCAGGGAATCCGCAGCCCTCTGAATGTTCCTGGACTCCCAAGCTCCTAACAGCCCCAGCCAGCATGACCTTGCTGGCAAAGGTTTGTTGGACCTGGAGTCCTGGAAGATCCAGATGGGCACAAAATCCCCCCCTGGCATAGATCTTAATACTTTTTCATAATAAAAAAAAAACTTACTGTCTAAATCACTTTGAAATTTCCCATCTTCCATTTTTTTTAAAAAAAAGTAACGTCTTGAAAGGCTGGACTCGTACCTACAGCCCAAAATGCAAAAAGATCTTCCATTGTGTGGGGTTTCTTAAATTAAAAAAATTCATAGTTTGTATATCTTATTACTACACTGGAAATTTCCTTTGAAAAATAGTAAAAAAAAGTTTAAAATGTTCACACATAAAAACCATACTTCTACAGCAGTAATAGAAAGTTCATCTGCTGTCACCAAACTCGTGGCAAAATATAAAAATGAAGATACTAGTCTCTCACCAATGAGCTAACAAGTCTTCCGAAGACATATGTGTAAGGCAACATAAAGGTCTGGGTTCGAGAGATCATCTAAACCATGGTTTAAATTATCAGGAACAAACTGCGGTGTACCTTGGGCTCCCCTTGTCCCTCTTCTCCTTCACACTCAAGAGGAGAGTGAAAGCTTACACTTAAAACCACAGGTCAACATTATTTATGAACAGTGCTTTGTTCTAAAAAAAAAAAAAAAGCCAGCACCAACAATCCGGCTCAAACCATGGTTTCAGAACAGGTCACAATTCCCAATGCAATTCAAAACTTTGGTTTGTTCTAACATGAAAACAAAAGCTTTCACTCCTCTCTCGCACACAGAGGTAAAGTGGAAGTGCTCAAATTCAAGGCTGTCCTAGGTGATCATCTAAACCAGGCCAATAGCTTTGCTCAGTTTTGTTTCTCTAAAACCGCATGTAAGGAAATTCTAATAAAAGATTCATTTCACTGGGGATGAAAGGAAGGCTTTAAAAATCAGGTTCTCCTGGTCCCTCTAAACTGCTGCTACCGTAGATTTCTGAGAAGGGTTCCTCTTCATCACTGACATCTGTTTCACTGCTGTTCTCAATATACTTGTCTGCTGGAACTTTGTTCAGCTCCAGAAAGCCAGTAATGAGCTTGGCCACAGCTTCTACATCACTGTTGAAAAGGCACAAGCAAGAGTTAGCAATTCATGTGCCCACTTGAGGTGGTCACAAAAGTGCACAAAATATACAAAATATCACGGGGTGGTGGAGGCAGCAAAATTAAAAGTACTCCTTAAGTATCCCTTCCACTCAGGCCCGACCACAGAGCAGGAGAGATGCTGGGCTCAGGGCAATTCACACTGTGTTCCCCATTAGCTTCATTACTCCCCTGGCGATGGTGGCGGTGGTCCTGATGGTGTTTATTAAGCTCTCAGACTGGGGTGCGTACTCAAAATGTGCAAGGCTTTTGTGTTTTAATCACATAGTGGCTGCATGCAAGCATATCTCCCTTAGTAAGCGAAGACAAGAGCATGCCTTGTTCCCCCACACGCAGCTGCTTCACTCCTCCCTTCACACAAGCAACCAAACAAGCTGGGAAGTCTCAGTTAGTTTCCCTGTTATGTTTGAACCAGCAAATTAGGATTAATGGCTTTCAAACCAGCCAGGATAATTAAGCCAACATTAAAGCATGGCTTCTTATCCTGCCTTGTTTGGAAGCCATAAGCATGCTTTCCTAGTTTGGATGTTTTAGTTAACAGACACCCTGCCTTGTTTCTTAGCTCATGCTAAGGGAGCAGTGAAGGAGCTGTGGGTGCACAAGGCTTAAAAGGCATTTAATATGTATGGTGCTTTCAATGGTAGCTACTTATGTGGCTCCATAGCTCTTAGAATGATAACTTCTATCCAGAGAGAATCTTGTCCTTGTAGTTGTATACAAAGTTCAGTAACAAGGTAACATAATAAAACATCCAAATTATTTTTGATGTTAGAAGATTTAGGGCAGAAGGAAATACTTGTTCAAACAGCACACAGTTGAACTATGGAATTCACTACCTGGATGGCTTTAAAATGGATTCGGACAAATTCAAGAAGGATAAAGCTATCAAGACCTATTGCAGGCTTCCCATCAGCATCTGGTTGGCCACTGTGGGACCGGGATGCTGGACTAGATACGCACTGGGCCTGATTCAGCAGGGCTCTTACGTTTTCTTTTTTAAACTCAGATTTTGAAGAACTGTCTCAATTTATTTTTTTACATGTCAGCTTCAATGTTATCCACACCTAGGGTTCATAGTGCCAGAACAGTATGCATGCAACATGTTCATCAACTGCAGTTTAGGTTAGAATGTACTACAATCATGAAAATATAACCCAGCTTGTTAAATACCAACCAAAATATACAAGTTAGTAGCTTTGTGGCTTATTTCCACTGTGAGCAATTGGTGCAGAAGAAGTTGCCACCCCAGCTGCAACTGAGGCCATCATATACAACTCAAGAAAAGGTAAAAGTAAAGACTCCTGGACAGTTAAGTTCATTCGAGGCGACTATGGGGTGCAGTGCTCATCTCACTTTCAGGCCACAGACAGCTTTCCAGGTCATATGGCCAGCATGACTAAACCACTTCCGGCGAAACAGAACACAGTGACAGAGGCCAGGGCGCACAGAAATGCCGTTTACCATCCCACTGCAGCAGTACCTATTTATCTACATGCACTGGTGTGCTTTCGAACTGCTAGGTTGGAAGCAGCTGGGACAGAGTAGTGAGAGCTTACCCTGTCATGGGTATTCGAACCGTCAACCTTCTGATCAGCAAGCCCAAAAGGCTCGGTGGTTTAGACCACAGCACCACCCGCATCCCACAACTCAAGAACTGTAAGTGGCACAAGGTCAACTAGATTATTGAAAGTCATATTGTCTGCCTAAGGTTCAGTGATGCTTTCTCACAAATCCTGAACCATCATAGAAGAGAAAATTCATACTGTACCTTCTGCAGCCCATCACTGCACTCTGCGTCAAAGGGTGTGAAAACCCAGTGACAAATCTCAGGACAACTAGGTAGCCCTTCCCAAAGTAGCGTACTTTCTCCTCTTCCACATTCACAGCCCGAATTTCATCCAACGGAACCACCACTATTTGAAAAAGAATCAGATTATTGTTAGCACTGTGATTCCAAGCAACACTTGCTGTGTTCTCTGAAACATTACACTCCCATATCCTACACTCACAGTAGTAAAAACAGTCCAGCCTTCCTTTCATGCTGCTGCCAACTGCCTATCATTATTTTAAGGACCAACAGAACTAAATGAAAATGCAACTGAGGCAATGGAAAGTTAGGTTTTCCAAATCCTTCACCAATAATTAGTGGCACAGAATGTTTTTTCTTACAAGCTCAGTCTCAACATCCATTAAAACCAATAAACCCAATGTTTAACCCTTATGGCAGTAAAAATTGTTTGTTCAGAATAATATATATATATAAACCATTAATTAAAAAACCCTCTAAGCAATGTACATAAAATATAAAACACTCATCAGTGATACAAAGTTAAAAGCAGCAAATATTAAAAAGTGTGTAAAACTCAATTAGGAATCTGGATAGACTTGCTGAAATAAAATCATTTTTATCATGAGTCTAAAATGGTCTAGTCAGGGAGCCTGCCTAATGCTAAAAGGCAGTTCTAAAGCATATGTATGTGCTGTGACACTGAAAAATTGACTCCACAACAATGTCTTGAAAGGGTTGTGCTTCAGAAGCTGAACGAGACGCTGAGCTTAGATTCCCAACATCCTGGTGCTAGCTTCTTCATTATCCAGGATAAACTCTTCACCCTTCCCCATAACTAACAGATTTTCATTAGTACAGTGTACACACAGTCCTGGACTCGAGACGGTATATATTTGGTTGCTGCACAACACGTGTCATACTGCTACATTTGTGGCTTTACCTTGTTCGTGACCTGCCCTTGACAGAGTCAGCAGCTTCTTGTAAAGGTTGAATGTCTTTAGGAAAACTTTTCCTGAATCCTTTTGAAATATAGCTTCCTATGCAGGGGGAAAAAAACCAACCACCATATCACAGCATAGAATCAACTGTGGGAGTGTGGGAAAATAATTGCTTTTTTGAAAGGCAAAAATAAGGGCAAGGATAAGCATCCTACCATTAACGTCAATTATTGTAGCGGTTAAGTAAATACATAATAACAGATGTTCATTGCTGTCCCATTATTGGATTACACCAAATAAGCTTGTTCCCAGGTCCTTCTCCCAAAGTGAAACCTACGAAATCTCACATTTTTTACAGGAAGGCTTAAGATGCTTTTGCTTTCTCTCACGGCATATACTCTGGTAGATTAACTGAGAACTTGCTTTGGCCCTTTTCTGGGACACTGACAAGCAGCATTAACAAAGCAGTAAGGACAAAGCAATCCGAGCAAGCATTTGGCTAAGGCAACCAAGGCTCCTATTCCTGGCACACTGCTTACCTCCCACTCCTCCAGATTTTGCACAGCTACGAAGAGACAGCCGGCAAGATAAAAGAGTTTCCATCCCAAGCTGTCTGAACAGAAAATATTTCAAATTAGTTGCAAACATCTAAACCACACCCACCCTTATAACTAGTATCTTATTTCAACAATCCTTCTAAATTGAGCTCTTTATCTCAGCTAGTATCTGTATTGAATATGTGTGTGCTATTGTTTTAAACCACAGTCGAATCTTGGAAGTTGAACGGAATCCGTTCTGGAAGTCCGTTCGACTTCCAAAACGTTCGGAAACCAAAGGGTGGCTTCTGATTGGCTGCAGGAAGCTCATGCAGCCAATCGGAAGCCATGGAAGCCTCGTCAGGCTTTTGGCTTCCAAAAAAATGTTCAAAAACCGGATCACTCACTTCCGGGTTTCTATCGTTCGGGAGCCAAGACGTACGAGTGCCAGAGCATTCAAGAACCAACGTACGGCTGTATATCATTGTTTTTAATTGTTGTATATATGCATTTGTTCTAAGTGTTGCTGTATATGTATATTTGTACATATATTTTTACTATTTTGTAAATTGCTTTGTGACACCTCCATAGGAACAGATTCATAAATAAACTCAAGAACAGTAAAAGCAAACACATTTTGTAAACTATAGAGGTCACCTGTTTGGTAATGAAACAATTATTTCAGTACATTACACACACTGTGCCAGGCAGAGGCATTCAACTTTCTGTCAGCTAAAGCTTTGCAGCAAATGCAGATATCCCCCTTTTAAGCAAGATCCTGTTTTTTTACAGGCTTTCAAAACCTTAATGTTGGAGTGCTCTGAAGCTACCGTAAGTGCAAAGAGATAGAGCCTTTTTCAGCTGTGATCCTGCCCCCTCCCATCTCCCCACGACAGATGGCCCTCCCCATGAGATTCACCCATGAATGACCTTTCAGCCCCAGGCAAATAATTTAACCAACTTTATTTTCCAATATGGCATATAAACTGTTCTTTTAACTACAATTATTTTTATTAGCTACTGCTGGGTTTAATCAAGTTGCTTGGGTTTTTACTGTTCAGCTGTTTTCATTGTTTTCCTCGGTTAATTAAGTAAGATCCAACAATAAGCTTCTAGCAAAATTATTAAGCTTTACCTTCACTATAGTAAGCAGCAGCCAGACCTACAGAGGAGATCCCTAGAAAGAGAAAGGAGATAAATGAATTTAGAATTTACTTTCAGCTACTTAGCACTTTGCTCTTATAAAAAACAAGTTTTATGCATGTGCTGACAGGCCTTTTAAATTTCAGTGTTATTTTTCGTAAATAATAATAGTAATAAATCTGAGTTAACTATTCCACTGAACACTATAACAATGATCCATTTAGGCAAGTGAGAATAAAATCTTACTTGAAATCCGAATAAGGAGCCAGATATCAAATTAGGCCAGTTGTGTGACATCACTAATGACTAAGTCTGTTATATCATCATGAAACTTTCAGAACACCTTCAGAGTTTTTCCAGTCGTCTATTACAACTTGTTATATGTCTGATCACCCTGTGGTCTTTTGGAAGACCATTGCAATCTGTCTTGATTAGGGTTAGAGGACTTTCTCAAAGATTATAATGTGTAACATGGAAAGACAGCTGGAAATATAATGTGATACCAATAGCAAACCAAATGCATTCGTCTGCAACAACTGCATTATCTTACTGGCTACTGAGGATTTCCAGAATCAATTGCAATTACTGTTGGTGGGAGTGGAGCAGAAAAATACTGTGGGGGGAAATAGGGCTGTATTCAAGTAACTTTTCTTCAGGGTAGAACCACTGGAATCCAAGGGCCTAAGATAGCCATAATCATTCATTTTCATTGGTTCTACTCTGAATAAAGGGTGGGTGGATACAACCTTAGGTTACTGAGCTTTGGACCCCCTTTACGTTATGGAATATTGGCTTGCAACCAAAGTAATATTCCAATCAATATGTAAAATCTAATCCCACCTGTTAAAAGTTCCTGCCCATCACATGAAATCCAAGCCTCACTCTCTATATTCACCACAGATTTCCCTGACCTAAGAGGCCATAAAGGCAAAAGTAAAATGTCCTCTCCAGCAGTAGTGGCCAGTTCAGTGGCAAAGGAGGGGCACTGCTATTCTCCCGGCTTCCCAGCAGAGCACATCACTAGTGCTTACTGGCCTAACTAGTAATGGTTGGTGGCGGATTGGCTCCACCATGCTCCAGCACACTGAACCTGGATCCTGACACCTCCCCCTTCAGTAAGTGTTGGGAACAGACTGTGTTTGGAAGCCAGGAGGGCAGCAATGTCCCACCTATGTCACCACACCGGACACTATTGCTGTCCAGCAAGCTTTTAATTTGGATTTGTTTTAGTAGAGGTTTGTTTTAACTCATTTTTTAAAAAAGAAAGTATCAGCCTATACAAAACTGAAGACTTACCTACAAGGAGAGACCAAGATCTGATACCAGGTGATCTCGTCAAATGAAGAACAGAGTCTGAGTGGTCTTCAACCAACATATACATCTTGGGAAGTGGGGGCAAATCTACAGAGCTCCTGAATACTCACAGAAGCCGCCTACAGAATGACAGGGAATAAAACCAATTGAGACACTGTTTACAGACCCTTGCCCTTCATACTTTGAGGCGTAACTCAGTCCCATGTTAAATTTATGTGGTGTTTTATTATCAAGTGTAGAAATCCTGTGAAAAGTACAAATGCATACACCTAGTAGTATGCCAATCAAATTAGTGTACTTTAAAGCAGAATGTGCACTCTCAATATTCTTATGCTTAGTTTAACTTTAACAGAGCCTACATTCAATTTTCCAACTTTTAAAACCAAAGTTTAAACTTTTGTTTTATACCTTTCTCAATATCTAAGCGCTAAGAAAGTCGGACAAGTGAATGGTTATTCTTACATCTGGAGTTAGGAGGAGGTCAACCACACACTAGTTTCTCAGGTCTATATTCAGAGAACACTATGGAATGTAATATCACAAATGAAGTGGGTGGGTGAGTGGGTAAAGAAAGCAACTACAGTAGTCGTCCATCTTTATCATCTATAATACCCCCAAAACAAAAACACATCCACCAGAACCAATGTAAGATCACACTGTAGCAAAAACAGGAAGTGTACGGCAATATTATAAAACAGAGGCAAATTGCGACTTGGCAGCCGCACCTTCTACTTTTAACACAAGCACGAGACAAGAAAGAGAGCTTTCCAGTTTCGTCAACTTCATTAAATGAAAAAGCACTTCGTGACTTTTTTTTTTACAAAACCCCACTTAAGAAATCTAAAATTCACTTTCTGCCTTGTGCATAATTGCATCGCTGCGAGTATCACTATTGAGCAGCGCGCACATGGTTTTAAAAGTGGAAGGGACAAAAAGGGAAGAGTGCGTAGGCATTTATCCCCCTCCATTGACCATTTTTGTGGTGTGTGTGCTATGCAGTCAGAAAACAGTTCTGGGAACTGGACCACACCAGGTCCCCCCCTGCCCAGCCTCCTTCTCCTACTATGCAAGAGGAGACGAACCCCACTTTCTTTCCCCGTTAACAAGCCCGTTAGCGGTCTCCGGTCCCGCTCCCCGCCCCCCATCTCGCCCTCTCGCTCCCACTAACTGCCACCCCCTTTCAATCTTCGGTCCTCTCCTTTTCCGCCCCACTCCCGATGCTCCCATCGCGCAGCCGCCTCCACCCTCCTTCTCTCTGGCTCACCTAAGACGTCGCTTCCCAATTTCTTTTCGGGCGGGAAACGCTCCAGTACCATAGACGTAAACCAGAGATTCCTAGACAGTCAACCATAGAGAGGACAGGGAAAGAGAGGGAGATAGAGCGTATCCCTTGAACACCATAGATCTATATCTAGCGGAAAGCTCTCACGAAGGAGAATCTTCTTCCTCTTTTTAGGGTAGATGTGCGATTGGTTCGCAGCACCGCAATGAAAAGCAGCCTGTGCCTTCTCCCCCCCCCCACCTCACTGTTGTTGCATATTAAGTTTTTTGCATGGACTCCTATGTCTCCTTTTCCCATACGAGAAGACGCACAAAACTACGGAGGCGGCGTAGCTCCTTGCTCGTCTCGAGGAGGCGTTTCCCCCTTGAATCCTCGTTGGTTAGTCCAATTGAAGTTGGGCATAAATACAGCATTAAAAAATCATCAGGTAGTTTCCGTACTGAGGAGTTTTGATTAAATTTGAATTCTCAGAATGACAGAACAAAGTACATTTTAGCATGCATTTCCAGGAGACAATAGGAAGACAAACTGTGTCCGCTAGAGCGACTATAAATGCTCTCAGGAAGCTATTTGCGACACACAGCTTGCCAGACACACTGCTGAGTGATAATGGAACCGCTTTTACTTCGGCAGAATTCAAAAAATTTGTAACCAAGAATGGAATCCGCCACATTCGTTCCGTTCCTTTTCACCTGGCCACTAACGGCCAAGCTGAACGCATGGTCTGTACTACCAAAGATGTGCTTAGGCGCATAGTGCATGGAGACTGGACTCTCCATTTAGCGGAGTTCTTATTGACCCAAACACATCACTCCAAGAGCAGTGACCGGCCAGAGCCCAGCGGCGTTGCTTATGGGGAGGAGACTCACTACCCTCCTTGATTTTATGCACCCCAACCGGGCTCTTGAGCAATGGCCATCCACTGTGGTGCGGGGGGCTCAAAGAGGGTTCTCAGGGGACACTGTGTATGTCTGAAACTATGGGCCCAAGACAGGGTTGGGTCCCTGGTATCATTGCCCGCTGTACAGGTCTGGTTTCCTACGAGGTAGGGTTGGAGGGAGGACTGGTTTGGAAGAGACACCTCAACCAGATCATAGCCAGGGGACCTTCGAACACGGAACTTCAAGCGGAACCAGAGGACAGAGAAATGGGTACTTCGGGAGATTCTGTGTCCAGGCCAGGGTGGGAACCAGATGGGTTGCCGGTGACTGAATTACCCCAGCAGAAGGCGTTTTCAGGCTGCAATCCTCAGTGGCTCCATCGGCAGTGACGCCTTTGGAGCCGGCCTCGCTGACCGCCCCACTCAGACTGTGGGTACCAGAAGAACCTCCTGGGTGACCCACCCGGGCACAGGAACTGCGATGGTCCCAGCTGGAGTGGAAAAGGCCGACACACCTTGATGACTATGTTTGTTCCTTTTGTTAGGAAGTTGGGGGGGGAGTGTTATGTATTGGGTTTAACACATTTTATGTTACAAGGCGCGTTCTAACCAATCATATAATGAACATTCTAATGGCAAGTACAGTGGTACCTCGGGTTACATACGCTTCAGGTTACAGACTCCGCTAACCCAGAAATAGTACCTCGGGTTAAGAACTTTGCTTCAGGATGAGAACAGAGATTGTGCTCCGGTGGCGCGGCAGCAGCAGGAGGCCCCATTAGCTAAAGTGGTGCTTCAGGTTAAGAACAGTTTCAGGTTAAGAATGGACCTCCAGAACGAATTAAGTACTTAACCCGAGATACCACTGTACATTAAAAGGGCAATGGCAGAAAACTCTCTACCCCCCATCAATCAGGAACAAAAAAATTAAGTACTTAACCCGAGGTCCCACTGTAAGCGCATGCACTTTCAACTGTCAACGGTTAGTTCATGCTCGGCATTATTATTGTGTTGTCCAGTCAGTTCTGTTCTTGTTTTCCTATGAGTGAGCTGTTGTCACTCCCAAATGTTGAATAAACATAGTTGAGGAACTTATACTGCCTTGGGCTTCTGACTTTTTCTGAACATTTAACAAATTAAATTTGAATTCTCAGAATGACAGAACAAAGTACATAATTACCTTTTAGCATGCATTTCCAGGAGACAATATGAAGACAAATACTCAAGTAGCACACTTGGGTTCAAGCCATTGCATGGAATAAGAGCAGGGCCTGATTTAGATGAAGAGGCCCTAGGCTACTCCACTTGTGAGGCCCCTCCGCATCCCCCACCCTCACAACTAGAAGAAAATGGAAGAGCGTTATAAACAAAACTGAGTGAAGCCAAGGATGATGACAGGTATTTAAAATTCTACAATTCACCTATACATAAATCCGGCACTGAATAAGAGGCATCAATTTATATAATTAGCCAAGGTACAATGCTTTTATCCTTTTATTTAGGGGATTTCTAACATCAAGTACTGGAAACCAGAAATGTGTGGCGGTTCACTCCATTGTAATCATGTAGTATTCTAGCCCTTTCCAGAGAGAGAATAATGAGTCAAACATAGGTAACAGTAAGGGGGGGTCTAAGCTACATTTCAAAACTTTAATAAAGCAAATTGTGTCATGATCCACAAATTACAAATTCATGGGGATAGCTAGGCAAGCAAGCTAGTAAAGTGGTTCAGGCTGCCATTGATCTTACTTGGTCTCCTAAAGCTGATACTTACTTGCCACAGGTCAACAAACAAGTCTAGCCCCTTACAGGGATGCTGTGCTAATTACTGCAGGAATGCAATGGAAGTGTTTTGGTTTCATTTGCATGCCTGAGATAAGCCAGGATTACTATCCTTGTATTCCAGTAGCCTCTCCTCATTTAACACTGTTGCTGTACAATTAGGAAACCAGTTAACCCATCATCTGTTCCCCCAGCATGCACTAAGGCTGAACAGAGAGTGCCTTGCACCCAACAAGGTTAATGACTGAGGTGAGTATTGAACCAGGGACTTATCATACCACTTGCTAGTTAGACTCTTGGCAGTAAACTTCAACAGCTTGGTCCAGATTATCTCAAGGAGCATCTTTCCTCCATAGCAGAGGGTGAAGTGGGCTGCTTCCGATAACACTTCATGGGGGAATAGATGAAGGTACTAATTAGCTTCTACCGGTAAATGGTGCATCAACAGTTTTAAAAGTGTTGCCTTTTAGCAAGTGAGGGCCCTGGAATCCGTTTCAGGTAGTAAAGTGCCTTGGGCTGGCATTGCTTTTCCATTTACACCCTCCTACCCATTAAGGTCTGCTGTCTTGAGACCAAAATTGTTCCTTTATAGTAAACATTCATTGCCTTTAAAGCGGATGCTTCTTTCTGCAATCTGCATGCAATCTAGGAATGGCAGGGCTGGCTGGTGCTGCCGGGGCCCAACATCCTGCAGGCCACAGCCACACATTGCTTACAGATGTATCTGTACAATGGAAACATTGGCATGTGATCAACCAGACTGTTGTGCAGCATGCCATAAGGCAGCCAGAGAACACCTGAGTCCAAAGTGCACCTGCCTAGAAGTGCCTATTGAGCAAAGGTTACATTTAACAACACTCCCAACCCGTTTAAGCAAGTGAACCAGGAGATATCAAGAAAGAAAGAAAGAAAGAAAGAAAGAAAGAAAGAAAGAAAGAAAGAAAGAAAGAAAGAAAGAAAGAAAGAAAGAAAGAAAGAAAGATCACCAACAATAAATTGGAGAAAGTGATTCCGCCGCCACCCCAGGATTTCCATAAATTAGATCACAACTACTCTAATGGCGAGCTTGATGCAAATATGAACTTTATATAGCATCTCAGAAGGGCTTCTTCACATACAGCCGATTAGAACATAACAGGATTGTTATGTCATACAGAATTTCACTAGCTCATCTAATAGCTCTACAATTATGTACAATGAACAAGCAATTCCATTTTAATTTCCCTAAGTGTTCCTATTGATGAGACAGAAAAAAGTAAACATTTCTATTTTTGATGTTTTATATCAGCCTCAACTTAGCCTCTCCATGTCAGAGCAGCTCAAGGTTGTTCATAAGCTATTGATCTGGAGTTGCAATCCTAAGTCAACAACCCTTGTTTACACTTGGAAATCCAGGATGTTTTAGCTACTCTCCCTTGTCCAGCTCCTCTGCACTCCTTGGATGGTTGTGTTCTTGCAGAAAATTCCTCAATCCCTATATAACATTTTATAGGATACCTCAAGAGATATTCTACCTTCTAGGACTCCTTACTTTCAACTCACTTGAGCCTCTGATTAAATTATTACCCATGTAATAAAGTACAGCATGCTCTAGATGAAAAAGTTATCTCAGGGTCACTGGTCATATAACCAAAGGAAATGAAGTCCTGGAAGTCAAATAAAGAAATGCAAAACATCTCTGTGTATATGTGGGATGGCAAATGCCCATTATCACCTACTGATCACTTTATGAATTTAAAACATGAAATCTAAAAGCAGTAGTTCTCAATAGGTTTACTGAAAATGATGTTTTGACTCAATGCTATGAAGAACAAACATTTTATCAATAACATTTTATCAATTTACATTTTATCAATTTATTTAACAAAATTTATCTACCACTTGTTTGTAAAAATGAAACAAAATACCTCCAGTTTTCAAAAATTGTATAATTACTGGTGAACAAAATCCAATGTCAAATTTTCAATCTGCTTTCCTATCAGTCTTGTTTTGTTTTGCTTTATTTTATCAAATATAGTACAGTACTCATGAACTCAATTCCAAGGAACACAGAAGTTCCTCTGCCCAGTTCTGTGTTGGGAAACAGCATTAAGCAAGGGCAAGATGACAATTAAAGGGTGGATATGTGGATTCTTCTAATGGCATCAGCCTTCCTGGTTGCCATGAGTTGCTGGAAACACACTTGTGGGGAGTGCTATCATGCTCATATCCTTCATGTGGTCTTCCCATAGGCATCTGGTCGGCCACTGTGAGAAAGGATACTGGACTATGTGGGCCTTTGGCCTGGTTCAGCAGGACATTTATATGTTCTTGTGATAAAAAAGGTAAAGGGACCTCTGACCATTAGGTCCAGTCGTGACCGACTCTGGGATTGCGGCGCTCATCTCGCTTTATTGGCCGAGGGAGCCGGTGTACAGCTTCCGGGTCATGTGGCTAGCATGACTAAGCCGCTTCTGGCAAACCAGAGCAGCGCATGGAAACGCCGTTTACCTTCCCACCGGAGCGGTACCTATTTATCTACTTGCACTTTGACGTGCTTTCAAATTTTAGGTGGGCAGGTGCAGGGACCGAGCAATGGGAGCTCACCCCGTCACGGGGATTCGAACCACCGACCTTCTGATCTAAAATGTATGCATGGGGGACATGCATATTTCCAAGTAATTTCTTCCACAATGTACACCTAGACCTGCATCAGATAAGTGCCAGTAAGAAATAATACCCTTAAAGAAAGGAGCCTTTCTAAAGAGCACAACAGCTTTGAAGCTCAAATGTTAAGGACGTTTGGGGTGGAGTGGGGGTAGTCAGAATCATATCCTGGATTGTCTCCAGAAGAAATTAAGAAACTCAAGCTTTCAGGCCTCTGACATTGCCATAGGAACTGACTCCTAGAGGCAAGGTCCCTTTGCCCTCCCCAATAAAATAGCCCCCCCCCCAAGTTGATGGGCATTGTCATTCAAATGGTGTGCATGTGCCACGTCTTGTGATCGATTATGCAGGGTGGGGCATGTCTGCTCCCTCTCCCAATATTTTTTTCAAGTTAGTACCTCTGGGCATTTGCTATTGGTTGGCAACAGCAAGCAGAGGAAAAGACGGAGTATCACAAGCATATGAGACATGGTAAAGCCATCTCGGCAAATTCCTCGAGCTCAGCAGACAGGAATATTCTGCACCTGAAGCATCCTTGGCGGCTGGCAGTCTAAAATAGATTAGATTGATTAAAAAACAAAAAAGGCACAGGAGAAGCCGACAGCAGAATGACAGAACGGAATTTAATGGGAGGGGGGAGAGATCAAAGTCGGGCGTGAGACCCAGCTGCTGTTGTTGGCATCATACTGTAATCCTCGGATGGACCACCCTCCTGGCGTAGCCAGCTAGGGAGAAAAAATACCATAGCACGGTGCATGAGGACATATTGAAATTGCACCTTTCTGCCGCACGGGGGCGTTGCCCCCCCCTTCCCGCGTTTCCACCCAAATGCCTGGGACTACGTGACAGCTCTCAAGTCTACAATGAACGCTTGCAAACGGCGGGGGAGGAGGAGGGAGGACAAGCAGGACTATCCCAAAAACAGGAGGAAAAAAGAAGAGCTCTCTGCACCTTACATAGGAACCGTTCAGGACCCCGCGCTCGTGTCCTGGGCCGCTTCCCCGCTTCCTCTCTTGTCCTAGCCTCATGCACCAGCCTTTTGCCCTGGCGAGGTTCCCTTTCTCCTAGGGATGCCCTTTGTGACTTAAGTGAGTTTTGCAACAAGGTACGGTGCCTCTGCTTTTCTCCCTCTCCTCTCCCCCCCTCCCCTCATTCCTTTGCATGGTGGTCGTCCTGCTGTTGCAGCGAAGCGTGGCTCCTGCTCATGTTTTAAGGGGTCACCCCCCCCCGGTTCTTCTGCATCTGCAGCCGCGAGAAGCAGTGCCTGTCTGCCGGTTGCTTAAGATGTTATAATTGCTGGTTTTTATGCGGAATTTGCCATGATGACGATAATGATAAGGAGTAGATAGCTCTGAATTTGTGCCAGTCTCCATTAAGGAGGATCAGAACCCGGGGCTCCCACAAACTGCCACACACGCAGCCAGTCTCGTTATGTAATCCCTGAGATCAACTGTTAACCAGGCTCGGCTATTCTTTTGAGGCAGCTATTAAATGCTTAAACCGAAAAGGAGACCCCACAGAACGCAGGAGATCTACTTCTGTTTGAGCATGGGAGGCCAGTTTAGCCGGGATCCAAAGCATGGTTTAACGGCTCTTTAGTTGCAGGTAAACGTGTTTAGGGTTGGGCGGCTGAAGGCAGGGCTGCTTTGTCGTGCAGACAGACTGACGTGTCTTATGCATGCATGTGGGTAAACCCCGCTGGTTCCCATGAGGACATGTGGCATAAATAGCCCACGTTATTAAGGGAACCAGGGCAGGTCGTTCTGCTCCATATTTCCGAACGCATGATGAGCTTGTGCACCAAATTATGTTTGCATTACGGATGGGTTTCCCCCAGAGGTATCCATTGCATCTACCGCTCAGTTGGTCCAGGCATCTCTTAACCTTGGCTATGGCTGGCCAGAGGTAAAAGAGACTTGGCCAGGGAGCAGAAGATGATATTGGTTGTAGCAAACAGGCAGGTACCAGCAGCCCTGGTACCCTGGGGACGTTTATATTCCAGTGGGGGGGGGGGTATAATTCTTCACTTAGGTACCTCCCACGTGCTAAATAAATGCTGGCAAGCAATAAATGACTCTTACCACCAACCAACATTCCAAGATGATGGAGACTGCTGAACTCTACTAGATCTTTCCCCTTTGTAAGGGGGGGGGGGATGTGAGATTCTGAAATTAAGGGCATCAGACATTTTCTGTGGCAGAAGGGATACCTGGGAATTGTAGCCATTGGTAGCATCATCTCGAAATGCACATAATAGAGAACCCCTTTAAAGGCAGAAGTGAAGGGCAATTGCTAGCCTGGGGCTCTGAGCCCTTGGGAGAGGAAGCAGCTGCTGTAAAAACATGTCAAACTGAGTGGCGGGCATTTAGAGAACTCCCAGAGATGTGCTTCTTGATTTGCATTTTTCACACCCTACCTTTTGAAAGGAAGCTGTGCTATCCATATGGGAGAGGATTTGCCAAGTTCCTTATAGTCCCTGAGCAAGGCAAAGTTGTATATATCTGAGGTGGTGCGCACACACACACACACACACTTGTGCATCTTTCTGACTCACCTGTGTCACCCTGTGTCTCATCCATGCAGTGCTCCTGCCACGATGTCTGAAAACCATCTCCTTTCTCTCTCCCTCTCTCTCAGCTCCAGAGAGACATATTATGGCTATCCAATTAAATATTTGTCTTGGTTTCATGGCAAGAGAAGCACGTTGTTGCCATTGTCTATATCGTACAATAAAAACATGCCACGCTGGAGCTAATCACTGATAGGACACGGAACATATTGCATTGTGATCGCCTTTCCATGTCAGATAAGTTGACTGCACTTAGTGCCCTTTAGTCAGTTCTGCAGTATTGAAGGATCAAAAACTTCCCCCTTTCAAAAGCGAAAGAGGTAGGGCTGTCAGCTGAGCAGTCAAGACGTCCCTCTTTCTCGGTTTCTCATTGGTTCCAGGAAGCCTTGTTCAAAAAGAAGTATTGTTTATAAGAGGGCTGGAAGGCAGTGTAAAGTAAAGGGCAACCACCATCTCGCTTCTTCTTGTGCTTTTTTCTGTTTCAGGCAGGTGAAAAGCAGAGGCATCTGCCTCCTATTCTACATCTCTTGGATGCAAATATAAGAAAGCAATCCGGCAACATTTGGCGTGAGGCTCGGCTTAGCAGCATATAAACCACACACCAAAGAAAATCGACACAAAGAGACCTACAAATGAAGTGTGAAAATTGCACCAAAAAGGTGAGTCGGTCATTTCCTTATATAATTCTAAGGTTGCACATGTGCAGAGAAGTAGGTGCCCTTGAACTGTCTGTGACTTATTCCTGAGTAAACATGCCTAGTGCTGGGCTTTGCAGTTGTAATCCTGTGTACCCTTAACTTGGGGAAAGCCCCACAGAACCCAGTGAGACATATTTCCAAGTGTGCAGTCAAAGGATTCCAGCAAGTTTCACAGACTACTTGGATGTAAGGGTTTTGTTTTGGATTCCTCACCTTTTGCTTTTATCTAAAAAGCAAAACCTTATTACTAGGCTGCGATGAGGAGTACTATCACGTCACCTGTCCCAACACTCAAATAGATTAAGATTCCCTTCTAAATTAAGGCAGTCCTTCTACATACAAAGGGAGTTGGGAAAGTCACAATATTTTTATTTTTTAAAAAGTATCAGTACTATTGAAAATACAAAAACAGGTATATATCGTTACTGTTGACATGTTCTAGTAAGAAATAAGAGTCCATTTTTCAATCAAGTTGCTTGCCTCACAATTTCAATGAAATACGTCAGTTAGTCTGTCCATTTCAGAATTTTAAGCAATCACCCTCTTATCTGCAGGAGAAAAGGTGTTTCCAGTGTCAGTCCTACACTATCTTAGCAGCCAGCCGTGCTGTGTTATAACAAGTTTTTAACAGTATTTTAGGCTATTTCATTACTATTTCTGTGGCCATTTTGCTGATTCTTTCCAAATCACCTTCTTAGTTACTTTATTATCAGTTCACTTTGACAGGGCTGAGTGCTCAGGTTCCTAGATATACACTTATGTGCTGGCTTTGCATTTTGCCCCGGGGCCTCTCGAGAACCAAACTTGCTCACAAACAGTACCTCTGTGTATGTATGGCTTAACTTTGAAAATATGTACTGTGCACGCAGGAGCTCGATAGGGCAGCCTACCTTGCACCACCTTCCCCATCTTGTCAAGCCACCTAAGGAGGACAAATACCCCTTTTCGGAAAGCTATGCCTTAAGTGTTTAGAGTGTTTTTATGACCCAGGAATAATAACTTATACTTTGCAGAGGGGGGTTGTTGCAGCAAAACAAACAAAAAAGCACATTAAAGATTTGCATTTATTATAGACTAGAGAAGATTGTCATAATAATAATTTTGCAGGCTTAAAGTATGCTAAGAGTCTTTTCTCTTTCAACACAGAATTTGTTACTATTATTATTCAGGACTGTCAACCATGGATGTCTGAGTTCTCTGCTTCTCTGGTTTCACTCATTTCCACTTTAACTTCCAGACTTCTAACTAGACTGGTCTCTTTTCCTCTGTCTTTTCTTCCTTCCCTCCCCCGCCCCCACTTGACACCCTCTCTGTTGAGATTAGGGGCACAGGCTTATCTTCTTTTCTTTTCTTTTTTACTTATGTAAAGCACCCTAAATAACCACAACAATAATCAGACATATCAACTTCTACCTGTCATTTGGTCTAAGCATACAGTGGAATCTCAGTTGTCGAATGTAATCCGTTCCAGAATATGGTTCGACTTCCGAAATGCTTGACAACCCAGGCGCAAAGGGAGAATGTCAATTTCAATAGTGAAAATTCAAAAACATGCCGCAGAAGCTGTTCAACTTCCGAGGCACGTTAAAAAAGAAAGCAGTTACTTCCAGGTTTTTGGCATTCAAAAACCGAAACATTTGGCTTCTGAGACACTCGAAAACCGAGGTTCCGCTGTACTGGTAAAATGTAGCTCCCACAAAATGAGGGTAGGCGTAGAAATGTTCCATCCCATCTTGTTCTGGGCAGCTGCTTCGATCAGTGATTTTGTTTGTTCGTTCCCAACTAAAGTCTATGATTTGTTTCAGGAATGTAGTAATAAACAGAGGAATGAAGACCGGCAAAATACACCAGCTGATGTTCTCAACTCAAATGATGAAAATGAAGAGGTAACACTTTTGGTTTAATTTCTAGCAATATGCCTTATTTTTCGCTCTATAAGACACACTTTTCCCCTCCTAAAAAGTAAGGGGAAATGTGTGTGCGACTTATGGAGCAGATGCAGACGAGAGGCTCTGCTCAGCACTGGAGTGTGTGTGTGTGGCTCTTGGGGGAGTGTGTGTGCGGCTCTTGCGGCTCTTGGGGGCTGCCCTTCTCCCTCCCTGGGGAAAAGCCCCCAAGGGCCACAACACACTCTGCATGCTCTTTAAAGGGAGCGCGGCTCTTGGGGGAGCCTTAGCCGCGCGCATCCTCTCCTGGGCAAGGGATGAAGGCTCCCTTTGCCCGGGAGAGGCTGCACGCAGCCAAGCAAGAAGCCAGGACAGCCAGCGGGATTGCTGCATCTTATAGACCGAAAAATACGGTAATCTATATGTACATGTCTATTCAGAAGTGAGCACCCTTGGGTCCAATGGGCCTCACTCTCAGGTGTGTGAGGATAGGATTACATCCAATATCACGTTGTTCCCAATCCTCTTAAACTTAGCCGTGATGAGGTTTTGTTGTCTTGGAGCCATTGTGGGTCCCCCCTCTTTCCTTGCACACTACTGGTTTCTGGAAAACATTGTGGTTTTGGGGTTAGATTGTGTGTTTATTAGAGTGCTTTACACAGTTGAAATGTTGCAACTGTTAACATCCCAATGATGAGATAATCAAAGGCAAATGCACATTCCAAAATGTTTAGAGGATTTACGATTAAGGTTCCACATTTTGAGTTCCCTGAATAACACTTATGCTAGTTCGGGTTGATGGGAGTTGTAGTGCAAAACTTCCGGATGGCACCAGGTTGGCAAAGGCTCACCTAAACCATCTGAGATGTCATTTCCTCAGCTCCTCACACTAAATTCATTTGGAGAGCTTCACTGACAACAGTACTTGCCACTTTAAAAAAATAATAATAATCATTGAAACATTTCTCTATGTACAAAACAATCTGTTACACAAAGGAGGAGCTGCCATTCTTATCATCACAGGGTTACAAGCTATCCATAATGCCAGAGGTGCCTCACTTCTGTATTCTTGAGTGCCAGCCGAACCCCAGACATTTGTCTAGGGGCTAGGAGTGTATTTTGCTGAGCAACTCCCCCCCCCGTCTCCGTCTCCCATAGTAGTCAGGCTCAGTATCTGCCATTTAGCTGTAAGGGCTTCACAGGTGTATTACTGACAAATACAAGAGCTATATAAAAATGCTAAGTATGGCTGCCTTGTATCTCTTGAAAATAGTATCATTTTACTTATGGGTAATATGCTTGAGTGCCAGTGTGATGTGGAGATTGAAACTCCCCACTTAGCCACAAAGCTTACTGAGTTATTTTGGACTGATCACTGTGTCTAGGCCTAACCTACCTCACAGGGTTGTTGTGAAGGTTAAAGAGAAGAAAAAAACACAATAACCTGAATTACAGGGCAGGGCAGAGGGGACTCTGCCTTCTTCCTTTTTGTCCTGGCCTCATAGGAACTATTTTCAGAAAACTTTTTCAGAAGCCATGACTGACAGTGAGGACGGGAGTGTCAAGAAGAGAGGCTGCTTATGGATTTTATTATGGGCTCCTTTACCTTTTCTACCACAATTCAAGCATCACCCTCTAAGCTCCTACATATGTTGGCAAAGCCTTCCTTACCATTTTGAGAATAATTAAGATAGCTCCGTCTTTGACTTGCTGTTGTTTTTCCTTTACAGAAAAGTGAATTCCATAAGTTGGCTAACGCTAAAATATTCCTTAGCGATTGCTTAGCTTGTGACAACTGCATAACATCCGATGAAGCAGTCCGAGTGTTCCAGCAGAATCAGAAAGAGCTCTTCCATGTACTGAACCTCAATAAGGTAAAAGGAATGGTGCTTGCAGGTACATGCATATAAAGAAAACATGCTATCTTAACATGGAAGATGGAAACAATTTCTTATTCCCATGAATCCCCCCTTCCTGTTCCCAAGTTCTCTCGCTCCATGTCTTCTGCCTTTATTTCGAGACATTTTAATCCTCTGGGTTCTTTATTCCCAACTTTAAAGGTCTTCTCACATCTTCTCTACTTAACAGCCTCTCCTTTTACCTATTTACGAAACATCTCCTGCTTGTCTTCTCCTGTTTTAGTCCTCAAAAAAAGCATTGTTCCCAACTAGATCACCGACTTCCTTTTTAAGCCTTAGAAATAGTATAATCCCTTCCTTTCCCCAGGCACACGGTCTGGGTGGCATTTTTCATTCTCTCCTTTTTCCTACCACAGATCCAGTTTGTTGCTCAGTCTCATTGGCATCCATTTTTTAACCATCCCAACACACAACCTTTTTATCTGACTGCTACAGTTCTTGTGATTTCTCTATTTCTCATCTGGGTTATTGGGATAATTGGGACATTATTGGGATTATTGGTCTCAACCGTCTCTGATCTAAAATCTTTGGCTTCCATCATAAGTTCTGATGCCTTTCTGGTTTTTATTGTTCACTTCCTTCTCCTTTTGTCAGGTCTTGACACTGATTCCCTCTCTCTTCTGCCATTCAGTTGCAGATAACTTCATATCCAGATATTTTCATTAATTGCGCCACCCAGTGCTTTTTCCCTAGAAAAAGAGGTGCTGGAACTCATCATGAACACCTTCCTCATTCTCTTAGAATGGCAATAGCGCCCATCTGAGAGGTGCCGGAACTGAGTTCCTGTGAGTTCTAGCTGGAAAAAAATGTCCTGGCTCTGCCTTACCTATCCTCTTTCTTTCTCTGCACCTTATTATCCTCTTCATTCTTCTGGCAATCTTATTCTGAAACCAAGTGGACAGTATTCTGTGCCCTTCTTGTGTTAATGCAAGGACTTTGGGCTGCATAGTGGAATTTGTCCCCCTCTCCTTACCCTGTCCCCCCCCCTCGCCCCCTGCTACATCCCCTACATATGTTCTAGATGTTCCCTCAACCCTTTGAAGTAGATTTGGTGAGGGTGCATGCAGGAAGAGGAGGGGAAAGTAGAAATTATTACAGAACAAGTGTATTAGATATTGCCCGATATTCACCACCACCACCACCTCCAATCCTTGCATTTTTGCATTTTTGCTTTGACCTCTCTTTAACTTTGGTACTTCTTCCTTTCTGACATCCAGACAGCTCTCCCTTGGTTATCATTTTTTAAAGGCCTCTTCTCCTTCTCCATCTTCTCAGCTTGATCTTCTTTTTCTCCTTTTCTCTCCACGATCTCCTATTGTTTCTTATCCTTAAATGAAAGTCTGTGGCAGGGATTGCTTTATACCTTAGGCTTTGTAGGTGTACGCTTCAGATACTCTAAGTGTATACCTAAAAATAACAAATGTGTATACTTGGAAATATATGAACTATGCAAACACAACCAACACATTTTGCAGGCGCAGGTGTCATACAGGTGCAGTATTGACGGCACCTTTCAATTAAATGTACCCAAAAAGTGCTATCATTTTAAAAATGATAATAATAATAATAAAGAATTAAATGCCCTGTATATTTTGAGCAGACTGCAAACTTCAAGAGATTTTCTTATTCAGTTAAGACATGTGACAGATTAGATCCTTCCCCTTATTAAAAGCTCTGTTCTGTGTAAGAGGGCAGCAATTTTTTAATAGATTCCTGAGACAGCACTTGTGACTTCTGTTCTCTGGCTGGTATTCTTTCCCGCTGCAGCAATAGTCCTCTTTATTTTAGTGTGATTTCATTTCCTAACGAGTTGTGGTTGGAGGAAGCACCATGCGGCTTTCCTGTCACAAAACTCACAGCTCTGCCTAGCTGTTTGCCTTTAGCTCTCTTAAGGTCAGAAGACAGAGGGTGCTTCCAGACAGGTGTTTATTATGGGATTAGCGCTGCTCATGCGTTCAAGGTTTTCACAGCATCCGCATGATGATGTTGGCATCAAAATGCTAGCCAAGATCCTTCACGCTGGAGAGTGACGTATCTAGAGGGAAAGAGGGCTTCATCCGTTCCATCACCAGGTCTCACATGCACCTTTGGTAAGGCTAGGGGCATCCTCTGCCCAGATCCCTGTGGGGCAGCGTGAGGAGGTACCTGTCGTTGGGGTGTGGTGTGGTGGGGACCTCAGAGATCAGGGGTGGCAGAAGCAGCTGCCCAGGGGACTCCCAAGGAGAGGGGAGAGAAGAGAGGAGAAGAGGCTGAGAGAACACTCCACAAGGGAGGGTGTTCAAAAAAGCATGAGAGACTGCCAAATCGGCAGGCAAGGGGTGACATAACTGGGCTCCTGAGCCCCACAGGGGTGCCATAGAAAGAAGGCAGTTGGTCAAGGGAGCCGTGGACTCAAAAAGGTTGAAAGCCTCTGCATATAGGGAAGGTTTTTTTAAAAAAAGTTTAATGTTTTATAATGTTTTTATATATGTTGGAAGCTGCCCAGAGTGGCTGGGGAAACCTGATAAAATGTGCAGGATATAAATAGTAAAATTATCATTATGGAATGGGACATCCCTATTTTCATCGGAGAAATGTTGGAGGTTATGCAACGGTGAGGCTTACCTGGTGGTAGCTGGCCATTTGAATTTACCTGCAGTGCCTCCAATATAGCAGTGCTCCAGAGGCACCATGGGAAATCAAAATATCAGCCCACAGTGGGGATCCGCCATTTGAATCTCACACAGTGCCCCAAAGCAACATTCTATTGGGGCATTATGGGAAATGAAATTGCCACTCACTGCTACCACCAGCAGTTTGGAAGAGAGATAGAAAGGAGACCAGTTGCTACTGTAACATTTGCACTGTTTCCCTGTGTGAAGAAACAATTTGCTATATTGTAGTAATTGCCAGTTAAGGTGTTCTTCCTCTTTTCTCCCCTTTCCTTAATATTGGAGGTGGGCGAAAGCAGTGCTTCTTCAGCACAATACTCCATTTCCTACAAAGCAGGATGTGGGTGGGAGAGGGAGACATGAGATGGAAAATTGCCCACTTCCTTGAAAGCTTTTTTGAAAAGCTGGATTAACCTGTATCAGAGAGCAACTAATACAATGCAAGGAAGTCATCTGATGCAAAAACTATATCCTGAACTGTTGCTGTAATGCACCTGTATGTTTTGTTGTGTATTGTTTTCCAGAAATGTGATACCTCAAAACACAAAGTGTTGGCAGTGTCTATATGTCCTCAGTCCTTGCCTTATTTTGCTGCAAAATTCAGTCTTACTGTTACCGAAGCAGCCCAGAGACTATGTGGTTTCCTCAAAAGTCTTGGTAGGTTTGTTATGGTGAGAAAAAAACAACAACAAAAAAGCCAAACACAGCGTTTTTCATTTATTTTTGCATTTTGCTTCCTTGGCAAACTTTTACAGCATGTGTCAGCTTGGTAAAATATAGGATTGTGAAACAATTGAGCAAGGGATTCATGGATGGGTGTGTGACCTCAGTCATTAACACACTATGATATAACAGGGCACTTAGGAGAGTGAAGAAAGGGTGAGAACAGAACATAGCAAGTTTTTTGTGGGTATTGCTTATAAACAGGGAATGTAAAAGTCTGCTATGCTGCAACTGAGCGAGGGATGTGGAAGGAAGCTATCTCAAGTGTGGAATTTAGATCATCAACTAGTGCAGGGATGTACATTCAAGAACACAGGAAGCCGCCTTATATTGGGACAGACTATTGGTCTATCTAGTTCAGTATTTGGCTGCAGTTCTAAAGGGTTCCAGACAGGAGACATTGCCAGCCATGCCTGGCGATGCCAAAGATTGAACCTGGGACCTTCTGTGTGCAAAGCAAATCATCTACCATTAAGCTATGGCTCTTCTCCTAGAGGGAGAAAGATCAGGATGGTATCTGCTGCCTCCACCCAACCACCTCATCAAACCTCCCTCAGTTCAAGGAGACATCTGCAAGGGGGCCTTGTATGCCTTTCTGTGAGATGTACAGTCCTCCTCTGCTGCTGTGTTACAGTTCTCCAGCACTGGTGCTTCAAACACCAGAAGGAGAGGGATTCCAGAGGTCAGGAATGAGCTTCACAAAGGTGCATACCTTTGTGTTCTTGTGCATGATTCCCATGTCAACTCAGTACTTAAGGACCAGATCTCAGTAGTAGAGCAAGTGCTCTGTGTGCAGAAGGTCCCAGGTTCAGTGCCTTGCATCTCTGGTTGAATAGGTTCTCAGACCACAAATTATGGGAAAGAGCTATACAGTGGTACCTCTGGTTGCGAACGGGATCCATTCTGGAGGCCCGTTCGCAACATGAAAAAAGCACAACCTGAAGCGCTGTATCTGCCAGGTGCGCAGCGTGATTTGGCGCTTGTGTGCATGCACGAGTGGCGAAACCTTTCTGGTACTTCCAGGTTGCCGCGGGACATAACCTGAAAGAACATAACATGAAGCAAACATAACATGAGGTATGACTGTAACTCTTTATTTTTAAATATGATAAAAAGGCTGGAGAACGTATAGAATTTATGCAAGGCAACAACATATCTATTTCAAAATGAATTGTTGTTTTTTAAACAGTAACATGTTCTGAAAATTAATCTGGTGATGTTTTATTGTTTGCCTTTCTTACCCGTTTCCCTCTAGGAGTGCATTATGTCTTTGACACTACAATAGCTGCTGATTTTAGTATTCTGGAGAGCCAGAAGGAGTTTGTGCAACGGTACCGCCATCAGAACCAAGAAGAGCACGCCATACCAATGTTTGCTTCAGCTTGCCCAGGTGAGAAAGGCCGTCTTAGGCACATTGTTAAGTGTTACAGAACAGCGAATGCACCATCTGTCCCTAACCCTGTCAGGTTGAACTGGCCAGAGCAGAAGATGGGCTTGTTTGTTGGACAGGGTGGGAGTTCTTCCTTCTTTTTCACTATGCAGCTGCTCCACCTCCATAATAACTCATTTGAGGCCTTTTTGCTTGCTGCTGCTGGCCAGAAAAACACCACCACTATTACTATTATTGACATTTGTGTACCAGCCTAGTTCACGTTCCCATTTCATCTTCACAACAAACTTGTGGCGAAGGTTCGGCTAAGTGTAAGTGACTGGCCCAAGGTCACCCAGCGAGTTTCATGGCTGAGTGGGGATTTGAACCCTGCTCTCCCAGATCCTAGTCTGATACTCTAACCTGTCCTCCAGCCAGGTGCTCAGCCAGCCATTGGCAGCATTCTGCCAGCCAGAATATTCCTGGAGTCTCCACTATGGTAGAGCCCACTGGCTAAAACTCCATGTTAACTTGTGCCAACCTCCCGTCATCAATATGGGGCTAGAGGGTAGGGCTGAGCTCTTTTCAAGGGGTCACAGTTCAGATGGATGTTGTTTGGCTCATTTAGGCATGCTGAAGACACTGAGGTCTTGAAGCTTTGTTTCTGCTTTTTTGAATTTACTGCCTTCTGTGTTCTGGGTCCCTGGATTATACTGTGGCTAGGAAAATCCCCTGCCTTTCCATTACGAAGCATGGGGCCAGTTTCACTTCTGCAGCCAGGTGGTGTGCAGCCCCAAACTCGTGACTGATAGAAAGTCTTGTGCTGCTGCTCCACTGTGCTTACGGTGCAATATATATCTCACCATCACCCCCACCCAAAAGCATATCTATTACTTGCATGTGTTGGTTTTACTGCAAGACAATCAGGGAGCATGACTGTGTGTTCTGGTTTCCTGTCATCTTCCTAGGGCCTTCTTTTTTAAAAAAAATAAAAATCTAAATTAGAAAGACTAGCACGATCTTGTCAACCCCCGATCAACACATATATACCATATCCGCGATGTTGACATTGGCTCCTTGATTGCCATGGCAGCTCAACAAACAAATGTGCCATTATACAACACCGTAATAAAGACATCATTTTGTAAACATGCCAGAAATCTAGTTCATCTGGAAGGAGGTTTGCATGTTAAAATGTTCCTTAATTCCGTCCGGGTCTCACTCTCCAGATGCAGATGAAATGTACTAATTTTCAGCAACATATATTTGCCTGTCATGCCACAGGAAGCACCACACAGAAGGAAATGCATTGACTCTAGAGTAAGTGGATCTACTCCACTCTAGGTATATTTTGAAATAAGGGGGAGCAGATAAAGGAATGAAAGGCAAAGGCTGTAAATTACATCCTAATTTGCAGATCTGTCTGTGCATATATTTTTTCTTTTATGGTTCTGCATTAAGTTGCAGCTGGTGAGTGAAAGACCACTTGCCTACTTTGGGGCAGATAAACTGCAGTGTTTCAAGCACTGCTAAGAAATCCCGGTCATTTGAATGGGACCTATGCAGAAACAGCAAGTGAGCGATTGCCTGGAATAGTCAAAGCTTTATCATCCACATCACAAAAAGAAGTGGGTGATTCCTAAAAATCTGAGTGTCTTTGGGGGAAGATCCCACTCCTGCAAGCATAGTACTGCTGTCATTATTGTTAAGAATCCCTCTGAGTTAGTTAATATTTCCTTGTTACACAAAAACTGAGGTCACATCCACACCATGCAGAGCGCTTCTATGCCATTCCAGCAGTCATGGCGTCCCCCAAAGAATCCTGGGAACTGTACAGTGGTACCTCGGGTTAAGTACTTAATGCATTCCAGAGGTCTGTTCTTAACCTGAAACTGTTCTTAACCTGAAGCACCACTTTAGCTAATGGGGCCTCCTGCTGCTGCCACGCTGCCGGAGCACAATTTCTGTTCTCATCCTGAAGCAAAGTTATTAACCCGAGGTACTATTTCTGGGTTAGCGGAGTCTGTAACCTGAAGCGTATGTAACCTGAGGTACCACAGTAGTTTGTTGGGGATGCTGATAGTTGTTCAGAGACCTCTACAGAGTTGTATTTCCCAGCACCCTTAAGAAACTGCAGTTCCCAGGAATCTTTGGGCAAAGCCATGACTGTTAAAGAGGTATAACAGTGCTTCGAATGAATGGATTGTGGTCTTAGATTGCGACTTCCATGCTGAATCTCCCCTCTCCTCTTTCACTCCCAGTTTGTCTCTGTGTGACTGTGCCTATAGCAGCAGTGTGGGGCTATGGGCAAAAGCAGGAGGGCTCTGGTTCCAGCAAGTCCTCTGCACTCCAGCTTCCCTGCAACTGGATTTTTCAAGTTCAGCTCTTTAGTCAATGACTGTGCAGAAAGGGCCTTGGCTAGGCGTTTGTGTGGGGAGCAGATAAAAGTCTCCTGGGGCCCGTGGCTCATGCTCCAAGTCTATTTGCATATCTAAACAATGACTAAGGCAGACTGCGAGGCTGGAGTTAATTGACTGAACTCTGTCTGTTTTTCTTCCTGAAAAATAGATACGTGGAGGTCAACCAACCTATGAAATGACTCACGCTATAAACAGGAAAGCTTAGCTTTGGCTCATTAAACTCCACCAAGGTTTGTTAGATTATAACACACGTTATAATAAGGCACAGAGGGTTTTTTAAAGAAAAAAGAAAGAACCCAGCTTCATTGGCACAATACCAAGATGAGTCGTGCTGCAAATGGCAGGACCTGATAGTGCATTGATGAAGACCTGTGGTCTAAAATGACACCAGCCAGAAAACAATTGTCTGAATTCATCTCACCCTTGTTCAGGGGTTTGCGTGCGTCTTAACATACAGCTATATATCCAGACATGTCAGAGGTCAAGGAATTCATTTGCCTGTAGATATGGGAGGCTGCAGTCGAAAAGGACAAGGATGAGGGATAAGGAAAGCAGAGTGTGGTGCTCAGATAAGCTGCTGCCGACTGTTAATCGTAGCTTTCACAGCAGCCATCTCTGACCTGGTCTCCTCCTGATGTTCTGGATTTCAGCTCCCATCAGATCCAGCCAGTGCTGTCACATGAGGGGGATGGCTCCATTGGTGGATAGATTCTCCCTTCCACATAATGTTAATGTTCAATAATCCAGCAGTGAACAGGTTCCAGCTGCCATGTTAGCCTTGCCATGAGTTCCCAGAAGTTAAGCCATTCTGGAGCTGGGTGGGAGGTGGCTGCACCATAGAAACATAGCTGAAACCACTCAGCTGTGCCACTTTTTAAAGGTACAAAATTGTTTGTTTGTTTTTTAAAGTACAGTGGTACCTCGCAAGATGAATGCCTCGCAAGACAAAAAACGCGCAAGACGAAAGAGTTTTCCATTTTTTGAGTTGTTCCGCAAGACGAATTTCCCTACGGGCTTGCTTCGCAAAAGGAAACGTCTTGCGAGTTCTTGCGAGTTTGTTTCCTTTTTCTTAAAGCCGCTAAGCCGTTAATAGCCGCTAAACCGCTAAGCAGTTAATAGCCGCTAAGCCACTAAGCCGCTAATAGCGTGCTTCGCAAGACGAAAAAACCACAAGACGAAGAGACTCGCGGAACGGATTAATTTTGTCTTGTGAGGCACCACTGTAGACCCTGGGCAGTTATCATGGTGGGTCCTTCTGGGGCACTGGAGCCCCATTATCTGCCTGACCCTACTTTGCTGTTTTCTGGTAATAGGAGATGCCACCATTAATGAGACAACCAAACCTGTGCTCTGCTCCATCATGGTGTCCTGCAGCAATGGCAGCACCAGACTGCAGAGAGACAAGATAGGAAAATGTTAGCCTGGCTCTTGTGCAATAGGGACAAATGCTCTCCACCCACTTTTCAGATAGAGAGCAATGCAATTGATAGATCTGATTGGCTATGTCACGTTGTTGCATCATGTTCACTATGTGGTCCCTGATTATGTGGGATCTTGCAGTGAAGGAAGAAGAGGCCCTAAGAATTGGTACCAAAGGAGCAGTGGATCAAATCTATAAACAGGCATGGGGGAAAATGTGAAAGATCACATTTCTGGGGGACTTGCCACTCAAATTTTTCACTCCAGAGTGTTTGCAGATAAAATTTAGCACAGCCCTAATCCTGTCACTCTGTGGCCATTGAGGACAAAAGGCCACTAGGGGCCAGGAAAGACCATGTAGTTTACACATCCTCCAGAAGCAAGTGGGGTACAGGGGCAAAGAAAGGCTGGGGCACTTAAGAGGAGGAACCAGAGGACTGCTGCCGCCCCCCCAAGTATCTGCTGCCTGATGCTTTTGGCTCACTTTGTCCAATGATAGAGCAAAACATAGCAGCTCTTTTGCTTGGGATGTACTTCAAGAATAGCTGGTACAGTCCACACCTCACCCCAGTAGTGGACAGTGGTACCTCTAGTTACAAACGCTTCTGGTTACAAACTCTTCTGGTTACGAACTCTGCTAACCCAGAAGTAGCTGCTCCTGGTTGTGAACTTTGCCCCAGGATGCGAATGGAAATCGCGCACCAGAGGCCCCATTAGCAAAAGTGCACCTCAGGATAAGAACGGTTTCAGCTTAAGAACGGACCTCCGGAATGAAGTTTGTAACCAGAGGTACCACTGTACCTCAATAAGCATCCACAATTGATTTGGGGTGGAGGCATACCTTATTTCCCCCCACAATAGTCCTCACAAAATATGAGCAGACAAAGGCTCAGATCCAGGGCACCTTGCTTATGTAGGAAAGCACTTCTGCCCTTGCAGTTTTTTTGTCCCCAAGGTTCAAATTGGGCAAACCGGATGCACTTAACACTGTACTTCAAACGTTGACATTTGTACATGTTTTTATATACTGAGGTTCTATCAATGGGTGGGTGGGGAGTGAGATTTGGAGTCCTTCTTAAAAGTGAACAAGGCTATGTAATGACATTAGAGATAAAAAGTTATGGAAAGCAAAAAAGATTACATTCCACGAACCTCATTATCAGGTCAGCATAATAAAGTGAGTCAAGTGAGGAATTTTCTAAAGCACTGGCTGAATGTTTAGTCAATAAGGGAGCTCATGTTATCATTCCTCGATTTTTCATTATTTATCCTGCTTTGATGAAGTTTCTGCTATAATTCTTAACCTTTCCTTCTTTTGGTTCTGCTCCCTTAATTCTAGGCTGGATCCAGTATGCCGAGAGAGTCCTCTCCAGTCTAGTGACGCCACACATTTGTACTGCAAAGTCACCACAGCAGATCATGGGCTCCCTTGTCAAAGGTTATTTTGCCAGGCAGCAGGTAACTTAACTATTCCTGGTATTCTCTGGACTGATAGGTGTGGCATTGCATGTGTTGTGTGATGGGTGTCACAGCTTCAGCAGCTGGCTCCTCCAGAGTGCTTGGCCTCCTCCAAACTGTGCAACATACTCCAGGCCCCCTCAGTCTTGGGGGCCTCCTGGCGCCCCTGGTTGTGGCACCCACACTTTGTTCTCTGAACTAGCCCTCTGTTGTTGAGCAGGTGAGAACCTTATAGGAAAAGGTGTTGTTAGTTCCTGTTTTGCCACTGAGCAGCTGCTTGGAGTCACAGGACTCTGTTTACATTCCTGGGATTCCATACTATTGGAAGTCTCACGGGAAGGGAGACGGGATGTGATGTTAGTGGTTTCCTGTTTCCTTTGTTCCTTTGTTCAGTTGCTCTCTGCTTTCATAGAGAGAGGATGTGTTTTCCAGTGGCGTAGCGTGGGTTGTCGGCACCCAGGGCAAGGCAAGTAAATTTGTGCCCCCTAACCCGTGGATTTGCGCCCCCTAACCCCCAGATGTTGCGCCCGGTGCGGCCGGCCCCCCTGCACCCCCCACGCTACGCCACTGGTGTTTTCTGTCTGCGTAGCTTAGAAATAAAACTCTTTGCAATGTAGCCCAAACCTCTCGTCTCTTTCCTGTGTTGGAAACTCTGCTGACTCGGGGAACATGCCTTGGAGCCTCATCAAAGGCTCAGGTCGTTAAACACGTTGGGAGGCGATTCCGAAGGCTCGGCTCAGAGGAAGATGAGGCTTTATCAGCTAGGCCGAGCAGAGACTCCAACAGGTGTTTCCCCAGGCATCCCAGACCATGTGCGGCCTTCAAGGTCAAAACCAGCACCATGGATTTAGCCTGCAAACTGACTGGAAAAGCAAAAGAACTAACATAAAACTGGGTTATAAGTGTCCTATGAGCGACCTTATGCAAAAGCGGTGCCACCGCATTCCGGATCAGCTGACTTTTCTAGAGGTGCTTTGATATAGTTTTGCCAGTTTCACTTCCACTAGCAAAAGCAGGCTTTTTATTATAAAAAAATCCAGTTTGAGGAAGTTGTGCTCTGAAGTGTTAATCTGTGAAATGCATGGGATATTTGCTTGATTCTGGCTTTTTAAAAAGGCAATGTTGCACTTCAAAGAAAACGATAGAATAACCTTTGGTTAACCTACAAAATAAGGAAAAGGAGAGTGTGTTAATAATCCTCATCAGTTATATCATTGAGGCCACAGATACAAAAACCAAAATCTATACCAAGATGGCCCAGTTTCAACTTGTGACATACCACCGTACATTCACACAGCCCTGCTATAGGTGCCTGTGAATACGCCCTTAACCAGTTGAGACATGGCTATGGCAAGAGTCTCAGATAAGTTAGCCAGGAGGCAGAATTGCATTTTCCCATGGATAAATTGTTTTATTAATGGGAACATGTGATTTCTGAACAACAGATATGCTGGTTGAGAGAAAAGACAGTTGGGGTACTCCTGTAGCAGCTGAGTAACAGCTGTATGAGGAAACAGTACTCTGGGAAGGCACACAAAGTTCCAATCTAATATGTCTAAACTGTGTGAATAGCATCCTGGAAAGGTGTTTTTAATCCAATGTGTCCCTAAATGCTTTTCGCTTTTCTTTCAATATGTTTGTTTTCTTCATCCATCAGAATCTGTCCCCTGATAAAATTTTCCACATAATTGTGGCACCTTGCTATGACAAGAAGCTAGAAGCCCTGCGAGAAGATTTCCACACCCCTCTGTACAATTCTCAAGATGTTGATTGTGTTTTGACGTCAGGTAGGCATCTTCCATCCAACATGCTTCTGTTGCTATTTTATTCAATTTCCCCCCTCTCTTTCTTTTACACAGGCAATGAAATTAAAACCAAACATAGCAACAGGGCCACCTCCACAGCTGGAGCAGGGTGTTTTGGGAGGGAGCTGAGAGGGACCAGGGGAAGTATGGGGAGGAATGCCCCTGTTGTGGAAAAAATGTGGTAGGTCTTTGTAGAAAGCGAGATGCTGGACTAGATGGGCTTTTGGTCAGATCCAGTTGAATTCTTCTTATGTCCTTAGCTAATATATCAGAGCAGATCTAGAATGTCTGGAGTGTCACATTTACTGCCTCTAGAAAACGGATTCTCCCCCACATTCCTGGTTGTATCTCTGTGGGCTTAAGCATCAACTTAATTTCCCCTCTACAGGTGAAGTGTTCCAGATAATGGAGCAGAGCAAAGTATCTTTGAGAGAAATAGCTGAGGTGGCCTTTGATACCCTGTAAGTAGCATTTGTGAGATGTTTTTGTTTTGCTGAAAACATCTTTACATTAGTTTAAATATATATGCATACATAAAATCATGACCACTTATCACATTTTTTGACAGGCTATAATTTTGTGATCTTGGAAGAAGGACACATGGCAAAGTGGTTTTCTTCAGCCTGTTATTGTAAAAAGGCTGTGTATCCGCAGAGCCAGCTCCAGGTTTTTTTGTGGCCCTGGTCACGTTGACTTGGGTGACTCTGTCTCCCACTGCCAACCACACCCTGTCACTTGGGCTCCCCACCTACAGTGCTGCAGCAATTCTTTTCCTTCTCTGTGGTTTAGTAATATACTTATATGGTTTTAGTTCTTGGCTGGTAACCACTAGAGCACAGATATACACCCATTAAGCTCTGTTGCGGGATCTCCATTTCTTCAAGGTGAGCCTGCTCCTCACCTTCTTGCTTTCCTCCCTTATTTTATGAGGTTCGATGGGGTAAAGGAGGCCGAGTTAATCCGTCATGATGGAAGGAAGTCTGATGGTTACCTGGAGCACATATTTAAATATGCTGCCAAGGAGCTCTTCGATACCGAAGTGAAGGATGTCGTATACAAAGCGTTAAAGTAAGTTGCACATCTGAAATATGTTTATCAGAAAATTGGTACATTTGGCCTCTTCACAGGTTGCATTGCAGCAAAGGTAGCTTTTTACCACTTTTACACACGGCAGAAAATGATGGCCTGTCCTGGTGCGTGGACCACCATGGGTGTATCACATATCAAGTGAAGACCTATTTAACCCAGGCATTTTAAATAGATATACATGCACACATAGTATTTAACATTTATATATATTGTTGAACCAATGGTGTCAGCCATCAGTGGGCAACCCTGTTATCAAGGGCACTGCAGTCCAATTGTGGCTATGTTCCAGGCTGGAAAAAGGGGGCCTTTCCCCCAGATAAAAAGTATTCCTGACCATCAGGGTCAGACACAGCTGTGCGAAGTCTACCCTTTTCATCCACGTACCTGCAGCGACCCCCCTCTCTGTGTGGAAGACCCAGCCAAGAATTTCCAGTCATCCCCCAAACTAATGCTGCAGACAGTAGCATTGAGCACCTTCTCTGTGTGGCTTTTCAGAAACAAAGACTTCCAGGAGGTCACATTGGAAAAGGATGGCGAGACGGTGCTACGCTTTGCAGCTGCGTATGGCTTTCGAAACATTCAGAATATGGTCCTGAAGTTGAAAAAGGGAAAGTGCTCCTACCACTTCATAGAAGTTTTGGCCTGTCCTGGAGGTAACAACAAATCTTAAGAGATTACCGCTCCCATACTGGCAGGTGTACAATAGACAGGTTAAGGTTCTAGCTTCTGTCCTTGGTTTTAGATGGATTGCAGGTTTTTCAAAGACCCTGCTCAAAGTCAAAACGCTGCATTCTATCTTCAGCTGGGACCTGTAACAAAGCATTGCGGTGTGGAGTGTCCCTGTCCAGCCAGCCAGCTGAACCCTTTCTCAAGATACTCCAATGTCCCCCTCTCCAGTTCTTAATATTCTATAGCCACTGAGCATGCTCAGTCCTTGCTGGACCCTTTGTAGCTTTGTTTTGTTTTTTGCACCCTTAGGGTTTCCTCCCCCCTAAATATTTTTGGGCAAACTTTGGACTCCCCACCCCCTCTCATTTCTCAGTAGCCCTGGTTTGGCCACAGAGCAGTCTTAACTGAGCACCAGATTTTGCTATTCGCGTATATTATGTTTCCTTTGCTACATGTTTTGTAGCTGTTCATTTTTAAAAAAATACCTGGAATTCTATTTTACTCAGCGTTTGAGCTGCTGTGCGCAGTGTCGCTCAGTGGACACAGCATTGTGTGGTGGCCTCATTTATGGCAAAGCAATAAAAGAACTGGGTCTGATGTACTCCAATACTAAATTTCCACTGGATTTTGGTGTTGGAAAATGTAGAAAGGTGGTTGATCAGTGTTCCCCATTTGTAATGGTAGATGATTTGTGGCAGCTGGTTTGGCATGATTTTAATACTGGACTTCTTACATTGTGCTTTGTAGGATTTTATCATTATAACAATAAGTTTAAGTGTGTGAACAGTCCTGAGGGTTATTTACTGTGAAGGGTGGTACAGAAATGTATTGAATAAATAAATAAATTTATAATAAATACTGTATTTACTTGAATCTAATGCTCACATTTTTTGGCCAAATTACATTGTGAAAATTAAGGTGTGCATTAGATTCGATGGCACATTTACACTCACCAGCAAATATTTTTTTGGTTTCAAGGTTCTGAAAACTGAGGTGCGCATTAGATTCAAGTAAATACGGTAAATGGGAAGAGATGGAAAAGTGGAGAAGAGGGAAACTGCTTTAGGGAAACCTAACCATTGTCATTATTAAATCAGTAAAGCTTAGTTTCTCCAAAAAGTGTGCTAAAGGTATAAAAGGCTGGAATGAACAATGGCTGTTGCTGGTTTGTAGACATGATGGGAAGTGAGACCCTGCCTTCCTTCCCCACCCACCTGCCTCTCCTGCGACATCATTAGACACCCACCCAAGGGTGTCATGCTCAAATAAAGGCCTATGTGCATAAAGTCCAATATACATGGGCTCGGATCATATGGTCGATTCCTGAATTTTATTTGGGCTATACAGCACAATCTGAGACTGTGCGTATTGGATCTTGGGTGCAAACCCCCTTTGAACATGACACCCTCATGTGGACATTCAGGGATGCAAGAAGTGCAGGTAGACCTAATGCATGGCCAAGGAAGGAACCCTCTTGCTCCCCACCATGCCAGACCAGAGACGGCTGTTGTCTGATCCAGGCCGATGTGTTTCTCTACCTAAGCAAATCAATTCTATCTCCCGGCTTTGGCCTTCCACTCTTAGGCTGCTTAAATGGAAAGGGTCAGGCTCAGACTGAAGACGGGAAACCAGACAAAGCCCTGCTCAGGCAGATGGAAGATGTCTACGCCGCAGTTCCTGTCCGACTTCCTGAAACCAATAGGCAGGTGCAGAAGCTCTACCAGGAATGGCTGGATGGGATGGACTCCATGAAGGTCCAGGAATCATTACATACAAAATACAGCACGGAAAAGCCAGCTGCCAACAATTTGGATATCAAATGGTGACCAATCAAAGGACAAGACTTGCAGTAGGTTTGTTGTACATAGAGCGCCGGCAGCTATTCTATGCAACTGGAGACGGAGGTACTGCTTAAATATGTGAACATTACAAAGAACTGGAACTGCCTTTGTTCTCCACTGGAATTGTGTAGAGTTCAATTGTTGCTTGAGTCTGTGTATATTTGGAATGTCTTTATTTAATCGGAGCCTGATACTGTCTGTGTGTGCGTCTGAGGACCTTTTAAGAGGCACAGCGAGTCTCTAAACTCCCAACAGAGGTACATCGGTATAGAATAAATTTACCAGAATCAGAGCATGTTGCAATGTGCTTTGATCCTGGCACTTAGTACGCAAATCTCTATGCCAAGAATCCAGTGCCATGGATTTTACTGCTCTCAGAAAGGTGTTGTGTTAGGTTTACAGTTTATCTAAGGCTTTTTATCATTACCAAACATCATATGCTACCAAAATATGACAAAACAAACTAACCAGTGATGCCATTTCCTACCGCATCACCTCTGTTAACATTTACTACTTTGATGCCAGTCAGATTGGGTGGCACAAAGAAAGAAACTTTGCCCCCTACCAGTAATTAACTTCCTTTTTATCAGCTTTAATGTCATCTTGTGTGATTCCTTTGAAAAAGTAGAAACTGCTTCCTGTTCTCTCATTTAATTGTCTTGCTTCTGTGGATATTTCTGGTCTGCTTTGGAGATAAAATAGGGATCCTGGTCATCTAGAAAGAGCAAGGCACATGGGTGGCTGAAGATGGTAGCAGTCATGGGGGAAATTATCAATCCAGGTAGTCAAAAGGTAAGGCAGCAGGTTCATATAGGATCACTGGGCCAAAGTTGCAGAGGTGAGTAAATCTAATCCAGTGGAACTAGAGATTAAGTTATTCAGACACAAAGGCAGCCAAGTCCAGTCCAGGAAGTTAATAAACTTTTTGGCACTCAAGCCTGCCTAATAGCAAAGTCCTATGTGACACCTAAGGCAAGGATGTTTCAGCAACTTCTTACACTGGTATTAAACCCACTCATTGGCAGATTCTGCTTAGGTCAGACCCTGATATCTGTCAAGACTAATCGGATTACACCCATGAGATTTCTTGATGAGTGACTAAGGCTGCCCTTATTTGGGATTCTCATTGAACTCAGTGTGACTTACTTCCTAGTAGACATGCATAGAACTGTGCTGTAAGTAACTACATAACTACCAAGCACTGCCAAAGTACAGCCTTTGAATAAATGGGGGAGACCAATGCATGATCACTGAAATATATGGAGGCTGTACACCAGCAGTACTTGACGGATCATGCCACAAAACTGTAATTCTAAACAGTATCCTTATTCTGCTCTGGGATACAATTTCCTCTCTTCCTGCAATATTATCCCACTTGGTTGCACTGTTCAAAAACAAAACAAAAGATGAGGTCTTTGTCTGTACTTCCATTATTTCTTTTATTTTATCAAATATTTCAACAATGATCGTCCCCCACCCATCTCTTAAAAGTTTTTGCTATAGCTTTGGCTTCTTCCATAGCTCCTCCTTTGTTTAGTTTTCCAATCTTAACACACAAAAATACGGGTATGCTTTGTTGCAATTTTTACCGAGAAATGCAAATCTTGAATGACCATCATGCAAAAAACCCACACAAGCAAGATGAGACCTTAAGGCTCTGATCTGTGCATGGTAAAAATATAAACCTCTGATTAGAGGACATTGGTGCTTCACTCCTCTCTAAGTGTCTGTCTGAATTCTCAGCCTGCCTCCCAGGAAAGGCAATGAAATCCTTGAGCCTGGGAGAAGCTGACTAGTAGAGAGGTGTGAGATATGTTATCACGATAAATGGACTCAATATCTGACATGGGGCAGTCCTATGATTTGGACATTTGGGTCTCATCTCCTTTTGCAGCATAGAAGAGGTGTAATCTGTGTTCCGTGTGCATGGATTTGAATACATACATAAAATAAGATTGTATATATCTCAATCATCTTATAGTTGCGTCTGTATAAAAAGAATAAAATGAAGCTTAAAACTGGTGCAGAAGTAAAACACTTCTTGAAACCTACCTCTGTGCTAGGAAAGGTGCTCAGAATGGCTGAGGGACCCTGGGCATGCTACTGCATTAAAATAGAAAAGGTGTGTCCACATGGCACATTCTCAGGGCATCAGATGCCTTATTGCAGTTTGTTCCCTTCAGTATCTCTACACACACACAATATTTCTGCCTATTGTGATATCAGGGTGGGCATGCAGGATGCACAACTAGCCCTTCAGTTTCATCATGAGGGTATCCTGGAGGGGGATAGATAGTGGCCTTTCCTAGGAATATTTTCTACATACCCTGTTGTGGTCTGCCATGCTGAACAGAATCAAGAGAAGCTTCCATGTGGATGTACGCACAATGTCCAAATTCCTGTAGTGAGGCATAAGCACAGCCTTCAGTGTCTTCAAGTTATGCTGACAATGTAATTTATTATAATTTTGCTCCATTCATTGGGATGCCCTCAAAATGTGTTGAGCGCAATTCTAGTCTTACAAGTCCACTGTAAAGTTTTTATTTGTAGATATACATGGAGGATATCTTGTGTTAAAATCCTTTATCTTTTAAAAGAATTTCTTTTCCCTGCAGTTTTGTATACAGTCATACCTTGTGTTGCCTTCCGCTCTTCTTACGGACTTTCAGCTTACGCACCGAAGCACTCGATCGCACATGCGCAGAAGAGGCACTCTAGTTGTGGACTTTTCACGGCACCCAAAACAGATTAAGTCCGCAACTAGAGGTACCACTGTATAGGTTTTAAGTTGTTTGTGAGCAATGTGTATATGTGACAGACCTTGAGAAATATCATGCTACTTGGTTTAGGTTTTGAATTTACTTTTACAAGCCCTGTGTTGCCTCCCCTTACGAAAGAAGCTAATTTTCTGTGCCAAAATGGAAGCTTCCAAGTGTGTATGTAGTGGTTAGAGAAAAGTTCCACCTATGTTCCCAAGCAACCTGTTGCAACTGGTTAAAACTGCACTCTGGCAGTGGTACCCATGCTGATCAATGGTCACAGGAACAAGGTGGTAAAAGATTCTAATTTACAAAAATTACAGTGGAACACAATTGCATAAGTATTTTTTTTTTAAAAAAACAAAACACTTTGTCACTTCTCGCCATTTAAACCATTTGGTGTGGCCTTTGTGCTGATAACACAGAACATGACCCTGTCTGGAGACCAAACAATGAGAAGGATTCTTCAGGAACTTCAGGCTTGAAGCTCTAATTTGACAGCCCCTCTGCAGATAGTAGAAGCTTTAGTTGGCCTTCTCTCCACACACTGTGGGGACGACCTAAATGTAGAAGGACCATGCCACTAGTTTCACTTATCTACAGTCTCATGGAGCTGACAAAGAAATTTTCCATTACACACACACACACACACACACACACACACACCTCATTTTGGGGTATATTAATAATGAAGTTGCAGAACTTAACAAATTTGCAATGGCAGACTCCAAATTCTGCACAGACCCATGTGTCTTGTGGCATCAGCACTCATGAAAAAGGTGGGAAGTCTGTCAAGAACTGAAGCCCTGAATAACCTTAGGCTCCATCTAGGTTACAGACATGGGAAGCACACACTCATCTGAAGGTGGACCCATGTGGGACCCAAGCCACTTACCGTACTTGAAAGTAGCTCCCTTTGTGGTCATTATAGTACTACCAGGTACTTGATTACGTGATTGCAATGTACTGCAGAAGGCTCCCACTTGCCAGCTACGGACGCAGTTCATTGTGACAGGGTGTTTATGGAAGCGCTGAATGCTCAACAGTCACAAGTAGGTATAATCTGGTGTTTTTTTGGAAAGTAGTTGTCCCGTGATTGTAGTAACTTAATGTGCTTCCCATCTTGTAGCTACTGCTTACTGTTTCGCATCCTGTTAAAGCCACTGTGGAAATCCAGCCATAGTGATTTGCTTCTCATTTGAATGTTGTTTTGGTACAGTTCCTTTCTGGACACACAGAATGTGAAGAGTATGTGGATGAGCTCGTGTACATGAGCTTTTTTTTAAAAAAGAGGAGGTTTTCTTAGATATCAAAGAGATTAAAACTCAGTCTAGATGTTTTGGTGTCTATGATGCCCTAAAATATGCTGTCATTGTAAATGCCAATCCTAGGCATGCTCACTTGACAAACCCATTCCAGATTTAGGGGGACGTTGCTCAGTCTGTCCATGGTCCCACTCCACTTTGACCCCCTGATAACAGCAGGACTGCAGAATCACCTTTGTGCATTAGGCAAGTGGGCTACTCAGCTCCCCAGCCCATTGTAACACCACTGCTGTGTAAGCCCAGGAGGGTAGAGAAACTGCCAGCTTCTCCTTCATGCATGGGGCTACATTACTGCTGCCCCATTATCACTGGGTAAGCCACAAGCATAGCACCAGAGCAGTGCCACAGCTGTAGCTCAGTGGTAGAGCAGTGGGTACAGCAATAGCTCAGTGGTGAACTTTGCTTTGCATGCAGAGACCCCTGTCTGAAATCCTGGAGAGCTGTTACCAGTCATTGTAGACAGACTTCAGCTAGATGTCCCAATTATCTGACTCCGTATAAGGCAGCTTCCTGTGTACGAAGAGGGAGGTCAAATAACAATGGGTACTGGAGTGAGCAGATAAGGTGTCTGCCCAGTATGGTGGGTGTTGACTGCAGGCCTGTTACTCGCAAGGTAAATCTCCCTGAACTTAATGGGATTTACTTCCTGGGAAATATGCATCCATGAAAATCAACAGGATTTATAGGAATTTATTACAAGGTTAGGAATGAGGCCTGGTATAAAGTGAATAATATGCTCTGAATGATGGTACATGCATCCTATTCTAGAAGTTTAGTATGGGGAATATCCAGACTATGTATTTATCCACTTGGGGTCTTTAAAAGAGGAACAATAAATGTTACAGAAATTTTCTGATAGGACCTCAGAGCCAAAGGATATTGTAAAATTTTAACATAAGATGTTTGCATTGATCTCTGCCTTTTCAACATGATTGTACCTGGACAATATTCAATAATCTAATAGAGTATGAATTTGAATGGCTGAAATAAAATGAAATGCAACAGTATTTTATATTAAGTATGCTTATTGCATTTGTTTATTTCCATTTGTGAGTTGCTTCCTGTGAAACATATTGAAACAATTTAACAGTAAAACTTCCAACAATAAAAACTTATGTAGAGTCATATTTAAAATCAAAGCTATTTCATATATAAAAACAATTTCAAATCCTGTGCAAATACAAACTGCGATAAAAAACACCCTCCACCTGAAAGGCTTGTTGAAGGAGGAAGGTGTTCAATAAGATGCTAAAAGGCCAAAGAGGCAGCCTATGTTGGATGGGTAACAGAAGTTAGTCCCAAAGAGTAAATGCTGGCACACTAAACACTAGATTCCTACATGGAATGAAATAATGTGCCTCCTGATGAGGTGCTTTCTGCAGGAGACTTTCTCCTGCAGAACACAGTAGTAGGTGAGGCAATATTTATTGTTGAATACCAGAGACAGACGTACTTCTATAACAAATAGCCTGATCCTAACTGATTATTCAAAAGTAAGTTCTAGTGTTTTCAGTCAGGCTTCTTTCAGCATCCACGATTGACAGTTTGTTCTCTTTCATGGTGCCCCAAAATTTGCTGCCTGTGCAAGGCTACTAATGGTGGGACCAACCCATCGCTTGTTACATCTAGACTGCCTCATTCCTCAGCTCTTCGTCGCTTAAGAGCTTCTTTCACTTACAAAGGCACTAAGGCTGCAACACTGGACTATTAAATTCAGCAAATGTGTCTAGGATGCCATTGTAAGCCACAGGGGTAGCAAAGTGCCCACCAGAAAAATGTTGGACTCAAACTCCCATCAGCCCCAGCCACTATAGCCAGTGATCAAGGATGATGGGAACTGTAGTCCAACATTTTCTGGAGTGCACCACAGCTAGCTAACTCATTTGAAAGGGCTAAATTGTACTAAAAGACACCAGTCAGTCCAATTAGGCTGGTGCTAATGTTGCCACCTGCTTTGGGGACAATTCTTACAACTTTTGAATACAAGTGAGACACTCAGGGATGCATCACTCTTTCTCCATCTCACTCCCTGTGAGGATTCAACATTATAAGACCCCTGCTGGCACTGCATAGTGGCCAAGAGCATGTCAAGATATAGGTTTGACCCCGCACTACGCATGTGACCTTTGTTTCAAAAGCTAAAAACTAAAATCCCTATAAATCGACTGTGTGGTGGAGCAGGATTTCAGGTTTTAAACTCCCAGATCAAGTACCTGCTACCTCGGAGGGAGCGCAACCCCATCCAGAGACACACAAATTCACTCCCTGCCCACATCTGTGATTAGCTGTGGTTCCTGCATTGCAGAGGGTTGGACTAGATGACTCTTAAGGTTCCTTCCAACTCTACAACTCTATGGTCTTCCCCATTTGAGGATTATTAGGCCGATAATTCGGATTATTAAACAGAGAAGGAGACTCCTGCATAGCTTTTGCTCGTCCCATTTCACCACGTGGCCTTTGAGGTGAGGAAATAAATATGAAACTAAAAGGATCTGGAATCAGCAAGACGGCTGTTTCTCCTTATATACTACAGAGAAGCGTCCTGTGAAAGGAAACTACGCCTTTTCGGATTGATTGGGCAGGAAGCAAAAAAGAGGAATAGTTTCGCACAGGCATTAATTTTGTTTTGCCTTAGGAGTCCATCTTTCTGCTTCTACCCATCCATGCACTCCTGACGAAATACGGGGCGGGCAGTTTGCTCCCTGGAGACACTCATTTTCTGTCTGACAGCGTAGATTTTTTAATATTTTATTTTTACTCAAGGCAAGTGAAAGCGCATTTAATCAAAACCGGCGACCAGCTCTTTTAAATCGTACCAGAACAACGTAGTTCCCCCACCCCCATTCCTCAAAACAAACCGCACCTTTCAACCACTCCAAATATAATTTTTTCAACAGAGAAGCAAAGGGGGGAAAAATAAAGGGAGGGGAATTTTAAAAAATAGAAGAAAAAGCTAAGCGTCTCTAAAATGTCACCTGGGACACACACACAGGTTCTACCGAGATTTGAACTCGGATCGCTGGATTCAAAGTCCAGAGTGCTAACCATTACACCATAGAACCACACGGCAGCCCTGCTGGCTGAAAAGTTCTCTACTAGCACGTTCCCAAGGTTCTCTTAGGTTCACATTACTGTGTATGGATTTCCTCTTTATAATAATTATATATACTATTGTATGGGGGGGCTGTGAAACTGTCATCCGATAGCTCTTAAATGCCCTTTTGTAAGACCGACAAGCTTCCGATTAGCCAACACCACCTTTTCATACGTTGTACGACAAAAACCGATATATATATATATATATATATATATATACACACACACACACACACACACTCAATATATATGTAATGGATAATTATACATTCTGAAATTATAGACGTTTTAAGACCCTCACCCACAGCAAAACGTTAGCATTATGTAAAAGCATAAACCTCAACATAAAGAGAAAATAATGGCGCATTCCCCTTTCTTCCTCGTTCCCCCTCCCTCCCCAAATGTTTTCCGTATTTTTTATTTATTTAAGAAACCTTTGAGTATCTTCCACCCACCACCGCCGCAAAAAAAACTAGGAGATCAGCAGGTTCCACCGAGATTTGAACTCGGATCGCTGGATTCAGAGTCCAGAGTGCTAACCATTACACCATGGAACCAGTCGTCCCGAATTGGCGCTCGTTCAATACTTATTCACACTAGCCTACCAAGACCGTCTCTTAACCAACCGAGTCGTTTTGAAGGAAGATTTGAAGGAATAAGTTTTACTTACTGTAAGGGCGGTGGGGGGGGGGGGGGGAACAAAGCTCCAGTACCAGAATAACTTGGATCATTTTAAACCCGCAGCGGCGGCGAATAGTATTGATTTATGCCCCCTCCCCCGAAAAAAACACGTTAGCAGATTAGCGTCCATTTATCTCTTTTCCACTTAATGCACCGTCTCCCCAGAAGTCAGCCTCCTCACGGTGTTTCCATGGGGCTTCCTGCCCAGATAAGGGGATAGACACCTTATCGTTAAATAATATATATATATATAATAAATACGAAGGTTGGGCGCTGGAGGGAGCGCTCGGCTGACAGATCCTTCGCGCTTACGAAGAAAGCCCAGCAGTTGGGCAGAAAAAGGCGTCGTTATTTGGAAATGGGGAGGCGGGGTGTAAAACAAGAGGAGCGCCTCGTTTCGCTGGGAGAGAGGAAAAACTTATTTGAAAATTGTCTTTTGCCCGAAAGGGGTGACCTTTCAGGCAACCTTCTAAGCCCAGAGCTCCGTCAGGGTGCAGGAGCAGACGCCGCCGTCTTTGAAACAGGCGTATTAGAGCGGCGGCCATTTTGAGGCGAAGGAGACCTCGCGCTGAGGGCGGAGCCGGCGGAATCTTCCCGCCCAAACGGGACTGGCAGGCTTCAATTCCTAAATGGGCCACAGATTATAAAGGAAAAGACTATACAGAAAAGAGGGGGAACACCTCCAGAGAGAGAGAGAGGCTTTCTCTCCCTCCCCTTTTTGTGCTGCAGAAAAAAAATGAGCAGCCTCCTTGCATGAGACCCTCGACATTACATATTTAGTACTGCAAAAGCTCTTCGTGCACTATGCCAGCCTCCTTTAATGCCCATCGGAAGGGAAGGTGGTAGCCCATTATGACTCTGAGAAGCACTGGACTTCAGCCTGTTTTCTGGGCTTGCTGGTCAGAAAGTCTGTGGTTCGAATCCCCGCCATGGGGTGAGTGCCTGTTGCTCTGTCCCAGCTCCTGCCAACCTAGCAGTTCGAAAGCACACAAGTGCAAGTAGATAACGTATTTTTTCATTTATTAGACGACCCCTATTTTTTAAAACCCAAAATTAAGAAAACTTCAAAAATTCAGGGAATTATACACGGAAAAATACAGTAAATAGGTACTGTTGCGGTGGGAAGGGAAACGGTGTTTCTGTGCGCTCTGGCTTCTGTCACATTGCTCCAGAAGCAGTTTAGTCTTGCTGGCAATTTGACCCGGAAAGTTATCTGTGAACAAACGCTGGCTCCCTTGGCCTGCAAAGCGAGATGAGCGCCGCAACCCCACAGTTAAGTCCAGTTGCCTTTGACTGGACTTAACTGTCCAGGGGTCCTTTATTTATTTTTTTAAAACCTTACTTACAAGAGTGCTCCATGTTGCAAAAGAGGGGAGTTTCAAAGAATTCCAGAAGACAAATCCCACCCTCCTTTGCAACTGGTGTCCCCAAAACAGGAAAACCGAATGTGAGGGGAGGGCAGGCTTCAGGGTTGCAGGATCTGATTTGCATTTTCCTGGAACCCCCAAGAGCCACCATCTGGATCTAGGTGCAAACACTTAAAACTAAAGAACAGGGTGTCCTCTGAGCAGGTGCTAAGGACAGGAATTTGCTTTGAGTGTCCCTCAGGTCACAGTCCTTCCACGCAGCAACCCTTCCTGTGCTTTATTTCAACCATGTAATTTATAAGGGGAGGGGAATTGTGTTCCCCCCGAATTTGAACGCTCCTGTTTCTGCATACACAGACACAAAATGAAGCTCTCTTGGGAAGGTTTATATGGGTGGGTGACCAAAGATATTTCCATTATGGTGAGGAGAAAGGCAAATAGCAACCGTGGATAGGGCACCAGTTGCCCCTTGCCTTCATCTTTGCTTCATGTGGGTCTCATGATTAAATGGCATCAGAATACAAATCCATAGCAAAGGTACACAAAAGATGGCCACTCTGATGAGAAGAAACCTCTGTGCTGTGCAGGCCAAGTTCCTCCCCACAACTCTCATATGAAGCCAAAAAGGCAACGAGTGGGATTCAAACCCACACATGCAGAACACAACAGATTTCAGTTCCATCACATTCTTCTCTTGGCCATACCAAGAGCAGCTTTTCATGTTTCCCAAATAGTCCATGCTGGACAGGAGTTCCAGACATGTGGAGCAGCAGATGACTCGTAGTCCTTTCTCAGTAGTAAAAACACAAACAAGGATGAAACTGGAACCCACTTTTTGGAGCCCAGTGTATTTCCATTCCCTTGCCTTCATTGCTCATCTACATCATAACCACATCCAGCCACAATATCAGGATCAAATTGAGCCCAATACCTGTGGTGGTATTTGTGTTTCCTAAAAGAATTTTGGAGCACATGACAAAGCAGGGCAGTGTGTGGTCTATCTGTGATAGATCGATTTGTGAAACACTTTCCCAGAACGGGACAGATTTTAAGGAACAACACCCTGTTCTCTGGCAGCAAGGAGCCCTAGAGGACTCTATGCCAGACCTGAGACACACCAGAGAGGTTCCAGGCACAAATAAGCTCTCTGAATAAGCTCTTTATCCCTCAGCTGATGTTTCCCACTTGGCAGCAAAGCAGCAAAATAAGTTTTTAAATATATGAAACACTTCACAAATTTGCGTGCCATCTAATATAAGAAATATAATATATAATATAAATATAATATAAGTCATGCTAGCCACATGACTCGGAAGTTGTAGGCCGGCTCCCTTGGTGAGTAAAGCAAGATGAGCGCCGCAACCCCAGAGTCGTCCGCGACTGGACCTATTGGTCAGGGGTCCCTTTACCTTTAATATAAGAAACAAGGCTCCTTGGAAGAGTTTAAATAAGCAGCTATCCAAATATTTTCCCCTTTCAGTGAGAAGGAATGGGAAATAGGAACTGTGGAGGGGGACTGCCCCTGTCTCACACCAGGCTCTCGACTGCATCTTTATTTCATCTGGGCCCTGCACTTGTAACTCCTTCCTCTGATGGATGATGGATGGAGTGGGGCATGCACAGCACAGAAGAGTTCAGTACAGGACCACGGACAAGGCCTCCATGATGTGCCAGTTAAGTTCTCACCCGGGAATCTCTTATGTGAAACCAAAAGGTCGACAAGGATGGGATTCGAACCCATGCGTGCACAGCACAATGGATTTCGAGTCCATCGCCTTCACCTCTCGGCCACCTTGTCCACAGTGGTGGCTTTTCACAACTCCCCAATAGGCCATGTTGAGCAGGGGCTTCCAGAAAGAAGAGGCAACAGACAATTAGTCCTTCCTCCTTGCCAGTAAAAACACAAGGTTGGGATTTGAACCAACTTGCTCAGAGCATAATGGATTTCTAGTCCTTGGCATTCACCTCACAGCCACCTCCAACTGTCTGCCCAATGGCAGGACCTCTTTGCAGCAGTGAAGGGGTTCGGGAGCTGTCCCTTAGGAATCTGTTATATAAGACCAAAAGTGCGATGAGGGAGGGATTCGAACCCATGCGTGCAGAGCACAATGGATTTCTAGTCCATCACCTTTACCTCTTGGCCATCTCATCCATGCCAACAGCTTTTCATGAGTTTCAAATAGGACGTTTTGGCTAGGACTTGCAGAAATGGGGAGCAGCAGATGACGGAGTGGTGCACAACTTTCTCTGTACTTGTGCAGGAACCATGCTCATTTTCTGTGTGTTCTTTCAGTTTTAGTGTCACTGAAGTCCACCCAAGAACAAGCCTTCTTGGGTAGGGCAATCACCAAAAGAAATTTCACCTTTTGATTAGGAAAGGGAACAACAACCATGGACAACCTACACCCTGACCTCTCCCAAATCTCTCCCTCCTCTTCCCCACACATAACCAACAAAAATCTACTATGTGATGCCAAAAGACCGAAAAGGGTGGGATTCGAACCCACACGTGCACAGCACAATGGATTTCAAGTCCATCGCCTTCACCTTTCGGCCACCTCGTCCATGCTTTTCATGACTTCTAAACAGGCCATGCTGGACCAGGAGTCTCAGACATGCAGACTATCAGCCCTCCCTCGTCAGCAGCAAAACACCATGAGGGTGGAATCTGAACCTATGCAATCAGAGAGAGTGCAAAGGATTTCTAGTTGATTGCCTTCACCACTTGGCCGCCTTAGACAACAGGTGACCATAGCAGCAAGTCCTCTTATTCCTTTCTGGTCTTTCCTGGATGCTCTGCAGTTGTTTGTACATTTCACAAACAATGTTAGGACATTTGCTTCCTCCATCACAAGACATAAGGGTCGTAAAGGGAAGAATCTTGGGGAAGTTTTTTTTTTTATAAAAAATTCAGATTGATGAAAATTCTAAAGATACGTCAACCCACTCTCCTCTGGCAGTGAGGAGCCCCAGGGGACTCAAATCCAATACAGCAGACCAACACTTCATGACGGCAGCCATGAAAAAAGGTTTACAAGCTCCTATTTGCTCAGCAGGTTTGTCCAACCCTGCAGTGAGATTTCAAAGAACGGTTATACATGAACATGCACACATATATGGCACATTTCATGGATTTCCATGTCTTCCTTGTGCAAGGCCATGTTAATCTCTGTATCATTCCAACTCCTGTATATTACCAAAGTGAGCATAAAAAGCAGCCCTCTAGGAAGGGCATAAATGAGAGGTTCCTCAAGGGTATTTCATCTAACGGAAAGAAAGTAGATAGCAACTATGGATAGGGCCCATCTCTAGGCTCCTGTTAGACCCCTTCTTCCATTGCCTTTGTTTCATTTGAACCACATGCCAGTAATTCCTTCCTTCGATAGTATAACATTGGAATACAAGTTACAGCAAAGGATGATGGGGGAGAGGTGCACTGCACAGAGCAGCAGTGGAGGTGTGAGTGCTCCGATGGCTAAGTCCTCCCCCCATTCTATTCTATAGAGCCAAAAGACCGATGAGGGTGGGATTCGAACCCACGCGTGCAGAGCACAATGGATTTCAAGTCCATCGCCTTCACCTCTCGGCCACCTCATCGTGTGTTGTGATGAGACTTCAAAGAAATATGGATATTCTTTGTCACCCTTGCACAGGAACCACCCTAATATTGTATGCCCTGTACACCACAAGGTGATCACTGAGATAATCAGGGAGAGCACTATTAGTGGTTTTCCTTGGGCCAGAAGCACAACTAATGTCAACAGGGAGTTGTGCCTTCAGTGTTGTGGACCCAGGGGAGGAACAGACTTAGGAAACTGTGGGAATTGGGGATCTTCAGTCCCCATAACTGCCTCACTGCCTCTTGCCCCCCTCCTCTCCAGCCTCTGATTCTGGACTGCTCTCTGCCACAGACTCTTCCTGCTCACTAAACCTTGTTGCCTCTTCAGCTTCCGACATCTGCTTCTCTGTCTGCTCCCTCTGACCACTCATTGTCATCTCACCACCAATCCCCTGGCTCTGAGCCTTCGTCCCTTGGGGATTCTCCAGCTGGTGCCTCCCAGCACTCTTCTGTGTCCAGCCAGTCCACGGCCCCTTGTTTCTTCTAATAAAGAGTTAACATCACTTATTCTATGTGATTTATTGTGGACCCGTTCCTACACCCGCTCCTACCATGGGGGTGGTGGATTTGCATGGCACAAAATTGTAGTGCATGAGGCTGGAGACTAGGCCTTCTAATGGGCCAGCCATTGTTCTTCCCCAGGACTCTGCTGTGTGAGGCCAAAAGGCCAATAAGGATGGGATTTGAACCCACATATACAGAACACAATGTATTTCTAGTCCATAGCCATCAGCACTCAGCCACTTCATATGTAATAGTCGCAGGACCTGTCACTCTTATAGGGCTTTCGTATTCCAGTCAGCACCTGCTTGTTCATTACCTGTAGGATGATGGAATGGTTGTGTTCTGCATCACAAGCCTTGTGATAGGACAGGCCAAGTTGTGGAACATTTTCTCCCCCCAAAGTTTATGCAATTTCTAAAGGGTCACCTTTCCCTAGCAGCATGGAGCCCCAGGAGAGACAAACTCCAGACCCCATGGACTCCTAATAGGCAGCTTAAGCAGAAACCATGAAGCAGCTTTCTCAGCTCCCCGTCACCCAACAAGCTTTGTCTCACGTGGCAAAACAGCTTCATGGAAAGATAAAATGTATGGAAATGGAACACTTCACAAAGTTCAGTATCATCCTTCGGAAGGAGCCATGCTGATCTTCTCTATTTCATTCCATTTTCATCCTTTTTGTCACTGAACTCCACACAACAACCAGTCCTCTTGGGAGAGTTTAAATGGGAAGCTACCCAAGGACATTTCACCTCACAATGAGGAGGAAAATGGGCAGCAACTATAGCCAAGGCCCATTTCCCCAGGTTTCTTCCAGGCCCCTTCTCTCTTCATCTATTTCATCTGGACCCCATGCCAGTAATTCCCCACCCCCACCCCCCAGCATGGCATCAGATAGCAAATTGAAACAAAGGATGATGGATGGAATTTGCGTGGCACAGAACTGTAGTGTAGAGCATGGGGTAGGATCTGACGCCTCTGTACTGTGCCAGCTATGTTCTCCAGGAATCTGCTATGGGAGGCCAAAAGGCCGACGAGGGTGGGATTCGAACCCACGCGTGCAGAGCACAATGGATTTCTAGTCCATCGCCTTCACCACTCGGCCACCTCGTCTGCTGAAGCCATAGAGCCTCTTACTGTTCCAGGGCCTTTCTTATCCACTCTGAGGTTTCTTGTTCATTTCCTAAAGGATGCCAGAGTGCTAGGTTACACAAAAAAAGAGGAAGGATTCAAATGACCTATTGGAAAGGTCCAAACAAGTGCTTACCCAAACATATTTCACCCTGCAGTCAGGAGGAAAGCAGTAACAGCGATTGAGCAATGGACCCACACTGGGCAGCACCACACCCCAGCAACCTCCCTCTTTCTTTGTCTTTGTTTCATCTGGGTCTCATGCTGGCAACTTCTCCCTCTGATTGTGTAGCACTGGAATGAAAATCTCATGAAAGGATAGTTCCATTTTGAAGAAGAAGAAGAGTTTGGATTTGATATCCCGCCTTTCACTCCTTTTAAGGAGTCTCAAGGCGGCTAACAATCTCCTTTCCCTTCCTCCCCCACAACAAACACTCTGTGAGGTGAGTGGGGCTGAGAGACTTCAAAGAAGTGTGACTGGCCCAAGGTCACCCTGCAGCTGCATGTGGAGGAGCGGAGATGCGAACCCGGTTCCCCAGATTACGAGACTACCGCTCTTAACCACTACACCACACCTAATATTAATCCTAATATTTTGTCACTGCTATAGCTTTTTTTGTTTTTAGTAATAATTTTTCCCAACCATTAGCAAAAGGTAGACAAGAAATCAATGAACAAAGTTGAAACAAGGACTTTATTTATATCACTTCTGGGTAGGGTTGCTTGATCTGAAACCTAGAAATCTGGGAAATGCAAATACACATCCTTTTCAAATACAGTATTCCTAATTGTATTCATCATATATTTTTCCTGTTGTGTACACCTAGGAAGGTGTTTTGAGGAAGTGGATTCTCTTTTTGAAGGGAGCACATGTGCTATAAATTTAAGCTGGTGGGCCAAGAAGAAATAAAGGAAGAGGCAGTGGAGTCAGGGAAGGCCTTGTAGGGCTTGTCTCCCATCCCTACACTGGGACAGGGAAGAGGAGACAAGCACACCTCCATTATGTGCACTGTTTGGGCCCCAACAGCTGAAAGTTCTACAGCAAATGCAAGCCTAACAGCAGCCATTTTTCAGTTCGGCCCCCTCCCCTCGTTCACATGCACACACTATGTTTTCAGAATGGATGCATTCACCTCAGTTTCCTTCGAAGCAGCACGTTAGGCATGCCTGTTGCTCAAACAATCTAAGAACCTCCACACACTCCCGCTACAACCAATACAAATGCAATGATATTATCCCCTCTGTGCAGACATTGCTCTTGCAACTATACAGATTGTGTTTGCTCTACTGGCATTGCAAACATGCTTTCCTGGAGTGCAGGAAGGGCTAGGGCCAGGATGTAGCACAGTGTGTACTGCAGGAGAGATTATATATACAGACCTAAGCCCAAAATCAGTGCAAGTGCAAAGATGATTGTAACTGACCGCCTCTCGTTTTTCCTTCCAACATTGTCCTCTAATATTTACCCCAGCTCTGCTACAGCTGAACTTTACAAAAAGTCTCATCTTTTTAAATGCATCACAGGCTAACACAAAACATGATCTAACATGTTTTTGACCTTGCTATGCTCATTTTTAAATATTTGCTATCCATTTAAGTTATTATTACATTAGTATCCCACCTTTCCTCCAAGGAGCTCAAGGTTGTGTAAATGGTTCTCCCTCTTCCCATTTTATCCTTACAAATTAGGTAGTTTCTCATTAAATTGCAAACAAAATTGAATTCTCCCTCTTCCCTATTTGGTGGCTTCATTAATCATCCGGTTGCCCTAAAACCTGGAGATGTACAGATTTCTCTATTTCGAAACACAGAATGTTTCCTTGCTTACCCAGTGTTTCCATAATTCTTTACAGTTATAAGTTATCAGAATCAACCCTACTTGAAGCTATCAAAATAATCTTGGGGTTTTGAAGTTGGAAGAGGGATAATTCTTGTGCAAATATTGGCAAGGCACTTCACTTTTGCTTCCCAAGGATTTCCTCTTCACTAAATCAAGTTTGCTTCCTACCAGCTCAACACTTTGTTAACAAACACATAAACTCATCCCAACTATTTCTCCAGTTATCCCTGGTGCCTGAACCTCCTCATTTTCTTCGTTTGTGTCTATTTAGGTCTCCCTACTTCCACAACTCCTCTCTGACTACAAGAGCCAACATGCAGAGCGTAGCCTCTTCCTCCGTTTTATTAACTTTCTTGTGTAACTGCAATTCCCAGGAGACAAAGCACAGGTGTTTCCGAAGGCTCACAAAGCACCCTGGGGATTGTAGTTCCAGAGCCCGGGAGTGCACCTTTAATAGTAGTTGAAAAGACCACCATTCCCAACTCCACTGCCTCCAAATCCTCAAACCAGAAACATTTCTTTGTTTCATTTTTGAGTTGTATGATCTTCCGCTAACATCCCTGCTTTTAGCTTCCCAATGGATCAGCCCATATAAGAGAGAGCTTCTGGCAACCCTACGGCCAACTTAGATGAGCAGGATACAAATCATTTTTCATCTTCTATTTTCTGTTTGTCTTTCACTCCAGCGGCCACAACAGCAAAAAACAACTCTGGGAAGAACGTGCGAATGTAAACAGCTGCCTTTGCAATGGGATTTGCCATGAACACTTCTTGCTTCTTCCTGCTCACTGTCCGGAGAATTTCATCCGCTACCTCAACGGGGTGGACACCATTGGCCAGTTTTCTGAAAAAGACTGAAAGAGGGAAACAATGTTTCTCTTCAAGTGGCAAGATGAGTCACACTGACCCTGCTCTGAAATTAGTTACCTATTACAGTGGTACCTCGGGTTACATACGCTTCAGGTTACATACGCTTCAGCTTACAGACTCCGCTAACCCAGAAATAGTGCTTCAGGTTAAGAACTTTGCTTCAGGATGAGAACAGAAATCATGCTCCGGCGGTGTCGCAGCAGCAGGAGGCCCCATTAGCTAAAGTGGTGCTTCAGGTTAAGATCAGTTTCAGGTTAAGTACGGACCTCCAGAACGAATTAAGTACTTAAGCCGAGGTACCACTGTATTTCAGATCAGGGCCAGCACATCCCGTAAGCATCTGGTTGTTGTTGTTGTTTAGTCATTTAGTCGTGCCCAACTCTTTGTGACCCCATGGACCAGAGCACACCAGGCACTTCTGTCTTCAAGCATCTGGTAGGTGGGCTCAGAAATGATTTCCTAGATGCGGACCACAAACCATCTCATACCACTGTCACATCAGAGTTAGATGATACAGAATGCTTAAACCAGTTCAAGACTCCTACTGGAATAATACTCCTCCTCCTCAATCTCTTGCTGTTCCTAGAAAGCGAGCGTTTAAAAAATGTTGACAGCAAGCAGATGCATGCCTCAGTCCCCTTTGTTGAAATGTGGATATATATATATGTATTCCCCTAAATTTGTCTAAACTCCCTCTATGCCCCATTTCACCCAATACTAGTATGCAATTCATATTGCATCTCATTTCAGGTTCCCACCACACTGGCCTGTTCCACTCTTCTCTTCTTCCACCTTTCATTCCAGTTCCCCCATCCCCACCCCAACTTTGGTTAATCTTACATTTCCACACGGAGGCTTCCCAGTTGCTAGCCTGTGGTTGAACATGAGATGCACGTATGAAACTTGGAGTCACGGTACTGACGCAAACACCAAATTCCTGCAGTTCTGCCCTCAGGCAATCAAAGAAGCCCAGAGCAGCATGCTTGGAAGCAGCATCTAGGAGGAAAAAAAGAGATGACCTCATATAATTAATAAATAGACTATCTAACCCCGCTCCCTGCAGTATATTATCCTCTCAGTTCTAATATACAGAAACTTGAGTTCCTAGAAACCCAGTTCCTGATCATTTCAGCACCAAACAATAGCACAGATCCAGTTTCACAGTGAGCCTTTTATTTTAAATGTTGGCTTTTCAACTCTTCCAGAAACCCAAAGAAGAACCAAATTGTGTTGACTGAAAGGACAGTTTTTGCTGAAATACTCAGAGTAGTCGTTGGGCTTATGGGTGGGATCCTCAGGTCAGTTTTTTACTTCTGGAATGGCACCGGGCACATTTGACACCTGCTTTTTCTCAATGGGTTTAAAACTCTTAGGGTTAGTGGTCAGCTAAAAGCCCAATAGTAACATATTTAACAGTCCGTGCAATAAGAATCAAAATCCCTGTTCATCAGTTAATTGAACTGATGTGTGGTCAGTAAGCAATTTGCACAGTGCTGGGCTGAGTGGAGAGCTTGAAACTTCTCTTAAAATTGCCCCTTTCTGTTCATCAGATCAATTATCTGATGAGCAAAGAGTGGGTAATTTGATTCTTCATCATGGTACTGGGCTGGACAGAGAGCTTGAAATATCTCTGTCTAGATGAGGATTATAACTGTTCAGTCTCTGATGGTGTTCTGAACTTATTCCTCCTCCACGAACAGTGCTGCTGCTGCCACCAGAAAATTAGGTTGGGAACTGATGGGCCACTTGGAAAGGCTCAACTTGCTGGATCAGGCCCACAGGGCAGTGCTTCAGCACCGTTGCAACAAATGGTTATTTTCTCAATCTGTAAACTTACAGGCTCCACGAAAAGGCACTCCTACTTTCCCCTGGATGTTATTGACCAGCACAACTTGCCCAGTTCTTCTGGAGATCATGTTGGGAATAAGGGCTGCAAGGGTGGAAAGATGGCACAAAATGAATGATTTTAGAGACATGCAATTATCAGGGCAGTGATCCTTATCTAAACACATATCCAACATTTCTTTTCCTTGCCTGTGTAATAGTGAAGGCTATATGAATCAGTGAAAAACAAGTTCAAAGAACGGTATCCCAACACCATGAACAGTTCCTACTATTGGCAGCCAATACTGAAAGAGAAAATTCCTGCTGCTCATTCCCAATCTCTTAAAAAACAAACTCTTAAACCGCACAACTAAGGCGCAGCCACCTAGTTCCCATGCCCTACTGTGCGGGTAGCCAACATGGTGCCCTCCCAGTGTTGTTGGACTCCAGATCCCATCAGTCCCAGTACAATGGGAACTATAGTCAACATCATCATTCCACATGTGAGCCCATATATGGAGAACTAGTAGTCACCAACATCAAAGTCAGATGTCATTGTGCTCTGCACCAGTTTCTGCTAGTTGAAAAGATGGCCATGCAACCTTATTCATCTACTGGGATCATCGTGTTAGCTATAATTGTGTCTATACAGTCGGTAGTGGACTGTTGTAACTGTTAAGACAGCTCAGTATGAATGAGTACAGGAAATATTAAGCATTTCAGCGGGAGATAAGTGCATGTGCACGAATGGGATTATATGTGCTTACATTTGGTCAGATCATGTCCAGGAGTACTAGTGGGAGTCATTAAACATTAAACATTATATTGCACTACAGATATCATTAGCTTCCTCCAGGGAATCTTGGGAATGGTAGTGTTGCAAGGAGGCTACAGCTCTTGAACAGATAATACTCCACAGTATCATCAAGTTCCTAGATTCTTTGAAGGCAGCACAAAACTGATGCAAGTTTGTAATGCAGAGATGCCATGAGTGTGATCAGCCTCTCCAAGAAGAGAAATGCTTCCAAAGTGTGTCCCACCCAATGCCCCACCTCTAAAGGGAGATACAAGGGTCGGAAGGAGGCACAGTTCCAAATACCTTTGGTGAGCGTTATAGGCCCAAAATAGTTGGCATCCATAACCTTTTTGTCAATTTCCAGTGATATGTTCTGCACGGTTCCCTTCACCTTTGTGCTAGCATTGTTGATAAGTATATCCACACATCCATAGCAATCCAGGATTTCTTTAGCTACATCTTGGATGCAGTTTACATCAGACAGATCTAGGAGGACAAGCTTCGGCGTAAATGTCTGAAAAGAAGCAAACAATTGTTACTGCCCTTTCTTGAAGGGCATTTTTAAAATATAGAAATATGGGACAACTTCCATAAGCTTTAGATGGTAGGATGAGTTCACGGATCATTTAGGGAAACAGATAGGAGCATCCAGTTGGATATCCTTATACACAACAGAATACCGGTAACTAGAGTTCCACAGATGAGATGAATGCAAAGCAAACTGGGGATTATTGCTGTGGAAACTGACCCCCAAACTGAGGGATTCACTCCTGGGGATGCTACTGAATGAGTCAAGGAATTATGAATATAATTAGTAGCAATTTATTGCTTTATCCAGTTCAGAGGTTGTTGGTATTGCTACTGACTGATTGTCCAGTAGCCACTTTGTATATCCACCTGAGCTGATACACAGAGATGATTGGGATTGCTTGCATGGTCAAAATGGGCCCATTTCAGAAGACAGTGGGGGAAAACTGTTGTCATAGAAAACTTGTTTTCAACTGCAATGCGATAGCCATACCAAACATTGCTTAACTCTTTGCTCCATAATGTATAGTACATTGACATGCTTCAGCCAGCAGGCATTCAACTGAAGCTAACCCTTTTCTAGTCACACCTTTGATCTCATGCATGCTTTCTGCTTATGGCACACCGTATGACCTGGAACGTAATAAACTCTATTTAAATCTATTTGTTTACATATGGGTTTTATTGGCAGGATGGGGTAGGCTCGCTGCTACCTTCAGTGTGGTGGGTTTGCCTTGTTGACCTTAATACCTCTTCTTCTCATCTACAAGTCTTCAATAATTAGATTCTTAATGGGAATTACATGTGTCATCTCAAAGTGAGCTAGATCCCCCAACTTCCTTCTAGGTGTAGCCAATTTTGCTGCACAATTGCTTTTACCAGAAGCTAATCCACCACCTGAGAGCATTGCTTCACCCTGGCCCCGCATAGCAGACAGCAAAGCCTAATTCAAAAGTAATGAGGAAAAGGTACAAGGTTATATCTTCTGTTTCTCTTGTTTCATAGGGAAAAATCCTGCTGTCGTTACACAGTCCCTTATAGGGTACTTACTGCTCTAGGATCAGCCACACTGTTTAAAGCATCATAGAGAGCTTCTAACTTGTCCAGGTGTTTACCACACAGAACTAGCCTTGCTCCACCTGTGTGAAATACTCGTGAGCATTCTGAAAGATAAACCAGTGAATAATGCAGGTTAGATGATGATGATGATTTTATTATTTATACCCTGGCCACCTGGCTGGGTTTCCCCAGCCACTCTGGGTGGCTTAAAGCAGGCATAGGCAAACTGGTCCTGTTAGCTAGGGATGATGGGAGTTGTAGTCCCAAAACATCTAGCAGGCCAAGTTTGCCCATTCCTGGCTTAAAGAATATATAAAGCATGAACCTGTATTCTTGTTAATTTGAAATAAACAAGGGGGAGATGTTCTGTTAACACTGCAGCACACACATACACAGGGCATTGGTTATATTTTAAATACTGGATCTTCAGAGAGTTGAGAAATTGCACCACATATATTGTCTGAAACCCATAAACTGTGCAAACAAACAGAAATGCACCCAAGTTTTCTTAGAAAAGTGCAGTCTCACCAGTTGTGAAGTTGTTCTGAAGATGTAAGAAAATCATGATGTTTCAATTAGCAAACCCTCCACCTCCCACTGCAGTGGAAGCTGTTAATGTCAGACAGAAATGGACACGCTGGACGCATGCTATGGAACAAACTGTCAGGTGAGAGAACTCACCTATGCACTGTCTTAAACAGGGATCGAGAAGCTGTGGCCTTCCAGATAAAGCTGAGCCTCCCCTGCTAACATGGCTAATGGTCAGAGATGATGGGAGTTAAGAGTCCAGACTCCAGCAACATCTTTGTGAACTTCCCCAAGTGCATCTGCCAAATGGTGCCTATGAGCCCCTGATGATTTCTCAACTGACATATCCTGTTTCCACAGCCTGGCAGGCAGCAGAGCAACAAGCCGATCAGAGAGCCCCATGCAGCTGAAATGGATCACTTTTCAGCCCTCTGATACCTTCTTTTGCTATGAGCCCATCCGTTAACTGGATGGCTGCTGCGGTGGCTGCCTGCTCAAGGCTTTAGCGCCCCAAAGCCTGTAAGCAATTTCACTTCAAGAGAGCCTTCTGCATGCCTTCTTACTGGTCTCAAACCTTAAAGCTCAGCACTGGTGCATAACTTATGGATTATAGAAATAATCTATTTATACCGCCCTGCTGCCACCTGATAGTTACTGTATGTGCAATTAGATCTCACTGCAACAGCACAGCCACCCGGCTATAAATAGACCCATTTATTTCATCTAAGACTTAGTGTTTGCAGGAAAGCAGCTTTTCAACTAATTCTGGATCCACCTGACTGTCGTGCTTCCTAGTCCACATTTCTCTAGTATTATGATGAGAATGCTATACGGACATTGATTCTCTAAATAAATACAGTGCATTGCTTTTATTGCTAATTCATTTTGGTGTATATAAAGCCATCAACTGGGATTCCAGAAGTCGGCACCAAAAGCAAACCTAAGTTTTGCAAGGAAGAAAGACCCAGTTTCTGTTGCAGAACCAATTAGGCAAAAGGGGTGGTGGTGGTTAATTTACCTATCAATACCTATAATTTGTTTATGCACTTTTTTGCCCTGCTCAGTGGCGTAGCGTGGGTTGTCAGCACCCGGGGCAAGGCAAGTAATTTGTGCCCCCTAACCCGTGGATTTGCGCCCCCTAACCCTAACCCCCAGATGTTGCGCCTGGTGCGGCCGGCCCCCCCTGCAACCCCACACTACGCCACTGGCCCTGCTCCACACCACAAGGGTTAGTAAAATGCAAACAGTAACAAAATTAGCTATCTTACTTAGCTTTACTAAATCGGTTCACTTGCAATGCTTTGATTTCTGAAGAACTGTGAATTTGTTTCAGGGTGCAGTTGAGGGGAAAGAATACAAAGGCCACAGGGTACTCTGTGAAATGGATCATGCAGTTCAGGAAAGAACAGGAAAGAATGTGGACACAGGTGGATCATAGAATCATAGAATCATAGAATTGTAGAGTTGGAAGGTACCCTAAGGGTCATCTAGTCCAACGATACAGGAATCTCAGCTAAAGCATCCATGGTGGGAATGAACTAGGCCATTTGAAGGATTCCCTCCATTAATATCACCACTGAGAGGTTCCATTCTGCTCAAATACACATAGATTTTATGTCTCTCGCAGTGCTGAAGCCCTGACTCTTGTCCAATTGGTTTCTGAGCCAATTGCTCGCCATGTTTTCAAGCTTTCATTGACAACCAAAAGGTCTAGAAATTATGTTTCTTTTTAATGGCAGCTGGATTCTTTAAGATTCTGAATGTTCCTCAAGGTGCACATGCCAGAGAACTGGATGGCACAATGCAATCACAGCAACCCAGATTTCTATTAACATGTGTGTGTGTGTGTGTGTGTGTGTGTGTGTGACACAACAGGCTATTAGTCATTTGCTGCACCTGCTTACCCTTGCCCACACCGGAGAGAGCATCAGTGATCACTACAACTTTGCTCCGCACGGCAGATTTTGACATCAGATGAGTAACTGTCCGATAAATATATACAATCCCGCTGATTCCAACCACCAGCAGTGGGAGAATTAGCACAGCTAGGACACCCATCTTCACCTGGCAGAAAGGAGAACAAATTTAGGCAATATCTTTTACAGCAAACATGGCCAAAGGTCCCCCTCCATTAACAAAATGCAATCAAGCAGAACCTGTAGCATGTAAGGTGTTCCCAGCCATTATTTGAATTATATTATTATTTATTCAGCATCTATCAATGCACAGAGAGATTTACCAAAGTGTACACAAAGCAATTTTCTGCTTTTAAATAACTCCACACAAAGCAATTTTGAATTGCAAAATCAAACATAATATGACAAAACCCATTAAGAATTGTTTGGGGGGGTTCATTTCTTTACTGACTGTTAGTTATTATGGACAGATTTGTGGGCAGTGCTGTTCCACACCAGTGTTTGCAACAGTCAATTCTATTTCCCTGATGCAAGAAGAAAAAGAAGAAGGGGGGGGGGATGAATTGTGACATATTTCTTATTGAAAGGAAAGAGACTAAAGCAAAGCTTCTGAAGAAAGTGCCGATTTAACATCCAACAGAAGTTCTATAATAAAGACAATAACTTACTTGGAATTGCAAGCCGTCAACAAGTTGATAAGGTGGTATCTCCCGCCAGCTGGTTTATACTTGAAGTTTAATTAAACTCATAGGCATTTTTGGAAAGGAAAAAGCACTCCATCCGCCGAAGCCTTTTGCCTTGAGCAAAGGCAGCTATGTATAGAGCTCAGCTGCATGACAGAGTTTTTAAAAGTAAATATAGTATCCATGGCCCCAGCCACATACCTGACCTATTTAGTTTCACAGGGCTTCAAAGTCCTTCTACAGCCTGCAAGAGTGGACAAACTCAGTCATAAAGAGACATTGCTCATTTCTTTATTTTTATGGGGAAATGTAGGTAACAGCTCACTTTGCTCCGAAAAGGCTCTAGATGTTACAAGACTGAAATAATCTGTTTCTTTTTTTCAATGTGCAACGACTTCTGCAATCACTAAGAGAGCAACCCTTGCAGCTCTGCTCAGAAGTCTCAATAAATTGAACATGATTCTCAGATAAGTGTGGATACAGGATTGCAGCCTTAGTGATGGAAATCCAGTCTAAATGGTCAATAGCATTTCTATATGTGATAAGACTGTTTCTTTTAAAAATACTGGTATGATTTCAGTTACAATTTACCAGCTACTCTGCATGTGCTTTATTCTTATAAGCAGGGCTTATTCCCCAGAATTTTTGGTGTGTGGGTGTGTGTGCTGTGAATGCACTTTAAAGTATGGTTACCAGATGTCCCCGTTTCCTGAGGACAGTCCCCGGATTCACAAATCTGTCCCTCGACAAAATCCTGTCCCTGGATTTCATTTAATGTCCCCGGATTTATTTATTTTTTTAAAATAATATTTATTAACAGTTTAGAAATTACAAAAAGAAGAAGAAAAAAGAAATTAAACAAGACAATACAATACATTACAAAAACAAAACATTACATAAAACATTGAATTACCAAAAGAAAAGAAAACAATTAAAAACACATCCAATAATTTTAAAGTCTTAACTTTCATTTACTTGTTTCAGCGACCTCCTCACACCTCCCTTTTTGTGTTCCACTTCAGTTAACTGTTTCAGCAATTCCTTTCCATCTATCTGTTGATGGATGGCCATCCTGACTCGGCCCCAGACACACTGATCAGATGCTTGGAAGCTGTGGCTGGATGGTTACGTGGGAGCCGGTTGAAATTAAATCCTTCGAAGACAGAGGTCCTCTGGCTGGGACGGGACGATATGGGACTGAGGGGGCAGCTCCCATCTCTTGCGGGGGTGCAATTAGTGCCAGCACCGTCCGTTAAGAGTTTGGGTGTAATCTTCGATACCTCCCTCTCCATGGAGGCGCAGATTGCAGCTATTACAAAGGCGGCATTTTTTCATCTCCGCCAAGCTAAGCAGTTGGCTCCTTACCTCTCTCGCCCTGACCTAGCTACTGTGATCCACGCGACGGTCACCTCCAGACTGGATTATTGTAACTCGCTCTACGTGGGGCTGCCCTTGAGACTGACCCAAAAACTCCAGCGGGTGCAGAATGCCGCAGCGAGACTCCTTACGGGGTCTTCGCTGCGAGATCACATTCATCCGGTGCTATACCAGCTGCACTGGCTCCCGGTGGAGTACAGGATCAGGTTTAAGGTGCTGGTTTTAACCTTCAAAGCCCTATACGGCCTAGGACCCTCGTACCTACGGGACCGCCTCTCCTGGTATGCCCCACAGAGGAACCTACGGTCTTCAAACAAAAACACCTTGAAGGTCCCAGGCCACAGAGAGGTTAGGCTGGCCTCAACTAGAGCCAGGGCCTTTTCGGCTGCGGCTCCAACCTGGTGGAATGCTCTGTCACAAGAGACAAGGGCCCTGCAGGACTTGACATCTTTCCGTAGGGCCTGCAAGACAGAGCTGTTCCGCCAGGCCTTTGGTTAGGGCGCAGCCTGACTCCCTCCTTTGGCAACCTTTACAAAACTTTATGGCTGCCATTAATCTTGATTTTAATTAGTTTTTATAATGTTTTTATAATGTCGCACTATTTTGGTGTTGTTAGCCGCCCTGAGCCCGGCTTCGGCTGGGGAGGGCGGGATATAAATAAAATTTATTATTATTATTATTATTATTATTATTATTATTATTATTATTATTCCTCTGTTTTCTGTCCTGTAATTTATCTTAACATATTCTAACCTTATTTTCCCTTTAATGCCTTAACAATCTATTTGTACTTAATTCCTTATAACATTTCTGCTAAAGCCATATAACTTCGTTCCAACATTTTTCTAACATTCATTGATTTTACAGTATTTTTGTAAATAATCTTTAACTTTTTTCCAGTCTTCTTCCACCAACTCTTCTCCCTGGTCTCGGATTCTGCCAGTCATTTCCGCCAGTTCCATATAGTCCTTCAACTTCACCTGCCATTCTTCCCGGGTGGGTAAATCTTGTGTCTTCCAATACTTCGCGATGAGTATTCTTGCTGCTGTTGTCGCATACATAAAAAAAGTTCTGTCCTTCTTTGGCACCAATTGGCCAACCATGCCCAGGAGAAAGGCCTCTGGTTTCTTCAGGAAGGTATATTTGAATACCTTTTTCATTTCATTATAAATCATCTCCCAGAATATCTTAATCCTTGGGCATGTCCACCAAAGGTGAAAGAATGTACCTTCAGTCTCATTACATTTCCAACATTTATTGTCAGGTAAATTATAAATTTTTGCAAGCTTGACTGGTGTCATGTACCACCTATAAATCATTTTCATTAGATTCTCTCTTAAGGCATTACATGCCGTAAATTTCATACCTGTGGTCCATAACTGTTCCCAGTCAGCCATCATAATGTTATGTCCAACATCCTGTGCCCATTTAATCATAGCATATATTTTAAGTGTTGTAGATTTATTAGTAGGGAATGAATGTTGCGTGATTGGTTCAACAGCACAAGATACATCATATGGGGACTTCTGGCGAGGCAAAAAGGCGGGCGCCATGGCAGCGAGCAGCTCTTGAAGCCAGCCAGAGCCAACTGCACTACCAGGCTGGCCCCCGGGCTGCTGAGACTGCTGCTGCTGCTGCCGCTGCTGCCGAAGGGGAACCAGGGACGCCCGGTGCATCAAATGGGGGAATTGCTGACTCCCCAACCCAAATCGAGCCAGGAGCGAGAGTGCCTGGCCACCCGGCTGACTACCCAGCGGTGCTCCGGGGCCAGGAAAACCCCAGAGATGATGCAGGGATAAGGAAGAGAGGAGAAGGAGAAGGAAGAGAGAGAAAGAGGAAGGAGAAAAAAGAGAGGAGCCCCAACCTTGCCGTGCTGGCATCGCCACCGCTGCTGAGGAAGCATCGGGATGGCAAAGACACGTGGCTGAGCCCCGGCCTGACCTGAGCCTACTCCATGGCGGCTAGCACTCCAAGAGAGCAGGCCGGGGCCAAGAGGAAGGCTGCATGACAGAGGAGACCACAGAAGAGAATATATAACTTAATTTAAAAAAAAAACACCTTTTTAAATACCTTTTTTCCCTCCCTCTCTCTCTTTTTTAAAAAGTGTCCCCGTATTCTTTGAAAAAAATCTGGTAACCTTACTTTAAAGGTCTTGTGTGTGTGCAGCTTTAGAAGAACCTTTAAAATCAATGACACTTGAGCATCTCCCTTTTGTATTGATTAGGATGAGCCAGATAAAGGGGGGGGGGGGAGAGATTACTTGCCATTTCTGTTACTTCCATGCTTTGCTTCCAGGGACTGCATAACACATTATATGTGAGATTGTCATTGAAGATCATTCAAAACCTTCAACTAATTCAGCAGTCAGGTTGCTAAAAGGGAGTCACCACAACAAATGCATATCACCAGTCCTGAAACAGCTTTCAGTTTGTTCCTGGAGTAGTTATCTATGGTTGATGCCTGGAGGGAAGATCACCCAGAAAACCCATATGCACTGCCCAGAGTTCCATTACGGAAGAAAGACAGGATAGAAATTTACTACAATAAATTCTTAGAACTTCTTAGAACCTGCCCAAGGAACCTCACCTTCAGAGACTAGGATGGTAACAACTGAGGAAAGGGCTTTTTTCTGGGGTGGACACCTTCCTTGTAACACCCTCCCCAGATATGCCTCTTTGGCACCTGCACTATTATCATCTAGGTTCCAGGTGAAAACTATTTTTATGTTCATTAATGACAGCATGGTGCTGTGGCTTGTCTTGGTGTTTTGAGTGGCAGGGTTGGCAACTGATTCTACGTGTTTGGCTCATTAAACTTTTCCCCATTTGTTGGTTACTTAATTGATTACTTAATTGATTTGCTTTAAATTGCTTATTTCCGTGGTTGCAAGTTGTCTGCAAGAAAACAGTCCCACCATTTGTGTGCATCAACATGAAAGGAGGTTAAGACAAAACAGTGGAGTGGAACCCTTTCCCAGAAGTCATACAGAATGATTCCATCAGGGAAACTGCCAATTGCCAGCAGCAGCAGTCTCTCTTTCCCACTATATACATCTCTAGGAAATGGAAAGAGCCCACAATAGTTCTGCACATGTTTCCATAAGCACCTGCACCACAGTCCCAAAGTCCATATACACCAATCAGACTTTCCTGTTATTGAGTTCAAAACAGATGCAAATCCCTCTTTAGCTTTTGTTGCCTCCAGCAGGACAAAAATCAGAAGTTGTTTGTGTCTATGGCTCCCAAGAGATGTGTCAGCCCTTCCGTTCACTGGGCTTTGGGACCTCCTGCCTAGCACCTTAGCTTTTAACAGGCTCCGCCTGACATTGGGAGACTCCCTGCTCCATGGAAGCCTTTGCCACTCCATTCACTTTTAATGCACGGCAGATTAAACTTCTTTGACAGGAAAATCATTTGGTTTCACCAAGGCTGTGCACCTGGAAGGTGACAAAACGGCAGGTAAACAACAGTTATTTTTGTTTATGGAGGACACCCTTTGCTCTGTTAATGTTCCACTTTTCATTCTGTATATACTGGTTATGTTGGTAATATTTGAAAAATAAGGGATGTCAGGGAGTTGTGAGGGCTGTTCACATGTTATGCTGCACACAGGTACAAGGGGTTTGTGTACATGTACAGATGTTTGTGTGAACGATTGTACATGTGGTGAATTTAAAAGTAAATGCATGGATTAAACTCCTGAGAAATGCAGAGCACAGACTGGGTGTACAGTTGCCCATATGTTGAGTTTACCAATGATCAAGTGTGTGCAGTGCTCCATTGCATCTATTAAATGGAAGGGAGATACTTTGGGGGGGGGATGGAACCCTATTATTGAAATCGAAAGGATTATCATTTTCTAGCCTAAGTAGCACACATACTGTTACAGCAAAGCTTATCAGCAGAGTGGGGTGGGGGGATTAATTCAGTTCACATATAAAGACCAATCTATCAAACTCTCATTTTCCAAAGCAATATGAGAACCAAAAGACAGACTTCCTTCAAAGTTCACCCTTATCTGAATTATTCAATGCAGTTTTCCAAGAAAACAATATTTACAAGAATGCATATATTAAGGGAAAATGTGCATAGAATGCATATATTAGTGAAAATGCTTGCAAAAAATGAGTACATTAGTAAAAACTGCATACAAAAAGGTTCTAATTAGGAAAAATTAGCAAAAAAGATTCTGAAGAATTTTCATGAGGATTACAAATAAATCCAAAAATTGATGCAGAAATGTGCAGCACAACAAAATGAAAAACAAAAAACTAAAATGCTCAGATCCTTCTGTCCCTGCTAGTCAGACTGGACTGGACTGGACTGGACTGCCTGAGAGTTCCTTATTGGAAATCAGGCATTCTCTGCTGCGATTAACAGCATCTCTGTTCATAGTTGGCTCAGCTCCATATGTGAATCTTCATCCCATATCTCTATATGTAATCTTCATCTCAGCTACTCTGACTTTGAGATGAATGTGGGGCATCTGCTTGTATAGCAATGTCCATATTGGAGCACCCACAGAACTTTGGATCACATATATTCGCTTACCAAGGCTACTCAATAGATCCACAAATGAGATGGATTGGGACCTCAACAATCCTCATTTCAATGCATCTAAAAAGAAATTATTCTGGCCACAACTATACCACTGTTTCACATACACACAGATAGGGGCTAAAGCGGTGCAGGTTATGGGCCAAAAATTCCTTTTTTCATGGGAATTCAGTCAACTGTATCCCCCCCTTTTAAAAATGAGGGGCAGGCAATTAGGATCAGGGTTACATGATGGGGGATGGGGAGTCTAAGCTTCTCCTCCTCCACCATTAAATCCCTGTCTCAAATCGCCCCGTGAAGTAGCTTTAATAAACCAAAGAAGGAAGAAATGTACAGGCATAATTTTTGTTCCCCCAGCCCCCAGGCAGTTAATAGGAGCATGGCAATAATGACAAGGAGAAGACACTCAGCTAGTTTACCATTCTAGGAATTACTAGGAATGGGGTTGCAAATATCATGGAAAATATCACCACATCTTTATATGAAGCTATGGTGCATCTGCTTTTGAAATATACTTCTCACTATTTGGGGTACCCCATCTCAAAAAATCTGTGGTAGACCAGAAGAAGCTGTAGAAAAGAGCAAGCAAAATGACCGGTCCATGTGTCCTGGGAAGCTGGAACAATATGGCCTAGTACAACCTAAGCTAACAGCACTGATGAACTATGGGGTCTAATGCAACAAACTCCAATGAGGTCATAGCACTGCAGTCATCTAGTCCTCTCTCACGTATGTATGTATGTATGTATGTATGTATGTATCTGTATGCACATACTACATTTAATTAAGGTCATGCAGAAATCAGAATATACTGTGCATCCCCCCCATTAACCATTAGTGCAACAAACTGTCCCACAAACAGTGCAGCTGCAGGTTCTTGCATGCCCTTGGATGAAAATTTTAAATCACCAATATTTGGTTTTGCAATACATTGCAGTACATTGACACACCTTTAGATGTCTCTCCATGTACATTCTTCTGTGCCAAACTGTCAGCTAAGCTTCAGTTCTGGAAGGGGTTGTTTTGCCTGCCTGCAGCTGTTTCCTTAAGTAAACAACCTTGTTACTCAGGTAGTGACAGAAATCAATAAGCCACAAGCAGTCCAGTCCACAGATTTCTCTGCTACAGGATGACCATGCAGAAAGGTAGCATACCCAAGGCAGAGGGAGATGCCTTATGGTTGCAAAGCTGTGAAAAGAATTCCTTCTGTGGAGCCATAGAAGTGACATTCCCCTAACAGCTACCATTGTGCCATTCCTGACCCCCTTGGGGTAGTTTGAAAATTTTAGGACGTTCATGGTGATGAAGTGCCCCCAGATGTGGAGAAAGTTTGGTTTACTACTTTTCCCCAATGGTAGCATTTGCCCTCAGTCAGTGCAATAAGGAGATTTACCATAAAAGAATTGTAAGCAACCGCTATTCTAGTCAATCACACTCTAAGAGGAAGGAAGTGTTCTTAATGGGTGAAATTGCAGGGAAAGCCTTGGGCTGATTTTATTTAAATATAATATGCACCCATCCTTTCATGTACTTAAAATCTACATGGTAACTTGTGGGGTATGGAGCGTTAGGGGAGGGATAGTACCTCTGGTGGGGGACATGTCTTGTTGCTTCTGGGGTAGTTTGTCCACCTTTGGTCCCTACCCTGAACTCAGCTCTCAACTGTGGCTCCTAGAAGCTGTCAGTATGCAGCAGTGGCCACACCCTGGAAACAGCGTCGACTGGCTGGCTAAACCAGGTGAGCGTAGCCAATGGGCCTCAAACCCTCGGTGAATTAGGGACTTCTCCTGCATGCAAAGACAGGCTCCAGTGGATTGAACAGACAAGACCAACAGTGGGTCCAATGGTCAAGGCGGCCAAATTATTTTATGATGAAGGCAGACAATAGCACAAAGGCTAAAGAGAGGGCCATTATGACCGAGTGCTCAAGTACCTGAGTGGATGTGTAATCATTCCCATCTTTGGACATGATATGCACAATTTTTAAAAAAATTAAATAGGCTGGGGAAGGTGACGCTGAGCTGGCCTGGGACTCTACATAGGGGAGTGGAACATTACCCTTTTGCTCCTGCCTTCTTGCTGATCAGAGTGATGCCCTGCTACAAACTTAGTGCCTGCTTTTCACAATGGGAGGGTTATATGTATGATCACATCAAAATTGTTTCTGTGCTCATCTGTATTGGTAAATCACCAAATAATAACGATCATAGTTATGGTCCAGAGCTTGAAAATTAATTTTTAAAGGGAACACGTTCTAGCTCAAGTTCAACTTGTCCAAAAGGCACATTCATCCATTTACAAAATGAGCCAGTTAGCTTCACATTCAGTTCACAGTTCAGTGGGAGTTCATCCAAATGTCTCTCAGCAAATTTCTTTCAGCATTCAGACTGTTGCAAGCTGCTGTGCTGAAGCATAGAATATACTTAAGAAGAATACAGCAGAATGCACATGTAGTAGAATGTAACAACAACAACAACAATGTGAATTGTTTATTGTCCCCCAACAATTATAATATTTAAGCTTACAGGACCAACTTCAGAAACAAGACCAGGCAATTAAGAAATCTGAAATCCAAGGGGAATTTGAACGTAAAAGCATTTCAGAAGCATCCCTAGCTTTTTATTGCCCATGTGAAGATGTTTCCCTATTTAATTAAAATCCATCTTTATTTGGATGGTTGCCACTTCCAAAAATAACCAGCTAATGTATTCAGTAATATACAGATGGCCCTCTAAAGTTATTGAGAGCAATACTGTCAGAGTGAAATGAGATTTAATTGTATGAAACTACAGTTGCCTTTGTGAGCATTGATATCGCCAGCCTCTTGTCATTTCCATTCACTTGCCCTTCCTCCCTTAGTGCTACAGGGGCTGCCTGGCCGGCATGTTGGATGGAGCAGTGGAACCAGAGCTCAGTGGCTGAGTTTATCCTCCTGGGCCTTGCAGAGGGGGTGCAGGCAGAAACTGCGCTTTTCGTTCTCTTCTTGGCCACTTACCTGGTGACCCTGGTGGGGAACTGCATGATGGTCATGCTGGTTGCAACTGAGCCTTGCCTGCACACCCCCATGTACTTCTTCCTTCTCCATTTGTCTCTGCTGGACCTGTGCTACTCTTCAGTCACCGTCCCACAGATGCTGGCCCACCTCCTCTCCAGCCAGAAGGCCATGCCCTTCGCCCGATGCGCCTTTCAGATGTACATCTTCCTGGTTTTCGGCATGGCAGAGTGTGTGCTGTTGGGCATCATGGCCTATGACCGCTACGTGGCCATCTGCCACCCTTTGCACTACACCTCCATCATGAGCTGGCGATTCTGCAGCTGGACGGCAGGGGCTGCCTGGGCTAGTGGCTTCATCAACTCCCTGATAGTCAATACCTTCGCTCTGCGTCTGCCTTACCGCGGCCAAAACCGTATCAACCAGTTCTTCTGTGAGGTGCCTGCTGTCATCAAGTTGGCGTCCGCCGACTACACAGAGGCAGAGGTGGTTGTGTTTGTCTTTGGCTCCCTCCTACTCCTCCTGCCTTTCATCCTCATCACCGCCTCTTATGCCCGCATCGGGGTGGCCATTTTGCGGATACGTTCTGCTGAGGGCCGGCGCAGGGCTGCCTCAACCTGCACCTCGCATCTTGTGGTGGTGAGCCTTTTCTATGGCACAGCTCTCTTTGCTTACATGAGGCCCAGTTCTGCCAGCTCAGCCTCAGGCCAGGATAAGGCCGTGTCTGTTTTCTACACTGTGGTAACGCCCATGATGAATCCTCTCATCTACAGCCTTCGAAACAAGGAGGTGAAGGGTGCTTTGAAAAAACTATTCAGTAGGAAAATATTCTCGCCCACAACATGACTCTCACTACAGGCCTCTCTTGCACCCACAAACACAAATTCTACTCTGAGTCAAAAGCCAAAGCCACTCTAGCAGTATCCTCTTTTATAGCTTTAACATTTTATTGATAGGTTAGAGGAACTTGGGAAGTCTTCTTCAGAGCTTTTCTGCTTAGGCTTTTACTAAAAGTGGGCTTAGAGTACTTTTGCTTGAGGGACGGCCCTGTTCTGTGTATGTCTATGGAGACACTTGGCGAAAGTTTACTAGCTGCTCCCTGTCTCCCAGCACCAGACCCTACCAATACGGGCTTTCTGTGCCATACCTCTTGCAAAACACCTGGCCAGGAAGGTCATGAGGGAAGAAGAAAGAGAATTGATAGTCAGAAATAAAGGGGGATCCTCTAGTGCAGGCTTCTACATTTTTTGCTTGCCGGAATTGTGTCTGAATGGGCTATCACCTCCCGGGAGAGTGTAACCAAATGGCCAGCTTTGAAGAGGCAGAGGTGGGTTGGAATTATCTTGACAACTGTGTGGAGATATTCATCCTCTCACTAGGATCCAATATTGGTAGAGGTGTACTTGACTACACAATTACTGAAGGGCCCCTCTCTCTTCCCTTTCTAGAGGCCAAGCTGGAAGTGAAGGGGCAGAAACCAGGTGACCACCATTTTTGGTTACCAAAGCCAGCCAAAAACTATAGATCATTGCACTTGAAATGATTTAAGCAGTTCATTTCAAGTTGCAATATTATTCTCTAGGGCAAGCAAGGATAAAACAAATATACAACCCCATTGCTTAGCACATCACACGTCCCCTAAGTCTAAAAATGCACAAACTCTTTCAAAACCAACATGACATTAAAAATGTGCTTGGAGATAAGCACGACATATTTAACTATGTTTGTGACAGAATTGGTGTTTTCAATGGGAAATAAGATTAAAATAATGTTATTGTTCTGCTATAACTGTGTGCCATTTTATAGGCTTTGATACATTATTCTTTTGCTGTTGACTTTTATGTCGTTTTCATGTTTCAAAGATGTGGATTTTCTCTCTCAAAAAAATGATGCAGTTCTCACTATATGGATTGTACATCAGCTTTATACATTCCTCTGAAGAACCTGAAATGTGTGCAGCCTTAAATAAACTATTTGAAGTGCACCTTTGAGGTTTTCTATTCTCTTCACTCCTGGCAGGTGCATGGATGAAGAAAGCATCTGCAGGGATTGTTTGACCATGAAAGCCCTTCCGGTCCTCACACACATTTATCTTTGTTTTATATCACTCCTTCTGGCATCAAATTCAGGTGGAGCATGCTGATAAAAGTGGAGCTGAATAGTGTTATTGAGGAACAAGAAGGAAGTATCAATGTACTTGGGGAAACTCTGAGGTCTGCAGAAGTACTTTAAAAAAACCTATGGGGACAAAAAACCTAAACAAAAACACAGCCTAGTGACTGAGTATACTCAGTAGCCACATAATATTATCGGGGGGGGGGGGGCGTGCAGAGAACAGCAGAAATCAGGAGAGTGGGGAGATAATGGAATGGAATATCAAGGAGAAGGGCGGGATGGATTGGCCAGGACCTTGGACAAGAGCACTCCTGGTTGGAGGTGAGGATACCATATAACACTTTGTTGCATGTTTAGACTAGTATCACTCTAGCAATCTAGCACCTGGGGATCCACAGGAGGGCTGCCAGGGATAGACAGACTGCATTTACACATTCCAGATGTGACTGAGTACAAGATACACAACAAATGCTACAGAGCTTTATGACATTTTGTAAATCACTATTTTTTTTGTATGCTGTTGCCTGAAAAGAAACCCCCTGCAACCAGACCTAAACAACAAAAAAGGAGCTTAAATAAAAGCATCACAAAGTCCCTCTCCCCAAGCCATGCCCCTCTCCCCAACCAGCCCCTCTCCGCTGCCCCTCCTCTCTGAGTGCTATTTGCTTGGCTTGAATATGTCTACGCTCTGGATGGAGTTCTCTCTCTTTCTCTCTTTCGCATTTGCAAAGCTGGAATGTAGCTTACGGTCCCATCCCTTGTACTGCCCACTCTTTTGTGGCCCAGTGGGGAATGTGGCCCTTGGACTGAAAAAGTTCCCCCGCCCATCATAAAGCGACACCAGCTGTGGCTATCATGAAGACTTAGCCGCGGTGGCGAAACCCAAAGCTTGGCTTAGGCAATTCACACTGCATTGAACCCGTTGAATACATTAAAACACAGAATACGTTTCATTGGTATAGAACATTCAGTCCTTATCTGCAAATGTTCTCTGCTAGAGACGAAGTGTACAAATAGCTTTAGAAACGCCATCCCAGCCATTCAGTGATTACGGCAAATAGCAGAGGCAAGGGCAACATCTCAGATGCATTCATTGGTATTGCGGCTCGCTTTCCTATGTGAGTGTCCACCCCACATGACCTGATTTTGAAATGAACGGAGGGATACTTGCTTGCATTGCAGTTGTAGGCTGTTTGTATTAGAACACCCAGAGTTTTGGGTCACATGCATTCAGTTTGAGGACAGTTTTATGCACTTTCTCTGTGTCTGAAAACTGGAAGAATGGCATAAATGACAGCCCGAGCCACCCAATTCCCTTTCTGAAAACTACCCCCGAGTTTCTAATCCATGTGGTTGTAAGGGTGAGCAGGGTGCACAGAGAGATGATGGGATCACATAGTATGTGCTGTAGCTTCAGAAAGCAAAAATAGGTTTGTTCAGAGTTTCAGGACGTTTAGTTCCTGTATTGTAGGGGTTGCACTCAATGACCCTTGAGGTGTCTTCCAGCTCTCCAGCTCTATCAAAAAGTAGGATCTTTTTATTATGAGGAACCCTCTACCCCCCCCCCAACACATTGCTACAAGTCACGTATTGGGTTCTTTTCCTTTAACTGTAGTAAATTCCAGATTGTGCAAAACCCCAGATTTTGCAGTTGAATAAAGGAGCTAAATTAAGTACATTTGTATCTGTTAGTATTCCTGTTGTAAGCTGCCTTGGAGATCATTTGATTGAAAAAAGGTGCTGAAAATGTTAAAACGAATAAAGGGTCGGGGGAGATAATGAAACACAGTTTTTGGAATGTGGAATTTTCTTAGGGTTAAAATAAAGACTCGTGTATAAATGAAGACTTTTGCAATGTGATCTTAACTGTCAGAATTAAACAACCCTGCTTTCAGTGGGATGTGCTCCCAAGTCATTCTGTTAAGGATTATAGCCAAAGGCAACACACACAGAGACACACATCTGGGAATAAGCCCAACAGAACTTACTATTTGCAAATAAACACATATAATGTCAGTCTGCCATCCATCAAAGCTGAAATGGCAACTGTTCTTTCTGCAGAAGCCATGCTACTCCCATGACCTGTCAACACACACACACACACACAAAGAAGACCATGCCTTGCTGCTCTAGTATGAGCTGCAGTGTCTGCATCAGGGAACCTGCGGATATCCAGATGTTGGTGGACTACAGCTTCCACCATCCCTGACCACTGGCTAGGCTAGCTGGGACAGATGGCAGTTGGAGTCCAACATCATCTAGAAGTCTCAAGGTCAGCCACCACTCATCTCCATGGGCATGACAAATAATGAGATGTCACCACGAGGTTCTCCCTTGGCACACTGTATCATTTGGGGGACTGTAGTTCTCACAGGGGTAAGAATTAACAGATAGAAATCAGAAAGAACATGAGATGAGCTATTTAATAGGCATGGTTCTCCCCCTCCCGCCTTCCAATACTAGATTTATAGTGTGTGGGGGAAGTATGTATAAACAATGACATCAAGTAGTCTCTTCTGGCTTTCACTCCATCAGATTGGCTCAGGCCAGTGCATAATCTGCTGCAGAGTAACAGATGCTTCAAAGGAAACACAGTAGTGCATTGCCTCATTTCTTGTTAACACACATGTCCTAAAAGTTTTCCCTCTCTAGGGCCATCTGGGATGACAAGCATGGCCATCTTAGCAACTAGCAGCCTTGCTCCAGAACAGGGGTAGCCAATGTGGAGACTTCCAGATGTTGGCCTCCAACTCCCAGAAAGCCAGCCAGCCTGGCCAAGGGTAGGCTCCCACCATGGCTGCAGTCCAACATCATCACTTGGAAGGCACCACATTGACTACTCTTCCCTACTGTGGAATACCCACACTGCTGTCATTTTCAAGATCTATCCGTGCTACCACACTTTGCCTTTTTCTGCAACCCATATTTTGGTATAGCCATGACTTGCCAGGGGAGCTCCCTGCTACACATCCATGAGTGCTTTTGACTGGAAAATATAGAGAGTAGTGCCCAAATGGCTCCACCAGCACTTTGGCATAAGCTATAAGGTCTATATCATGGGTTATATTAAATTAAACTATATTGAATTATATAATGGGTGGGTTTGCTTCATGGTTAAAAATAGACCATCAGGGTATCCTCGCGCTGTGCTCACCCTTCTCACCATTACTGCTTTGACAGAGTAGGAGGGGTTTAAATATGCACATGCACATGTCTTGCTTAGAACCAGAATGCAGCATGTCCCCCTAATTAACCATTGGTCTACAGCTGTCTGCCGAATAGTATGGACATGATAGATAGATGACAGATGATAGATAGATAGATGATAGATAGATGATAGAGATAGATAGATAGATAGATAGATAGATAGATAGATAGATGATAGATAGATAGATAGATGATAGATAGATAGATAGATGATAGATATAGATAGACAGATAGACAGACAGACAGATAGATGATAGATGTAACAGAAAAACACACATATTCTTCTTTGCAATTCATTAAGCCATGTTTAGACATCTCTCCATGCACAAAATTCTGGGAAAAGTTTGTTTGCCTACAGCAATTTCCTTAAGTAAGCAACCTTGCTGCTCAGGTCACAAGACAATTCAATAGCCAGCAAGCAATGTGGTGAACAGACTAGCACAAGGTCACTGGCCAAGAGCTGAGGGAGAGGGTTATTGGAGTTGTAAGGCTACTCTCCATGTTGCTAGGACCTTGGACAGCAGCTAAGATAACCACTCTCAACAGCTAAGCAACTTTAACATCAGCTATGGTACTCCTATCTCTGATTACCTGGTAAATAGGCTCCCTTCCCATGTGTGAGATTCTGGAGCTTACTTGTTGGTCCAGGTCCAGAGGAGGTAGCATATAGTTTTGTGCTTGAGGAAGAAAGCCCAAATGGTGCTCTACATATTAGCAAAAATATAATTACTTAAATAACTGCCAATGTGATGTCCTTGAAATGATGACCCAGCTGCTGCCACCTAAAGCAGGTTGCCTTAGTCTAATACAGGGGTGGTCTAAAATGTGGCCCTCCAGATGTTGTTGGATGCCAGTTCTCATTATCCTTGACCACTGGCCAGGCTGGCTGGGGCTGATGGAAATCTGTGTCCTACAACATCAGAAGGGCACTAGGTTTCCCTATCTCTGGCCTAATAGAAGGACCATCCTTGTAAGTAGCCAAGATCAGAAGCACTTCTCCTGGGTGGATGTTATCTTGTGAGGAGGAGATTTTGGAGATACATGACAAAGTTTGGCATCTTTGTCCTACCTGCCATGTGATGGCTGCTGTCACATAGTCACCTAGCACAAGCTCCTAGGCTATTCATGCAAGGCCAAGAATTCTGTCCTTACAACAGGGCTGTTGAATCCTCCCAAATGTAGAGTTGCTTCCTTTGTTTACTTTACTTTTGCCTGAAGCAAAAAGTATAAACCCCAGTTGGCAAGGTTTACCAGTCAGATAATAATTACCTGCTCATGGGATTGCTTGGCACCAGGAAGTTAGAATGCAAAATGAAGTTTCTTTAACGATCTCACTCTGAGAACTTTTTCAGGCGTCTCAAAGGATGTTATTAAAAAGTGCATGGGAGTTTACCAGGTGAAATTGTTTTCAGAGTTTATCAAACTTAGTCCTAACAAGAGAGGCTTATGCAAAAACCCCTAAAGGCATCTTAAAGCAAAGAGGTACAACCACTTAACGGATAAAATAGAAATGTTTGTCTCAAAAAAAGGAAAAGGAAACCCCTCTGCAGAGTTCAGCTTCATTGTTCATTGTTCTTATGAACAATCACATCAATAATTTCCCCATTTACATTCCAAAAAAGTACAAAAGTTGGTCTTTGTGTAGCAACAACAACAACAACAACACATTCAAAATGCACTAGGTACAAACTTACAATTTTAGAGCATGATTTCAAGGGGAATGTTAAGCATGTGCTTAAATCAGCCCACACTGAAATCAGTGGAACTTTAGTGCTTTCTGGAAGTTACTCTCAATCAAGACAGAAGCAAAGGAAATTGAAAATGAAAAGGAAGAAGGTTTTTCTTCTTGGCTTTCTTTTGGCAAGTCACCAAAATGTCCTGCAGTTAGAACATCAATCCTTGACATACAGAAGAATGCATCAAGTAAACACTGGTTGCTTCCAAAAAAAAGAAAAAAATGGAAGAAAATAAGAGGGGGGAACCCTCTGTCACATAGTTTAGCAATATTCTTCACAATGTGCCATGGGGATATTATTTAATTCTGCAAATGTTGTAGGAGTAGTCGGACTGTGAATGTCTGTCAGAGGATGCATCAAGTCCCCAGTTGTGCTGTGGATGGTGTTGATGTACATTGTCCAAGCCTTTTCTGGATCGGAAGACTTGGATTTAGCCTTTAAACTTCTCTCCAGTTTTTTCTGTTTATACTTAAATTCCAGAATAGTTTTTGTGTATCTGTTCATTGTGGTCACTGAGGAAGCCATACAGCAGGCAAACGAGCCCCAGGCAAGACTGTCAAGAATACAACAAGATCGTGAATAAAATGGCAGTGCTCCCACCCCTGGTTTGTAAAGCCCCAATGTTAACCACAACCCACACCTATCGTTTCTTGAGAAATGTTCTGTTTTGATATGCTTTTCCCCAAACCAGCTTCTATCTGATTTGAAAACACATAAGCCATGTGAAGACTTCCATGCCCCCACTCCATCTGCTGCTGTGGACAGTCAGTAGGCAACTTGGGTTGTGCCGATGTGTGCAATGACATGCAAATGGAAACACAGAGAAAAGACAACCTTCCTGTGTTTGAAGCTGGTAATGTGTACATGCCCATTGTACATGCCCATTGCACACCTTGTTTGCTTTTAAAAGTGTTTCTGCACTACACACACATAGCTGTGTAACTGTTTTTGTGCAGCCTGTAGCTGACAATTGAGCTTCCATTAAAAAACTTCACCACCAGTGCAAAACTTGTTGCTGGGTATGGTGAACATTTTCAAAAGAGCAGACACAAGAAGCTGCCTTATACTGAGTCAGCACACTGGGTCTATCTAGGCCAGCTCAGTACGGTGGACACTGACTGGCAGTAGCTCTCCATGGTTTCAGGCAGGGGGTCTCTCCCTGACCTACCTGGAGATGCCAAAGATCGAACCTGAGACCTTCTGCATGCAAAGCAGATGCTCTACCACTGAGCCCTTTCCCAAGGACCATGCAGAAGCACTGCACTAATTATGCTTTTGTAGTTAATGCTTTCTAGTCCACCCATCAACATTTCAATGTGAAAGATATGCTTCTGAGAAGGGAGGCTGAACCTGCAACCCCTTCTACAGACACCTCTACCCTTCCATAGTGTCAGCTTTTTTAATGCCGTTTCCTTTGCTGCCGTTTCTATTGCTTAGAGCTTCTTTCTAATCCACTGCAGGATCCCACCTAATCAGAGAACACACAATAGATGTGGCTATTTTCTGCTACATAGCCAATCAGAATGCAAGCTGAACTAAGGGCAATGCTTTCTGCGCTGGTCACATGGGTGATTCCCAACCAGTTATATTACTGGCTGCGCTCTTCCTCTAAAGTGACTGCACAGGCAAATATTCACACTGGCCCAAGATACTTTGGGATACCATTGGAAGTTTGAAACCTCCCCAGGCCTGTGTCAAACTCTATTGTGTGCTGCCTCTTTACAAACTGGAGAAGATTTCATCTAGAGGACCACATCAGTCATTTTCTTCTGTGCTTCCCTGGTCACTAATGCCTCATCGACTAAGCAGAAAGGGAACCATAGGTGTCTGGACTAGGAAACTGACTGGACAGTTTCCTCATGATACTTGGCTCTTTCTACATAACTACTTCTGTTAGCTGGTTCCATATTTATTTGGTACTTGAAAAGCAAATGTGTGGAGGCCCTTTTCTTTTCTCTTTTGCACAACTAGCCCCTAATTTAACCAAACAATCAGAGTGATTGGCGGGTCATGTTCATCCATTTGTTGTTGTTATGTTTTCCCCCATTGCCCCCCCCCCCAGCTTACCAGTAGGACCAGCCATAATCCCAGGTCTGTGGGCGCCAGTCCTCTGGACCAAGATTGACGGTCATTTGAAATACAGTTGTATACATCATGTGAGCCACCATTCCCAGGAGACCTGAAATATTTCACAATGCTTTGTTAGCAGGAACCTCTTTTTAATTCACGTTTGCAGATCCATCAGGTTGATTTCCTCCCCTCCCCTCCCAAAGCAGCCCAAGGGAACAAACAGCAAACAGTTAAAACACACACACCGTGCAATAAAAATAAAACAAATACAATCAAGAACATCTAAAAACATTTTAAAAACTCAAATGTATACCCAGGCTTGTAAAAGCATAGGTGAAATTCCAGGGGTGGGGGTGGGGGGTTGACAGAACATCTCAAAGGCAGTAATCTCTTCAGCTGCTCAATACCAAATGAATTCTGTTGTCATTAGACAGAGATTTGTGACAAATAATGTTGAGGCTTCACCTTTTTCTTCAGACCTTAAGCCTGTCTGCCTGAAAAGGCTTAGCTCCTGATGGTTCATACTTGACTGAATAAGGACGATAAAGATACAGCCCCTCTCATACGGAGGCAGGTGAGGGGCACACAACTAATCCACCCAACTGGATTTATTTGGTATGAGGCCATTGCACAAACTGAATGACACCATGAGAAGTGGACCATAAGGACTGCAGAATTCAAGCCCAAAGTCCCAGCTGCTGCGTGGGGCATATTCCAGGAAGTGACATACTTAGATGTCTTAGATACTTAGTGACATACTTAGATTTTGACACAGGCAGCTGCCTCACACCATTTCGACTATTCACCCATTTAGCCTAGTTTTGTCTTTTCTGACTGGCAGCAGCTCTCCAAGGTCTCAGGTACATCTGCCTACTTCATCATTAACTTTTAGGAAGAATCTAAAAACATTCTTGTTTACTCTGGCTTAAAGATCTGTTCCTAGCATCCCTGAAATTATTAGCTGTGACATTCAGTGATTTTTACTTAGAAGTTCTAAACCGATCTTTAGAGGGTTATTTTTGAACTGTTTTTAAGAGTTTTGACTGTATACTGTTGTTGATGTTTTCAATGATAGATGTGGGCTCCTTCGGGAGGAAGGCTGCTTATATAAATTTAATAAATAATAATAAAATACCTGCCAGGACGGTGAAGATCGCAGCAAACGCATTGAGCTTCAGCCCATCTAGCATGCTGATGGAATAGCAAATTTCAATCAACATGAGAGCGACGCCCATCAGAAGCAAAGCAATGTAGAGGAGCTCTGCTGCAATGGAGAGCCACAGGACCCCTGGAACAACAAAGGTCAGCAGCTCTGAGAATCCTAGATGCCCCAAGACCTCCCCCCCCACCATTCTGTACCCATTAAGCTGCCAATATATGCACATAAAGTTAAAACAGTTGCGGCCCTGCCCTTTATTGTGGCTTCAACTGCTTTTTATTGGAGCTGGTTATCTCTGAGTTTTCACAGATGGTGCAGGAGAAGTTCATCTTGAATCCTTAAACCCCAGTCCATAGGTATGTGCCAGGATATGTGCAATGGAACAGAGCAACTTACTCCAGTACAGTTACAGCTGCATTATGAGCCTAGTGGGGCTGAGTATGTCAGATCCTCTATTTGCATCCCAACCTACCTTAAACAGGAAGTCTAGCTGCAAACAACCAATCAACAAATTTTATTATTTATAGCCAATGACCATCAGAATACAGTATGAGTACAAATCACATCCAGCTTCATGCACATTCCTGGTTACTCCTCATCCAGGGTGCTCTCACTACCACCTTGGGAATCACATGACATTAGCCACAATTCGTATCTACCCTGTCGTTCTTATGAAATGCTGTGTTTTGATGAGTTTCCCCCCAAAACAAGCTTCAGTCTGAATAGAGAAAAAGAAAGACCTAGCTGCACTTTACCTAGCTGGTAATGTGTACACAGCCTTAGTCTCCTGAGCTGTATGCTAACTTGAAGAAGGCTATGAGGAGCAGCCAGGTCCATCCCCACTGTAGATTCCCTTAGCCAAGTGAGCCAGATCTGCAGAAGAAAGAATTTCAACAGGTGTAGTTTGTCATGCCAGCTCCTCTCGCTGAAATCCCTATGCCTACAAAACTACTAAAAGGAGGAGCCCTGATCTTTCCTGCATTTGGCTACTTTAAACTCAGCCTGGAGACACAACTTTTTATAGAAGACAGAGGCTGCTTGCACAGTCCCTGCTTAAAATAGAGTGGGCTTGCTCTTTTTCTCACTTCCGATTGAAGCTGGTTTGGAGAAAAACAGATCAAAACATAGCATTTCCTAAGAAACGACAGGACAGGCACAGGATAAACAAGGATTGTGGCTAATGTTGTGTGTATATCTCTTTCAAAACCAGCAGTGGGAGTGTACTGGACACAGAGAAGACAGGAGCATGCACACAGCTAGAGTCATTTTCCAGAAGGATAAATGGAAGCAAAAGGTGCTAGCTTTCCCAAAACTATTCCCCACCACCCTCTGGAGGATGCCACCATTTCCTAAACCTTTTCAAGCACCTTGGGCTTCAGCTTCTAAACTGAGTTCAGGTTTCTTTGGGAATTATCCAAGGTAATATGCACTAGAGCTAGAATAAATAATCCCACCACAAATACGCGCAGATACCAAATTTGGCAAACATTCAGAATACGTGGATTTGAGCCACTGTTTGTCCCATAGAAACGGGGATATATTTATTCTAGGGTTGTGTTTCCCATGACTCAGAACACCGAACATAAAGATAGAAAGAGCAGAAACTTGAATTAGTGACAGCATATAATTACCTCGATCCGCCGGGGGTGTCAGGCTGATAAAACTTCTACATTTCTCACCTATAAGGCATATAAAATGTACACTTTCAAATTATAGTTTGGAAGGGGGGAAAAACCTGAGCATCTCATCAGCCAGCTTAGCCTTCCCACCTTCCCAAGGCTTATAGGAACACAGCCTCCCACAAGCAACAAGAAGGGAGCTGTAAGCAGATGGTAGGGGAAGCCAGCGCACTGAGCTAAAATGCTGCAGTGTTATTTGGAATGCAATCCCCCCCGGGGGGGGGGAATTAAAAGAACAGGCATCCCACTTTGTGCCTATAAAACAAAGCAGAGGCAGGGCTGCTTCTTGCATGATATTTTCGTATTTGTGCATGCTCCACAAGCTGTGCCTTCTAGGAAAATAGGAAGCTGCCAGACCATTGGTCTGTCTATCCAGCTCTTGCAGACGCTCCCAGGGGTTTCAAACAGGAGGAATTCCCTACCTGGAGATGCTGGGGATTGAACCTGGGACCTTGTGCATGCAAAGCAGATGCTCTGCCACTGAGCCATGGCCCATCTCCACCTTTTTTTTCATTTTCACTACTTGTCCCTTTAAAATGCACACAGGCAGAGGCATAGTCAGCCTCTCCATCACTGTCCAAGTGCATCTTAAAAAGAGATACACTTTGAATTATAGAATCATAGAACTATAGAGTTGGGAGGGACCACGGGGGTTCCCTGGTCCAATCCATTGCAATGCAGGAAGCTTTTGTCCAATGTGATGCTCAAACCCACAAACCTAAGACTAAGGGTTTCCTACACTACCAGCTGAGCCACATCTCTTGCACTAGTCAAATACTGGGGGAGTCAATATGAAATCCAACAGTTTTTGAATTCTCAGTCTAGCTGATCACCTCCCAGTTTATGGAAGCACAACACAAGTTATACACACAAACTTCAGGAGCACTATTAAATGGGCAACATTTGCAGAACTTTTTTATCCACCCTAAATGTTCTTATAAATGCCGTTGGACCTGACTTCAAGTGATTTCCAAATGTTATTTTTCACCACTAACACTTCACCTTATTCCAATCCAAAATTTCTAGTTTTGTCTCTGACTACCATCCTAAATCCCCAGTACTCCCTACCAAACCTGCCAGAGACAAGTTCTGCTTCCTTCTACACCCCTTCCTTCTCTTCTAACTTCAAAGCCAGGCTGTTGCCAAATCTTGCTGTATTTCCCACCAGAATTTCTGAGTTCCGCTTTCCCCTCCTGCTAAAACTCCGCCCCATGTGTCAGTCATATTTTGCCCATTTATCCCTCTGAGGAGTTCTCTCTTGGTGGCCATCTCTATGATTGTGTCATTGCACTGGCCCAGTTTGTGCAGCTAGTTACCCACGTAGGCAGATGCTGGAAATGGAACAGTGTGGGTAGAGTACCTTGTGACAAATTATTCGTGCAAGTGGCACGCCACACAATTTGGGCAATTCTAATCCTTCCGAATTCAACTCCACCACTGCACATGGCTCTGAACATTTTCCCCCTCCCACCTCATCACTGTCACTGTTAATGCTTAGGCAGTAAGCTTCTCAGGGCACCTTGACTTCTAGCATCATGTGAAACATCTTCTAGATTGAAGGTGTTGTATAAATGCATCCAAACTTAAGTCTAGCTGCAAGCCCGGGAAAGAAACAAAAAGTGCTTACTTGAAGAAGTACCTATAATTATGTGAGGTCATATCCACACCATCCATTTAAACCACTCTCGTTCCATTTTAACATAATAATCCTAGGAACTGTAGTTTGTGAAGGGTGTTTGGAATTGTGGCTCTGGGACGGGTGAACTACATTTCTGAGGATTGTTTAGGGGAAGATTTCCATGCCAGTCGCAGAAGCAGAAAGTTGTTTGGAACTGGCCTGAGTTCTTAAATAAAAGAATTCACTGGAAGCAGAGCTGGTGACAAAGGTCAGCAAAGCTGGGGATCTGCTAGGATCCATGCGCCACCCAAAATGGTTGCCAAAGCACAGCAACATTTCGAGCACATTTTAGATAAGTTTCAATGCAAAACACTGAGAAATAGAGGGCAACTCCAAAGCTATGCATACCTGTACACAGAGAACAGTGCTACTTAAAACCAGTGACAGAAGTTTATAATAGCACAAATTAGACTAAAAACAAAGGTGGGGGAGAGGACTACATATTTTTGCCAACTCTAGTAATGTTGGCAAATATTGGTAATGTGCATTGGGTTAAGATATCCCTGCCCAGTCTCCACCCACTGGTGTGTACATGGAGCAAGAGGTTTCAATACACATCAAAATATGCCAATATATATAGCAGCATGCAGTTCAATCTGAAACACAGTGAGAGAGAAAAGCAGCCTCACTGTGTTTTAAGCCAGGAACGCATGCATGACTTAATTCTTGGCTGGTGGGAGTGGCTGAATTGGTTCTGGCAACTTCCACCTTCACCTCAGGTAGGGGGAGTGGCTCTGTGGATAAAAATAAAGAAATTGTTCTACATTTCCTGATCTTTGCTGTTGAGGCTGAACGGTCAGCCACTACATTTTGTGTGTGTTATTTTTAAGTGTGCACGTACTCAGCAGCACAGCTGTGAATAAAGCTGCGTGGATTGTTTGGTTTTAAATTTTCTGCAAAAAGTACATCCACGTTATATGTGCACAGCTGTCCATAACATTGGCTCTACTAAACAAAAACAAAACAAAAAAGATCCCCTTGAATTTCCATTATTTTTACAAGGGACCACTCCTCTGAAACATCATTAAATCACAGATCACGTCTATGGCTACAGATTGCACTGCAAAATTCACGGATCATACTGTAAAAATAATGGGTCTTGTGCTTCCCAGCATTGCCATGGCACAAAAACATGGGTCTTAAGCATGGACCCTCATAATTTTTAGGCAAAATGCTACTGAAAACGCCATCAACTTACACATCACATCCAAACCCACTCACGGAACAATAAAAACCATGTTTCCATCGTCAGGTGAAAATATGTATCTGAACCACAGGTATCCTATGAAAAAGATAGTGTGAATTCAAGAGGATCTATTGTTGCTCAGCTGAATCCAACTCTTATCCCACAGCTTTGCTGTAATATCCAAGGTAAAGTTAAGCATTGTTTCTCTCCCCAACCCATTTCTCCTTTGAAGGTAATAATGTTTTGTCCAGGTTTCCCACTTGACCTCCCTTCTGTCTTTCATTCCCCTCCCCACCAAAACTACTAGGAGAAGCTAAAAGCATGTGGACTCTCAGAAGAAAGCCCCATTGACTTCTGTTGGGGTTTCTCTTGAGTACAGACTTGCAAACTAAGAGTGTCATGGGGGACACTTATTTAACAACAACTCTTAGTTAATATTAAGGGAGAATGAGGCAAGAGGATGGTGCCAAGGAAGAAAACAGGAACCATAGAATTGTAGCATTGGAAGGGGACCAGAAGAGTCATTTAACATAGGAATCTTTTGCCCAGTGACTTTGGGATAAAGAGTCTCATGCTCTACTGAATGAGCCATTTTGTGTTTGAATCATGACAATGGGGATTTCACTGGAGACGGGGGTGTCTTTGACTTTCTTGTTGGTTTGGGGTAGAAGACTGGAGAATGCTTTCCTGGGTGCTTCTCTGTGATGCACGACCCTTTTGGTAGGAAAGAGAGTTCACTGATGGACACAAGCAGCCCTGTTCAGCTAATTGGCTGATCTTACTCATGAGAGTCCCATGGACTACAAGAAGATCAAACCTATCCATTCTTAAGGAAATCAGCCCTGAGTGCTCACTGGAAGGATAGATGGTGAAGCTGAGGCTCCAATACTTTAGCCACCTCATGAGAAGAGAAGACTCCCTGGAAAAGACCCTGATGTCCTGAGGCAAAGGGGACAACAGAGGATGAGATGGTTGGACAGTGTTCTCGAAGCTACAAACATGCGTTTGACCAAACTGCAGGAGGCAGTGGAAGACAGGAGTGCCTGGCGTGCTCTGATCCATGGGGTCACGAAGAGTCGGACACGACTAAACGACTAAACAACAACAACAAACACATAGTCCAGTCTCCATGGGGAGCACGCACTGTGCTTTGGTTCTCTCCCCATATAGGAAATGAAAGAGAGGCTCGGGAAGGCATAACAACCCACAAAATACTATGCACAGGTAATCTGTGCAGGTGTGCACACATTCACCTGGGAGGAAGAGGGAGAGAGAAGGGTTTGTCTCTTGAACAGCCCATTTGATCTAAAACCCCCAGCCATGCCTCATACACTCTAAACACAGGTGTGCAACACAGAATCTCAAAATAAACACAGCAGGTGTTTCTTTATTGTCCTGTGAACACAGAAGGGCCCTGCTGGATCTGGCCAAAGCTCCAACTAGCCCAGCATCCTGTCTTCACAACAGCCAACCAGATTCCTATGGGAAGCCCACATGCAAGACTTGATAACCCTCCTCACTTCTGATTCTCAGTGACTGTTTATCAGAACATAGGCACCATGACCAGTAGCCATTAATTCCTTTTAAGTAGAATAACAGCACAGTGACGCCTTGGAAATTAAAGATGCTTCAGTGTGGATGTGAAGATGATCCTTCACTTTTCCTCTCCGCATCTTCCTCTTGATAGAGAGATGCTGCTCTCCCGCCCCCCCCCCCATGCTTCTTTCTGAAGCCTCAATTTGGTCTCTGGAGTAGCTGTCAAAAGCTGCTGTTCTCTTCATCATTTCAAGCAAATTAAAAAAAAAAAAGATTGCACTGGTGGTGTTTCTGAAGATTAATGTCATTGTACAAATGCCATCTTGGCAGATGTCTAAGGGGGATTGATGGCATGCACAGGGTGCTTACTATCGCTTCTATGCAACAAATCAAGTTATTGTCCCACAGGAAAGAATCTGTTCTCCCACAGGAAAGGTGTCATCATGAGAACAAGGAAACTGAGTGGACTTCCTGTGGCTGGAGGAAGTGCTATTAAAAAAATGACACACAACTAACAAATATGTTAGCTTTTACCATTAGACTTCAAAAAAACAAGCTTCCTGTAAATAGTCTTCCTCCTCCTTTTCTTTTGGAAATAAGGGGTATCACTCAAATTTACACAACCTTACCCCTAGAAGTTTGGACATCTTCCCACAAATCAGCTTTACCTCTCGCTCAGGAAAAATGATTACAGCAACAAGGTGAGGGGGTCATTTTTAGGGGAGAATTAGGGTTAAACACCCCCTACTAGTCTACGCCTGCAGTTGAAAAAAACACATGGGGTTGGAAATCCCACACTGTACTTGTAAATTTTAATTCCACCCTAGGACAATATGCAGTTCTGGCGAAATGCTCCTTCTAGTAATGTTTTGGTGAGGTATGTGGAGTTTAAAGAGGCAGTTTTTCATCAAGACAGACTTAGTTGGATCAGCTGTTATATTTACATAGGGGGGAAAAATAACTAGGAGTAATATATTTTCCCACTCTGTTGCAAACTTTTGATTTCCTAGCGCAGCCAAGAAGCCAAGATGCCGATCCTTTGCTGCTGTACCAGCACTGATTTTCCACACTGAAACTCTTCTGAGTAAGTAAAACGTTTTCTCCTTTATCTGTGTCATGTCTTAAGACTCCCCTTTGCTCCATAATACTACTGTGTGCGTGTTAATGAGTTTACCATTATTTATCACAGAATCATTTATTACTACTACTTTTAAAAACCTATTTCCACTGATTTTTTTTTAAGAAAGGGAGCAGAGTTAATGCCACATGAGTTCTGCTTAACTATTTCTCCTGCACACTTTAAATATCGTGTTCCTCCTACTATTGGCTCCAAATACCTCGGTCTGTGTTATATTGTTGGGATAACCTTTCCTATGTGAGCCAGTGCTGGGGGTGGGGGCAGACGGTGTGTGTGTGGGGGGGTCATCCCTCATCCCACCCCATCGGAATTGGAGGAGAATTGTGATAAGCGAGCTTAAGACAGAAATGTGACATGACGGGGGGGGGGGATAACAAATCAACAAGGATCGTCTCCTCCCTATTAACCCACAAAGAAGCCTTTGACGATTACACTTCATTAGTAGCCATTTCTTTTAAAGCAAATTGTGCTTCAGAAGCAACATAGCTTGTTTGCGCTCCAATACCCCAGGGCGCGTAAGCTCTTGCTCCCGTTTTACAGATGGGAAAAGTGAGGCTCAAAGTGACTTGCCGGCGGCCGCGGGGGATGTCATTGAAAGACCCCCATTCCCCCTCCCCCCGGCGCAGTCCCGTCTCGGGAAGGAGCCTCCGCTCCCTTGAGACCAACCAGACGGTCCTCCTCTCCAGCTGCCCCCCCCCAGGCTCACCACTAGTCCCTGCTGCCCCGACGGGGAGGTCGCCACTCACCGTCTCCGAGGAGCAACTCCTCGCAAGAGTACCAGATGCCGGCGTGAAATTTCCGGTCGACGAACTTGTCGTCTCCGGTCTCCCAGATGTACTGGACCACGTTGCTGTCGTTGGGGGCCCCGGAGGTGTTGAAGCGGATGCAGTGGGTGCCCCCTCGGAGCTCGCTGCACATGGGCTTGGCCACTTTGCGGGTCCCTTCGCACCAGTAGCTGCTGCTGAAGGCGGTGATGGAGAAGGTGAGCGACAGGCAGCTGAGCGAGAGCGCCGCCGAGGCTCGCTGCCGCCGGTCCACCCCCATCGCGCTGAGGACTGCCGCCTTGCAGAGGCTGCATCCAACGACGCCGAGCGAGGACAGGACGGGGCGCACGGTCCTCGGGCTGCCGCCGCGCGCCTCTTGGCTAAGCCCCTGCTGGTGGAAAAAACCCCGCTCTCAAATCGCCGATCCCCCCCCCCCCCCGCAGCATTCAGCCAGTCACCAGGCTGCCGCTGGCCATTTCTGAAGGTGAGGCGAGCAGGTGGGCAGAGCTGCCAAGACACCTCCTCCCCCCCCCCCCCCTCAGCGCAGGATGGGAGCCGGGGATGAACAGGGGCTGAGCCTCAAAAGCCTGCCGCCTCTGTCAGAGCTCAGCACGAATAGGCTCTCCAAGAATGCCTCTGAGCATACAGAGTGCATTTCTGTCCCCGCGGAACAATGGGAACCCAGCCACCCACCCTCCCCCGAAAAAAAGCACGTGGGGGGGTAAGGAGCCAGATGAAAAGCTGCAAACAGGCGTCAGCCCCAGGAGTGATCACTTTTATCAAGTCACGCGCCACAGCGCTGGAAAGCTGAGACCCAAAACCACACAGAGGCAGGGATCAGGCTAGGGAAAGGTGAGGAAGGAAATGCGGGCAAGGGGAGCAAAGAGTGAAAACACACACACACTCCTCTCCTGATACTTAGGAATTAGATTAAGTGCAAAGTAAACACAGGAGGACTTGCTTTCCTGACTATCTTGGGAAAGGTGCCAATGCTTTGTTTGTTTGGAAAGTCAAGTTTCGCACCCTCTGCATAAGTCCTGGTGCTGCTGCACACCTTGGAGCCCAGGGATGTAGCATGGGAAAGCCAGTGCGATGTAGGAGTTAGAGTGTGGACATCCAGCGCACATTTAAAGCGTGCAGTTTCACTCAAAGAATCCAGGGAGCTGTAGATTGTTAAGGTTACTAGGAAGTGTAGCTCTGTGAGGGGGAAACTACAGTTCCCGGGTGAGGGGGAGCCATGTAATTTCAATGTGCACTGGGTGTCCTTTTTAAATGTATGGTGTGGGTCTGCCCTCAGTTAAGCCTTGCTGCACAATTTATGAGAAGCGAGCCCCATTGAATTTCATGGACTGCACCTCTTGAGTAAACACACATAAAATTGCGCAATCAGAGCACTTGTATTTTAGAACTACAGGGGGAGATGGCACTTCCATTTGATTAAACCCTCAAACATCAGTTTAAGATTGTGGGCCAAGTTAATTATTGCAGGCATTCCAATAACATTTCTATTCCCATTTTATAAATCCGGAGCTGAGAGACACTGATTTGTTCAAGGTCACCTCAAGTAATGGACGATCAGGGATTCTTCATAACAGATTCATTTCCTTGGGATTTTTGTTTAATCCCCTTTTCCTTCTGCACTTATCCATTTAGTGTAAGTATTACATCACGGCTTGAACAAACCAAACACTGTTTTTCTCCCTGCTCCAGTAGTAATGTACAGTGCCCATGTTTTTGCCGTGGCATTATATTTTTAAACATGATGTTTTCTTGTTATATACGGCCTAAACTTGGAGGTGGTGTGGGAGTGAGTACAGGCACTGGGGAAAACAAAAACCTGCTGTAATTTGCAAGTGAGGCAAACATTAGGAAGACTCCAAAAGAAAAGGGGAAAAGGAGCTCAAATTAAATGCCAAGCCAATAAACTTTTCTTTGCTTTTCTTTTTTGCTGTTTTAGCTAATTTAGGCAGTGTAGTGTGTTGAACTTTGGTTTAGCCTCCACATACTTGCTTTAGTAACTTAGTTGATTTGGGGGCAGTCAATCTCCCTGAATTGACCTGTTTGGCCACAAAGTGTCTGTGTACTTTTTGTGTCAAGTGGAAGGGATGGGGCAGTAAAATCTGACTCCCTCCCAATCTGACCTTTCTACTCTGGGATGCGTTTAGCCGTTTCCCCCCAAGCAAGGCCAGTCCTCCACTTTAGGCAAAATGAGGCAGCTGCCTCAGGCATCAGATGTGGGTGGTGGTGCTGCCATTGAGGTGTTGGAGAACAGGGTTGTGTATGCTAAACAGCCTATCCTTTCCTCCTGGCAAACGAGAATGTCCCATTCCCAGTGCTCAAGTAAGATTCAATGCTCATGCCAATCAATTTCTGTGTGTGGAACTGAGGGAGGGGCATGTTTGTCCTTTGCCTCAAGCAGCAAAATATCTTGGGCCTGCCCCTAGGCCACTTCACTTTCATTATTGGAGTGGGGCTAAGGGGAAATGGCTGCTCGGTGATTTCGCTCCCCTCTCCATGTGCTCCATTTGACATTAAAGGCCAGCCCTCCGACCTCTCCATCTTATGGTTTGTATGGCCCATTTAGCCCTTTAAAAGGTTATATTCAGTTTCTTGGCAGAGCTTTTAACACAGGTCTGCAGCAGGGGGTGCAATTAATTCAGTGTGCCTCCATGTAATGCATTGCAAACAAAGCCACAAAAGTAACCCAGGCATATATTTGTTAACCATGAGTGGCTAATTACTCCAATTAGGACAAACCCCCCAAAACTTTGCCCCTCCCCCACTTGGTCACCTGGAATTTATTTTTACTCACCACTGGTGAACAGGAAGTAGCTAAATAGAAGCCTGAATTATGTTCATGTGACAATTCTACTCAGGTCTGGGATCACTTGATTTTCTCACAATGCTGAAGCTGGGCAGTGTCAGAGAAAAATTGAAATCCTCTGTAAAGGTGAGAATATACTTTAATAAATAAACCTAATTTAAACAATAAACCTAATCTCTCCCCTCTTTCCCACATACAATTGGGTGTTCAGCACTTGTGGGAAATGGAAGGCTGGTACATCATCCTCATCCCTCATATGTGCCAAGGAAAGAGCCATTATGACTGATAAGGGAATCCATTCATGAGCAAATCCTGCACCTCTCATACACTGGATCAAGGCTCGTTTTCATTCTGAAGAACCTTTTTGTATAACTCAAAAACCTACTACTGGCCAAGGTGGATGTCCACTGAAAAACAGAAAGTCTCAATTGTTTAACTTTGGGACCCAAAGAATTACCCCTCTAAAAGATCTGGTAGAATTCATGGTTCAAGAGCCATTTAATGACAAAATGTCTGGAGGGGGTAATTCCATGACTATTGTAGCAAAAGCAACATGTTTGTGGAACCTTAAAGCCACAACAGATTCTATTCATTTTTAAGATGCCACAAGATATTTTTTTTTGTGGTTTTCAGATGAAGAGGTCGCTGCAGTATGGGTGATCTTCAGTTGACAAACAAAGATAAATCAAGGAAGATAGTGAGCTATTGCCTTGGTTAGAAAAAGAGATTGTATCACACTTCTGTTTCTGTATGACTACATGGTACTCGAAAGAAGTATGTGAGATCTTGTATACCCTTGATGTTCTTAGGCAGGGACCAGTGGCCTCCCAGCTGGTGTTGGGTTCTAACTCCCATCATTCCCAGCTGGCATGGCCGGTGGTTAGGATGTGGTCCAACAACACCTGGAGGGTCACAGGTTCCCATCCCTGATCCTAGCCATCTGTGCAGAGAGCATTCAGCATCGTGGAAGTGCTATTAAGGTCTAGAGCATCTCACCCAAGCTATTGTGTTGTGGGAGTGGGGGGAACTGTGTGCCCTTCTCTGTGTGTCCTAGAGAAGTTGGACTGGCTTCCTCCTTGCTGTCCTTTTTCTATTCCAGCAGGCCTTTGGGAACCAAATGTTTCTGAGGAAAGAGCTGGTGCTGTGATGTTTTTATTGTGGATCTTTTAATATTACTTTAATTCTATTGGGGTTCAATGACATTTTGATTGTCTTTTCTACAGTTTTAGCTTGTTTAATTTGTGTAAGCCACATTGAATCCCAAACTGAGGGGAAAGGAGGGATATAAATAAATACTAGAATAATAACAATCTCACTGTAGATCTATTGCCAATGCCGATCACACGAATACCCCTGCCTCCCAGTGGGTTATGCAGATTACACAGCAACCGGCTGTGTTTGGCTGCTGCTTTCCCCTTCCCCTTCGCCAAACCAAGGAAACATGTCCCAGACCTGTGGAACATATGAATTCAACATTCAATATAGAGGCTTGCGGCAGTGTACAGCATGAGATAAATGACACTCCTGTTCTCTGTACTGATTTACCAAACACATATTCCAGAACATTTGAGAAATGAGGCACAGGCATATCTGATACAATTCCCCTGCACACAATTCTTCAGCCTCCTTTAATGTGCCTTTAAAAATCCTCCTTCCTAATGCTAACAACTCTTTCTAATTGCAGTTCATTTTATGCCTGTGCTTCTCTGTGTCTTCCCTGAGATTCCTTATCGTTACAAAACTCCTGGTGGTGCCACATTAGTCTCTTTCTACCCCCCCTTCCCTTTCTTTCACTGCACAAAAGCATGCTCACTTTTGCATCTTTAACATAGACTCATTAAGACAATGCTTTCCGTGGGTGCATTTTCATTTAGTTTTCCTAACCATCAGCCAGGTTGGCAACCCTACAAGACATAAAGTACCTCTGCCCTGGTTACACCTTGTAGAACGTGTCCACCAACCAAGTGGCGAGTGACAAGATGGATCGCCTTATGCTGATTTCCAGTTACTCCCAAATTATGTCAGGAAAAGATGTGAGCATAAGCACCCATGTTACTTTTCCTGCCTCAGGCCAAGATGTCTTTCCAGTAAGACATTTTAAGATAGAGAAAAGGAAGTGGGTAGCTGGGTTTTAGGTGCTCTTCCTGGTCACCCTCAGGGGCATACCTAGGGGTTGGTTAGGTTGGCCCCTGCCAAGGGTGCAGGCTGAGGGCTGCGCAAAAATCATGCCTCTCCCCTCTGGCTCATGAGGCTGAGGGCTGCAGGTTGCCTACAGATGCCTAGATTGTCTTCCTTCACTGTCCTTATTTAAGTAATGAGGTGAAAGCGAGAGCTTCCAGTTCTAAACCACAGGACCATCGATGGCCGGGCCTGACCTACCCCACAGAAGGACATATAAACCAGCTGGAATAGGGAAATGTAGTGCTTCCTACAAATTTGTTAGTTTTTATTAAAATATTATTCTTTTATTGTATTTTATTTTGGGTGTTCCTTTTCGGAGAAGGGGGACCTTATTTGGGGGAACTGCTCTATGCCCCCCCCGACCACCTTAATCTGGCCTTTTGAAATTCAAACGCTGCTCATTTAGAGACTTTGTTCATGTCCGCTTTCCTTATTACATTGTTCCCACGCCTTCCCTTTCTTTTGAAAACTCGTGTAATGAATGTTTTCTCCCCATTTGCCAATCAGCCTCCATTTTCAACCAATTCCACCCTATTAGTCAAGATCAGTGCAAAAATAGCTGCTACCTAATTATTTCCCCCACCTTTTGGAGTCAGGAGTTAAGGCTGTGACACATATCAAGAGCTTGCAGAACATACTGTGCTTCATTAGACTTCCCACAGATATAGGGGGACTAATTCGTAGGGCAGAGTTCTCTACCGAACTTTCTACACTTTGTTGCACTCGCCAAAACCCAAATCTCATCAGACTACATTATACAAATTACCCAACGTTTGCATAGATACACTTGATTTGCAAAATTTAAGAGTACTTAAATGTTATTTTTGGAAACTAGCAATGTTTATTCAGCAGGGTTCTATACACCTGCCTGGCAGGGCTTCTTAACGAAGGCCTGCAGCTGGGCTTTCTGCTAATAGTCCAAGGAAAGTGGTGTGTGCAGCAGTTCGATGGTGGGGAGCAATTCAGTGGCTGTCTGCCATTAAGGCTGGAGTGAGGAAGACAGAACCTCTGACTCTGATCATACTTGGGATCATGCTGGTCTGTGGAATAAATTGATAGAAAACAGTCACTATGCAATGGATGATGGACTTGTGCTGAAGGCCAAACTCTACTTCAGCAGCTTTAGGGTGGGACAACTTTGTGCAGAGAAGCAATGGGATGGATTCTTTTGGACAATATTCTAAATCTTCAAAAAAAAAACACCAAAAAACACACCAGCTCCCCACTTCAAGTTCCATGTTTAGGTTTGCAGGAAAGTTTGCTGGTCTGGAACACAGCATGAGCAACAGCACCTTTAATGAGCATGATTTGGAGCTGAAAATTGGCCTGTGGGTATAATCTCTCCCCCCCCCAAAAAAAACCTTCTATGCTCTAAATCACTCCCTCCTGAAGCTACTTTTCAATAAGCAAAGTGGCCATCAAGCTTCAAACACACACGTGTTGTATGTCTAGTTTGACTCTTGGGTTATCTTCTTTGACAGCCTCTAGCAGATCATGGGTGCTTGTCTTTGAGAACTGGTAAATATACTGTCCTTTAGACTCATCTCTATAGATGAACCCATGTCAGATTTCTTAAATGTGCTGGAAGACCACAGTGGCAAATGCAGATTTCACTCGGACACCAACAGCTCTGCATCTGTGAGCAATCAGTGTATGGGTTGGGTGCCCACTGTACTGTGTGGATTTGTTTGTGCTCTGAAGTGCAGCCAGTAAATGGTAAATTGAACTGCAGACCCATGCTAATGCAAAAAAAGAGCTCAGGGGTGGGAAACCATTGGACACACTGGCTTAGGGCTGATGGGAGTTGGAGTCTAATAACCCCTGGAGGGTCAAAGGTCTCCTAGTTCTGCCCAAAGTCTTTCGGATTTGCAAGACTTACACACAAGTGTAGAACCAACAATCCAAATCACAGCATTGTGATCAAAGAGTATTTTCTGCAAGGTTATCCATCGTGAACTCAGATCCTTTTCTTTGTCACTACTTTCCAGGATATATATTGTAAATATATTTTTAAAATAACTATAATAAGCTTCCTGGTTTCCAGTTAGTATACATTGATGGCCATAAATCCTTGCCTGCTGCATTCAGGTCTTTCAACCAGGATGTTTAATCACCTTCAGCATTCTTGGGACAAGCCAATTGTAAACAATCAGATGTAGGAAAAACCTCCCTGTAGACTGAGCTGCTCTAATATAAGAAAGTTAACAAGTCCACAGGATTGATTCCTATATATTCTTCTCATTCAGCCCCAAGCGGGTTGGAGAGAGTGGGAGGGCTTAATTTCCTCTTGCTGACATATTTCAAGTCTCTCTCCAGTCACCTCGGGGCGGCAGAGCTAAAGAATATCGCTCAGCTGCCTGCATATTGGCAGCTGTTCAGGAAATGGCCTGTCAGATTGCTGCAGAAATAGGCTTTCCATGCTCATATTTGCTCCAGGACCACCTTTTCATCAACCGTCTTCTAGATAAAGTTTCCCAGTGACACAAGTCCTTTCCAAATCAATGGGCACTTAGGAGTGTCATGAGAACAGAACTCCAATCCTGAGTCCTTCGTGATGCTTTTCTTATTCCTCATTGGCTGAGAGGATCGGCAACAAAAAGCAGATGTGCTTGTAAAGTTTATACTAAATTCTCACTGCCCCCCTTTTTTTCTTTCAACACAGAAGAAGCAAAAGGAAACCAGATTCTAAGAACTCTGCAGGTTGGAGCAGATTGATTATCTGTTGCTTTTTGCTGACATTCAGGAACTTATTCTAATGGGTAAAGAGTCACTCTTTGAAAGTGGAGATATTTTCAAAGAACACAGCGGGTGTGACCGAGATTGCTAAAGGAGATCACAAGCTAACTGGGTTGCAAGAGTCAGTGACTTCCTTGAGTATACAAATTTGCCACCCTGGATCACACTGGAACACCCAGTATTCTTCTGCACCATGAAGCTGTACTCTGGGACTTGTCCCACACCCGTCTTTGCAATCACAATGCTGTTTCTGATTAAACAGGTAAGAAAATCTGCCGTTTTAGCAATGATACATTTTAAAACATAAATGTTCCATTGGGCTGACATCTCTGCATACGCAAAACAGTGCGGCATGTTCACGAGCGGAGCTTATTTAACGGTATGTTGTGCAGCATGTAACTTCTTGTTTTTATAAGACTTTGCACGGCAAGTTCTTTACCTCTTCCCTGCCGGCTATTGCTTTTCCTGTACAATTGCAATTGGAGACACTATATGTGTGATTTCAGATTTTCCAGACCAGGCTTCATTTATTTCAGCACAGGTTTATTTTTTAAATGTTGTCCATTTCCAACTTGTTCATTTCACTTTTGCTATCCTCCCCGCCCCCTTCTACCACCTATACATCTTGGGCTTCACAGAGGAGACATGAGAAACAGTGTCTATAAACATATCTTTTTGTGTCCACTGCTAAAACCTTCATAGATGCTCTAAAAACCTATTAAAAGTCTGCTGTATTCCATAGCTTCAACAAATGCATAGCATCAGCATATGCGTGCGGAACATTTAACTGTTGGCTTATTTTACCACTTAATCAGACCTCTATTCTCCCTCTAGATGTACATTTTCCACTCATGTTGCTGCTTAAGTGTCATGCCTTAAACCACCTTCTGGATAGCAGTCTCATTCAGATAACTTTGTGCCTCCAGTCTGCAAATTTTGAAAAGCCATATTTTCATGGAGAACCAAGTGAATTCGTCACCCGTTGACTCAAAAGGCTAGATTTCAGTCAGCTCTGTTGCCTTTTGAAAGACTTTCAGCATGGATGATGTAATTACAAAACATCTCTTGGTTTATGCAAGGTGCTTTAAGATACACACACACACACACACACACACACACAGAGAGAGAGAGAGAGAGAGAGAGAGAGAGAGAGAGAGAGAGAGAGGGATTGTCAATTAGTGTTCCTAGGTAGGGAAGGACCATCATATTTATATCATTTGTTCTGTTGAGCTACTAGCTGATTAGAAGCAAGGCAGACAACAGGCTTAACAAAGAGGTGAGTTCTGTGAGTCATAGTCCTGGCAAATGTGGCATTTGTGATCTGAGATAGGGTGTAATGGCTGCCATGCCAATCCAAGATTACCTGTAGATGCTCCCTGGTGTCACAAGTTAACCCAAGGTGTTTATTCTGATGCAGCAGCATGGGCACTGCTACACAGGCAAAACAAGAGCCACTATAACCCGACTTCCACATATTGACTGGAACATCCATGCAGTGCTGGCTTCACCATGAGGCAGAGTGAGGCAGCCGCCTTAGGTGGCAGATGATAGTGGCAGGAAAGTGGATAGAGTTTGTCATCGCATGAAGCCTCCATTGTAAGAGCCCCATAAGTTAGTCTGCTGCCCACAGGTGCAGTGGAGGATGCTCTCCCGTTGTTGCCCGTGTCAAAGTAAGATGCAGCTGCCAGTCTGCTCAGCTTTTGTATCTAGAATGTTACGGTGGTGGGGAGTGTCATGTTGTCCTCTGCCTCAGGCAGTAAAATGTAATGTGCAGGCCCCTGACCCCAGCATGGATGTATGCGAAAATGGAGGATATGCACAGTATGCTTAGAAACTGCACATGTTTGAATACATAAATTATGAGCTGTGGGTGAAGACTGGGCATGGCCCGCAAGCACAGTTCTTGATCCATCATGCTCTGTGCATATATTGCCCCGACTTTGACCACCTGCACAGGGCTAATGAGTCTTCTCAAGTTTTAGCGGGCAGCTAACAAGGCCAACTAAAACATAGATGACACAGAAGTAAGTGATCAGTAGTTGTCAGAAGAGTTAATTCCTCCTCCTCCTCCTCTTCTCCTTCTCCTCCTTCTCCTCCTTCTTTAAAAAAGCAATTTATCCCCAGGTAATAACACCTTCATATTAGCTGTGAATTTGTGTTTTGTGCTCACAAGAGAACCCCTTGGCTGAAGTGGATAGATCTGGACTCAGAAAGCACTGAATGCCCCAAGCCAGACTCACTGCAATAGATGTACTCATTTTATATGGGGAAGGGAGGACAACAATATGGGGAGGGAAATGCCAGCCAGGACCCACAGCCTTTGGTTGCTGCTGTTTCAGCATTGCCCCATCACTTTGTGACACTTTTCCTCATCCTTGTTTTTTTTAAAAGAAGTGTAGCTGGAGGCTGTGCTAGAGTACTCATATACTCCTCTCTCTCTCTCTCTCTCTCTCTCTCTCTCTCTCTCTCTCTCTCTCTCTCTCTCTCTCTCTCTCTCTCTCTCTGTGTGTGTGTGTGATGCTCTGAGCAGCCAAGCCCCCTGCAGCCTAGTTCTCATGCCGTACAGGAAGAAGAACCTGACCACATCTCTTGCAAGGGTACCGAAGAGCGCACTGCTTCTCAGGGTCAGGCTAGGGTTGCTCCAGTGCTAAGAATAGCATGAGCAGCAGTGCTATTTACTTTTGTCGCCCAGAAAGGCCCCTTGAATATTCTGAAGTCACTATTCTGGATTGGGATTCAATCACACAGTGTTAAATTGAGGTCATGCAGATTGTGCAGCAAACCTGCTTTGGGGGGAGGGGAGTCAGACTTTTTGCAGCAAGGAAGGTGACAAGAAAATGCAACGGAAAGTGTGGAGTGACACTTGCTTTGGTGCAATGTCATCTGGCGTCCCAGCAACCAAATAGGGATGCGTGTTCAGTAAACCGTTCATCTGGAAGCGCCCTCAGTACTTGTTCTTCTCTGCCTTTGACCTCAAGAAATCTTTACTGTGAATCACATTGAGACGGTTGTTTAGAAGGTGATTCATAAATCAGTGGTGGTGGTGATAGTCATAATCACAATAATTAATATAAGAGAAATTGCTTCCTTGCCAGCAGGCTCCTTCTGCACCCCCAGGCTATAGCACTAGACATTTAACTGAAGCTTCAGAGCTGGGCCATAGTCAGGACTGAAAATATTGCTGTAGGGAGGATGGCTGGTGGAGAAACTAGCCTCTGTAGGCAGCAGAGCCAGAGGAACAAGAAGACGGAAGAGAAAAGGCTGCATCTAATTGCGTAAAAATCTTTTAAAATGAAGTGAATGGGTTCCCCCTCCTGCGAGATTTTTGTTTCCCATTCTTACGGTGTGTTTTTTGTTAATACAGAAACCCTCTTGAAGCTGGCATGGGATTGCCAGATTGTGATGTGGAGAGCCCTCCTTTATTTTGGATTTGCTTCAGAATTGGAAGACTAGGGCAGTAACCACTTCCCCTTTATATCTGCTGTCGAGCCCCCTATCTTTCTGCAGGGTGGTACATATGGATGGAGCAGAAATTTGATGCCATTCGCATTTGCACCACCTGATTTGCACTTTTTGGGGGGGCGGGGAATCGCTCTTCTCTGAATTTTGCAATGCATTTCCCCAACCAAGGGATGTGTACAAAACAGATGTACTAGGGTATAAAAATGCACAAAAATGCAAAGATAACAAACAAAAATGTGCTGTGTTCAGAAAAAAAAAATGCTTCACAAAAATGTGTATATCAGGAGAAAGTGGCACTAAAATGCTGATGAATTTTCAAAAGGGCTTTTTTTTAAAAAAAAGAAAATCAGAAACTGATGTGGAAATGTGCAGAGCTGAACTTAAGATTGGAAAATGAGAGAATGAGAAATGGGCACGTTCTCCTATCCCTCGTGGCACATGTGGACAGGTGAGAGAAGCGGATAACAGCACCAAGGGAGGGAGGAGTAGAATTCAGCAACACATTTCAAAAGGTAAAAGGAGAATCTCCAGGTTGCAACCTGGCAAGTAAGGACATTTCTCTGTGTTAAAATAAAACAAAGGAATAGAGAGCAGCCATGTTTTAAAAGGCAGGGAAAGCGATTACCGGGGAAGAATGTTTAGCACAGTGGTGGGGAATCTCCAGATGTTTCTGGACTAGTTTTAAAATGAAATATTATATTTAACATATACTGAGTATGAAGAAACTTAGGATGAGTGATAAACTATATGTGGATAAGGCTGTTACCCGTCATTTTCCACCTAACCTTTTTTGACAAATGATTACCTAAACATTCAATTTATAAATTTACTCCATCTGTAAATACTTAAATTTTATATATTGAGCCACCATTTATGAAGAACTTCTCTAGCATTTTCTAATAATAATAATAATAATAATAATTAATAATAATAATATATTTATACAATCTGGCTAATATTTAGTTGTTTATCAGGTTTACTTTCCATTACTTTGTATGCCAAATCCTAGCTATTGCAATGATGTGTAATGCCTGATTTTGATGTTCTGGTCTTATGCAAGTCTTTTAAATAATTCCATAGGCACAAAGGGGGTGGGGACTTCATATTTGAAGGTCTTGGTGAGAACAGCATTACTATTTGCCATATCTGAAGGGCCAAGAGTTTCCCAGCCCTGGTTTAAAAGGTAAAATGGAAGAGGGGAGAAGGTTAAGGAGCCTACCCCCCCCATGTTTGTTTGTTTGTTGCAAACTGCTTCAAACTGGAGTCTCCACAGCATCCACAAGGGGGAGGGGAAAATTTGCCCCACTGAATAACCCCCAGATTCCCAGCTTTAAAAAGCCCACATGGTAAATTTTAAACATACTTAGAACCTGAGATATGAGGCAAAATGGGCAGATGATTGCCCAGTTTCAGCTAACCAGTTCTGCTAGTAGAAGCCCATATAAGGACTTATGTTAGTACAACTGGGTTTTCCGCCCCTCTCCCCATCCCCATGCACCCCCAAATTGGCTTAGGGGGGAGTGGGAGAAACTACAGAACAGCACATGAATGGAAGGGGAAGTTGTTCCATTAGCCATGCAAAAATGTTTGTGCTGACAGAGCAATCTCCCTAGTGCTACATCAAATTATCCCCACCATTCTTCCAATTATTTGGAGGAATTAACCTGTTCCTTGCGTTCAGTGGAAAAATTCTTGCCAGTGCCCATTTGCACTGGTGGGATAGAGTTAAGGAGCCTCTCCCTCCCCCCACCCACCCACAGAAGGGCCTCTACAGCCACATTTTCCAAAAAGTTTAATTGTTTGCACTTTGTGAACACCCACGCACAGACACCGTCATGGAGAACACTACACATGGCCAATGAACATCCCATGCATCTTGACACTAAGCCCGAGGAGATGAAGAGCACCTGTAGGCTCACTCTTGATTTGCCCTTTCAAGGCTGCTTGCTATCCCCCTTGTTCATTTGAAAGCCAAACTGTTTTCAGAGCCCAGCGAGCTTTCCACAAAACAACTGCGTCATCCCCATTCCATGCCTCTTAAGACAAGGTTCATTGACCAACAAACCTCCTCTCATCGCTTACATTTGGAGAGGGGCGGGGAAGCAGAGAGGGGGAAAGAGTAGGTGGGAAAAATCCATTTGGTTCCTGTCCCTAAAAGAGAATTCCTCTCTCATGGCTTTTTTGTAAATAGTTTTATCTTGAATGATCATCAAGTGACTCTTTGTGCTCTCGACACTGGGCTCATTAATCGACCCTCTGCGTTATCGGTTTTCCTCTCTGATCAGTTCTCAAGATTTATATGCTGCCTGTTTTGGTGCAAGAGAGATTTATTTCTCTCCTTCAAATCTAGAGGTGCTGTGGCTTTTCTGACCCAGATGATGTGGCAGAAGACTTAAAACTGAAACAGCAGTGGGGGTTGTGGCTAGAAAATAGAGAAGCAGCCAGACTAGAGAATGGGAAACTGCGAAGCTTGTAGCACGTAGCAGAGACATAGGCTGCAAACACACAGTGCATTAAAGCACATTACTTTCCCACAGGATCCTGGGACCTGCAGTTTGTTAAGGGTCCTGGGGATTGTAGCTCTGGGAGGGGTAAACAAGACCTCCCAGGATTTTGGGGGGAAAGCCATGTGCTTTAAATGAATGGTTTGTATGCAGCCATATTCAAGCTGACCTTTTTGGCTACAACATCCAGACTAGTTTTTTTAATAATGGGGGTATTTTCCCTAGTCCTCCATTCCTACCACCCACTATTTCATCTTGCCTGGTGAAGGCTTTCAGAGAACTCAAAAGCTTGCTGCTGTTTTGTGACAGTTTGGTGTGTCCTAATGCAGGCCTTGCCCAGCTGTGGGTTTTGATGTCCGGGAAAGGATGGCTTTGGTTCAGAGAGTCTGGGAGAAGGAAGAGAGTCAGAAAGAGTGTTGGGACATGATGAAGGATGGAGACAGAAAGCTGCTGAGGGTTGGCTCGTTTTAATGCCTGAGGAAGATCATTTAAATTGAATGCACACGTCCACTCATTCACACAGGGCACAAACTGCTGGACACTTTTTCTGCGCAAATCCCACTGGACTGCACAAGAGCATAGCAGGAGAGTGTGTTTCTGCCAAACGGAGGGCACAGAATGATCAAGTTGCAGACAGTTGGCCAAAGAGGTCAAAAGTTCACAGTGCGAAGCTCAGGGAATTGTTGGAAGGAAAACAGGAAAAGATAACTCTATTCATATTCTGTGCTTCTCTTGAAGAATTTAGCAACCAATCCTGGAACGAAGTTTCTTCCTCACTGAAGCTTAAGGGAAGCATTTTGTTCAGTGTCTCCCTGCCAGCGCAGGGACATTTGCCAAGCTGTTAACAGCTCGAGACATCGCACACATGTGGGAAGGGCATTAATTCAACTCTGTGACAAACATCTTTTTCCCTGGAACACTTCTCTGTATGGGCAGTCACTTTCAAGGCAGATTGCAAGGGTGGGCATCTGTTCAAAATGCTGACCCGGCCATTTGGGCAATTGTCCAAAAGTAACTCATCTTCCATTTTTGGTTAAGATCATCCCAAAGGTTCTCGTGGATACTTCCAATTCCTATATGGATGTAAAAAAAAAATATGTTTAGTATGAAAAAAATTAAATGACACATGCAATCAACACTGGCGACGTACTCCAGATCCCAGTTAAACCAAAGAATCAAAGGCCTTGTGTACGTCAACAGAAATAGTGGCACACCTGCTGTATAAACTGGCATGGTTGAACAGTCAATGCTAATCCTCAAAGGAACTTTAGTGCTTGAAGATCCTTTTCTTTTTATGGAGTTCTGGGGCCACTCCATGCTCCTAAACATGATTGCTATGCTCTGCCTCCACACTTGGAAGGAGTAATGCTTCTGAATACTAGTTGCTGGAAACCTCAGGAGGGGACAGTGCTCTTGTGTTCAGGTCCCAGAGGCATCTGATTGGCCACTATGAGAACAGGATGATGGACTATGTGGACCATTGGCCAGATCTAGCAGGGCTTTCTCACCTTCCCATGACTCCCCCTCCGCTCCAGACGTGTACACATACATGTGTGTGTGTGTGTTGGAGGGTGTCAGCTGTGAAGAGGCCATACCTGTATAATAGGGAACGGTAGTTCTTTGGGCAGGCAGACTAAGGATCTTTAACAACTTCACTCAGATGAAAATCTGCAGAATATTGTAGAGGAAAGCAAAAGCAGTTAAATTGGTTTAAAGAAGTAAATTGCATTAGATTGCAGACATCCCTTCCATCATCTTCAACTCAAGTACTTTTCCTTAACTGGGTTGCAACTCAGGCGGCTGCCCTCAAGCCAATTAATGACAATCAGTCATATTTCATTGTTTAAAACCAGAGGTTATGACACTTGGAGTCAGTGTGACAACAGAACGCTAATGGACCATTTTAACCAAAAACATCACTCATCCACCCTGCAGGACCGTTGCTGCCGCAAGATACAATTACATATTATATGGATGATAAATGACCAATTTCCATTCACTTTATTAAGTGGGGCCTTCTACCATCAAATTTGCGTCACGTCCTGACCATGCCAGTTTCAGGAAGTGTCAGTTGGTAGGCAGAAGTATCGTCACTCAAGTCAATCAATTTGATTTCCTTTTGATGCAGGAGAATTCAGCCCTTAAAACTGGATATCTTCCAACAATTTATAAGCATGCCTACTCAACAACATTAAAGTCTCACATCGAACATAACCAATCTATAGAAAGCACTTTATGATAATGGAAGTAGGAACAATGTTTGTAGTATTGTAACCTAAGAAAATCCTTAATAATTGGTCTGGTTTTTTAAAAAGCATAACTACTCCTCACATTTAAGTCTGTGCTTAACAGCAGTGGATGCTATCAGGGATGTCTGGGGGGTGGGAAATTTTGTAAGTTTATGAAAAATTGTTTATGTAGGAGGTAAAGGTAAAGGTACCCCTGCCCGTACGGGCCAGTCTTGACAGACTCTGGGGTTGTGCGCCCATCTCACTTAAGAGGCCAGGGGCCAGCGCTGTCCGGAGACACTTCCGGGTCACGTGGCCAGCGTGACATCGCTGCTCTGGCGAGCCAGAGCCGCACACGGAAACGCCGTTTACCTTCCCGCTGGTAAGCGGTCCCTATTTATCTACTTGCACCCGGAGGTGCTTTCGAACTGCTAGGTTGGCAGGCGCTGGGACCGAGCAGCGGGAGCGCACCCCGCCGCAGGGATTCGAACCGCCGACCTTTCGATCGGCAAGTCCTAGGTGCTGAGGCTTTAACCCACAGCGCCACCTGCGTCGTTTATGTAGGAACCCTAGACTAAAATTCCAAGGTTCTTTGAGGGGAAGCTGTGGCAGCTAAACCAGTTTATATTGATGATAAATACATCGCCTCAGAGTGCATGAGGCTTTTCTGCACTTTCACAAATCTACGTTTCCTAACTTTGTCCCCTTCAACAGACTAGACAGTTGGGAAATAAGTACCCATTTAAATATAAATCAGCTAGCGTGGTACCAAGTGAGGTTATATTGTTCTAGCTTGCAGTTTTAGAGGGTAGGCAAAAATGGGATGATGACTCTAATTTTGCAATTATCAAGTTACATAATCAAAATATTGCCTATGGCTTTAGAACCACTTTTTAGCATCACTTACAGCACACCTATGAATGATTACCTAGTCATATGTTCCATTAATCTCAAAGGGGCTTACTGCCTTGTAAGTTTGTTTAGGATTACAGCTTTAATCAACACTCCTGCATTTGTAAATTTTGGTTTACTGTTCTGGGAAGGGCTCTCATTCTGAACATGAGATTACTGTGAGTTCAAGTGGGCAGACTTACTAAGGGACAAACATCAGCAGGAGAGGGGAGGCACCAGTTGTTGAGAAAGAGGAATGTATATGTCTGAGGTCTCTGAATATTCTACCTTGCAACGGCAATGGAGCTGCCAGTAGAGAAGAGTTTCTATTATACGCCTGTCATTTCAGTAGACAGCAATGCCTCAGCAATAAGATAAAACCTGTCAACACACCAAAACTGCTTTGATCAGGAACAGAAGATGTCAAGTGCGTAACAGAAAAGATTCTGTCTCCCCCCAAAGAAGTCAGCAGTTAGCTTGGCTCTGCGCTGAAAAATAGAAGGGGAATGAAAGATAGAAAAGGTAAAACATGGGAGGAGGGCCAATATGAGAGAAAGAAGGAAAGAAAAATGTAAGTGGGAAGTTGTAGAGTTTTTGTGTGTGTGTTTTGATGTTTCACAGAGATTAAAGTTTATTGCCAAGGTCAGCATTTCTGTTTCACGTCATATTGAGGAAGGCGGTGCATATATTGCGTTTCTGCATGCTCAAGTGGTGGAAGGGACTTATATCAGGAATAGCAGTTTGTGAAACTAGTAAGTTTCAAGTCAAAGTTTATCAAAACTTCCTTGTCTGTCTTATGAGAGCAGTGGAGAGAATGTCAGTTTCCCCCCGTGACACAGAATCACATTCAGATGTGTCACATTTACATTTGTTTTTTTAAAATATTTTTTATTAAAGATTTTCCTTGTTTACAAAAGCACATGCATTGTCTCTTTCTTCAGGTTGTGTTTTCTACAGATCAGTCACATTTGTTGTAAGACATTGGAGTTATATGCAGTATAGATTTGGGGAAAAGGAAGAGGGATGGGAGAGAGGGGGTGGTAAAGCTTATGTTCTGTGTATGTGTGGGGCTTTGTGTCAGCGTCACTTGAGTAGGTTCTCTTTCTATTCGCTTGTTATGTTTCCCTGGTGGTGAGAGAGGTTGGGGTGGCCTAGGGTGTGGTTGATTTGTTTGTGCGTGGGGAGGGGGTTAAGTTAGCCACATTGAATTGTATGCTGCCAGTGGGTTCGTGTTGTTGTCTTGTTGGGCTGTGTATGTGATAAAGGGGAGCCATACCGGGGTGAAGGCATCTTCTTCTACAGTGGTACATTGGGTTAAAAACTTAATTTGTTCTGGAGGTCTGTTCTTAATCTGAAACTGTTCTTAACCTGAGGTACCGCACAATTTCTGTTCTCATCCTGAAGCAAAGTTCTTAACCTGAGGTACTATTTCTGGGTTAGCTGAGTCTGTAACCTGAAGCATCTGTAACCCGAGGTACCACTGTATTTGTGTCAGTTTCAGTCTATTGGTTAGCTGTTTAAGCCTGTTTCCCATACTACTTGATACCAGGGTTCCATGTTTAATCCTGACAGGTCCCCCCATTGTCTGGCTATGATGTCTCTGTCTGCTGAGAGTAGATGGGTTATGAGCTCTTTATAGTGTGAGTGGGCATTGTTATTTTAGAAAATGTTCAGTAGGGTCAATTCTGGGATGTCTTCTAGTACCTGTTTAGTTATTTTGCTTATTTCTTGTATGACTGCTGTCCAGAAGAGTTGGGTTTGGGGGCATTCCCACCACATGTGCCTGTGGAGGTGCATCCTCTCCAGCATTTTAGTGAGGTTCCTAGGCGTATCAGCGCCAGTTTCCATGGTGTTAGGTACCATCTGTAAGTGAGTTTCAGAGTGAGTTCTTTTCTTTTCGTGATATGGATTTAAAGGTAGGTTTAGACTACATTCTAGTCCATTGGGTGGAGTTAATTTCGTAGTCTAGGTCGTCCTCCCATTGTTTTTTGATTGCATCTAGGGGTTTTGTGGGGCTTTGGAGCAGTGTTTTGTATATTGTGGATACCATCCCCTTGCCATGACCTGCTGTTGTTAAGAGATGATTTTAGAAGGTGGTCAAGGGCCTGGTGGCTGTTGATTTTACTACTGGATTGTTTAGGAAGGCATGCAGTTGGTGGTGTGTTAGCCAGGGTATTTGGGTGTCCCCTAGTTTGTTTTGAATTTCTTGTGTCACTATGGGTTTGTTATTTTTGTAGAGGTCTGCTAGGCCATATAGGCCTTTGGCTTGCCAGGTTTTTATCTGGAGATTTTGTGCTGTGTGGTGGATAAGTGGGTGGTGAGCTAGTGGGATTAGTGGGGATGAGGTTGGGGTTGGGGACAGTTTGCCTGCTTCTTCCTTCCATGCTTTCAGCATGGTCTGTGTCTCTCCAAGTGTATCCATTGTTTTATCTTGTTTTCTAGAATGTATGGGATTACGTGGTGCACTTGGTTGGCGATGCAGTAGGAAATTGCTTTTCTCAGATTTCCCCCTTACAGAAAAATACAAGAATAGGAGAGATGTGAAAGAGAAGACTATAGGAGTGCATGCACAGACTAATTTTTTTTGTAGCATTTAAACTGGAGAAAATCGGTAGTGTTCAATTGCTGTTCTATATCTATGCTATACTAACAATACAATTCTGCACACGCTTTATTGTTGTTATTGTTGTTTAGTCGTTTAGTCGTGTCCGACTCTTCATGACCCCATGGACCAGAGCACGCCAGGCACTCCTGTCTTCCACTGCCTCCCGCAGTTTGGTTAAACTCATGTTCGTAGCTTCGAGAACACTGTCCAACCATCTCGTCCTCTGCCGTCCCCTTCTCCTTGTGCCTTCAATCTTTCCAGGGAGTATTCTCTTCTCATGAGGTGGCCAAAGTATTGGAGCCTTAGCTTCAGGATCTGTCCTTCCAAGGAGAAGTCAGGGCACAGTTTTTGTGGTGTAATGAGACTTCATGGTATGCCAATACTGCCAGAGGTCTAAAAGTAGGCTCCACTTATACCTGACATTTTGGCTTAGGTCTGGTGAATTACCTCTAGTTAGTATTTAGAAGATGATTTCAACTATCTAAATACAGCAGTTAGCAAAGCCACAGCGGATGCAATTATTTACAGTTGAGTTTGGGAGATCTTAGAAAACTGGATTTATATTAAGTGTCCTAAAAAATGTTCATTTTTCTTCTTCTTTTATGTTATTAAAATACATAATCAAGAATAAAACAAAACCATCACAGAAAACAGCTATGAAATATTGAAGCAGAAACAAAAAGGAGGCCAAAGACACCAGTAATACATTCCAGTCTTTCAATACATTCCAGAAATTATAACAAGTCTATAAACACCATTAATATGGATATCCCTTATGCCAATTCCATCTTCTGTCCTCTTCCACAGCATCCCTCACAACGAGAATCAGCCGTCACTTTCAGCTACTCTGACCTTCCCTCAACATAGTGCCCTCCAGATGTTTTGTACTCCCATCTGCTTCAGCCAACATGGCAAATGGTCAGGGATGATGGGAATTGTACTCCAAAAATATTTGGAGGTTACTAAGTTGGGCAAGGCTGAGTAGGTGGCTCTCAAAGGCAACTGGACTTGCCCTCCATGAATCTGCCTGTCAGTCGCCCCTTGAATTTCCAGCTACAGATGAGCACAAGTGGGAGAAGACTCCTGCTTGTAGGATTTCTATAAACATGTGGTTCGCCACTGTGTGAAGCATGATGCTGGGCTAGATCAGTGTTTGATCTGATTGAGCATGCCTCTTCTTATGTTCCCACCACACCAGAACCCATTCTCAGTATGGAGGTATGCAAGAACCGGAAGGAATGATTAAAGAGTGCAGGGTGCATAGAAGCCACTCCTAGGGGCCAAAGTACATTTGGCCCTCCCAGTAACATATTTGAGGTGGTGGTGGTGGGGAGTTGATGGGCATTGCCATTCAAATGGTGTGTGCACACTGTGTCTTGTGATCGATTATGTAGGGTGGGGCTTACCTGCCTGGGGGGCATATTTTATTCAGGGTGTAATTAAATAAAGAAAACTAAAGAACATTTGCTAGGGAATAAAAACGGGGTAAGAAGAGAGCATGGAGGTGCCAGTATGAACTTGCGTCCTTCGGACTGCTTGGCCACTGGTAAACTGACAATGTGTCACCTCAAATACTAAGGGAAGGGTTATTATATTTGACTGGATGCAACTCCTGAAGACAACCTCTCATTTAAGTTTAGCCTCTCCACTTTAGCTGTCTCAATCTGTCATCCGGTAACATTTTGTTTCATGTCCAATGTTAAAAATCAGCCATTCACTCAGCTGCCACAGTGCCTAAGAGCTGACATGTCAAACATTGTGTAACTGGCAATTAACATGTCCTATTTACTTTGTTGAGGGAAACGTGTTGGAAGAAATGTTTCCCCAAGAGAATAGCTTAGTGGGAGAAGTGTGGGTTGTTACTGTGTGGTGTTGGGGCACTCAAAACCAAATTGGGCGAGCTGTTGCCAGAATACAGATATAAAATGCTGACCTCGTTCTCTTAACACACCTTTTGGGAAGCAACTAACTTCCATATTCAAATGGCTCATATGCAATGTTTTCTTTGCTTGCAGGCTGAAGGATCTTATGAGAAAATAAGAGTGAATTTGCTTAACTATAAAGAAGCATGCTTGAAAATGTTGCACGAGTCTGCGATCAGCCCAGGTAAGAAAGCAACCTTCACCTCCATCAACGCACAAATAATAGTTTGCGAAGCTTGTAGAAATGTGTTGTATCCAAATCAGCAGTACATGAACCTAATGTCACTGCAAAGATTTCTGCTTGTGCAGTGGAGCATTCACCCTCCCTCTTTCCCTGCAATCTATTCTAGGGGCTCCCTCAACCTTGTGAAGCAGATTTGGGGAAGGGAGAAATGAAAGTCCCATTTGCAAGTGGAAATCCTTGCATTGGTGGGATGTATTAGCTGAATACTGCCCTGTGATAGCTAAAAGATCATGCGTAGTAGGCCTTCTCACCAAAATGGATGCAAGTATAAAGAGCAAGAAATGGTCGAAATTTGGTGAGCAGGATAGGGAGAAGAATGGGCTGTAGTTTATTGAATATGCTAAGACGGCATATTGCGGGATCAGAACAGCTTTTGGATCCTTTGATGTCAAGTCACTTTCTCAGTCTCCTTCCACATCCCTGAACCACCCCTGAAAGGCTCCCATTTGGCATCTACCATCAGGTGGGTCAGGGCAATGAATGCTTCATTGGCAGTGGGGATGAGAATATTGGATATGTTGCCCTGAGAATATCCTTCTCAGGGCCTAAGGATTAAACCCTTGGTATCCTCAGTCTCTCAGAGGGAGAGGGATTTGTTATGACATGTTCTTGTTTGTTTGACAGTCAACAGTATTGTCAAAGCTGGGGCAGTGCAGACTGGGAGTGTGAGCTGGAACAGAAGTAGTTTAAATATAATCTCAAACAAGAACTTGCATAGACAAGCCACTGTTCCTTCAGCCTCAGTCTTTCATTTTTAATACAGTTGTGATAATAGTACTTTTCTACTACTACCTTAAGGTGGCTGTTTACTGAGATAATTTATGCAAATGTCTGTTTGTTGTTGTTAATATTTACTAAACCTCCTTGGGAACATCTTGTTTCATTTTCTGTCAGTCATCTTAATTCATTTCCTGGTGACATTTGGTATGAGGATGCGATCTGGCCAAGATAATAATATTTATAGGTTTTCATAAAAATTACTGAGGTATTCTGTATGAATGCTATCACCATTATTTTGTTGATTATTCATTTCTAATCCTTTCAACTAACCATTTGGCCTCTTGGGAACATTTTGTTATATTTGTTCTCACTCACCTACATTCATTTCCTGTTGATGTATGTGGTCATGATGTAGTCAAAATGATAATCAGCCAGCTTCGTGCTTGTTTTGGTTGCTCGCTTCAGTAATTTTGATGCCTTGGTTCCATTCATGCCCCCGTCCCCAAAGTTTGATTGATAAATGTTCTTGAGAACTTTGCTTGAAATCTAAATCACCATCTATATCTAGCTGAAATGCTTATCTAAGTAGCACAAGTAGCAGCTTAGCACAAGGGTGGCTGCTAGTATGCTTCACTGTAAGTCTTATGTTCAGTGCTCAAAGTGGCAGAAAAAGGAACGTAAGAGGGTTTCATTTCAAGTTTGGTCAGATTCTGTTATGTCTGTTGCAAAGAAGTGGAACTGCATCCCCTCCTGCTTTTGAGCCCTGCTTATGATCAAACTGTAAACTTCATTTAGAGGTATTAATTTAAATGCTACAAGATGTGTAGAGTTATGTATCTTATCAGTGTGGCTTGGTTTGAACACACTGCATTCCTTGGTGATCAGCTGCCTGCACCCTTTAGTGAATGTTAAAAGACTCTCCCTCTCTCTCAGGAATATACTGCAATGGGAGTTTTGATGAATTTGTTTGCTGGCCTCATTCACCTCCAGGAATAGTCTCGGTTCCCTGCCCACATTATTTACCATGGATAGAAAATGGTAAGGCAAGACTTGGAAATATATGCACATTGCAAAGCTGTAATATATATGAGCACATTTCTCTTTCCTTCTAGAGTTCTGTACTGGGTATCCTAGTCGTGCAAAGAAACTGCTAACAGAAACTCTTCAACACTGATGGCGTAGGGTAACTTCTTAAAGAAATACTTGAATCAAATCTCTCCTGACACATACTCAGAAATCCAATTCTGCCACACTCCATACATAGTATGATGTATGGATTATAATGTACAGCCAAGGTAGAAACATGATTTCGTCAGCAGACTCCTACAGTAGTAAGGAGGAGACAATATGGGGAGGCAAGGAAGCAAGCAAGCAAGCTTTAAAGGAGCCAATGAGATCACACAAGAACGAGAGAGGGAAGGTGGCCAGATTTACTTAATCCCCCTTTGGAATCTGCAGTCCTGAATTGGTTAATTATACAATATCAATGACTGCTTCTCAACCCCAAGCACAAATAATCGAAAGCATGTAAGATGGAATTAAGTGAAATACAATCTTATCCCTTGGGTTTAAGCACTGACAGGGGCTTTAGAAACAAGGAATTAGGAGAATTTGACAGTGTTAATCCATTGATAAATATTAAGCTTTCTACAGTTACCTCCCAAATAAACAGACATTACAAAGAGCCACATACATCCAGCCAAGTCTCCATTTTCAGGGGTCTCTAGGCAAGTGATGAAAGGATGACGGCACTAAACCATGTCTGAAAAATGAAATGTGTGGCTTGACCTTTGAGCCTGCGTCTGTTTACATTTAGGAAGTGCAAGAAACGTATACAGAATCTGCCTGGACCAAGGGATTTGGAAAAAAGTTGAAAACTCCACTGTGGTCTGGGATAACCGCACTGAATGTTCTGGGGACAGCCACTACCAGAGAAAAGTGAGTAGAGATGCCTTTTTATGGTTTAATACAGTAACCTGCTTAATCCCCTCTGGAAATCCTCTTGATCAAATTGTTTCTACTGAGTACTTCACCTGAAAATGGGTAGTCTGTGTGTTTATTTAGAAGAGAGAATTGGGTCAACTCAGGCTGGATGCTTAGGTTGAGCACATTCTTCCCCCCAACATTTCTTGGATTTCTGACTGCTGAGCTGGTTCTAAAAAATATGAGGAGAATGAGTCAAGCCATTAGAAGAGAGAAGCACTATATAAATATAATGAGCAATAAGTTTCACTTTCACCTTTTCTTCCATATGGTACATACAAATTCATATGGGAATCTGCACCTATGACTATTTCAGCCACACAAAACTACTCTGAGATGTAATGAACTCTCATGAGGAATTTAGCTTTTTTTAAACACACATACACACTTTCCACCTACTAGTTACATATGGATAGGAGTTACATGCACATAATATGGAACTCTGCAAAACAATGAGTATAACCTTTAATCTAGATCACAGATAGAGCACATCTGGGACATTTTCCAAAATGATTCACAGAATGTAAACGTGGAATGTGGGATGTAATCCACTGGGAGCAGTCAAATATAACATTCCTTGTTTTCCTAGAGTGGACATGCAAGGGGATGTTGGTCCAGCCAGTTGAACTTCCTGTTACACCTGGCTGGAGCATCCTTCCTTGCATGTGACTAGTGGGTGGGCTTGACCTTTCCAGAACTGGAAAAAGGCCAAGGCATGCTGCCACCCTCCCTCTTTTCCATCTTCCTTTCATCCTGCGAACTTCCTGGACTGAACCGCTGGCTGCCGGCCAAGCAGTCCTCCAGATCATCTCCCTTATGGGGTAAACCTGTTTGCATATGTTTGTAACTTTAAGTCTAAAGCCTGGCTTCAGGGATCACACTGATCGTAAGTAAAACAACTTTTTGTTACTTATGAATAAGACTGTGGTGTCTTTATTCTTTTAGGAGGGATTTAAAAGGGGATCTTACCAGGAACCTACAATTCAATCTGAGGCAGACTGAATTGCATAATAGTAAGAGGTTCTAACGAGCCTGCAACCAGCTTTCTGCTGTGAGTAAGAAGGGGAATGTAAATTCTGCTAAGTAAAGAAGGATATTAATAAACAATATATCCTCTCCTGCCACCCTCAATGGAAGTCCCACACGGAAGTCCATTCAGGAAGAGGGAAAACAAAATGGGCAGATTATCTCTCTCTCTTTCCTGGCTGTACAAGCAGAATGCACTTCCATATGTACAAGAGAAGGGGGATTTCCTTTCACTGGCAGCACCTTAAGGTGTGGTGCTCTGGATGGCCTCTCTGGTTCTGGGAATTTTGAGGGAATGGGGACTACCACTGGAGAGGAGACTATCAAGCCTAGCATACCTAGGTACCTTTGTAAGCTTACAAAGACAGCATAAAGGAGATCATAATTTTGCCATATTGATTGCCCTCAGCATCAGGTAACCAGAGGTTCCATTTAAGTAATGACTAATAATAGGTCATCACAAATGTCTGATAAACACATATGGTTTCCAAAACAGTGAGGGCTTGTAGGAATGTTTAGAAAGATAGGAGAGGAGATGCTAATTAGGTATGAATCAAGACAAACAGCAATCCATGGAAAGCCCAATTGCCGATTGGCTCTAATTCAGCAGTAAAATGCAGGTTTTCCTGGGGAAAGCACCAAGACAAACAAAAAACAAAAAACACACACACCATGCTTAGACACAGAGCTTTAAAACCTGGACCTGTGCCTAAAAACATGGCACAAAATGAAGTCTGAATGAGCCCTGAGTTATGTGCTAGAGTGATCTTCTAAAGATGAGATGAGAAACCTGTAGTCCTCTAGATGTTTTTCAATTACAACACCCATCATCCCTGGCCACTGAACATATGACTGGGGCTGATTGAAGTTGATGTCCAACAAAACTGGGAGGACCACAAATTTCTCATTGCTGTTCTTCAGAATTTTCTCTCCTGGCATGATCTCTTTCCCAGACTTTACATCAATTTAACTCCTTTGCGTCTCTGTTGTTTTTAGGATGAAGAACAAACATTGTGGATCTCCACCCTGTACATTTATACTGTGGGATATACTTTTTCTCTTGTTTCCCTTGTCTTAGCGCTTTTCATACTGATGCTGCTCAGGTCAGTATAATCTATCTTTCAGTAAAACATGGTGTTCTGGAGTTACCCAGTGGTACATTTTCCAGTTGCCAGGAGCTGGGATTTGGACCTGGGTTTGCATTATAATCTAACGTTAAATGATGGCTGGTGTCATCCTGGACAAAGTGAGAGAAACTTCCCTCTTCCTAGATCAATCAAAGGATCCGCTCACCTAATAATAATGCTGAAGTTGCCCTGGTCAAAGCACACCTATGAGAGCATGAAATCTGTACAGTTTTAATTGCATTGTGTATCATGGCAGCTGAGAGGGATAGAGGGGTGATCAGATGTTATCAGTGGGCCACCTGTTACCTGAGCATTATAAAAGAAGGCAAAAGATTGCATAATGTAAGTAGGCCCTTGTGCAAGAAATAAACTAGATGTTGACTAACAAGCTTCCAAATCTAATGTTTCCTTCACAAAAGTATTGCAACAAATGAGCAACACCCACAGGAGAGAATAAATTAATTGGACATGATTCCTATTAATGCTTGCCTGCCTACTGATTCTCCCCTGAAAATGTTCACACAAGCAGTTTCTAACCCTCCCCAGAGAAGCAGTTTGCTCCAAAACTGGAGATGAACCCAGCTAGTGTGGAAATGGCAGAGGTGGGTGGGAATCTTTGTAGCCAGCATGAGTTAAGCATCCCCCTTCTGCTGATCTTCTCCTGTAAGTGTTCCACTAGTCTCAGCACTCCCATCCTTAGCAAATTATTGGCTGGGATGAGAGATGTCGTTCCACCCTAAGCAGTGTTTGTCTTTTTCTGCTGCAACATGAGGCCATCTAATAGCAATGGCAGCAGTGAGGTCCTCTTGCTCATCAGCCCTATAGGAGGGACACACACACACATTTTTATTTAGGAGCAGGCATCCCCAGCTCTGCAGTTCTCTGCAGAGAGTATATGCTGTAAACCACACATACCACACCAACTTTCCCACTGCCTCTTTTCCTTTCTTGCTTCACAGAAAATGAGCAACAGAGATGGGAACTCCTATACTCTTGGTTGTCAGGTGTGCTAGGCCCAGTGTGGGATAAGACAGAAATTATGCTACTGGCACAACCTGCAGGCCTAGCTGACCCAAGTGTCCTTAGCACCTATAGTCACTAAGCCCCCACTAGGAAGGAAGAACATTTACAGCAGGGCAAGAACATGCTGTTATTCAGATCAGAATAAAACCAGCTTCAGTGGATTCTTAAGAGGATGCTTCTCTTCTTCCACAGGAAACTGCACTGCACAAGGAACTACATCCATATGAATCTGTTTGTTGCGTTCATCTTACGAGCCGCAGGAGTTCTCATCAAAGACAGAACAACCCACAGCACTTATGTATTTCTTTATGTGGACTCTGAAAAGCCAAGTGATCTAAATGGATGGATATCATTCTCAAGTCCAGAGGTACGGCATTGTTAAAAGCAAGTGGGTGGAAGAAAGAGCATCTAATGATACCTGGAGTTTCTATGTGTTCATGGCTGAATTCTGTAGCTGCAAAGCTTGCTAGAAAACTGTTGTTGATTGAACTCATTCAAAGCATTGCATTTCATGCTGAGCATCCTTTGCTAGCAAGTTTCAAGCTCTGCATACTTTCCTTTGTACGACGGTAACTGGCACACAAGTATGAAAATAGCTAGAAAATTCATTTATTTATTTATCCATAAAGCTTATAGACTGATTATTATTTTTTACAAAAAAAAGCTAAAGTGGTATGCCAGTTAAAAAGCAGATAAAACAAGATATCTAAAAACAAGGTAAATGGCAAGTTAAAACAACTGGAGGAACAAAAGATGGATATGTCCGGAAGATTTACACAGGTATATGCTGTCTTCCTCAGATGGCCTGCAGCCAGCACATACCACTCGCAATACAGATGCATTTAAGGCACAATTATACCACTTTGACAGCCATGGATTGCAGGTAGTTTTTAGGAGAGCCCTTTATGCTCCTCGCAGAGCTACAATTGCTAGAGTAGTTTAACAATCAAGCCTTCTTCCCATAGAATTCTGAGAACTTTGGCTAATTTGACCCTGTTGGACTCTTGGGCCTTTGCATTGCTCATGCAGCAGAGACCAGGTTAGCAGCTTGTTTTGTTTGAAGGCTAGCTTGGCAGTGCAGAAGGAAGGTATCTGGGCCCTGCTGCTAGTGTTCTCCATTTGAGAACCACCCAGCCACAGAGCTTTGTAGTCATTAACATTTAACAAAACTGCTTTAGAAGAATAGAGCTTTTCAAATATTCATTTTGACTGACAAGTATCTGACTTGCTTAACAAAAATTCCACATATCTGTATGTACCAAGCTGTATTTTGATAATTGGTAGTACCAAGTTTTACTTTGCTGTTGACGGTTGATCAATATTAACTTTTCTTCTCACTATCTCATTTCCACAGAAGTTGTTCCTGTGCAGGATGGCTCAGCTTTTGATGCATTATGTTGTTGGGGCAAATTTCTTCTGGATTTTAGTGGAAGGGATTTACCTCCATAGATTATTGGTAGCCACTGTGCTCTCTGAGAAACATCTGCTGTTGAGATACATCTTCATTGGATGGGGTAAATATGCAGATTTTTTTTCCAGCAGCGCTTATAGTCCACTGTTTCAGGATTGGTTAGCATCAATCTAAAACCCATGTCATCAAGGCAGCTGCAGCCACGAAGGCCATGTCTATATTGAAGATAAGCCACCTCTCTCTACTTCCCTGCAGTCACAACTGCCCTGGGCCACCTTGGGAGGAAAGGCAATATATAAAAGTACAATAAACTGAATAAATAATAATCACCATCTGAGAAATGATCCAAACCCTGCCCTGCATTTTGACATCAGATTATTATAACCATACTCTTCTTTTAACTTTGTTCTTGCTTTTAGCTGCTCAGAGACTGTCCTTGGATAAAGAGGGTTACAAAAATGTATGACTGAATCAACAAGAGAAAAAAGTTGCTGTGATCATACCTTTGTCTTGTACACAAATTAGTAATATTCCCTCCCATCCCTATATTCCAGCTACTCCATTATCATTTAGTCCACATGCACAACAACTGTTACATATTGCCCATTGTAAAGTCACATTGTCCCTGCATCTCAATTTTCCCCAGGTTTTCCAGTTCTGTTTGTGGCTTCCTGGGGAGTAACAAAATACCAACTGGAGTATGAGGGGTAAGTGTCTGTTTCCACGTGTTCCTCTGGCTTGGTTTGTTGCTTCAGTTTCTGCCAAGACAATAGAAGGCATGGCCTGCTGGTTTAAATAAAGGTCTTCGGATGGATACAGACAAATATTTTGCTCTGTGGTGGTCATTTGTAAACAGGCTGTGGAGATGGTGATCTATAGTATATAGCCAGATAGTGATGGCGACTTTGCTAAAACACATACACACACCCAAGCACCACCAGTTTCTGATTTTCTAATCCCCCTATTATTGATGTTTATAAGGACATAGTAAGATCAGTATTGTGAATGGTATAGGAAAGCTTAGCTGATGTGGGCCTGATCAGAGCTTGAACAAGAGGCCACTGAGAACTTGATACAAGCTGCTCTGAGCTTTTGAAAGAAAGAGTGGGATGTAAGTATAATTAATAAATAGACCTCATGCTACACCCTGTTGGTCCCTAATGCTAAACCAAAGGAATTAAGTGAAGTTAACCTGGCGTTTAGGTGCACCTAGTGGAACACAAATGAGTCATCATCATTTGCTTCCATAGGTATCAGTTGCTTAAGCTTCCATTAGCAAGCTCATTATAAAAATAAGAAATTGCATTACAACCCACTACGGCCACGACCATTATAATAATGGTCTTGTGTTATGGGAAAATGCATGCCTTGGGATTACTTGCTTAGGAATGGATTATTGTTGACAATTGATTTTGAAAAATGTAATCTTGATGAGTAATCTGATTAGTCCTCTTGGCAAAAAAAGCAACCAGGTTCACGGGTCCTATCCAAATCTATTTAAAAATAATGTGGCTTGCCATTTGTGCTTATGTGAGCTGACAGAATAATTTTGATTTACTTCCTAGATGCTGGGCAACACATCACAACATGGCATTCTGGTGGATCATTCGAGGGCCCATTTTATTTTCCATTGTTGTAAGCATCATGGCATAAATTTGATTAATACTTTATACAGTTGTGGTGGTATGTTTCTGTTACATTATTTGCAAGGGGAGACATCTTCTGGTGCACAGCAGGGAGAGACTGACTTGGGCCCTTTCCATGATTTGTGTCTCTCTGTATTTTACAAAATAAAGACACGGGACTAACCCTAAATAATTTAAAGCTAGGATTGATTGAACAAAAATGGCTGTGGAAGGCACAAGGCAGGACAGGGATTAAAGGTGGGGGAGAAGTTTGGATTAAACTGTGAACTGACTTAATCTGCACTTTCTGAAGCAATATATGGACTGAAATCAGCTTCAAAATTCAGAAGATCAGAAAAATGAGAACCAGAGAGTGTCCCAGAGAAGGATATGAGCAAGATAGTCTTGGGAACATGAACAGACAAATGCTTTTGCATTTATATTTTAAAAAGAGGGATTACATGCTATGATACCCATTCAAACAAATGAGAGTATGTAAACATGTCTGCAGGTATTATGTGTGTGTGATACATAAGATATTGGCAAGGGTACTTGTCCTTGGTGTTCTTTTCCATCCGCTACTGATGCTCCCTGTTCCAGCAACCATTAATAAAGATCAAAAGTATCTTGGATCAAAAGCCTGACCTAAAGAAAGGGGTGGGGACAGAATGAGCTAAGAGAAATGGCAGGAAAAATTGTCTAAATGTGATGGGTAGAAAATCTCTAGAAACAATGTCTTTACACATTAAGAGGCTGCAATACTAAATATATTTACCTCAGAGTAAGCTCAACTGAATTCAATAGGACTTACTTCTGAGTAAACACGGTTAAGATTGTGCTGTGAATTGTTGCTTGTGGTTAATTTCTTGTGATTGCCCCATTGCTAGCCAAATAATGTTCATTGCATTTACTGAAACTAACCAAGAGGTGTGTTTCTTTGAAGGTTAACTTCTGCATCTTTCTAAAAATTGTGAAGCTGCTACTTTCCAAACTTAAAGCCCAGCAAATGAGCTTTCGTGATTATAAATTCAGGTAAATATTACATTCTCAGATTTGTACTTATCTACTTAGCCTTCTACAGTACCTTTTAAACTGGAAGAAGAATCCACTGATTATGTTCCAGTTCATTCTAAACAAGAATTTCCTGCATATCTATTTTTCTTTGTTACATGTGCTGGAGAGAGAGGTTTGGACGAGATTCTAACTATCTTGGCTCGCCAGAGCAGCGATGTCACACTGGCCATGTGACCCGGAAGTGTCTCCGGACAGTGCTGGCCCCTGGCCTCTTAAGTGAGATGGGTGCACAACCCCAGAGTCTGTCAAGACTGGCCCGTACGGGCAGGGGTACCTTTATGGTACATCTTACCATGGACAGCCTCATACTTAGGCTAGAATATATCACAGTCATGTTGTTTTGCACATAGGTGAATATTTTACTTACAAAGTTTCAATAGTAGTCAGAGAACATGTCTTTATTGTTATGAGTTGGGAGGCAGACCCTTCATAATCTCTACAATCAGTGAAGGGTTAGAATTTGAGCAAACTCATAAATTCATGACTTTAGCAAGGGCTGGAAACAATACCAGCTAGCTTTCTTATGAGCCCAGCCTGGCAGTGGCTTGCTGGGGTTGGTCACTGAAGAAACAAAAGGCTGATAAGCGCCTAGTTTGTTTAACAATGGTAAACTCACTAAGACAATAAATCTGTGTCTGGGCTGTAACACTTCAGGTGAATTGTCATCTCAAAACAACCGCAACATACTTATGCCCATAAGGTGAAAAGGTTAAGGCTAATGACACTTTAAAGACTAGCAAGTTAGTTTACTATGACATAAGATTTTATGGATAACAATCTGCTTCTTCAGAAGAATGAAGTGTTATCCTGAGTTACAGGTACTTACCTACATGTCTGGAGGGCAGGGACTGTAAGCAGCGAAGTCAGAAGGAAATGAAATTCAGCAAAGTACAGTCTATGATAATTACCACTAAGGTAAAGGTAAAGGGACCCCTGACCATTAGGTCCAGTCATGTCCGACTCTGGGGCTGCGGCGCTCATCTCGCTTTACTGGCTGAGGGAGCCGGTGTACAGCTTCCGGGTCATGTGGCCAGCATGACTAAGCTCCTTCTGGCGAACCAGAGCAGCGCACGGAAATGCCGTTTACCTTCCCGCTGGACGTGCTTTCGAACTGCTAGGTTGGCAGGAGGAGGGACCGAGCAACGGGAGCTCACCCCATCGCGGGGATTTGAACCGCTGACCTTCTGATTGGCAAGTCCTAGGCTCTGTGGTTTAACCCACAGAGCCACCTGCATCCCGGTAGTTACCAGTAGTTAGCGGTAATGCAGATATACATAATACAGTTAAAAAGCCTTTGTTCCAATTCAGTCCTCAAGTGACAACATTTAACTTCTTGATAAAATTGTAATTCAACAATGTCATGTTGCTGGAGGTTTGACAAAAATCCTTAAATATATCCTTAATTACAGGAGTGGGGAAACTGGCCTTCCAGTTATGTTGTTTTTCCATAATCCCTGACAATTGGCCATACTGGCTGGGATTGATGGGAGACAAACAACATTGGTAGGACCACAGATTCACCACCCCTGTGTTAAAATATCAATATCTATGTATGAGGTTTGATCATTCTAATGCTAGCACCAAACAAACAGAAGTGAGTGGATAATATCATGATTCCATTGCGATTTCTTGATGCAGTTTATCTCTAGGATTGAATTCATTCTTATGGTTATTTTTATTTTTAGACTGGCAAGATCAACCCTTGTGTTAATACCATTGCTTGGGATTCACGAGATTGTCTTTAACTTCATTGTGGATGAAAGAATTGATGGTCTTTCCAGGCACATAAAAGTCTTCATTCAGCTGACCCTGGGCTCCTTTCAAGTAAGTTCTTGTGCTGGAAGGGGCATTATTGATTACCACTAATTAATAAAAAGGGCATTAATTGATATATATGATGAAAAGAAAAGAAATAATAATCTTCATACTAAAACCATAGAGCAGAGAGCAAAAAATCTTCAAACAAAAATACAACATAGGGTTGAATATTACAACTATTGTAATATAATGCTTATTTACCCGAGAAAGCTCCAAATTTCTTGTGTATAACTTTTAGACATCTAGAGTCACATAAGTAAACCATGGTTGCTGGAAATATTAGTGAATGAGGGAGGGAGAGAGCACTTTTTGATATATGGTTCTCAAGAAGAACTCTGTGGAAAATGTTCTTGAATATAAATAGCTGGTAAGGGTTTGCAAACGAATGCTGGAAAATTTGGGGAACAGACTATGTAATTTGATGAGTTAGCTGAGGAAATAGCAATTCAGGAAACAACTTTCAGAGTAGCAAGCATTAGAAGTTAAAAATGGTCATCACTCTTCAGACATGTGGTATACCATATTCTGTACTAGTCTACAAATGCAATAAAGAACTTTGCAGCTAGTTCATTAACTATTAAATACAAATTCAGATTTGCTTGGGGATTTGTTGGTCCCAAAGAATGAGACATTTGGACTAAGTAAAGAGTTGCCATTAGTTCCGTTTTTTAATGGGGAATTATGCAGTGTCTTTCAATCTTCATATATAAATCTCCGTGAGGAGAAATGCTTTGAGTCTTAGATGTCCTTAAATTCTTGCCAGCAGGAACCAGGTGCAAGAAGTCAGATGTATATCAGTCCAATATGCATGTTTCTTGCACCACTACCTTTTTAGCATGTCAATACTAAGTGGGGTTGGGGGGTCAGCTACTGAGCTTTTGGAAAACTGGCTAAATTTGATACTGTTCTTACAAGGTCTCAAAAACACATCCTTGGGAGGGTTAAGTTCACAAGCTATACATGTAATTTTGCCCTAAACTTCAGTTGCAATATTTCCTGCACAGCCTAATGCGAAATGCACAGATTAGGTCAAAGTGATATATTTCGTGGGACCAACCTTAGTGGTTTAAAATTGCAAGCCTGACATTTCCTCGAGCAAAATTGTTCTAAGAAAAATAGAACAGAGTTTTGGGTACTGGTGCCTCATCACATGATACCTGAGAGATAAAGGTGATTTTTGAGCAAGGGGAAGTTAGTTGTGCTAATGTTCAATTTAGCAGCATGATGACTCAGGTTTCAGGTGTTTTCTAGGAACAATATTCTATGATTGCATAAGCTTGTAGCTGAATTGTACCTTGGCAAATTTCATCCAGATCTAATTTACCTTCTCTCTCTTTTCCCTTCCAGGGTTTCTTTGTAGCACTTTTATACTGTTTTTCTAATGGAGAGGTAAAATATCCTTCTTGACCTTCATTTCTAACCACTTGTTTCTCTTGGAAGATGTTGCTTAGAACAGACTGACTGGTGCAGCTTGCACTTTGTCCTGTGTGACGTTCTTGGTGGTCACCTGGCATTTTATATCAGTTAGTATATATTGAAGAGTTATTCAGTTTTCCATTGTGTTCCTTGCAGTAGTTGGAGATATCATGCAAGGAACACGACTCCTTTCAGGCTGCTCCTTGAAACAGCAATATAGGGTACCTACATGTAAACAGATCAACTTGCAATAAGCTGCCCATGCATACCAAGCAAATGGCCAGGATGCTACCCTTGCGCCTCTAATTATGAGGAGGGGCACCAACCTGTCCTGATGTGCAACAGATTGGAGTAGAGCTGAGCCCAAATGGAAGGGGGAACATTCCATTACATGAAGGTTTTCATTCTCCAGGAAGTGTTCTCCTCCCCTCTTCACTGAGGGCAGGGAGCAGAAACTGGTAGGAAGGAAGGATGGCAGAAAGATATGTGGAGAATGGGAGGCAGCAGCATAAACAGAGTGATATTCACAATATTCAGCTGCTGCACTGTAAAAAACATGCTGAAGTCATTTAAATAGCAACTATTCGTAAGTGTCTGTGTACGCTGTCCAAGAACAGTGGTACCTCTGGTTACGTACTTCAATTGTTCTGGAGGTCCGTTCTTAACCTGAAACTGTTCTTAACCTGAAGCCCCACTTTAGCTAATGGGGCCTCCTGCTGCCGCCGCGCGATTTCTGTTCTCATCCTGAAGCAAAGTTCTTAACCCGAGGTACTATTTCTGGGTTAGCAGAGCCTGTAACCTGAAGCGTATGTAACCCGAGGTACCACTGTATTGTGATAACATCAATGAGAAACCTGCTCTCTGTATAAAATGCACACAGAGTTCTGTGGGAACACATCAGGACAGTAAGGGGAAAGGTGTAAAGTAGATCGGGACCTCTTGAAAGGGGCATTAGGAGCAGGTGTACTGGGCTAAACACTGCAGAGAGGCCTAAGATTGTACTTTGTGCTGCAGGTCTCAGAGTAATTACTTGAGCAGTCAGGACTTCTGCCTGTTGGGTCGGTGTGGGGAATGAACTCTAACTTCCACCATCGCTGGCCATTGGCCATGCTTGCTTGGGCTGATGGGAGTTGGAGTTCTGCAATACCTGAAGACCCAAAGATTCCCTACTCTTACTGTGGGGTAACCTAGCCACAGCATACCTGAACTAAGAAGTTCCAGGCTTATCTGAAAGGACAGAAGCCCTAGGACGGGTCAAGGAAGCATTTATACTACATGCTGCAATCCATCTCAACTGTTCTGTTTGCTTTCCTTCCTTTTCCAGGTAAAAGCTGAACTGCGCAAGAAATGGTCCCATTTCTTGCTGGCATCCCCCTTTGTCTGCATGCCATGCTTTCTCGGAAAGAACATCAAGCACCTGGGGAGATGTTCCAAGAAAGAGCATTCGAACAATAATTGCTTCTCCCTGGAGGTGACTCAGCCTCAGAGCACACAAGTGGCAAAGCAGAGGACAGGCGGCAAAGCGGAGCTAAGCTTCGCATTAAAGCATATTCCCAGAGCAAGCCTCTCAGACAGCAGTGAAGGAGAAGTCACAATGGGGGAGACGACCGAGGAAGTCTTCGAAGAAAGCGAGATTTGTAACAAAAGTAAAAACTGAGATACCTGATTAGATCAATGAGGGATCTTGCATCATGTGCCATGTGGGAACCGCTGGAAGTAGGTGGGGGGGGGGCGTGAAAGAAAAAGATGGTGAAAATAGCTGCTTAGCATTTTCCTCCAGGTTGACTCTTCCCAGGTAATTTTTCCCCCTGACAAAATTAAAGTCAGCCAAGCCTGGTAACTGCATGGAAATGGCTTCTCCTTGGTCCTACAAGAACCAGATATGAAATCAGGAATAAAAGGAATAGACTGAGCACCTTGAAAGAGCCTGCTGTTTCTCTTAGGTTTCCCAACATTGACCGCCACTATTGGAGCCATCAATCTGATCCCATGGGACTGCTCTGCAGCGTCTCAGAAAGGACAACCATTGCTTAAGTGATACTGTTAAACAAGAAGCTGAATTCCAACAATGACTAAATGAACAGGATTGACATTTAGGAACGTGTGGGATTGTATATATTTATAAGCACATTTTCCAAGCTTTGCTGTAAAAATTATGAAATGCTGAACGGACTTGTTTTTAGGGCACAGCTGCTAATGCTTCTTTTAATACATGTAATATACAAAGTTGTGGTTCTTTCTTCCATTATCCTTCCAACAGACCTGCAAAAGGAGTCATTATTACTTCCACTTTGCAAATTTATTTTAAACATCTTTATATCGCCTCTTAACAGGGAGAAAACTGATATGACTGGAGATGAAAAATCTGAGAAGCTTCAAAGTCACCAGATGGGGAAAAATGGGAGGGAAGTGGGGGCAACATTACCCAAATGCATCTATTTGTCAAAAAGCCAGACAGTGTGGTGTGATTTACAAATTTAGGATGAGTTAATGAGAGAACAAGTGAATAGGCAAGCAAGCAGAAAAGGGCCAAGCTAGAATTTGCAACCAGATCCATGTAAGATTTTTTCAATACAGCATTTTTATTTAAGAAGCAGCAGCCTGGGGAGTGAGGTGGAGGACCAAATGGGTGGTGTGCCTGCTCCTTTTACCACCAGCCATGCCTTTCCTCAGAATTCCACCAAGCTGCTTTTCTCCCCATGGAGGAGAAAATATGGGTAACCCTAGGTCCACCAGAAGCTGCTTCACACTGTCTTGAAATCACAAGCAACTGCTAAGCTATGTATCCACACAGCTCCAGGCCTGCTGTGTTACCTGTTGTCATTTTTATTTCACAAGCTGTTGATCTTACAACATGTATTTTCACAGATTTAAAAATGGGAAGCTGCCAAATTGTTTTCCTTCCTTATATATTGTACCCACTGTGAAATCCAAAGGCTGGTTTTGTCACGTGTAATTAGTTCTTAATTTATGTGCTGCTTAATGTACAACGACTTCTAAGCAGTGTACAAGTATATTTTAAAAAAAATCAGTGATCAAATCCATACATAACTTTGAAAGGCAAGCGTTCTCTGCAATCCCGCTTGCTGAGTCTCAGGAGGTGGCCACACCTATGGAGAACAGATGAGCCATTTTTCAATATATATATATAGATAATAATCCTGAAGTAAATAAAACTCCAGGACCTTATCAAGCAAGTTATAGATCAGTTAAAGCTATCATTCAAGAAACCTGGTTGATATACTGTCCATGTCCTTGAGAGCGATAATGTGGCTTGGTAAAATGCCATTCATTCTAGACTGTGCTTCTTGACAGTGGATTTTTTGCAGCCATTTGTGCAATTCTTCTTTTAAGACCAGTCATCTTTCAAAGTATATTTTATGGTACGTATCCAGATTTCTTGCATGAGGGTTGCTATTATTTCCTTCTAAGATGTTCTATGTTTTCAAATGTTTTGTAGGATTCCATTGACACAAAGACCCTGCCCTTTATGGCTCTTTAGCTCTTTTTAAAACAAAATTTCAGCTGGCTTAACCTGTCTTTAATGGCTCTTGCAATTCTTTCCTAGTCTCTAACAAGGTCCAGGTCTTGGTAGGGAATAACACTGTGTCATTGAATGAGATGAACCTAAAATGGCCACCCAGTTGCAAACACTGCTGGATGCAATCCAGGGAAAGTTATACTCAGAGCCTACTGAAATTAATGGAACTTATTTCCATATAATTGCACTTACACTTATGCAGCCTACATGCTAGAAAACATCAGTTCCTCTGAGACCAGCCTGAGCACTCTGGGATTCATCGCGCTGTTGACGTGCTGAATTAATGTTTACACAAAGGAAGTTGGAGAATGCCCAGCACGTCCCTGTTCCATATCATTATGCTGGTCAGACAACTCCCCAGATAATAAGCAAAACTTTTCCTTTTAGTCTATGAGGGAATGAGTGGTTTGTACACAAAGCCCTCTGGCACACAGCTTTTGTAAGAACACATTAAATAGGCAGGCAGTAATATTACCCAATGGACTATTACTTATTACTCTGTGTAGACATGAAGATTGCAATGCGCTTTAATTATCACCTGAGAGAGACAGAAAAGGTAAAGATGGAATCAATTCTTATGTTAAGATGAAAACAATGAAACCAAGAAAGTTTTTCTGTACATCCAAGGGGTGGAAACTTTATTTTGTAAAAATGAAAGTTGAATGCCAAGTTCTGTATCAGGTCGATACAGTTTATGACTTCAAAACAACCTTATGGATTTAGGCCTGGTTCACATGTTACATTAAGCCAAGTCATGGTTTAGCATGAATGTGCAAGCATAAAGTCTCCCAGAAAAGAGATTGCAACCACTTTGCTCCTCTCTGCTCATTTTGCTGATGAACCATGCTAATGACGATGTGGCGTTGTACTAACCTGGTCCAATGGTTTAGCTCTCTTCAAACTAATCATGACTGCTAAGCTTATTAAGGAATCTTTGGTGAGAGGAACTTACCAAAAACTTTTTAAAAGTCTAAGTGCACAATTTATACCAGGCACTTGTATAAATATACCAAAGTCTTGAAGAATTTTAAAACGTTTGTGAGACAGGACTTACTTTGGTGAGGCCGTGTTGATTCTTCTTCAGCAAGACTTCCTATTCTATTTGCTTGATGATTTTATATTGAATCATGCTTCCCACCAGTTTTCCTCAAACAGATGTAAGCTAAGAGCTTTAAATTACCTGGAAACCTTTTAAAAATTGGTGTTACATTGGCTACTGCCCATTCTTCTATTACGGATGCTAATGCAAGTTACTTATTTTTTTTAGAAGATAGTTCTCTCAAATATATATATAAAAAGATTTTATCTTCACAGCCTCTTATATATGCCTTTTACCATTTTCTTTTACATAACCAAAACCAACAGGGACTTTAAAAGTAAACAATGCCTCCAGGCATTGTTTTTGGAGGTATTTTGTGTGGGGTTTTGGAAACTGTGGAGGCAGAGGTGAGACAGTTGCCCACCTTTAGGGAAAGTAATAAGATAGCATTAGAAGGGTTTAGCTATTCAGTTACAGGCTGTAGCACCAGATTATTATCTTGTAGAATATTGAAACATAATCCATAGAAGGGAATAATACGAGAACTGGACTCAGGGTCACTGACCTCACAGGTCTGATTAGAGGGGTTTTCTGTATGAATTGTCAAATCAATGTATAAATTAAAACACGTGGAATTGTTTTTGAAAGGGAGATCATTATTTGAAAAGTAGACAGCAGATGCAGAAGATGAAAAGGAAACTGACAAAACCGTGCCAGTCTGATTAGAATGTAGAATACGTGATTGCTGGGATAAAGGGAAAGTGTATTATTTTGATACAAGCATTTTACAATGTCCCTCATCAAGGCTCCTGAGTATGCTTAGTAGTCATAGAATAAAAGTATGAGGTTTCTTATGGGTTAGTAATTGGCTAAAGAACGGAAGGCAGGAGCAGATGGGCAGTTCTCAATGAAGGCAAGAAAACAATAGCTGATTATCAGTACTGTATCTGGCAGGGCCAGCCCAATACTTTTTGGCACATGAGGCAAAACCCAAAATGGCGTCCCTCCTTGGAAGAAGGGGCGATTGCAGATCTACATCAGGAACAAGGGGGAAATAAAGATCAATGTGGGATCGGCTGCCGCTGGCGACCCTGCTGCTGCCCCGCAGCTGCCCCTATCTGGTGCTATTCAGTTTGCTCATAAACAAGTCTGTGATGACTAGGGAGAAAGTTAAGGATGACATCAAATTATTCAGGATGGGGGAAACCAAAGCAGACTACAAAAGGCTCCAAGAGGGACTTTCCAAACTAGGTAAATGTAGGGGCAGGAGGCAAATAAGATTTAATGCAAACAAGTTTCAAAGATGGGTAAAATGAGCTGACACAATAAAATTGATTAGCAAAAAAATCAAGACAAGCAAAAGGAAGTACACAATGTAAAGTTCATCTATGGCGTTCACTGCTATGAGATGGGATGGCAAGCAGCTTAGATGGCTTTAAAAGAGATTAGACAAATTCACAGAGACCAAGGCTATCAATGTCTGACAGTCATGCTGGCTAAGTGGAACATCCATCTTCAGCAGCACTGCGGCATGTCATAAAATGTTAGTTGTTGGGGGAGGAAGGCAACTCTCTTTCTCCCTCTCCCTCTCTCTCTCTCTCTCTCTGTGTGTGTGTGTATGTGTGTATGTGTGTGTATGTGTGTGTGTTGTGGGCCTGAGGGAGGCATCTGCTTGGTCACAGAGTGAAACAGGTGCTGTAATATGGGACTCAGAAAACGGGTATCTTCCAACTCTCATCAGCTGCAGCCACTATAGGGAGCTGTAGTCCAATAATTGGGGGGAGGCAGATCCCCTGCTCCTGCTGTACTAGATAGATGATTGTGCTGATTCCATAGGGACTGGGGTTGAAGTCCAACAATCTGCAGAGGGTCACAAGTTCCACACTGCTACTTTAGCAGAAGCTGTTAGACACTCTGGCGAGCTGAATTTTTGCTTTCTCATGCATCTGTAATATTTCCCTGTTTATTGGGAGGGGTTGGAGTTGGGGAATCAAGTGACCTTATATAATCAAATCCAAGAGGCCAGGTGAAAATAATATTTTGGGCTACTTCAACTGATTGCAGACTGTACGGTAGAAAAAACTGCAACTGTATAAATCAGCAGTTTTAATCTTCGCAACTGCTGTTATTTATCCATGAACTAGACTGATGATGTTTATCTTGTTAGAGCGAGGGCTCTACCTATCCAAATCAAACAACCATCCATCTCATTCATTTTTCAAGAAAATAAAATGGTGCACTCATTTTTCTTTATATCATCCCATAGCAGATATATCCTTTAAGGAAACAGGTACAAAACCAGCACATAACAGCCTCATTTTGCATTCTATGTATTTTAGGGTGTCCTCTTTACTCTGACTCATGGACAATCTGCACCAAGAACACTTTAGGTCTTTAAAATTGCTCTTTACTACTCAGAGCAAGAATAATAAAGGGGGGGGGACAACCTTGATTTTATTTGCTTTGCATATCACCTGCAAGACTTCACAAAAGATGAATTTCCCACATGGAAGTGACTTCTGTATAGAAAATTGCATGAAGTGTCATATACTGTGTCATACAGGTCTTCACACAATGACCTTTATGAAACAGCACCATGGTCTCATGGAATGCAGCCCATTTTACAGCCCCAGATCCACCCAACTCTGGTGCCTTTCTGTGATGTATGTAACTCTTCCAAGAGCATATGCTATCATAGGATACCACCAAAAAGGACTTCCATGGCAGGCCAAGTGACATAACTGAATCCATGTAAGTAAAGCTATCAAAGATACCAAATATGATACCTAAGGTAAAAGCTTTCCCATGCAACATATTACCGGTACTTCAGAAAACTATTTATTATTGTTATTTGTATTATTAACTGTAAAAACACTTGCAAAACAAAGTGCTGTAAAATAAAAGATAATTCCTGCATAAAACTGAAATATCACGCAAATTCTAAATTTTGTACAAATTCAGGATTTGAAAATTTCCTAGAGCCAACTGATGGCTCGGGAACCATTCTGCAAACCATATTCACATTTTTTAAAAAGTTCTACTTGATTGTAGTAATCAACAATCTTCTAAGCAGATACCAACAGAGTCTGATGACTTTTACTGCCTAGATTGATTAATTCAGACTGCAAAGATAAAAAATCAGCACATAAAACTGAAAATTGACTCATTTTGTGCTCTATGTAACCTCAGGGATCTCCTCATATGAACCAGCCTGGACCATGTGGCTGCATCTGAAGGGACATAGTATTTTATCTTTGACTGGGACATAGTCTCTAGGATGTTTTGGCACCTCAAGTCTAGCATTGCTATGAGGCTGCTACAATCAACATGAGGTCACCAAGGCCAAACAAGTAAACAAATTATACTAGAAGGAGTAATTTAGGCATCCTTCCACAAACAATTCCTTAAAAGTAAGAGGCATAATTTATCTCCAATGCCAAAATCAAGTCATGGATCTGTAAACAGAGTTACAATTTATACTGAATCTTCAGAAGATGGAGCATTTGGTTTGCAAAGTTAGAAAACAGGGCACAAATAGTCAAACTGAAGTTAGAAGTGCATACCTTAAATGACATGCATGGAAAAAGTAAAATTATTACAAACAGAAAGAAGTGTTGTCTAATTCCACAGGAATCTGCAACTTTGGTATAAACATACTGAAAGGGCTGTTTTTAAAGAAATATAAAAGCTGTCCCAGTGTACAACAGTAAATGAAAGAAGGTTTTACTCGGTACTGGTGAGGGTGAGAAGAGAATTTGTAATTACAGTACTTCTAGTAATGCCATATATCGAGGATGATTCAAACTGGAGAACATGAATGCAGAAGAGTAATACTTTAGACATGTTTTGAATTCTCCTTTGTAACACTCAGAAGAGAAGCAGAGCAACCCAATATTGCAATTGCTAAAATTATCTACCTCAGGTTATTGGAAGCTTCTGGAAACATCTGTGTAGCAAATGTTTGCTGGTTGCTCTGATGTAGCAGCAGCTCTATGTACAATTGCCTGGGGTCCTAGAAGCAGCCAGTGGATCTCTGGGCTCCTCAGAAAGTTTGAACCATGGGCCAGTGCCCCACTTGTCCCCACCCCACCCCCGCCGGCCTATACTCTAGTTCTAAATCTAGTTCTAGTTCTAAATCAGTATCTGTGACTGTTCTAAATCAGTATCTGTGACTGACCTTCAACCGTCCCAGTTCCAGTGTGGCAAATTAAGCTGCTCTTTGTCATCCTGCCTTTTTAGCTGAGCAGTTTAATAGCAAATCCTATCAGGAAGCTGTGGATGGCTTTCTGCACCTTAGGGACCAGTCTTCCCCTAGTAAATGTCTCCTACCCAGCCATATCCTCAATTAGAATTCACCACATGAGTCTTGGCCATTGCAAAATGAGTTCTCCGTCCCCTGCTGTTGAACACTATTTAATGTGAATCGTGGTCACTACATGATGGCCCCCAACTGACACTGTGAATTGTAACAGACAATGAAGCCACTGTCAGGGTACCAATCCCCTCAGCAAATATAATAATCGGAAGAGCAATTACTCCCACTTTTTGAAGGGCAGAAGACTCCTTCTTCAGACTCTGTTTGAGAGAATATTTGACAAAACGCAAAGGCTGCTAAGGAATTTACTTCAGAATTGCCAGTTTGGAATAATTGGCTGTAAGCCGGAGGAAGTCTTGCGTGTACGCATAGACACAGACAGACAGACAAACACACACACACACACACACACACAGAGAGAGAGAGAGAGAGAGATACTTCTTACCTTACATCCTTTTCTCACTGCAACTTCATAATCCATTTAATTTCAAGATGATACTCTACAGAAGCACAGCTGCTGTGTTCTTTACTGATTTGCTGCCTTGTTATTATTATTATTGTTATTAGTATTAAAATTTGTATACTGTCCTATACCTGCAGGTCTCACAGTGGTTGCAACATAAAAACAGGATATGAAAACACAAAATACATAATAAAAACAAAAACTACCCAGTCCAAGAAATGTCATTCTTATTTATTTTTAAAACTTAAAACTATATTTATTATTTGTAAAACTCAGCAAGGAGGCAGATGGTGGCAAAACTATAATATGATGACTCTACTGGTCATTGGCTCTGGTTCCACTTACTGTCGGTCTTCATGCTTTCCACCCGACCAGTGAATACCACTGTTTCTATGAGTAACAACTCATGTCTGAGGCAACAATCTACCCTTAAGAACTTCTGAGGTAAAGCAGAACAAGAATATCCTCTGCTCAGCCAGTCCTTGCCTTCCTGGTTGCTCTAGAAACTGCACTAGTTAAAACCTACTCACAGGGCTGGTAGCAGTTTTTATCCACCCCCCACCCCTCGAAGAAACCCTAATACATTGTTAACCAGGTGGGACTATGGAATGCCTACTAAAATACCCAAAATATAGATGAACTACTAGGCAATGTGTACATCAAGTATAGGTGGGTTTTGCAGATGACACTGTAATGTGAAATGACACTGAAACATGTTTCTATGTGACAGGAAAAGGAAGTTTTCTTTACCATGGATTTCTGTTTTCTGTACAATAGTTCTCAACGCTGGGGTGGCGCCTTCCCTTGGAGCATTATAGGCAGGGTCAAGTTTTGATGAACAAAGACGCCTTTGCAAGGAAACAGCAGTCACTTTTTAAGGTGCCAGAGATTTCAGACCAATGGCTGTCTTTCCTTGGAGGTCTTTTTTAACCGAAGTTGGATGGCCATTTGACAGGGATTCTTTAGCTGTGATTCCTGCACTGACATATTGGGGACCTGAGTGAAATAAAGCCTGCCTTTAGGTTCCTTCCAACTCTGTAACTCTATGATTCTATGACTCAACATCTTATTTTGTGACACCACTGGGTCAGCGTAACAGAAAAAAAGGAGCTGATAGCATGCTTTCTGCTGTGTTGCAGTGTCACCACGGAAGATGGTTAAGGGGTATTGTTATAGCAATTGACTCAATAGGGTCCAAGAGGGTGAGCCTGTTCCTATTCATTGAAATTCTGCCTCCTTGCATCCCGATGCATGTTAATCCTTTTCTATGTACGGATGTACGCATGCACATAATCATGTGGATTAATTCGAGTGTGGTCACAGAAATCCTGCTGCTTATTAGTGAAAATAACAGTTCAGTAACACAGCATTTAATGGACTGTACAGTTTATTTTACATGAGATGAGACAAAGCTTTTCAAGTGCATAATACAAACTTGCTAAAATAGAGGAAAGTACAAAGTTTATGGAAATGTTTGTACATAAGACGGGGGAAAATGTATAGCAAATACCTTCAACATTTAAGGGCTAGATCTGTAAATGGGGTAAATCAGTGCAACTCCAGTGATATTAACATTTAGGAGACATACCTGAACTGACAACAAGGCCCTTAAATTTTAACGAGTATTTATTTACCTCTTCAGCTGCAGTGTTTTAGTCATACAATTGCATGGGACGAAAAAGCCACATTAACAGTTTTCACAATGATTAAAGGCTCATTGCTGTTATTGATACACAGAGCTTACAGTAGAATTAAGTTTTTAAATGTCTAGTCAGCCCAAAAATCTGCAGCTAAGTATTATTACAAAGTTCAAAGCCATTACTGCTGGTAGAGGAAACATTTGACTGTAAAAATTTAGAAAGTGTTTAGTAAAAGGTACAGGATAAAAAGACGAGATAAGCAATGCCATTTTTAAAAATCTCTTTTTAAAAAAAAAAACTGTTTTGGGGAGAGCTAGTTGCTGGCCAGATCTGCCCTCCAAATCTATTATATCTGCAAAACTGAATTGTGCACTTTCAATTTACTCATGGGTGGTAAAAAGAAATACATTGTGAATTTGCTTATCCATATAGCCTGTGATAAGCCTACAGTGTTTGGAAACACAAGTTTTGATAACAGGGAGTGTTGCTTTCATAAGGCTACTCTGACATGGGAGACACACAGTGAATTCAGATTCACTGGGAAAATAGACAACCAAATACAGGTAACAGAAATTTCAGTGTACACCAATTTGGGAAAGGAACACAAGGATATATTTGCCAGAAATCAAAGTCAACAATCACAGTTAAGGATGTTTAAGGCTGCAATCCTATGCACATATCTTGGGAAAGCTTCCTTCTGAGTAAACATGCATAAACTGCAAGCTCCATTGATTGCAACCAATTCACTTTGCTATTCATTAGATTGTAGCCACCTTCACTTCCTTGCTCTGCAATAAACATTATTGCTACTACATAGATATGATGAATTGGGTACTCAAACACTGAAGTTAGTCTTGAGTTTTTCTGCTAACCGTATTCAATGCACATTAGGGTCAACCGATTTAAAAATATTGACAGAGTGAAATTACTACTGTCTACAAACCCCAAACATCCAAAAGGTTCATTACAATTTCCATTAAAAGCATCCTCTTCACTTGCAATGCTTATGTAACAGAACCACTAGAGAAGAACATCGGTTTGAAACAAATGCTGCCAAACTTGGAATCGGTCTGCTTAGATGTTACTGGGCACTCGCTCAAAACTTGGCACAACCTAGGGCAAAAAAGGCCCTGCACCACTTTTTCAAGGAGTGTTATGTGATTTTCCACTAGCATTAATACCGTAAAAAAATCTATATTAAAAGTGGACTATATTAAGAGTGGACTATGAGCTCAGAACTGTAAAATCTAATAATCTGAGGTGGATTTGTAATCTCTAAAATATTATTTTGCTGTTGTTTATTCAAAATGCTCAAACTGGTTGTGCTTTAGACTTACAGCAAGATCTTGCTGGAGTTTGCTTGTGATAAGAGCAGCAAAGGAAAATAACACACACACACACCCCAAAAATATCCCACATTGAGTATTTGAACACAACTGAAAATATGTCTGTTCTTCACATCCCTTCTAGATTAAAACCAATCTTATCCAAAATATTTCAACTTAATATAAGTTGGGGGGGGGGTTCTATTTCTCTTCATTTCCAATTCTCTATGCTTCCAAAACATTGGCCTTCCTGCCGCCGCCCCCTCCAAATAAGGTTCTTCTTAATTTTTTTTATTTTTACATGGTCCAAACGTTAGAATAAGAGCATTTAGCTAGATTTCAATAGTATTTGGCACTGTGGAGTGCATAAGGACTAAGAAAGTATCAGCAAGATCCGTATCTTGCTGAAATCAATGGCATACCATTGGTTTTCTGGATCACACCATAAATAAACCAAGACAGCTGAGCAGAGAACATATCAAAGAAAGGAGCCACCATATCACAATGAATTATGTAGAATACACAGCAGAGGCTCAAGACAGGCTTGCTGTAAAGTAAATTTCCAAGCACTTAAAAAAAAATTGTAGTTACCTAAATCGACTTTTTCAAAAAGTATCTGTACCAATCCTGATAGCAGGTGGAGGGTTTTCAGGAGGCGTAGGGACAAAACCCCAACTTGGAAATCTGACAAAAATTGTTGTCTGAAATTAGACCACAGCGAAGTATTCTGAAGCATGTATGAGTGGGCACAGAATGAATGGACATCAAACTAAACATCAGGAAGACTCACTGCCATGTAAGTTGAAGTCCCAGTCATATGGGAATGTCAAGTTTTGGGGTGCAGTGTTCTTTGTTTCATACCAATTATGGGATAAAAGAACTATTGTCTTGCTCCGCAATGAACAAAGGCCGCAAGATTCTCAAAACATCACCTTAACAGACGTACACAACCATCAGTTCTACAAACACATTGGTTGACTTGCTTATACGAAAAGTGAAGGAAACAAGAGTCACACAAAAGTCAAGCAGGAGAACCCCATGCAAGATCAGCAAAATGTAAAATACATGCAGTGCCACCTCCAGGCACAGTGTATGGTTACATAATGCTAAATGTGAGCGTGTACACTAGTCAAATTGCTGGGAACCTTTTAAGTTTTTGCCTGCCAAATGCAACTGCATGCTATGCCTTTGAGGTTAAAAAAAAATCCACTGTAACACATCTTAAGTTACTAGGTATTGTGATTTACGGACAAGATCTGAGAGACAACACCTTTGGTGCAAGTACTGATAGAGCACAATCAGTTCCGAGTTCATGCAACCAACGAATGTTCACTGTTGGAGACATACTGAGCTCAAGATATTGGACTGGACAAAGTCTACTTATTTACACTATTCACATATCTTTATCCACATTATATACACAAGTACTGACACTCCTAAATCAAGGCCATATCTGCACTACAGATTTCACCCTCTCTGACAGTCGTCATTTGCTCTTCCTAGGTAAGCCTGGGAACTGTACTTCTGAGGTGACGACTAGATATAGCTCTAACAGAGAATTCGCCATAATTTCACCCAACTATATTTTCCTGGACTCTTTGGAAGAAAATATCACTTTTAAACTAGCACGACAAAATCACTATTAGTTTCTAATGGAAATATGTACCATGTGTAGAAGCTTCCCACTCAACACTTCCCAATGAGGGATTATTTTAGATGCTTGATCCCACCTCCACAACTGTTGTTGCAGCTATAGGGACGAAAATCCTTGCAAGATGCGTATTTTGTTATTTCTCTGCTTGATAACAAATCTGGGGCATCATGGATACATCTGTGCTACACTTCCCTATGCCCCACTGTATCGTATAGTAATAGCCTAGTCAGCCTCTAAATTCTATAGGTCTGCTGAATTAATTTGTAAGCAAAAAAAGGGGGGGAGGGAATCAAAAGGGAGCTTATGATCAGCAACTGCCAAACAAACTTAGATCAGTTATCAGTATCCCGAGTGTCTCATGCCATGTAGCTGTGCAAGCTAAATCTACACAAAGTTTTAAGAATCATTTTGCCCGCCGCTCCTTTCAAAATGGTCGCCTGCTCATTTCATCAGATGTTCTTTCGTCCTTGTATTCTCAGGCTCGTGCCCTGTCACATTTCCCCCTACTCCCACCTTTTAAAGATGGAAATGTAAGCCCTTTTGTGCTCATAGCCATCCTTACGATGGCACTTCTGTGCTGTTTTCACATCAGAGCCTGGCTAATAATGGAACACTGGATCAGAATGCAGCTGTGAAGGCAGCCTAAGTAGCATTGCTAAGCAAAGCCTAGAACAAGCCTGCATTGTCTGTGACAGAAAATAGCAGAAAAAATTTGCTTTCCCTTCCCATTTCACACTATACAGAGGCAGGGCAGCTGGCAAAATTCTGAACTGGATGTAGGAAAAACAGAACAACAGATGTATGAGAAGGAATTCAGAATTTTAATAGTGACTTCATCCCTGCTGTAGGGGAGGGAAGGGGGTGGGGAAATCAAAAATAGAAGGATGACTGTAGAGAACTTGAGCTTCTCCACAGTTCACAAAATTGAGCTTATGGACGATATACTCTGAAAGCATACAGAATAGTCCTGAATGCCTAAAAACACCAGGGCAGCCATTGAAGCAGGGATTTAGCAGGTCTTGCTTAGGAGGCCTTGTATTTATGAAAACATTGCAACCTTAATAAAACAATAATACTATGGAGTAAGCCCTACTTTACAAAGGGCTTACTTCTGAGTAAATGCATAGATTTGTTCTGTAAAAGATTACATCTAGCAGCGAGAGTAAAGCTATGTCTTAGGAACAGGTGGCATACAAAACTGGTATGTCCCTGAATAAAGTCAATGAGATTCTACAACAATTATGAAGAGACAGGTGCCCCAGCAGAACAAAGGGTGTGTGTGAAATATAGCAGCAGCAGATGGCTACACAATGATGTCTGGCATGGAAGACAAGCACTGTGCTTAGGTTTTATTCATAAACTATGGATCATCTTTTAACTTACTGGGCTGTATTCAATTACAGCATCCCACCAGATCAAGGATTTCCAGATCAGCTTGCCAGTTGGAACAATCCCCCCTCCCACCGTGTTGTTCTGGGGGACCCTCCTGCCTCCCAAGAACCAAATTTTTGGGGGTGCAGGAGGAGGAGATGGGGGGGGGAGTCCTGCTGTAAAGGCAGGGCTTCTATTGATAGGGTTTATTAAATGAATCCCACCCATTCAGAGTAAGTGGCTTGTGGACTACAGTCAGTGAGTACCTGAGAGGGTATATAAAAAAGGACCAAGCCTTTCGTTAGGTCACTAGACCTATTACCTCATTTCCTTTTGTACTGAAAAACACAGATTTCCATCTGGATATGCTCAGAGTTCCTGTTATAGTAACTGCCCGATGGCTAGCAGATTTGTTAAGTCCCCAAACTGTGCTTAGGAGTGTTTATTTTATTTTAAGCTGATTATATCTTAGAACACACCTTTTCCAGAAAAGAAACTGGAGATGTTAGAAAGACATCCCCATAGAGCAATAAAACTCTCCTATGTGAAACTGGAAAACTGAACAAATCAGTTAAGACTTATTTCATATTGTTGAGTGTTGGCAAGTGTATAAGCCATGAGCACTGTGTGTTAAAATGACATTGAGATTAAGCAGCTAGAAAACAGATGCAACAAAAATTGGCTGTTCATGAATGGCTAATCTAATGAAAATTCAAGTTAAATATGAACTGATATAAAAGAAGAACCTGAAGCGTGAATGGCACTTGCGAACCATCTCATGACTGCAAGTCATAGAACAAATGTCATTTTTAAAAATATATAAATAGTAGGAATGTGATCAATAGCACCCAGAAAGCAAGGACATCCAGTGAGAACACTGAGATGGCACAGGAGTTCAACAGAGGCAATGAGGTTTTGAACTTCAATTAAAGAACATCACAAAATTGGCATGCTGAACTTTTTTTGTTGGTCTCCTTTTAAAAGAACATTATCATTTGAACAGCTCTCTCCTTTTAAGTTTTGAGCCCATACGTTTAGATGAGAACGAAGCACAAATCATAAAGCAGTACAGCAAAGAAAGTTTCTGAGGACAAGCCTGAGTAGAAACATGTTACACATAAAATGGCTGTCCGGTTATGGTGAAATGGTTGGGTGTAATGCTCTGATTGTTTCCCCCGAAAGGCTTTCTTAAGTCATGAAAAGCAACCATCCATTGCATCAGGTTATGCAGAGAACCAGAAGAGCAAAGAAAGAGGCCATTTAATCTGTTCCTTGCCAACTAATTGTCTATTCAGGATTTGCAAATCAGGGGCAAGGAAAGGGCTCAACAACCCCTTCTCTCACTCTGCTTGCCCCTTCCTCTGTTTGAAGCCACCTATATCTACTTTACATGCCAAAAGAGAGCTTTAAGGAGAACAAGGAAGGAGAAAATGAGGATGTTAGAGGGTAGTACTAATGGCTTGAACCTAATGGAACCGGCCACTCAAATCTTAGAACTCAATGGGTGCCACTTGGTGCAAGACATAAATTTTAAAGTGCGAACAGGCTGTATCAGCCCTGAAGAAAAAGGTATCTGGTATATAAAAATAGCAAAACAAACAAACAAACCTAGCACAAGCACATTACCAATTACCTTATAGATCTGCCACATTATAAAAAGAGACTTCTAAATCAGTATATAATCTTTAGCAATGTCTGGGAGAGCTTGCTTTAAATGAGGCGGCTCCTCAAAGTAAAATTGGTAGAGCAGAGTGCAGTGTGATACCTCCAGACTCTGAAGAAAAAAGGAGAAAGACACCAGAAACATGGAGAGGGAGCATAAATGGGTAGGTCACTACAGAACATAGAAAAATGAGACAATTCTTATTTGGTGCAAAGCAGCAGACACACGAGAACAAAATCTGTCATGTGCTGTTGAGTATTTATGGAGCAATGGCTTAAAATATATTTTGAGAGATGGTCTGTTATTTTTCACAATTTGTGTGGGCAGTTTCACTTATGTTGGCTGATACCTGAGAACACACGTGAAGGAAAATGAGAGGACAAGGTCTATATCATGCAGGGAGCAGACTGCTAAACAGTGACAAGTGAGAAGGCCAGGAAAAGGCAAGTGAGGGATTCTCCAGACAATGGCAAGCTGGTTGAAGGATGCACAGAATATGGAAATATGACTCTGGTTTTCAAAACAGGAAGAAGAATTGAACGGATGCCTTGGAAATCTTTTTAATGCTGGGATGTGTCCAAGTCTCAATTTCCCCACACATACCAACAGGATAAATCGTTCTTTTTGCAACCTTGATGGTCAGTTTCTTGGGGGGGAAGGATGAAATGTGTTTCCTATTAGAAACCTGATGTTACACAGAAAGAGGGGAAAAAATGATATTTCACTGGAAGTAAAGCAAGGGAAAAGTACGCAAGAATGATAAAATTAGCTGAAGTTGTGTTATAACTTATTGGGATAGTTTGCTTGACAGCACCTCTCCCACCTACACCTCAACCCACCCAGGCCAAAGTGAGCTCATGGAACTCCACTTATCTGCAACACCTATCATCATTCAAAAAATAAAAACATTTATTCAGCGATTATGAGAAATCTAGTCATAGTACAGACTTAGGCATTCCAGTAAAAAGAATATTGGAATACTCAGGAAGGACATAAAGGGCTATCTGCTCCTCACATTTGCTTATGACAGCTGATCAAACAAAACACTTGGCAGTATGAGGAATGAAGAGAGATCTGATAAACTCAGAGGGGAAATATTTGTTCTGTATAAATACCAAGGCAAGACAAGGCCAGACAAATGAAGAAAAAAGAGGGACAAAGAACACCGTGGTTCTTCCCCAACAGTTCTCAACATTTGGGACCTCAGGATCAATTGGGTCCATCGTCATTCACGAAAAGAGCTGCACTTCAGAATATTAGCTTCAGAATGCATATTTGGCTGGATTTATACAATCGTTTCTAATTTACTTGTGTTGATTTTTGGCTATCACAGCATGTTGGGAGCTACATGGAACTCGGTCTTCTAAAAAGATTTAACACAGACTGAATTCCTTGTTTTAAAATGGCTGCCATGATGGAGGAGTTCAGGAGCCAAAGGCCTCTTAAATCCTCCCCAAAGAGCAGGACCCACTTGAATGTTGCTGTGGCAATTGGATAAATCCACCTTTTGGGTAACTTATGTTTGAGGTAAGACACATTAGCTAGGAAGTTCTGCCATCTATATAGTCTGTAAACTCCTAAGTTATTTGGTGGAAAGTAAAGCTCAAGCAATGCCTTAATTAATTTGATTTGGCTACAATCTTTCAAGGGAAGCATTCAAAAAGTTCTTTGAAGACTACAGCATCAGGGTCCTAATCACTGCAGCCTTATTTTCTATTCTATGGAGGACATTCTTTTCTTCTGGAGAGTGCTGATAAATGTGTGCAATTCTCAGAACATTGCCTCAAGAATTGTCCCTGGCAAAGTCAAGGAGACCATGGGTGGGATTCATTGTCACGCTGTTACAAATGTTCTGCCTACACAAGCATATCAGCTTGCCAGATGGAACAATCCCCCCTCCCACCGTGTTGTTCTGGGGGGCCCTCCTGCCTCCCAAGAACCAAATTTTGGGGGGTGCAGGAGGAGGAGATGGGGGGAAAGCTCTGCTGTAAAACAGAAGCCCTCCTGCAGGGCTTCCACTGATAGGGTTTATTAGATGAATCCCACCCATTCAGAGTAAGTGGCTTGTGGACTACAGTCAGTGAGTACCTGAGAGGGTATATAAAGAAGGACCAACCTTTTCATAAGGTCACCAGACCTATTACCTTATTTTTTTTGTACTGAAAAAGACACAATTTCACAGATGGCCTCACAACAGCAGTCTGCAGTCATGGGAGTCAGGATTTGTTAAAAAATACATATTGTACAGGCTTTACTGTTATCCTCACAACACCCCTGTGAGGTAGGTTAGCTTTATGAATGCCATTTCATAAATTGTAAAGGGAGGACAGGAGCATTTTCCTCAAACCCCCCTCCTTTCCATACAATTAAGAGGCAATATTCAGGAAGATCTCACTCCTTCCAGAGTCGTGTTCAAATTCACCAGTCTCGTTTGTTTGGCAGAGGCATATTGTGTCTTAGCATTGCTGTACAAACAGAGCGTCATGCAAGGGGAGTAGCATGAGATAGTCAATCACAACTGAATAGCAAAACTCTCTTTGTACCAGAAAACAACCCCTGCAGCTTATCACGAGTGTGGCAACTGCTTGGCTGCTGACAGCCCATTTTTGAAAGGAAGTATAAAGCGTGGCTTCTCAAACCTGGAATGTTCGATGTTTAAGGCAAAGCACAACAGGAAATGAAATAATGATCAAACATGACAGAAATAGTCCCTACAGGCAATAATAAATATATAAGGAAGCTGACAGCAGAACGTCTCTCTTTTCCCTACTCCTGAGGCTTTACAGAACTCTCTCGAACATGGCTGGGACAAGGAGCCCACCACTTACAACCAGTAACAGCAGTCTATATCTCCATATCCACGGGTCTGATATTACCGGTTTTGTGTTCTTTTACCCACAGTTCCCTGTCTTTGGCTGGATCCACTTTCTGAAGCAACTGATCCACAGGTTCTACTGTCTAAAAGACACAGAAACAACAGCAGTGTTACCATAAGAGCATAAGGGAATGCTTCATGAGACCCCCTAGCAAAACTGAACCACTTCCCCACCTCCTTTTCCCAGTTCTTCATATTTGTTTCCTCACCGTGCTCAGACAACATTTCCAACTAGGCCTTGAGCTATTCCAAGGGTACCATTTTGAAAGAAGAGCAGACCACAGATATTACATCAAGGAGGCCAATGCGTTTTAATAGATCGTTTGTTTTTTCAAGTCAGCTGTGGTACTTATGCCATTGTCTACACTGGAGGGCAAGAGTTTGGCGGGCTCAGTGCAACTCTCAGGCCTTGGGTTTACAAGGGCCTGATGAAATACTGCTTCAGAAAGGAGAAAAGGCCAAGCAGACTCACGCTTTGGTTGAACATATCTGTCTCGTGCCGCAACTGCGTATATTGACAAAGGTGCTGCCGAATCATTTCCACTCTCTCCACCTCTAGCCTCTCAAGCTCCTGAAAGGAAACAATAAAAGATTTTCATTAAAAGATTGGGGATAAGGCAGTATACTTGAACATCAAATGAAAGGTGAGATTGCTTTATGTGAACCACCTAGAATTTCTTAGTGACTAAGAACTTCACTATTGTTCTCTAAAGAATCCATCCAAAACGAGAGCATGGATCAAACAAGAGCTGAAGCAGATGAAGGCTTTACCTGCTACCACAGCTCCTACTATGAATACCCAATCGATAGTCTCTGTAATGAGCCCTCTCAGAATGCATGGGCCACTGTAACAGTGCACAGACCAGAAAAACTGTTGCATACACAATGTATGCTGAATTTGCCAAGATAGCTTTTTAAGGTTTAATGTTTTACTATGTTTTTATATATCCTGGAAGCCGCCCAGAGTTGGACCTGAGAATGTTGTGGCAAGATCAGGCATGGGCTGAACTTTTGATAACGTTTACCAGATGGGCACTTATCACCCAAGTTTTGCAAGCATAACATGGAGAGACCCTACATGACATACCAGAGAGGTGGTCACCATTTCTTCAAACCACTTTGACTGGGCTTGATTATACAGATCCACACAGCGCATGAGGTCATCTCCTGCAACACACAAAGCAAAGCAAAGAACAGTGAGTAACTTTTTTCTTTGCAAGCCCACTCACTCGCCCTAAAGGTTACTTAGAAGTGAAAGTGCAGTTATCTACAAGTTTCTACATGCAAGGTGTTAAGACCAAAGAGAATGTAGTGTAGCTAAATCAAACTCATTAGGAGAGAAGTGAGTGGTGATCTCTCCATCCTTATTAATAGGAGTGAAACATAGTTGTCAAACACAAACCACGGGCTCATCCAGCTGGACAGCATGCCTCACAATGGAGCATTTTTGTAAGACAAACACTGAGAAAGAAACCAGTCCAGTGATTTCCTACCTCCCAGGGTATGTCCTCCTCTCCCTTCAAGGAAATCTCCCCAAGTCTCCCTAGCCACAGAGGCCAAGAGTCATGAAAATATTCAGAAACTGTGTCATGGAACAAAGGGAAAAATATTGTTTCCCACTTTTTGAAATTTCAATTTCAATTGGACTGAGAAACAAAATTACAGTTCAGGCAGGAAACAAAATGGAGTTTTTGCCCCAAGCCTTGGATATTTATTTGCTATGTCAAATGGGCAATCCATGCTTGTTTTATGGCTTCCCTTTGTTAAACTCTCTTTACTGGCCAGGAGTAGCTGTCCGGGGGGGGGGGGGGCAAGAGGAACCATATACCTGATCTCCTCACAGCAGAATTGCTTCCATGTACCAGAATGGTGCAGAGGTGCAGAAGGCAGCAGTGATGTCATATGAGTAAAGCCAATCAAGCGCCCCAGCCTAACCCTCACTGCTATCCTCACGTTGCAGCATGCTGGTAAGCAGCAGGAAAAGCTGCTCCTCTTATCAGTTTCAGCATGGATCATTCTAATGCTGCTACTACCTGAAACCTCAAATATTGTTTTCAAGCAGAACAAATGCAGGAGCAGACCCAGGCTAATGCTGTTTTTAAATCATATGATTTTTTTAAGCAAGGTTTTTGAGTCAAGTAGTAGTGAATATCTCTCCTGCCATCTAGTGTACAAATCAGAGAGTATGTATTTTATAAGATGCAATTTACATGGAATCAGGAAGTGTTGAATGTAGAGAGCACCTCCAGCACTACTTTCTGCTAGTCACATATTTAACATAAATACAAGGAAACAGAGAGGAAATGGACAAATTTAATCACAGAAAGTCACATCACTGAACTAACCAGCTTCAAGGAGTGTTGACAATTTGATATACTAAACTCTTGTCTGACTCTTCCAGCATTACAAAGACCTCCATAATTGGTCACTTTTCCTTAATTGCTCTACATACATTTCCTCCTCTTGTCTTTCAGATGTAAGTAACAGTGGTCCTCTGTGGGGGGGAAAGAAGCTAAATCCTGGAACTTATCAATAGCACCTAAACCTTGGGATGTCTGTAGTAAATATTTGCAATCTAACCAGAAGGAAGGAACTGTTATGAATTCAGCCCTGATCAACACCAAATGTTAAGATTCAGGGAGTTAGTCAGCCTTCCTCAACCTGGTGTCCATCAGATGCTGTTGAAGCAAAACTGTTATCATCCTTGGCTATTAGCCATGCTGGCTAGGACTGATGGAAGTTGTAGTCCAACAACATCTGGAGGGCATCACATTGGGGAAGTGGAGTGAGGCAGTCAGCATTTGTGCTCTCTTTATCCTCTCACAAAATAGTGCTTCCCAAACTTTAGTTTTCTCCTAAGCTAAAACAGCAGGGACTTTGTTCCACCTAACTTTCTTTTACAGCACTGTTCCCTGCCTTCTTAACACATGTTATCCTCACTCACCAGCTTGGGTGGACTTCCGCCTAGCCTTCTTAATTTCCTCTTCTGTCTTGTTGCTGAGTTTTATCTCCAACTGCTGTGTTTTCATCTCTAAATCCTTTTGCCTCTCCGATAATGCTTTTCGGGCCTTGAAACAAAAAGAAATGGCCATGAAATCCTCCTCAGCAGAAAAACAATACCCATTTGCCTCCTCTTTTTCATATTCCTCCCCCCCTTTCAGAATTAATCACTGCAATATGGAACATATGCCCTTGTTGGAGGCCATGAACCTGGAACATGAACCATGAGACACAGAGATTCTTCCTCTTCTGTGTGATAGTTTTAGCACCACAGAAAAGATTAAAGGTGCTCTTTAGAGTAGTTCTTCAGATGTGGCAACTATTAAATCATTAGGAATGCTGGAGCAAACAACATTTAATAATATTAATATCTACACTATGTTCGTCTGAGAAGTCAGCTACTTTGGCTTAATATAGGGCACGCTAAAAAGTTGAAGCATGAACTACATGCACTTGTTTCTTCAAACCAAAATAGATTTGGCCGGGGAAGAAACATAAGCTATCGTCGTCTGTTTCTGAAGGTGGCATTGCCAAGTTATCCCTAACCTTCAGGCAGCCCACTGACCCCCTCAAATGAACTCATCTGACTGCTTTGGCTTACCTTTTCCACGGATGCATACCGGCTAACCAGCTGCTTCCTCAGATCAGCAATGTGATGGTCATACTTCTTCATGTCTTTCTTGAAGTTTTCTCGGAAGTTGAGAAGGGGTTTCTCCACCTCTGCCTGGAGCTGAAACAAAGGGCAAGGGAAATTTGGTTGAGGAAGGACTAATGGCTGATAATTGATACACCTCTATTTTGGCCATAATTTTTTCAAGGTGTATGGCATAGGAAATTTCCAGTTTGCGTAGTGTGGGTGACACACTCTATTTTTATTTATTTGTTTATTCATTCATTCAAGTTAAATCCCACCCATCCTTTTGAAGGAGTCCATGTTGGCAAATACATCCATAATGGAACAATTTATAAAAAAACCCAATTACAATTAAAAATATTTTCTTATCCGCAGCATCTGGTGATTCCAGGATGCCAGGAGCACTATACTTCAAACATCAATTGGAATAGTAACAGCACCGGGGGAGAAAGTATTTTTAGCCTTGTCTCCAAGTTCTGTATTCCTGATTGAAATCTCCTCCTTGAAACTGCTATTATCCCCCCTCAGAGAAAAAGACAGATGCTTGTAACAGTATTGTATTTCCCCCAACAGGACTAGCAAGTGCAGGCGGGGTGGGGGGTGGGGAATGGGTGTTCAAAAAATAGCCTTTCCCCTCAGCAATGGTGTGCCAGTCAAAATGCTGCACATCCCAATTTAACAGAGAGAAAAGAGCTGGGAGATCTGGCCATGGATTTCCCGGTCACATCTGTTATGGCTCTCAAACACAACGACATCAGTACTGTCTGCAAAGCAGACCTATTCTGTCTCAACCAACTGCAGGAATGAAAAAGGCAACCAGGGGAAGGACATTTCCACCCCCAAGTCATGACTTAGATGCATGTGGACTACATAACCAGCCAAACACTGACTCAGTGTATATTTCAACATGTCTGCAACAATTGAAACCATGAGGCAGGCAAAATTTGTCTGCTGTCTAATCTCTTAACGACTTGATCATGAGAAGGGCAGTTATTCAGCTGAATCAATAGTCTTGGGACTGCTGTGTATTCCTTCCAGGCACAGACTGATGAAAAAAGGTCACTTGAACTAATAGTTTTCTTTCTAAAGCAGTGCTGTGATAGCATTGAAGGTAGTTAATTTCTACCCATCCCAGATTTTCAGACTGAATACCGCCCCCAGCACACATATTATGCAGTAATCACACAACTCATACACCAAACTCCACCCACATTAACTGAGCTTGCAGCCTTGAGCATTGTGATTCCAAGGAAACTGACAAATTTATCAGATGAAAATGGAAAGAAGTTATCTGCAGAACTTGTCTCTATCAGAGGATATGCACCCAATTAAGTGATAATTCCACAATGTGCTAACCTATTTTTCTGCTTATTTCTAAGCTGCTAACCTTTGAATAAGGCTGTTTATTATTTTTAATTGGAAGTGCAATTCAATGATAAAAGCTTTCAGATTTCACTATTTTAATGCTTTAATCTCTCCCATGGACTTGACTCATAGGACTTGAAAAAGATCAACTTTGGCTGCTTCAAGAATGGTATTTGCCCAGATTTGGAAAGAGGATGCTGTTCCAACTAAGGAAGAGTGGCTGACTATACTGATGGATTACGCTGAAATGGCAAAATTAACGGGTGTGCTAAGAAACCAAGAGAATTTATTATTATTATTAAGGAGTGGGGAATATTTGTGGAATATTTGAAAAATCATGGTATGCAACTAAGTGCATTGGTAGGGTTAACTTAATCAGTTAAAAGTATAATTAAGATTAATTGTCGAACAATTAAAAAATGGAGTAAAGTGGAAAATGCAGTGTTAAAAATTTAAATAAGAAACCACAAAAGGGGGGGAGGGAAGTCTGACATGTATTTGTATTGGAAGTACAAGACAGTAAGATGTGTATTTGTAAACTTTTGAAAACGGAAAATACTTAATAATAATAATAATAATAATAAAACTTTGGCTGGTTCATGCCTAAAGTTTGCATATGGTGCTTTCTTAGGAATCAATGAAGGGACCACAGATCAATGGCAGAGGACATGCTTTGAGTGCAGAAGGTCCAAAGTTCAAACCTAGGCATCCCCACTTAAAAAAGGGATTGCAGAACAGATTATGTAAGAGAGCACTGCCAGCCAGAGTAAACAACAGTCTGGCCTGATGAAAGGCAGCTTCCTATCATCCAGCATTAGAGGGCCACAACAGTCATTTGCTTAAATAGCTTCTGATTTTGGGGAAAAGCAACTCACTGGGATCCTTCTGTTCTCCAGACATCTTATCCAGTTTACCCATGAAAATCCCACAAATGCAGCTTTTATGTAAAACTGCACCCCAGTTTTCAGAAAACATGTTCTGCTGGTCTCAACCCCACACAGAAGATTCCTTATGAAGTGATTACCTTGGAGGAAAACTTGAGGTGAACCTCTGCTTCATCAGCCAGGCTTTTCTTCAGCTGAGACCAAGACTCTCCAAGCGTCCTGAAACATATGTTACGGGTAAGAAATTTACTCATTCATTAGCATCCAGTTCTCATCATTACAAACGTACGTTTCTGTTAGCAGTAGCATTCCAAATACTACACATAATGGGAACATTTGCATTTCAGAGTGCTGAACTCAAAAGACAAAAAATGTAAATTATCTTACATAATTTTTCTCTCTAGACTCATGTTCAGATTCACATTCGGGGGAAGGAAGATGAGCATAATTATTTTCAGCAAAATCTCATCCCATTTCCCCCATCCACCCCCTGGAATAAATTACGCTCACAATCCCTTAGTGCTGTTTAGGCTCATAATTACCATTCATTTGAGACAAACTAGCAACTTTTCTACCTGTGCTCTTACTTGTAGTTATAATAATTCAGCAAAGGTAACTAATGACTTCTTCAGCTACTGATTTGAGTATGTAATTTGATACTTTTTAAATACCAAAAGGGATAGCTTAACTATAAATTGAAGCATAATATGTAGAGTAGCCATAAAATGTTGATTAGATCCAGAGTGTCTCCCATCAGACTCCAATTACATTTAGGAAGGTTTTACCTAATGAGGAGCTGTTTGGATGAGTTGTTTGTTTGTTTCTTAAGCCTCAAAATGTCAAACAATTGAAATGAGCCCATGACAACACAGAGAATTGAATTAATTTTCTCAGGTGACAGAAAATAAACAATGTGATTTCTTTTAATAGCCTTTTCAAACATGTCTTCCAAACTCTTAGTAGCTCCTCCAAGCACAGTGTCCAATAACTTGTGAGAATTAGTCTAGTTGAGAGAATAATAACATAATGGCTATCAGTTTAGGCAATGAGCTGGAAGTTTACATGAGTTTCATCATTGAAAAAGACAGGATATAAATGTAATGAATGCCAGGTGACAAAGAAAGTTAATCTGCCTTGCTACATGTTCTCCCCCCCATATCACAAAAATTAAATAAGTTCCATAGCCACTGAAACACAAGAAACGTACAGGGTAAGTAAATGATACTGGACAGTTTGCTAGTGTCTGAAAGCCATCTTAATACTATAGAAAGACATGCTGAAATCCAAAGTATTTGTAGAAGACAGGAATTATTTTGCCTACATCTCTTTTGGAACCAGGAATTGAATGCATCCAAGCAGAAACCCAATTCAGTATTTGGTATGCAGGCATGCCCCATTAAAATTCCTCTTGTCCTCCAGAGTAGAAAATGAATAAACTGTGAATTCCTGCAATCAATATACTCACCTCCAGGAGGACACAAACATTAAAAGGAACAAGGAATTTGTTAAGGGAGCAAACTAAGTTATCAGATGTTTGCGATTCAATTATACTCTGCGGCAAGAAACATCAAAGGGTCTGTAGAGACTCCTTAGATGAACAAATTTATTTAAAGACTAACATTTATTTTGGGATATATTTTTGTAGACTAGAGTCCACCTCATCAGATGCCACGGCAAACCTAGAATATATGGAACTGCAAAGACTTATAATAAAATGTGAATCACATTTCTGAGTTGGAAAGGCCATAAAATGTGGTCAAATCCCCACCGCAAGAAAAATGAAATGTATCAAAAGGCTGCATTATATATGCTCATTGACCGCATTGGCAAATAACAGTAAGTCACGGTTAAAGGCTTATTTGGACTGAAGAGTGTGCTAGAGCACATTGCCCAATCGCTTCCACTCCAGCTTGTCCCCTAGTAGGAGAAACAAGCCATGAAGCCTGAACCTGAGATGTGGTTTGTTTCACTCTAACAAACCATGACTACTCATCGACATAAAGCCAATGTTTGTTGCTGGCTTGCTGATCTGATCCCAGTTTGGACCTGACAACAAGCCAACGATTCATGGCTGGTTGTTCCCACTGGTGAGGCACAAAGCAGGAGTAATCAGGCAGTGTGCTCTGCTCTGTCTCAATAAGACATTAACTATGGCTTACTGCTACTTGGCAGCTGGCCTGCTATACAGCTGTGCTGGATTGAAACTTCCATGGAAAGAGAAGAGGTACATTTCTCTAGGATCCTTACTTTTCCTTACTTTCTCTTCTAACTTCCAAACACTTAACACACTATTGAAGTATCAATACACTTTTTTCTTTTCATTTTTTTCAATGGACAGGTGAGCAACTGATCCTCTTCTTCCCCCACAGAGAACAAATTACAACCTTTCATTCTTGTGCTGATTTCCAAAGAAAGAAACCACACAGGATGGACCCAGGGTCCAATGTCAATCCCAGACAGAAAACAAGAAAGAGCGGATAAATTATTTAAGTAAAGGCACATGTTTTATAGCTACATGGGATTTCATCCACTCTCACAATGGTAAGAATATGACCTTACCCTTCTTCCTGGGCAGCCAATGAGTTTTGTGATAGTTTGGACAAGTTCTTGGCATATTCTTCCTCAATCTTTATCCTGGAGAACGGAAGAACACCAGCAGAAATATATCAATTAGAAGAACAGTATCTCACATTACAATAGATGTTTTCACACATTGTATAACTCAACTTGCAAAACCCAACAAGCTGAGTAATCATTATTGAAAATCCTCACCAAGGTAATACAGGTCAATTCTTGTGTCTTCAACCCCAACCCCATATATCTATGATGATGGAAAGAATAGGTTGTGTGTAACAGGACAAAGCAGCTCCACCTCCCTGGTATGTGGAACCAGGTTGGACAGCTCTTTCTGACTTGTCAAAACAGCTGAATCTAGTCCAGCTCTTACCAGAAGCCAAAGCAAGATTTCGGTTTTCTTTAAGTCAAAAAATGTATTTATGATGCAAGAGGATCCACCTGCAAGAGGATCTTTCTCTGCTACTCCTCATAGTGAGATATTCCATTGTTCTACATAGCCCCATCAATACAAACAGGCTAATAAATAAGGTGTGATGAACAAGTAGCCCTTTGACAATCTGCTTGGTCTTCCTCAGGGTCTGAATCTTCCCCTTCCAGGTCTCCTAGCCTTCCCTTGGCATTAGACACTTCTTGAGACCCCAATTCCACCCTACTGGGATCATTCACAGACTCCTTTAGCTCCAAATCCTCAGGCTCCCCCCACTCTTCCTCCTGGACATACCATCCCCTCCATGAAATTTCCATAGGCAAAGGCACCCCTTGCAAGAAACTCTGTTGTGCATCCAAACTCAGTGCTAAGTAGGACTGAACCACTCATACATTGGATTATATGTGGGGAGCTCAGTCCAGCTTGGTCTGGATGTGTGAGAGAACTCCTCCCTGAGGAAACTCTCTAGTGCACCCAGTGCTTTTTTCACTTTTTCACAACATTTGAAAAAGAAAGATGCCAATCCTCTGTACCCTTGAGTACCTACAGAAGAAAAGCACTGAGTGCATCCAAGGTTTTTCAGTCTGGCTGCTCTTTGAAGTGCCAAAATCAGGGCTTCAAAGCACCTCACAAAGAACAAGGAACTGTTAAAGGAAGGCTTTCCCCCTGACTTCAGGACTTCAAAGCACCAAAACACTTGATGTCATTTGTTACATTACGCGACTGACAGGTGGGCAGCCCCATCCACCTTTTAAGGCAGATGCTGATGCAGCTCTGGTCTGTGGACTATGCTAAAATCGTGGAGCTCTGTACTATGCTAAAATCGTATCTATTTGAAATACCTACACACACCTCAACACTGTAGGGAGCAGTGAATAGTCTCCCAAGCAGGGGGTCAAATACACCCATAGAAAAGACACTGTGGTTTTTTTAATACCCCCCCCCCCCACCAATACAAACCAAACATCTCAGTGTCAAGCAAAAACAGAGTTGTACTATTTGATAAAAACTGCTTGGGGGGCTTTCCCAAGTTTCCCCCGTGATAAAGACATTTTCCAAGAAGAGGTGAGAACAATATCAATCCATGTAAACTACTGTTTCTTTTGTAAAGCTATGAATGGCCTCTGCTCTCCCATTTCCATGGAAGATATGCGATATGGCTATGTAATATATTTATGGACACATATTTATATATTTGCCATTTTGTGCCAAAGGTTACTTTCTGTGCTCAAGAGCTGTGTGGATTTGTTGATGATCTATACTCTGTCAAAAGGATTCCCACTTGTCCTTATGCTTAAGATTTTCCACTGGCACAATATAATGTTTTCCTACCAATTCACCACTGTCCAATTGAAATGGGTAATGGTAGTGGCGCCTTCATTGTCCTCTGACCAGGCAAAGTCCACTCTTGGAACACAGTGTTCCAGTTCTCCATTGCAAGCCATAGAGAAGTAAATCTCCATCCTATTATTATTATTATTATTATTAGGAAAGCTATTTATAACAGTGCTCTTTTTCTTCTAAGAGTAGTTATAAATAATGAGCAGCTATAAATAATAACTGTTTATCTTTCTCTCTCGCGCCTTCTCCTTTCATGTCCTGCATATATTTTGAGTTATTTAAACTATGTTCTAGCAGAGCAGAGGCAGACCGGATGGGGTGAGGAAAGATCCCCACCCCTGGACGTGCTAAAGTCACTGAAGATCGTGAAGTAGAGAGAACTTAAGAGGATTTGTACTTCTATGATTCCTAAGTCTCTACAGTGAAGATTAAAATGGACCCTTAGTAAATACAGGGATTGTACTAATATCAAACAATATGAAAAAATTAAATGCCTTGCTAGGTTGCAACCAGAATTCCTTAAATCCGACAACCCAGCTTTATGATTTCTGGAGACACAGGGGATGAAAATAGAGATCTCTTGAGCATTCTGTTTGTTTGTTTACAGGACAACCCTGCACAAAAAAATACTAGGGGAGGTCATTTTTGCTCACCCCCCCCATACAGCCCTTGTGAACTCTGAAAATCCACTCTAGAGGGTAGGGGGACATTCTGGAATAGCATGGAATGGGTCCCAGGTGTGTGTATATAGGGATATTTATTTATTTATTTTAAAAAATCGCCTCCCCACCTTCTGTCAGCCAAAGACTTCACTGAATCTAAGGTCCTTCTCTCAAGTCCTTCCATTTAAGAAGAGCAACTCCGGGCATATAGACAAATGTTATAAAGAGCAGCTCTGGGCATATAGATGTTGCTCCTCCATTCATGTATGATAAGGGACTTCTACTGTCTCCCTATTCCATTGGCAACATTTCCCACACCATTTTCAATCACCAGGAGCAGGTTTTGATGGGTACAGGCTGCAGAAGATGTAAAAGTCCCATTCCATGAGGGTGAATTCTGTTCCTTTCACAGAAGGAAAAATAGGATTCAAGCTACACAACTGTATGGCTGGGAAACTGGATCAGACCCATCAACTGACCCTTCTGGAATTAGTTGCCAGCTGAAATTAGGCACCTGCTTGATGTCTGAGTGGCTATCACTGCCTTCTTATTTAAGAAGACTTTCCTTGAAGTGTGACCCAGTCATTTACTGGAATGTTTACTGGAATACTGACTGAACAAATTTTAAAAATGGCTTCATTGTTTTTAAGACTCAGTATCTTTGGTATTTTATCCCATATTACCTTATTGTACATCACTTCAATAGCTTCTTACTGTTCATGAATTCATAAAAACAACAACTGCAGCCACTGAATATTTCAAACCATCTTATTATTGAGAAAGACACACTAACTCACTTGACTTATTTTGAACCACCTATGACAGATACAGTATAAGCATGAAGTGCCACAGTGATACAAGCTTGTGGACAAGTGTTGGGCAGAGGTGCATGTCAGAAAGCATGAGAAGGAGGGCAGGTAACTCTGCAGGCATACAGCATCTTATCTGTGTGAACCACAACATCAAGAGCAGATATCATATACTATTTTACATTAATTTCACAAAAATGAATGCATGTGTTTCTAAAACTGAGCATTTCTACAGTGCTAACATAGCCACAAATTGCTGAATTTGGCCCAGAACCCCATACACAATGCCAATTGAAAAACTTGTTAGCTGTTGATCCTTTTGCTGAATATAAATGCCGTGTGTTCATGTTTGGATAAACCATTTGCAAAGCTTTAGATAAATGAGCTTATGAAAGTGAGAATAAGATACTGCTGGTAGTCTGTAGGAATATATAGTAGTCAAGACAGAACAGGCCAAGGAACCCATCCATGCTAGTATTCTCCTTCCAAATTTTCAAGACCAAGTGTGCTTAAGTGAAAGCAAGTTATTTACTAAGGGACTAACAGAAGCAGGTGTCTCACTAATGAAGACAGAAACCAATGAAAGAAGAAGTGAATTTACAAGTTACCTTTCCCGAATAAATTCCGCCATCTCTTTTTGCATTTGCTTTCCTTTCAGTTGTTTCTGAAGAAGAATTTCAAATCCCGAGACGGTGCTGTTTCCTTGAGGATCCTTCTTATCAGTCTAAAGGAAACGTGCAGTTAGAATATATGCCACACTAGAGGCGTCAGAAGATGTGCCAAAGCACTTAGCAGCTCCGGCACGCAGCAGATATCGGAAAGTGGGCTAAGAATTACCTCAAACGCCCCCAAGTCACAAGCTGGCAATTCTATTCAGGATATTTTTGCCTAATGCAACAAATACAACAGCTGCTAGCGGATCTTCAAAGACAACTTCAATAGAGCTAGCAGAATTTCCAGCAAATACCAGATCATTGCCACTAGGGGCTGCTCTGGCATATATGAAACAGGTAGTTAAACAGCAGCAGATTCTGTGTTAATAGGAATTGACAGTATTAATATAAGGGAGAAAACAACCCCGTGCTTGTGGCAGGGACAAATGACCAAGGTCAGAACTAGACGCATATTTTTTTGCAAACTGGCATATAGGCTTCTCTTCCCCAGACTCTTACTCAGAATACCTCCTGGCCTACCACACAAGCCTTGCTCCCTGGACAGTTCCTACCTCTTTTCTATCCACTCTCTCCCTCCCCCGCTTATTTCTTGTTTCCCTACTGCTTCTTTATCCCTACAAGGCAATATTGCACAGTGGGTGCTGCAAGATTTGCATTTCTGGCAACCTCTAGTTGTGCAAGAGAATTCTGATGCTGTACATCTAACGTTTTGCATGCACTTGGAAATACCACATGAAATGTAAAAGAGAAAACAAAATGGTTCCTCGGATGCATGGAACTCAATTGAACTCCACTCTGCCCTCATTCTCTGTGAAGACAACCACATTATTTTTTTTATCAAGGAACTCTAAATCATCTAATTTTATTGTTTACAAAAAAAAATCTGCCTCTCAACCACAAATATTCTGGGTGTAGGAAAACTACATCCTACCCTTATATATTTGCAAACTCCCCTTCCCCTTTCAACCATCTGTGTCTGAATGAAGCAAATCATGTCATAGCTGAATTATGCTAAGAACTTATTACAGAACAGGGCTCCAGTCCAATTGGGCTGTGGGTTCTTGGGTGATGATTACTCGTGAGTTTTGTCCAGCATAAGTAGTTTGGCCATCATGTTCCTTATACTATTCTCCTCTAAAGTTATCATTGCATTTGAAGTTGCAGGGAATTCTCTTATTTCTGTAAAACTTATCTACTCCATTTTTTTTACAAAAGTTAAAGGATGTGTATGTGTATGTAATCCAAAACTAAAGTCCATACTCAGATAATTTATTACTACCTTATTACTATCCAGCTCTCCAGGCGAACCAATCAACAATCAGCTTATTAAGAGAGCTCATCCCAGCATCCTGGGGACACCAGACCCCTTTCTGGAAAGGTCTAAGATAAGAAAGGGGAATAATGGCTACACCAGGCATAGGCAAACTCAGACCTCCAGAAGTTTTGAGACTACAATTCCCATCATCCCTGACCACTGGTCCTATTTGCTAGGGATGATGGGAGTTGTAGTCCCAAAACATCTGGAGGGCCAAGTTTGCCTATGCCTGGGCTACACTTTAACATGATGCATTTGCAGAGGACCAGATGGGATGACAGCAAATCAGGAAGATGATGCTTGAGCACATACATGCTGCCCAGATTTGTATGATGCTGGCTTCCAGGGTTACAAGCCCCAGAATATGACTCAACATAGGAGCCCATTGTAGTCACCCGGTCTTGCGTAATATGGCTGCAATGCAATTAGGTTGTGGAGGTGGGGAAACAACTTCTCCAACGTCCTATGCACCTCCTTCCAAGCTTGGATTTTAACATGTTTGCTAACAGAGATTTTAGCAATATGCTACGTACTGTATGAATCCCGGTTGCTGCAGTAAAGAGCATATGGGTGGCTGCTCACTTACCCAGAAATAATCGCAGTAGCTCCATTCAGAAGGTTTCAGCAACTGCTGCTCTGGCATTGCGTCAGGGTGGGGGAACGTCACACAGTTTATCTGACAAAAAGGAAAGAGGAATACATTGGACGTGCAAAGCAGTTCAGGAACATGGATGCATGTAAACAAAAGCTGCATAAATGCAACGCAGCTGGCTTAGGTTCTTGCTGAATGTAATGCTCGCTTTAACCAGGAGATGTCATAGAACGCAGATGTAAGAGATTTTGTGTAGCTGAAAGTCGCTGCAATATCTAGGAAGCAGACTCTAAACAAAACAGGATCTCTGATCATCAAACCCTGCATGCTTCCTTCTTTTATTTAAAAGAAGAGGGAGGATAAAACTAAGAATGTGAAGTACTTATTGTTAGACTAAAAGCGCAATCCTAGCTATGTCTACCTGGACTTACTTCTAAGCCCAAGTCCAAGCATGCATTGAATCCAATGGGGTTTATGGTCAGGGAAGTGGGGCTAGGATTGCAGTTTAAATCTTACTACCCTCAAAATTGTTTGGATGTTCCTTCTTAAACGGGAACCTTCATGTTTGCCTTGCAATTTCACTTTAGTGATGAAATTCAAAAGGCAACCACTTCACTAAAAATGTTTGCCTCTGTGGAAATTCCTCAAATGTTTCACCCAAACAGGAACCTCCATGTTTGCCTTATCATTTCATTTTTGGGTGAAATCTAGTAGCAGCTCTAGGTAAAACCATTTCTACCTTGGACCGGATGTCATTAAATGAGTTAAAGCTGCCTAAGGGATCTTACAAATGGAAAACCAAATTTTACACAACAGCCTCTGCCAGAAGTACACAGAAAGTCCCAGTGAAGCTAATGGACACAATGGAGAGAAAACCAGATTAATAATAAAATCATTAGACTAATATTCAGATGTTGCACTCCAATGCATATTTTTTAAAAAGCGCAACTGAAAATTATTCCTCTCTGGATCCATAATTCACTAATTTAATTCATGAAGCCTGACAGAAAGCATTTATTTAAATTTATAATCCACCCAACTGCTTCATCTTGGGACAAGAAACAGATACTATAATGCATGCCAAAATGCAAAGTTCTCAACGGTTTAGAGAGATTAGTGGGCTTGAGCTTTGATGAAGCTTCCTAGTTAGAGAGCGACCAAAAAGACCTCCTTAAATGCCCTTACAGTGTACTTGACAAACAGAAAGCACTATCAAGAAGCTGTAGGGGACATTTAAAATATAATCTGCATGCGCTCACAAAAATTGGGAGGGAAAGGATGATCAAGTTATTGCGTACAATTATTTTAAGCTATGAATCTCTCGGCCCTGTAAGGGGACTTGGGACATGTGTGTGTGATTCTCCTATTAACACCAGGACAAAATCAAGGATGTACAGGTGCCTATCTCCTTATTGCTATGGTGGCACTAAACCCAGTCCTGTTGTGGGGTACCTTGATAACCTCACTCATTGAAGAAGAAAAAAGAGGGGAAGCCTTGTTCAAATGTCACCGTTTTCCTGCCAGGGGAGAGGAAGAGCCTGCTTCTCTCTTTTTGAAACAAAGATGCTTGCTCTAGTGTTGGAGATGGATGGGGAAAGAACACACAGTTCAAAGAAAAATGTGTTTTTAACTAAATGTTCCCAGAAATGTAGAGGAGAGGTTAGACTTGTCTCCTTTCTATAGAACCACACAACAGCTTGGGTGGATGAGCAAACCTACTTCCATATATAGAAGAAAAACATTTTTTAAAATAAATAAATAAATAAACTTTTTAAATACACCCATGCAAGAAATATGAATACAAGCAGAAGGCAGGGGGCTGCACATGCCATCCCAGTCCCAATAATCACCCCATGCACTGGCCATATCTTCACCGTTTCCAATTGTCCCATGCAGAGTGAAGAAGGTATAAAGGGGGCTATTTGCATGGGTTCACCTGAACTGTGCCACATGTTGAAGTGAACACAGATGGAAGCCTTATTCATGCCATTCCCAACCAAAATAGTACGACCAAGGACATGGTATGGCAGGGGGACACTGTGAGTGGGGACGCTGTGCACAGCCCCATGTCACCTACTTGTGTTAATAGGCTCAATTGCCCAGACAAAGCTATCCAGATTAGGGGCATGTGTGAACTTGCAATAGGCACTGCCCAACAGACAACTGGGACAGTCAAAGGTACAGCGGTACCTCGGGTTACAAACACCTCGAGTTACAAACACCTTGGGTTACAGACTCCGCTAACCCAGAAGTAGTACCTCGGGTTAAGAACTTTACCTCAGGATGAGAACAGAAATTGTGCGCCGGTGGTGCAGCAACAGCGGAAGGCCTCATTAGCTAAAGTGGTATCTCAGGTTAAGAACGGACCTCCAGAACGAATTAAGTTTATAAGCAGAGGTACCACTGTATATCTTTTCTGTTGTAGCTGTGCTGACAATGCATTTGGATTTGTTTCACTTTTCCAGGGTATAGCTTGAAACACTACAAAATACCTATAAATTGGCTTGACCTGATAACCAGATAGAACACATGCACAAAGAAGTCAAGGCGTCCAGCAGTCAGAGGTGATTCTGTAATATGAAGACTGAAAAACCATTGAGCTGGTTCAGACAATCGTATATCGGTTAATAAACCAAGATGTGAATGAGCCTTTTCCTCCTTTCTTGCCCCTCCCTCTGGTACAAGCTATAATTAAATGAGGAAGCTTCTAACTAACTAGAGTTTCCTGTTAAGTCTGAACCAGGAAAACCTTGGAACAAGCCAAGATATTAAACAAACTTCAATTCATAGCTGAATACCCTGGCTTGTTATACTGCTGGTAACCAGAGTTTCCCAGAATGAATAAAAACCCAAAACTAAGTTTAGAGACTTCCTGGTTTATATTGTGGCTCATTGAAAAGGAACAAAGGTGCTGGGTGTGTGAGCAAGAGGCTTGCTCATAACTTGGCTTCCTTAGGTAGAGATATGATCATCCAAATGTGGCCAGAAATTGGTCATAACCTGAATAGAAGTGTTCTTGCTGGTAATGCTAACAAGAGAGTGCACTGGAGTTGCTCTTATTAAATGGCAACAAGCAGAATTTTTATTTTATTTTTTGGCAGGGAGGAAAATTAACATCCATGAAAACTGGAATGGTAACACAAAAGAAAGAGTGTTTCATTCAAGTCGTAGGATGGGATCACAGAAGTTATGAGACACTGGAATGCAAAGAACCACATCCAACATATGTAACTCTAAGCCTCTCATGAGGTTGTCAATTGCCAGAAAGGTCAACTTGCTTCATTTTCAGCAGAGAGGGTTTTTAAATATATATTTTAGCACTTGTTGGCACCTGAAGAGTGTCATTGCATGGTGGATTATCACTTGCCTACAGCATGGTTTGGAGACATTTCCAGATGTTTCGAATTTCTGCTAAAACTTCTTAGCAGAGTATTTCCACTGGATGTGACCAAGTTTTAAGAGCACAATTTCTCATTCAAACTGCTGTAGGAGAAAATGCCACACTGGGAGTGTATATGTGAGACAGATCTTTAAGTCCTGTGTGCTGCAGCAGAGAAAACTGGAAGAAGAACAAGGATCACCATATAAAGGAGCATTTGTGTCACAGGAAGAAGCCAGGTAATTTTTAGACCTCAGACTTAATGGTCTTACATGCCTATCTTTTTAGATCAGTGTCTCTCAAACTTGAGTCACCAGCTATTGTTGGACTACAGCTCCCATCATCCCACTGGCCCTGCTAGCTAGGGATGATGGGAGTTGTAGTCCAACAACAGCTGGGAACCCAATTTTGAGAAAAATTACTTAGTTGTGAAACACAATCAACATTTCTCCTCTCTCACCCACTATCCCCAGAAAGTTAGTAACTTCTGTATACTACCCATGAGAAAAATGGCTGTGTTCACACATACAGCTAAACCACAGTTTGGTGCAACAGGAATGAGCCCCTCAAGCTTATGACTACTCCTATGTGCTGTGAAGGACTTTTGACTGCGGTTTATTGACAAACAACAGTTTGTCAAGTGCTGGGCTTGAGGAAAAGAGTGGGAGAGAACCTGTGGTGCGGTACGTGCATGTATGTGTTCTTTGCTGCCTCTCCTGGTCAAGCTCAGTGGCATGGTTCTGCCAAAAAATAATTCCACTGTGGTCGGGACACTGCATGGCAGATGCAACATTTGAATCCATTTGCCACTTGGATGAGATGGGCCATATAGAAAAACACCTGCACCACTGTTGCTGACCCCCCAGGAGGTACAATATTAATGCAGATACAGACGACCCACTTATGAGGCTGTTTCCAAATATTACCGTAGCCTCAAAGAGCTTCAAAAAATGCAGTAATGATTCTTGACAAAGCTATTCACAAAGAGCAGTATTTTTTTTATTTTATCCTGCCTTTCCTCCAAGGTGCTGACAATAACCCCATGAGTTCGGTCAGGCTGAGAGTTGGTGGGTGGCCCAAAACTGTCCAGTGAATTTCATGGCTTAGTGGGGATTTGAACCCTGGTCTCCCAAGTCACAGTACAGCACTTTAACCCAGGGGTGCCTAACCAGGGCACCACAATGGATTGAATCATCCCTAACTCCAGCTGCAATGTAATTGTGCCTTAGGATTAAGGTAATCACCCCTTTCAGCCTTCAATTTTGTTACTACACGTATGGCAGCTGAGCAGTAGTGATAAAACACACCGCTTCCGTTTCTTCAACTGCCTCTGACTGAATGGGGTTATCCCCACAGCTAGGTCTTCTGTACACAGCCAGCTGTTCTACACCCCCTGCACCCCCTTAAAGTTCTGGGTTTTGTTTTGTTTCATGTTGATGCGGTGAAGTACGGAGCAAAAAATGTTGAAACAGCTCCAGACACCCCTCACAAGATCTGAGGTTGCTGCTTTACGTCCCTTTCAACTCAGAATAAGTGTAAGCCATTAAGATAGTGCATTATTTCTTCCATAAAGTGCAAAATCTGGGGGGAAAACACACCTGAAGTCCAACACCCATACCAAATGAGCAGTTTTTGCTTGTGTTTTCTCTCTCGTTTTAGAGAACCCAAACCATGAAAAGGGGGTGAAGGAGGCAGAAACATTCAAACTAAATCTCAAACCTGGGAAAACTGAGTGGCAGCACCAAACATCAATCCTGTCACAAAGAAAACAGCACTGACACTAATCACCACCTCATATTCTAGTCCCCCTAATGTTCTCTCCACCACCACTCCCGGTGCTCTAATTCACACTGAGATGTGTCATGTTGTTTCAACAAATTCCTTTCCACTGCTGTAGCTAGCAAAAGAGCGAACCTCACACTTCCACAGGGAAATGTCCCCCACCCCTCTCTCTCTCTCTCTCTCTCTCTCTCTTAAATCATTGCAATCAAATCAAATATTTTGTTAACCATGGAGCCCGGATGGCTGGGCCAGGTTTCTGAGCAATAATGGATAAGTTTCTGGACTTAAGGAGTCAAAAGAGGTTTGCCAGGATTCAAAGGCTTGCATCTCATCCTCTCCTACTGAGAAATATCTAGCATGTTCGCGACCTCAGCCAAAGTGCATACTACAACAACTTCACAGGGCATCTTTTCAAAAAATAGTCTTCTTCTTTCTTCTATGGATCTTTAGCCCCTTCAGTCATCCATCAAATCTGAAAAGGAAGCCAGCCTTGGGGGGCAACCCTGACTGTCAACTTTTTATCATTGTGTGTGCTACCCACAGGAACACTCCATTCTTAAGATGACTTCATTGGCTATTAATTGCTTGATCTACCCAGAAGCAACTTTGAACAAAAGGAAACACTGCTGCAACTATAATTTAAAAATCACAGCAGAAAGAAGTGGCCCCCACCCTCTCCTTTTGCTTTCTGACATTTCTTTCCTGTCTCTCTTTAACAGGCTCTCTGCTAGCTCCAGCCTTTTAAAAATGGCTTCAATGCAGCTACTGCTGTGGAAAGCAGGCACCGTGTTTACATCTGGAAAACATGAGGCAGACCCTTTCACACGGATTCAACACACCAACACATACACAGACGGACTGACGGCTCTCCTGCCCTGCAATGCTACTTGCTCTGGTGACTAGATCACCATAGCAACTGGACTGGTGATCATCACGGTGGGATTCTACTTACCGTGAACGTGGTCTCCTTGTTCTGCCTTCGAGTAGGTGAGGGGGACCCAGGACTCTGAGGAGAGAGGCAAGAGGCATCGTCAAAACTGCACTCCACATCCGACATGGTATGTATTCTGAGTTACTGGAAGGTGTATGTGTGTGCTTGTGTGTGCGTGTGTGGGAAGCAGGGGTGCTCAGTGCTTTGTGCAAGCCAAATTGGAGGAGATTCCCTTCCTGCCCTGCTTTCTGGCTTAGCCTCTTTCCATGCCCCAGAGGTGTCACAGTTCAACTCTTGCATGGGAGACTCCTGCACTGTGCTCACGAAGCAGCACACGAGCTCTGTACAGCCAGATAATTCATCCGAAACACGGCGACACCTCCCCTTCCAATCAGTGCCTAGCTTTGGAATTAACTCTTCCACTGCATGCCAACTCTGAAGCAGGGCTCTTTAGCTACTGTGCCTAAAAGAGTTATTCGAAGCTCTGATTTACGTTTCGCACGCAGTTCAGCTGCTGTACACAAAGGCTTCCTTTGCTGTTAGGTTCATATCACAACTGCACACACATCTCATCCGCTCGCCCCACTGCCCCCCCCCCCACTCCAGCTTTAAAAGCTGGGACTCAAGAAGCAAGGTGAGGAGGAAGTCTCTGCAGTGTTGTTGCTAACACACTGCAGGCATCCCCAAGGCTTCCTTCTGCGTCCATCTGCAAATTAGCAAAAGCATCAAAACAACACAACAAAAAACCCACCTGCATCAGACTGACAGTGAATGGAATGACCCAAAACAGAAGTAATGTGCACATGGAGTCAGCAGCCACCTATTTTAAAGTGTTTGTTTGGCATGCCATTCTGTCTGAGGCTACCGTGCAACAGTTAACAACATGATGGAACATGTCCTGCTTCACCATTCATTGTAACCTTATTGCTTTTATTTATGGGGTTTTTGTCCTTTGTAGTCCTTACCAGGGTTATCTCTCACAAAGAAATATTTATGCCACATTGTCCAGTTTTACACAGAGTAACAAAAAATACCTCACGGACAAACATAGCACAACAACTTTATTCTAGGAAGAAGACTGCCTTAATACTCTCTGATAGAGAACAGTCCTGTCCCCCCGCATGTCTCCTTAATTTTTATGTGCAAAACTCCAGAGAGCTAGAAATGCCACAGTTTCTTTAGGCACCATTTTCTACCAGCTATGACATCTTTCCCGGAAACCAGTCTATACGTGCTATGGTGCAATTTGAACACAAGCCTTTTTGCCTTTCTCTTTATGTCCCCCCCCCCGACAGCTGCTATTGTTCTTTAAAATATCCTCACATATGTGAAACGGAATCCTTCAATACCCCTCAAAGGAAGCTTCTTGCTGATCCAGAATCTGAAAATGAGTCCATTTCCCTCAGATGTTCTAATGTCATGCTGACAAGGCAAGTAAATAAATTTTTAAATATCCCTCTTTGTTAGCATTAGTTGCCCACGCACAGCAGAAAAAGAGTATGCCCCAAACAGCAGATTGGCATTGGTCCAGCCGCAAAAGCTGATGCTAGCACCTGCGGAAAGAAGAACTGTGTAATGAAGAACTCTAAATCACCATCCCCTCTCCAAAATAAATGATGCTGCTTCTAACTCCCCTGATCTTTAAGGGGGGGGGGGAAATATGTTATGGAGTTCCCCTCTACAATGCACTTTCATAATAAACTGCTAGACACAGTAGCAAATCTTATGTCCTTGAGCTTCCAAACACTCAAGTTTTCTTGGTTAACACTGGCACACCTTAAATTCTTTCAACCTTCCTCATTCTTGGTCTCACTCAGCTCCATGCTTTCCAGGGGGCCCAGTAGGTTCCCCACTGATCACTCTACAACCAATACAAGAGCACTCACCTGTGTTGTAAGCTGCTGATTCATTTACGGGCCTATTGCCCAACAACTGCTGAAGCAGCCAATTATGAACCTGCAAAGCCATTAGGTCAGAGAGTAGCTTTTCCCTGGACCCACCAGCCATGCCCTCAAGTAAGACTAGAAAAGATCAGTAGGATCTTAAAGCTATCAAGATACTCTTGATCCAGTATCCAAAACAGATCACCATCCAGAGTACTACAAAGAAGCAGCAGCACAGGTCAAGGTGGACTCATGCAAGAATCACCTACAGATAAAGGTCCAAGAGTTTCCAAAGTGAGATATGCAACGCTACAGGAGATGTGTTGTATACTCTCGCTTAGGAAAGGCAGTGGTGAATTACTTCCTCAACTACCTCTGCCTCTCTTCATAAAGACACTACTGTGTGATAACAAAGTACTCACAGGGGCAAAGGAGAACAACTTTGCCAACAAATTAGAACTGGCTTCTCAGCCTCAGGGAGAGCAAGGGAGGAAGAGAAGATTTCAGAAGATCACTCTCTTGGTGTGCCCACTCCAGCCATATGCTTATTTTAGAGAGAGTGAAGACACGATGCAAAATCTAGTTTTATTCTTCGCCTCTTTCCTGGTGGCATCATTAAAGGGGGGGGGGAGTGAGGGGAATGAGCAGGGAAGAAAAATAGGGAAAAAGCACCCACAGAGTCTACAAGGTCCTCAGAGCTTTTAAAACCAAGTTTTCCGTGTTCTCGCATATGACCTGCTTGACTCAAACAGGGCTCAGTGAACTGAAAGCAGAAACATTTTCTGAACCATGGTCAGGTAACAAATAATTGTCTTATCAATGCACACTTTCTTCTCTGACATTTTGCAACACTTTTTAGTCAGCCCTTAAGAGTTTTTTTGTGAACTACTCTCACACATGCACGAACTCCTCACCCATAGGAACACAGGAAGCTGCCTTATAGAGGAGAAGAACAAGAAGAAGAGTTTGGATTTGATATTCTGCTTTATCACTACCAAAGGAGTCTCAAAGTGGCTAACATTCTCCTTTCCCTTCCTCCCCCACAACACACACTCTGTGAGATGAGTGAGGTTGAGAGACTTCAGAGAAGTGTGACTAGCCCAAGGTCACCCAGCAGCTGCATATGGAGGAGCGGAGATGCAAACCCGGTTCCCCAGATTACGAGTCTACAGCTGTTAACCACTACACCACACTGGCTCTCACACCTCTAGAGAGTCACACCTCTAGGTCATCTAGATTCTAGCTCACTACTGTCTTCACTAACCAGCAGCTGCTGTCCAGGATTCTGGTAGGGGGTCTTTCCCCCAACCCTACCAGGAGATGCTGGGGCTTGAACCTGGGGCCATCTGCATGCTGAGCAGATGCCCTACTGTTGTGCTATTCCCCTTTCCCACGGAATGGCTAGTTCAATGACTTCATGGCAGTGGCTCCAGTATTGGGTTTATACAGGGAAGGTGCAGGTTCTAATCTCTGCTCAGCTTTATTCCTCCCTGGGTTGTCTTGAGCAAGTCACTATCTTGTCTTCCCAGCCCCCCTGCACAGAGTTGCTGTACACGTGCTCATTTTTATTCAAATCTCAGGAGGATGGGTGGGATAAAAACAAAATGAATGTTATGAGCTGCAAACACAGCTGGAACATATTGCGCTGAAATGATGTCAGCAGATATGAAAGTGCCGTTTGATCTGCGATGGCTGTTTACACAATACAAGAAAGTACTTGATATTACAGTCATCAAGCGATGAACAGAAATGTGTGAGTCCCTGCCCAGGAATATTTTTTAATCATCGTTAGTGTAGAATAAGATTGAAGAAAGCTGGTTTTTGTTTTTTTAAAACAACCAACAACAACAACCCAGACTTAATGTGGCTTTTCAAACTGAATGTACAGATACAGGAAATGCAAAAAATCAGTGAGGGGTGAGGGTGGGGAGGAGAAATGCAAAAATCAATTTTAGCATCATTTGCGAAATTGGCCTACGTGATTCCTTAAAGCACAGAGAACTGGGAGAAAGCAATATTCTATGAGTAGCAGTATGCTTTGCCTCACAGCTATACTACGACTATTATAAACTTTTTTACAGAACAGAAACTGAGGCTTGAAACAGCAACTTGCCAAAGCCCGTTTGCGAGCTCATGGCTTTAAATGACCAGATTTATTTAAACACACATGAATGATTTAACAGAGTTTTGGATCTCAGGTTCAACACTGCATTCACTCAAACATGCTAGCCCTTCATAATTCAGCTATGTCCAGCTGTCATGCCTTAGATTTCCAGAGGACCCCAAATAATGTTAATTAGTTGTTGGAAGCTACAGTGAACAGTAGCTTGTACTTTTCAAATGCTGTTTGCTAAGGTAAATCCCTAGATTTTCTTAGACAGCGGAAAAGCATCAGTAACCAAGAGTGCTTACAGATGGTGACAATTAAGCAGTATGCAAGCCGTGCTGTTCTGCTTTACACTGTAGGTGGGACAGCAATGTCTGGAATCTAAATAACATTCTATAGCCGAGTGGGAAGCCACTCCTTCCCCAACCCCAAATCTTGTGTGTAGCAATTTTCATTGGGACCATTGTGTGGGATATACTGCAATTTGGGATGTGCAGGGTTGGGGAGAGAGGAAAAGAATACCAAAGCAATGCTATTTGAGAAGGGGACAGTTAAAGTGATAGAGCTGATTCCGAGAGAGATGAGACAGACTATAGAGAAGGAAATTGCTAGAACAAAATCTATGAAGGCCGTAACTGGCCTGTATAAGCAAGAACAGCTGTGTGATGGATCACCTACATGGGGTATGTTGTATAGTGCTTACATTGTGATAAAAAAAAAAACCCAAACAAATAAAAAACCAGATTTTTCTGAGTTCTTTAAAAAAAACAACCCCACAAAAACGGAAGCTGAATAGAGAAAACTTGGGAGGAGGACGTTTGATCACTATGTTATGCAGACATCCCATAAACAGTGAGTGAACAAAGAATGGTTGTTCCACAATAAGTGACCAGTGTGGAAGCAGCCCAAATTACATAACAGGCTTTAATGCAGACTTCAGTAATATAGTAATAATGGCAAGAGGGGTAGAGCTATACAGATATTCAGCATATCTAAATTGAGTGGAAAAAATAAAGCTCTAGAATGTTTATGACCTAAGATTTAACTCACATATTTCTGCAAAAAACCTACAAAAAAAACTTCTAACAAGTTCTAACAAAAAACCAAAAACCTACAAAAAAAATTTCTAACAAGTTGGTGAATTTTTTTCTCCAGTACTGTAGTGGGTGAAGGAGACTTTGAGACAGCGTGGAATGCATTGCTATGAAATATAGCTGTAATCTTCCAAGATTTAGGAAAGAATGCATGCATAATAAAAATCATCTTGATTATAGTGTCTCACGGTACAATAGCAAGAGGATGCTCACTCAAACAGCTACAAGAAGTACAACAAATTCCAATTCAATGTTGACAAAAAAGAAAGCACGTTGGGTACCTAGCCCGAAAAACTCCATACTACAAAATGATCACAGATGGCTAAAGTTGAGAAAGATCAATAAGAGCTTCCAGTGATAAAAATAGAAGGGGGAGGGGGAGGGGAGAGGGAGAGAGCGTGTTCAGGAATACAAGGACTTTGAGGTTCACAGCACAATTTGAACTAAAAGACTGAACTATCATTGCTGCACATCTAAGTGAACGAAGACTGCTTTCAGTCCTTCATCCCACTGGAAGTATCCACAAGCACTATTTCTAAACAATCATAGAAAATAAAAGCCTTCATCTACATCCAGGAATATTTTCTGTGCTTACCTGGGGGTCACTGCTGACTTTGCGGAGACTCATGTGGCTTGGTTCTAGTTGGGGTACCAAAGTTCCTGGTATGTGATACCCATTCACTGTAAAGAAAAGATGCAGGAGAAGTTGGCGTAATTCAAAAAGATGGGGGGGAAATGAGTTTACCATCTCTGAGGCTCTTCGTCAAAATTAAGTAATTTACCTGGCATACATGACCAAGTGTAAATGTATAATTCAAAATGTCACCACAAATGCAGCAAATCTACATGAAACACACTCTGCAGAAATACATAATATATTGATCGATCTATGCAGAAATACATGCAAGCAGGCAGCAATTTTAGCAACTAGAACACATCAATTGCAAAGACATTATTGAGATAGATCAACCATTTACCGTATTTTTCACTCTATAGGACGCACCTGACCATAGGATGCACCTAGATTTAGAGGGGGAGAACAAGAAAAGAAAAATTCTCCCCCTCTCTGGTCAGCGCCCCTTCAGTGAAGCGGCAGGAGAAACGGAGCTCCTTCCATTTCTCCTCCCGCTTTGCTGAAGGGGCACTGCACAGCTCTCCTTTTCAGGCGGCTAGCCCTGAAGCCAGGAGAGTCTTGCTTATGGAGCGAATGCAGGCTCCATGGCTTCAGCGAAAGCAACACGAAGCCTCCGGAGCACAGCGGCTATCCCTGAAGCCAGGAGAGTCTGCGCTTCGGAGGCTTCAGGTTGCTTTCGCTGAAGCCATGGAGCCTGCATTCACTCCATAAGACGCACACAAATTTCCCCTTAATTTCTGGAGGGGAAAAAGTGCGTCTTATAGAGCGAAAAATACGGTATGTTAAAAACATAAGCCTCCGTAAACTTTTCAGCAAGGTCAGGCAACTCCACTTTAAATGAAATATCAGAGTATCTCAAGAAATTTATGCAATAAAATTCAGCATGTCTCTATATTTTTGAAAGTAAAACTGTCATCACGCTGTAGTTTCCATAGCCGCCAAGAGGCAGTCACACCAACTACAGCATGATGACAGAACAACAGGCAGGCGAACGAGCAAGCAGCATGGGTGGTGGCGAGTCAGGGGAGCAGATGAGGAAGGAGCAATGTTTAAAGGCGGGTAGAAGACCCTGCAGAAGGATGGCTTGGCAAACCATTCTCTGACCCTTCTTCCTTGCCATTATACATCTCTGGAGTATTATAAAAGAACATGTAAAAACAAAAGCTTGAAGAGCCTTAACACAACTTGAAAATTTATTAAGAACAATGGGTAGAGAGGGGAAAGGATGAATCTCTAAACTGTATTCTATATTGCATAATATAGCTTACGGATATATGGAACCCCTTTAAAAGATATGGGAACTAGGTGCTGCCACACAAATTCTTCCCAAAGACCGGGGAAAAATATCTGGGGATTGCGCTCCTTAAAATCTGTTTGCAGTTTGCTTATGGAAAACCTCTTAACATTACCTCTTAACAGGTAGTATCCCACTCCTCTGCAAATCTCAAAAAAATGTTTTCTTCTATATCACCATATTGTTGGAGGGGCTGCAATGAACTTGGTATGTATTATCATTTATGGTGGGAATTGTCAGTTGGTGCAAGATTTTTGGAATTTAATTCTGACAGAAATGATAAGGAAACAATTGTATGTTGTTCAAAATTAGGATTACTGAGTATTTTTTATGATACCAATGTAAATATATTGCCAAAATATTTGGTCTTGGCAGCACAAATAGTAAATGCAACTCAATGGAGAACAGCCCAAAATCTTACACTGGGCGCTTGGTACTGCTCACTCTGGTATATAGGTATACAATAATGTAGAAAATCAGACATAATTTGAGATTTTGACAAGGACTAGAACCTCCAGACACTTTTTATATGATTTGGCATTCCTTTATGACATATACAGCGGAACCGTCATTTTCAAGGCAGCCCTCGTCACAAGCCTGGGAAATCTAGAACTATACTTTTATGATCTGATAAAAGTTGATAGTCTTTACTTGGGATTTTGTTATTTTAACTCACTCTATGTGCCTATTTTATAGTTTCGTTTTTCATCGTATACTTTTTGTCTGTTGTTATAACTGTTCTCTCTGTTTTATATACATTATAAAATAAAATAAAATAGAAATAAACTTTACCCCCCCCCCCAATATCTGGAGTGACATTTAAAGGAGGGTAGGAGGCACTACAGAGAACGGTTTGGCAATGGCTCTCTAAAGCACCAACCTCTCCATTAAATATTTAACAAGCTGTGACAGAACGGGGTGTGTGTTTGGGGCAAGCTGAGCAAAGGACTGGGTGAAATGTGGGGACAGGGAAAGAGGCTTAGTAAAGAGTGTTGACCAAGGGCTAGAAGGCATAGCAGGTGAGGACAACATCCATATTACATTCATATTACTGTAAAGGTAAAGGTAAAGGGACCCCTGACAATTAAGTTCAGTCGCGAACAACTCTGGGGTTGCGGCACTCACCTTGCCTTAAAGGCTGAGGGAGCTGGCATTTGTCCGCTTCCTCAGACAGTTTTTCTGGGTCATGTGGCCAGCATGACTAAGCCGCTTCTGGCGAAACCAGAGCAGCGCACGGAAACGCCGTTTACCTTCCCGCCGGAGCGGTACCTATTTATCTACTTGCACTGGCATGCTTTCGAACTGCTGGGTTGGCAGGAGCAGGGACTGAGCAACGGGAGCTCACCCCATTACGGGGATTCAAACCGCCGACCTGTAATTCATCAATTTTAGCTTATCAGGATCCCTCCCCACACATTTTGTAGGGGACTATGGGTATATTACCATTCTCTTACTCAGAAAGGATAGGATGCTGTGACACCATTTGTAAAAACAAAACCAGAATTGCATGGTAGAAAGAAATTAATGACTGATCTAGAAGCGTCCCCTCACCTTTCTCATTGCTAAAATCTGCAGTTGGCTCTCAAAGATCAGAATCATAGACTTATATAAGCACATGGATGGTAGCCAAGACAAGCTCCCAGGAGTATAGAAAAAAATATGTCTTTCATGTGCCATAACCTGACCAAGGAAGCGCCATGCACTACGCTCCAAGCACCACTTTGAATACCAGGCAATGGAGGTGTCACAGGTATTAGCCACTTCGGTACAAACCGTGAAGAGTATATGTGTGTTTATTTCAGGAAATCTAATGGGCGCCGCCTAATTTGCCCCCTACCTGTAGGCAAGGAGTTCTTCTGTGTCACAGGGCTCTTTGGTGTCCCGGGCACACTGCTTGGCCGCTCCCAAGTAGTCTCTGTTCAAAAACAACATTGATGTGAGTGTAGTCAGAATCACAAATATATACAAGAAATATTTCCTGTCTGCCCCCCCCCCAAAAAAGTGGACCAAATAAATGTCCACCCTTATCAGATAAGAGAGGGTTAACTCCTGTTCTGTGCTGCTTTATATAATGCTCCCCAACTTAAGGGCAATCCTTTCAGATGGCATCACTTAAGAGCGTGCTCAGCTGGAGGCTTTCCCCTCAGGCAATCCTCACACTTACTGGAGGAAGCCACTCCACAGCAACACACCACTGTGGTTTCATACCTATCAGGTGTGTACAACTGGAGCACCCAGTCTGTGATAGTCAGAAAAGCTGAAAGTCCCATTTCGGTGTGCCTTTATGATACTCAGCAACCTTATTATCAGAAGAGGCTTAATTTGTATTTATTTCATTTAAAATATTTATTATCCATTATTCATTACTAAAAGAAATCTAAGAGAGGGCTGTGATACTATCAGCATATTAAAAACACAATAAGAAATTCCAGCAATAAAACCAGGAGACCGTAACTTATGACCTCAAGATCAGTACTAATATCCATCAATTGCCCAAGTGAACAGATAAGACATTAGCAGGCACTGAAAATTTGTAAGAGCTCCCTCCTTTATTTCAGAGGTGAGGGGAATTCTATGATTTAGGCCCCACTATGGAGAAGTTTCTTCAGAATGCCACACTGTGAACTTCGGGAGGCTGTAGCACACAACCAGGAGAGCCTCCTCTAAAGATCTCAATGTATGGGCAGGTCCGTGGGTGGGAAAAGGAGATTCCACAAGTATCCAGGCCCTTGGCTGTACAGGGCTTTAACAGTTAACATTACATTTGGCTCACAGCAGCAGATCATTAATTTGAGTCACTATTCATCAGAGCCAAGGCCTTGAATTTTGTTTTACAACCCATGGAATATGCAGAGTAAAGAGCAGATTGACCACATGCAGAGTATCTATCTTTCCTTCACCACAAGTAACTACAATCACGGTTTAATACATGTTGGTGGTTAACAGAAAGACTGTTTTTTCAGTGTACACTGCTGCTAGTCAATATAAAAGAGATGTACACACAAAGTTCCTTGGAAGTCATATTTCTCCTGGACTCCTTTTCTTTGGAATGCATTTCCTCCCTACATTGAATTGCATCCATTCAACAAATGGATTGCAGACTCTTACTTTTCTATTTAGATATACAGTCTGAACAAGAAAGAAAGAAAGAAAGAAAGAAAGAAGGAAGGAAGGAAGGAAGGAAGGAAGGAAGGAAGGAAGGAAGGAAGGAAGGAAGGAAGGAAGGAAGGAAGATTCACTTTTAGATTTTGCATCCTTCAGGTTTTCACGATGCATGCATTTGGGCAACAAGCAAGATTTAAAAAAGGAATCACAGCAGCCACTTTCAAATGATAATCTCCAACGGTAGGTGGTGCTATAACTTTGAATTAGCTCTGCTTAGAGGCAGAACCACAGACAAGGCAAAGTCAATTGCTGGGCTGCAAGCAATGCAGTGCTGTGTTCTTTTTATGACTGCAGGTAGAAAAATGATTTCTCTAATGCCTACAGCTTCTGTATGCTGGCTCTATGCAGGTCAAGCATGCAATATGTGAGAAGGGGCACTGCAAGCAGCACATCAAGCTAATTTTCAAGCCAATTCTCAAAAACTACATTAACTCACACTGTGGGACACATTGCACAGGGAGGCAGCATGGAGAAGTTAAAAAATAAGAATGCATTAATGGGTCAAACCTCACCTAGACCCCACAAGAATAGGGTTTCAAAGGTAAGGAAACATGTGACATCAGGGCTGGGGTGGGGGTAAGCGATCAGCAGCAACACCTGAAACTACAAACCAGGCATCTGGGGCAGATTGTCACTACACCTGCTAAACTCCTCTTTGCCCTCTCCTACCAATTTTCTTTGTATAGCCCTTTGTGATTATTCTGTTTTCTACACATTCCTCTTTCCTCACTAAAGGATTTGTGCTGATTTGTGAAGCCTGCCCAAGCCAGCTTAGGGTACTGCACTGCAGGCTGCCTTGTGATACGAGTACAACATTCTCATTTGTGTACCACTGGTTTTATTCTGTAGTAATTTTTTTTTTAAAAAAAACAGAACGCTTTGCAATTGATAATTGCATGTATGTGTTCACAGTAATTGGGGAGTTCTCACTCATTTGCGACACAGGATTCAGGTGCTTCTTCTCAAAGCTCTGCATTAGTTACAGGGATATCACTGTTTCTTTGCACTCTTGCAAGTGGGATAATGTGTTTTCCATCCTAGATTATCAATTCCTTGCAGAAGCGTTGACTTGGGAATGAGATGGGGGTGGATGGGACGGTCGTGCGTGCACAACATCACAACGTCACGCAATGCCCATACATCAGGCATGACACCGTTGCATACAGGGTCTCTGGGCATCACATGGCAACTTGGCTTCCATGACTGGTGGCTCCTCCTTTTCCTGCTGCCACCACCGTGGACTGGGGACTGCTTCCCCTCCACTGCAGGAGAGGGAGGAGTTAAGTTGCCACCACGTTCCTGTCTCCTCCGACGTGGCACAACCACTCGGCACCATCACACGTGACAGGCTCAGCTTCCATGGCCGGTGGCTCCTCCACCTCTGCTCCTCTTCCTTATAATACCCATAGTATTTTAACTTTTTTTTAAAGTGATGTTTACTAGCAGGGCTACCCTCCTACCTACAGCAATATTGTTTTGTGACCCTCTTACTTCCCTCGAGGCTTGAACATAACACACATCTTTTTCTTTACATTTAATTAAGAGATGCTTTATACCAATAATTCTATTACTTCTGTACTATGCTGCAATAGTGCACACCTTGGCATAAATGCATTTTTATAAAGCAGTAAAATAAATAAAGCAATGAATCTCTCCAGTAAATAGTACTCGTGATTGGAAATAGCCCTCCGGGGCCCAAAATCCTTTTATTTAAAAATGCCAGGGAAGAAATAAGTATGCAGTGACACTATCACTAAGCTAAGGCCTCTTCCATATCTAAAGTGATAAACATGAGATTTGATATCATCAGCACCAAAGTTCCTTCTAATCGAGCCAAAACATCACTGACACTGAATCAAGGTTAAAGCAAATATGACACTGAAAGACAAGATCCACCTGGAAATTCCCTAACACAGGGTTGGGGAATCTTTTTTGGCTCCCGTAACACCAACTCTGGCAGGTGGGTGGAGCAGCTCACCTGTCAATCACACAACATCATTGCAGGTTGTCCCAGTCACCTAACGGAATCCCTTTCACAGGGTTCCAAAGCACCTTATGGCCTAAGGGATGATTCACAAAATCCTCCGGATCAGATGTGTTCATTTCCTTCCCAAACTACAGCATATTTGTGGCAGATGAGTCATCAATCAATTCATCATGTGTCATAATTGTACTTGCTAGCTTTCTACTCACATAAAGAAGGTTTTGCATAAAACACAGCTTTTACTGGAGTTCAAAGATCAGTCAAAACAGGAACACAATGCAATCCATGTAGCAAGACACACCAGTCACACATAGGACCAGCCTTTCTCAACCTCGGGTTCCCAGGTGTTGTTGGACTACAACTCCCATCATTCCTAGCCAACATGGCCTGTGGTCAGGGAAGATGGGAGCTGTAGTTCAAGAACTTGTGGGGACCCAAGGTTGAGAAAGGCTGCATAAGGACAGTAACATAAATTGCAAATTGACCCCAAAGTTGAATTCATCTACATAGTAAGTGACCAATTAAGCTTGCAGTCCTTATAAAATACTAATGCAAAATTGCTTGTGTGCAAGCATTTTCCTTATAAAAGTATGGTTTCCATACATGGTTTCTTAAGTGCGGCCCTTTTCAAGGATACTGGCCTGGATGTTGTATAAGCTAAGTAGCCTGTAGCTATCTGGTTCACACACACACCCCTCGCCCTGGCTCTCCTACCAAAAGGAAAAGGAAAAGATATATAATTTCCCCTTCTCTCCTAGAATTCCCTCAACTGAATATTCACATTTTTTAAAAAAATCATCACCCTAAGCGGTGCAAAAATTGTGTTGATTCAAGTGCAAATTATTAGTCGATGAGGTTTAAAAATATAAACCAGCATTGAAGGCAGGCAATTAGCAAGTATAATATTTTTTGTGTTCTATTTTACTTAGCATCCCATTTCCTATTTTGCTGTCTTCTGTTGCGGCTTTTATTCTTGTTTGGCATGTCTGCATAATGTGAGGATGGCAACAGTGAGTCATCAGGGGTTTCGCAGCAGTGCAGAGTACACAACTGTTTGATTAAACCGTGGAAGCATTAGCACTTTGTGTGTGCATTCTGCCACTGAAGGAGGAAAGGGAAAAGGCACCCAACAACTCATATCCAGAGAGATGAAATATCAGCAATGGTTTCTCTGAAATGTGGGAGTGCAGCAACTGCTACCAAGCACAGTTGTGCAGAACTCAGATAGTACCTGCCCAGAAGGTTCAGGGAAAACAGGTGTTAATTTGCTTTAAGAAATAGGAATGCTATTGTGACCAATTGTATAGGAAATTGCTGATTTCTAGGGTCACATATCCCCTCACCCCCTCAGTACACACATGCACATATCATGCCTGTACAGTTTCTGCCTTGGGGAAGAGAAAGGCTAATAATAATAATAATAATAATAATAATAATAATACTTCCCCTGGTATTAGTTACTCAAGGCTTTGCAACAAAAAGCGGTAAAATATGCACATGAAAAACCCCCAGGTAGAAAATGTAAAAGTGACAAATCGCTGATGAATAAACCACATGACAAAGTGTGCACAGCATCATCTTTCTGCACCATTATGAGTAGTGATCCCAATCCAAACACACTTAAGCTAAACCAACAGGTCCAGCTGTAACTAAATATAAAAGTTAAATGCTCTGCATTGCTCCGTGTGACAGTTTATTGTAAGATGCCTAGTGATGTGAAATTCAGAAGGTGTGGAATAATGAGGAATCTGTTTTGTTCTGAACACACATTTTTTTTATCCAGAGGCCCAACAAAGAGAAAAACTAGGAATTGGGGGAGGGGAGATGGACTGAGAAAATGAAATATTTTCTTTTTCAGAATGATGAATGAAATGCTTTTTAAAAGCAGTGATTTGCAGCAACACTGTTAAACAACCAATTCACATTGCTTCAGGTCTTGTGGCTAAAAGAGTCAAAGCTAGTAATGTTAGTGATTATAGCTGTTTTACTGTATTTGACTAGATTATTAAAGAGGCAGCGCTCCTAAGATGTGATGTTGGAAATAAGTGCTGAAGAATACTAACATTTTCAGGCATTTGCCACAGGTGTGAAATCTGGCTGTCTACCAAAGACATTGTTCCTGCAAAATGGTGACACAGCCTTTATATAACACAGCCTTCTATTTCTCCAGCATCTCACTTTCCTCAGATTCTTCTACCTGCTGCATCAATGAATGAAACTGAAGATTGTTTGCACACATGCATACAAAATCAAGGAACAGATATGTAAAAAAAAAGAAAAAAAAATTGGGGGAAAAACCCTATTTCTTTTCTTTGGTATATGGGTTTATCACCGAAAGCTGCTTCTTCTTTTTCAAACCTTTATTTATGAAATTTTAACAGCTTTTATGCACACATCGTACAGTATCCATCACTTATCTCTTTTCCTAAGACTTCCCAATCCATCTCTCTGTGGTATTCTAGGGAAATCTTGATCTGCTGCATATCCTGATGTATTTCACCCATTACCACTTCAAGTCTTCCTCTTTTGATGCTATCTACTGCTCATATGTTAACTCCTACTTGTAGATTAAATTGTATATTGTATCCTCTAAAATAATCTCCAAAACACTTCCACTCTTCTCTTGTCTTTAAATCATCCTTAGTTTTGCGGTCATGGTTACTAATTCTTTGTATTCTATCAATTTGTTCTACCAAATTTCCTTTGTGGTTATTTCTTCCTCTTTCCACTTTTTGGCATATACTATTCTAGCTGCAGCAGTTGCATACAGAAAAATATGCCATTTTTGGAATGTCATTACCCTAATAGAAAAGCCTCTGGTCTTTTGGGAAATGTGGGTTTTAGAATATTTTTTAAATTCTGTGTGGATCGTTTCCCAATACTCTCTAACATATTTACACGACCACCACATAGGGATCCATCTTGTGGCACTTCCAGAATAAATTAGACCCTTTTTAAAAATACATTTCCACTAATTCGCTGGGTGTCAAGTACCAACAGTACATCATCTTTTGTAGGTTTTCCTTAATAAGATAACAAACAGGCAGAGAAATTTATGGTCCCCCCCCCCCATAATTTTTCCAATATGGACAATTCTATGTTGTAACCAATATCTATGACCCATTTTGCCATTGTCGCCTTTACCATCTCATCTATTTCTATTTCTGCAAACTATCAATAAAGCTTTTTCTTTTTCAGGGAAAAAAATTGAGGATCATTCACTCAACTTGAGTTATGCTAGAATGTTCAAAAATTTATTATTTACTGGGACAGCACAGGATAGAAAATTAATGAATAAATAAGGATGGTTAATTTCCCCCCACTATGACAATTACTGTATACAATGATGAAATATGACCAAGTTCTTCAATAATATTATAAATTCTGATTATCCAAATGTGTTGCTGATGCATTAATTATATTAAAGATTTATTCTCTGAGCTCTGTCCCTAAAAATTGAATTTCTTCTGTTTCTGCATGATAAATCCAAAGTCTACATACTGTTTCTAAGCCCAGATAATAAAGCTTTCATTTTGCTTACTACAATGTCAATGGTTTCTATTTCCCCAATTAATTCTGACACTAGTTCCCCAACTCTCAAAAATTAAAATATACTTAGGTGCCTTAGCTGCAGCAACTAGAAGCTTGTCTCTCTGGACATATTTGTAATTAATGTTTAAATATATTAAAATCTTCATAAACAGCTAGTCATCTCCAATAAAAGATACCAAGTTTGCAACTTCACAAATGGCTCCACAGAAGCAGCGCAATATGTCCATCAGCTGTGGACTAGTGTCATGTTTCCAATATTTGTGAAAATCATGTTAACTGAATTTCATTAAAGTACAAATGAATCACGGCCATTCTGCTTTTAAGTTTCTGTGTTTTAGTTGTCAGTGCTAAATATTTGCACATTCTTATCCTTTACAGTCAATATTAAAAAAACCCAATAAGCAATGATGCAAAATCCAGATTTTGGGGAGGGATGCATATTAATCTGATATGACTGATTTTAATAAAACTACTGATTTAGTATTTAGGAATATTTAACAAAAGCAAATCTGTTTCTTTGTGTAAGTTGCAGGCAGCGAAATTGTTGCAGAAAATCATCCTCTCCTGCCACAAAAAACACCCACAGCCTTATATTTTCATGCTTTCAGAAAGGAAATCATACAGCTGATCCATCCTTAATTCTTACACATGAAAAGATGAAAGGAACTGGCGTCCCTGACTTGCTGTTATGTAACATAAGAATCCTTGCCAACCCTGCAGTGTTACACTGCCATATACTGGCAGTAACTAAAATAACAAGGCAGTCCACAATTATAGTTCTCAGAATAGAAGAAGTCAATCAGTTTGCTTTTCCAGAAAAAAAAGCCTTATAGACAATTGGCACAAATACAGGTTGCTGGTGGCTGGTTTTGTTTTTTCCCTCTCCCCAAAGTCAATACATGTTATACTAATAGCTCTATTCAACTGATTTGGCAAGCCTGTGAATTATTTCAGATGCTACTTAACTCCTAGGGAACTCGGGCACAGGGCAGTATCAAAGCACAGGAAATGAGTAAATTACGAGAAAATAACTATGTAAGATGGAACGGAAAACAACCGATACAGTGGATTCCAGAAGATGCACCTCGATGGGAGGCTAAGCAGCTCCTAAGCAAGAGATAATAAGGGTGTTCAGACACACAAGACTATGAACAAACTGGGAAAGAGGAAGAGAGGAGCTGCGCCAGCCAGCCTGGTGGCTGCACATTTGGCTTCAGTAAGAACAGGCACTTTGCACATATGGCTGCTCTACCTGAAGGGGGATTCTGATTGGCCAAGGAAGAGTCCTACTCATATGGGACCTGTTGACATTGAGGCCAAAAACAGAGCTGCTGTAGGGACGTGGCTGGTCAGTGGGAAAAGCTAGCATGATTCTGCTTCCTCTTCTAACGTTGGCTAAGTTGGGGGTGGGGTTGTGTGTATACCCCGTCTAAGGGACCACATATTTTGGCATTTAGGTGTCATTTGTCCCTGTCTTGTCTACATATCACTGGAGTTCACGGCTGTGATGGCAAGAAAAGCTACAGCAGGAAGACAAGCCCAAGAATGACAGAGCCTGCTCACATATTGCAGGGCCCGGTGCTTATCATCACTGTGGAACCCTTTAACCCAGCTCTCTCTTCCATATTTCTACTCCCACTCCCTTCTGGCTCTGGGCTTCCCAACAACCTCATCCCTCGACAGATCACACCGCCTATCCATCTCTGGAGGGCCTAAGATTCTTCTTCCTACATACATCTGTTTCTTTCATAATGTCTGACCTATCTCCCTCTCAGGGGCTCTCTGTCAAATGAGAATCTTTGAGTCGCTCTGCAATACCTTCTCATCACAAGGCTGTCGTTCATGTATGTCATCTCCAAGATATCATCATCATCATAGTCTATCCACTCAAAAACTTTCCAAAGCACAGGGTTAGGAGGCCTCACAGCAGTCTCAGTGCTTTTGTAGCACTAGGTACTAGAAACATACCACTATGGCAGAGGTGTTTCTTCAGATAGCCTTGTTCCAGAGGGATGACCAAGGGTTTTTCTCTCCCTTGTTGTTGGTGCTATGTGTTTGAGTACAGAAGAAAAGCAAGTATGTAGGGCACGTTCCAAAACTGCCATGGTTTACCATGAACAAACTGGTTGTGCCTATTTCGCTCCTTTCTGCTAGCATGGGGCAGAAGCGAACTGCAATCCTTGGCTTACCATTACATTCAAACTGAGGATTGTGGCTTATTTTCTTCCAACAAACCAGGATCGTTAAGTAATAATTCCTGCCTCCAGATCATGGTTTATTTGGAACAAAAATAAACCATTATTCCCAGTTCAAACTCAACACTAAGCCATAGATTGTGGCTTCTTTCCCATCCCTCTTCCATGTTACGTGAGGGTGTGACTGGTGTATGGAAGGAAAACGATAAACTGTGGTTTACCATAATGTGTGAATAGTCAACAACCTGCAGAAATGTTCCACTGCTTTATACACTAAAATTGTAGCAGTTACATTGCAATGTTAGACCAATGTTAGGTATGATTTTTCTTTATTCAGATACAGGTTTATAAAGCTGCATTTGAGATGATGGGCTCTGCACTGCACCATCACCCTGCCTGGGAAACATATAAGGAGCTGCTGTTTGTTGGTGACTGTTGGTGACAATCAAGGGTGAGGATTTCCACCGTACCTGCCCACTTCTCTACCAGGTAAACTGAGGGCGAGGGTTCTTTCTGGAATATTTGTGGGACTGATTTTTGCTTTTAGGTGCAGGGAAAGTTGCATTATTTGTGTGTAAGGTATTTAGCTGTAAACATTATTGCTTGTTTAAATTTGTTGTATTTTATTGTATCATTTAAATTTTACATATATTCTTCGTAAGGCATGTCTGGGTCTTTTTCTTTCTTTCTTTCTTTTTGGCCAAAATCTAACAAAGAAAGAAACCTGTAGTACAATATCATACCTGTTAATTAGTTCTGGTTTCTAGCCGAAAAGCCATATGAGAAAGACCATGTAGCTGAAATGGGTGAAAAAACTGGCATCCCATTGAGACAAACAATTTGGGCAGAACAACTTAGCTGTTAAATCTGAGCTAGTCAATTCCTCTGTCAGTTTTATCACAGGCAGGAGCCGAGTTATGGACTGCGCTTGGCAGTATTCATGAGTATGCACATATTTTAGCATTTCATAAACTATTTATTTAACAAAGTGTGTTATTACTGGAATGCTATCATCATTATTTATTATGTATATCTGCTCCCCCCAACCCCACTTTACTTTACAGTCCTAGCCAAAAGCCACAATGATCAGCACAAAAATACGATTACAACGTACAATATATATGGGATAAAAGTTCCAAAATAATAATAATTTGAAGAAACAGTTCACCGTGATAAAAAATGAAAATTTATGACATCCAATTTGGACCACAACATTTTTGCATAAATCAATTGGGGAAAATACAAATATTAATATAAATATTACTAAAAGCATATGCCATTATATACAGGGTGCTTTGCAGAGAACTGGATAAAAAGAAAAGGAGTGCATTCTGTATGCCAAATCTGACAAACACAATGGGTGTTTGTTCCCCCATGCTGTTATAGAGTTGTGCTGTTGAACTGCACCTTTTGTTTTTTAAAAAGTTCAGATGGCCTGCTTAATTTATATATTGCAGCTAAGCCCTGAAGGCTATATTACTGAAGAGGCTGCAATCTGGCTGTAGGTTTTTGCTATGACAAGCATTTTTATTTATTAAAAATTTACATCGTGTCTACTGGTCTGCTAACATGTTCCATGCTGCAGAAGTAAATAAACCAAACCACATAAAGTAAACAGTGGAATACAACAGGAAACTGATAATTAATTAGATCCAGCAGCAGGAAACAACCAATGAGAGGAGCAAAACACGAAAATACCAAAGTTAAGAGTCTAAAGGGCTTTCTAAAAAAGCACCGCATTAGAAGTCTAGTCTCTAATGATGTATATAGAGGAGGAATAGAAAGCCAGGTGGAAGTTCCTTATTCTTGGTTCCATTGTCAGGATGGTTGGATCCTGGATAGCCCTCTGCTTTAATGCCAATAGTCAATGGACTTGGAACAGGGCATCTGAGAAGGCGCTTAAAAGCACAGTACAGGTAGGTTGGTTATGGATCAAGCTATACCCAGACCACAAAGGACTTTAAAAGATCAATGCCAGCACTTGGACATGGACCTGCAAACCAACCAAGAGCCAGTGAGGTTGCTGTGAAATAGGCCCCATTATATTCACTCAGGAACACCTGAGTCAACAATCTGGCAATCACATTCTATACCACTTGCAGTTTCTGAGAAAAACTTCAAAGGCAATCCTACAGAGCTTTATGATAATCTAGCCTGGTTGAAGTATGAATGACCATGGCTAGGACATTCCTTATCCAGGTAGGAGCATGGCTTTAAAAAAACAAACAGAAACAGCGTTGCCAACTGGGCATCTAGGAGTGAGTACACCAACATTGCAAACCTGAGCCTTCAAGCGGAGTGCAAGCCTGCTCTACAGAACTCTTTTAACAATCAGCGCAGTATTATTCCTAACAAAGGAACTCCACTTGCAGGCCTGTATCCTAAATAATTTGAAGTCATATGAAAAGTGATGAAGGCTTATATTGGCCTGTATTGGGGAATTTTCAGCATTACAGCATATAGAGCTGCTTTGAAAACACATCTAATAAGGGCAGTAAGAACAGCAACAAATCACAAGAGGCGTTTTATGAATAATGATTTTTAATATGGGAAGACCGAGTCTGCAAAGGCACAAAGCCTTTACCTTTCAGAAATCAGCTTTATTCCTGTGGTCTGTGGCAAACGGAGGCCACACCAGCATAGCTACTAGCTGGAATAAAGCGTGCAAAAGTATCAAAGGTCTCCTCTCTCTTCCCTAGGAGGTGGTACATCAACTCAGTAAAATAACACATTATTGACAGCAGCAGCAGAAACAATTTGTACTCAAACCCACGTCCCTCATAGCTGAGAGAGCTTGCAAGGAAAGAAGAACTTAGGCCCATTGTTATATATAGCCAAACGCCTCTTTCTGAAGGAGGGCAGTCTGCCAGCTCCACTTAAAGAAGCACGGATACGCCCTGTACCAAAGAGATCATCACCAGACTGTCACTCTCTCCCCTCTTCAAACCTTCTGCTTTTAGTTAAGATGTAAAGATTGTGGCAGGGCAACACTCTCAGCATCTTATGAGATCATGGGTTCTCATGAACCCACTGGGACATTGTAAGTTAGTCACCAGCACGAAAACACAGTGAGAGAACAGACAAAACCTCATAATCTGATCCACCAGAAGTCAAGAAGAACAGAACTAGAGGAGAGCTCCACCTCCTGACAACCACGTATCTTTCCCATGGGGCTCCCACCCTTCAGTTGAAAGCTCCTATTTGAAGGAGAGGAGCAGTGTGCATAATATGTTAGGTCTTTAGCAGTACAATTCAAAACACGTATACTCGGAAATAAGTTCCATTGAATTCAATGGGCTTACTACCAGGTAAGTAGCACCACAGGGCGTTGGACTAGATGACCCAGGGGGTACCTTCTAACTCTACAATTCTATGATTCCATTATTCTAAAGGGGTTAGGATTGAAGCTCTACTTAAGTGTCCATGAGCTCTATTTCTGAAATGTCCTCCCTCTGATATACATTTTGTGCTAACACTCCCCCCCCCTCATTTCAGAACCAATTACAAACTTATTTGCTCATCCAGGCATCCATAGGATATTAGATTTAAATCAGCCATTTTTAACGCTAGAAGTGTAACGCCCACTCTGTGTGAACCTCTAAAGATTGGTGGTTTTAATTATGGTATTTCTCCTGGCCTTTATTTGTTTTATTGGATGCTGTTTTATTTAAATTCTTCTAATGGAATATTTGTTTGCATTGTATCCTGTCCTGAGATCAGCTGATGAAGGGTGGGTTAGAAACAGATTCAATAAATGCTCAGTAAGTTTACTAGCCAAGAAAACTAATTGAATAAGAGAGTCTGCATTAGTACGGAGAATGGAAACCTGTTATTGGTATAAACATCCCAGATTGATTTTTTTTGCAAGCTCTTGCCGCTTGTCTTCTTATACAATATTACTTGGCCAACATCATCATAAGGTGGAAAATGCTTCAACCAGTGCTGGCAGCTATTCATTATTCAAGAATGGGGCTTTGGATCTGAATCATCTGGGCACTAAACTGGAACTTTGAAGGCCACTGACTTGGCAAAGAGGAGGATTGCCCAGTAAGATTCCTTGTTCTCTAGCTAGCGTGTGCCCAAACCTCACAGAGGTTGCTCAGAACTATTAGAATCGCATAACCTATGGAAGCATGTGCCTGGTCTACTTTATTCAATCCTACAGCACTGAACGTTTTCTAGGAAGGCATTTCTAAAAGTGTTTGAAGACCTAGTGATTCCAATTTCCTACGTAATGCTGTTTCCCCCTCTGTTTCCTAATGTGCTTATGAATTTAAACCCACAATGCCTGTCTATGGATGTATCCACACTAGGGCATTAACGAGTATGGAGGTTGCTGCCTCCATGTGTGCACCTGTGCACCTTCGCCCACAGGTTAGTGCTTTCAGTTTTATGCCTGTGACTTCTATCTCAAAGTTTCCCCGTCCACACTGATGGGTGGTGCTGTAGGAGATGCATTCACAGAGTGTGTTGCTGTCTCTTTCCCTCAATTAATACTTCCTGACCAAGGTCCATTCTAGACATGTGTGCAGGCATGTCTTTTCCTGTACACAAACTTTTTTAAAAAATGCAACATACCAAAGAACAGCAGTCAATAACTTAATAAATAAATATGTGTTTCACTCCAAGCCAGGCAAGGATTTCAAGGAACTGGTATGAAAGGCTCCTACTTCTGTCTACACCCACTTTCCTTTCCTTTCCTGTCTCCTGTACCTGAAACAGGCAATTTTGTTTTATTTTATTTCTAATACAGCTGTTTTGTGCAAGAGCCATCCTGAGCAAAACAAAAAGATGTAGCCTTTCTTTGTTATAAACAAAGAGAAGCTACACATTTTCCTTCGGGAAGCAAAATGGAATTACCGTATTTTTTGCTCTATAAGACTCACTTTTTCCCTCCTAAAAAGTAAGGGGAAATGTGTGTGCGTCTTATGGAGCGAATGCAGGCTGCGCAGCTATCACAGAAGCCAGAACAGCAAGAGGGATCTCTGCTTTCTCTGCGCAGCAATCCCTCTTGCTGTTCTGGCTTCGGGGATTCAGAATATTTTTTTTTCTTGTTTTCCTCCTCCAAAAACTAGGTGAGTCTTATGGTCTGGTGCGTCTTACAGAGCAAAAAATACAGTAAGTGTTGCAGTGTTGGATGGCACCCAGTGAAACATCAACATAGGGTAAGACAAACAAACAGCTTGACTGCACCCACAGCCAGGTAACATGCAATTTTCTTCTCTTATTGGGGTTATCCACAATAGCGTAATTTGGAAAATCTGAATTTAATAGGGGGGAAGTGCAGGCTGCCATTTGGATGCGGACATGTGAGGATGCTGCTGAGAGAATGGGAGAGAGAGCAGCAGCTTCAAACCCATAATAAACTCCTGTGTGGATGATCCCTACATGCCTAGCCCATTCTGTTCTTCTTTAGTTTTATATGAGAAATCAAGGTAACCTAGAGGGCTAAAGGGAATCTTACCCGGATTGGTGGCAAACAATAACTCTTCTTTGTTTTAATTAATTGGCAGCCTGAGGATTTAAGCTCAAGAAGGCTGGGGGAGGGGGGAATCGTCCCCATATATGAAACTAGGCAGAAGGGTAGATTTTCATCTCCCTCTCCTTCCCTCTCTGTGTGATCACAGTACTGGTTTAGTCAGAGTAGATATGGCAAGAGCCACCACTAGACTTTGATCAAAGGTACTCACCTCTGACAGCTAAAGTAACATTCCTGAACTCCTTGGAAAGGAATGCTATGTAAGTAATTACACTGAAGCTACCCTTGTTTTAAAAAGTTGTTTTTAAAGAAGTTGCTTTTACAAGAAAACCACAGGAAAGCATAATTTGAAGAACCCCACCAGGAGCTCCTAACTCAGAACTAAAAACCCAATCACCTCCTTGGAAACTCTTCCAAAAAAAAAAAAAGGTAGAATAGATCAAAGGAGGTCTTTATTCTCCAAGTGCACTACTATGAAAACTGCAGTGTGAGAGAGAGCTCTGGAGAAACATTACTGATCTGTACCTGCTTTATACATGCTTGTCTTGATGGCATTTTGAGTTCAAATGCATCAGCAGAAGTTGAGCTTAACAATGAATCCTTGCTTGGTGGAGCTTTACCCCTGGATCCAGTCACAACGAGCCTCTGAGTTTAGATACATAAGTAAGCTAAGTTTATTAAAGAAAATACATGATCTGAGCTAACTAGCTTGCTCTTTCATCTCTGCAGAAGAGACAGACCAAAAATCTCTCCTCTCCCAAGATAAAAGAGGAGGAGGAGGAAGTGAGGTCAGCAACCCTGAGAGTATCATGCTAGCACCTGAGAGATGGTCAGCCCAGGTTAAAGGACACTCTAGGAATGGATGGTTCCTCTCCAGGGCTGGCCCACACAAGAGGTGAGGTGAAGCAGCTGCATCAGGCAGTGGAAGCCCCCCCAGGCAGCACACCACAGGTGCCCTACCTGCCCCACCAGCATCAGTGCTGATTTTCTCCAAATCTTGCTGGAAATTGGTGCAACTTTTCTGCCAGCAGCATTGGTGTGTGGTGATGTGGCAGAGGGGCAGGTAGAGCAGGGAGGCACTTCTCATTTTGCCTCAAGCAGTGAAAGGGGACACGCTGCCCCCATCCTTCTTTCTTATCTACTTTCTCCCATGCAAACCTCCCGTCTTCAAGTATAAGCTGAGTTGCATCCCACCATATATTCACACAGAGGAGATTTGCATTAAGTGCACATTGAGCTCAGTTCTCAATAGGTCACAGTGGATTTTCACACATTTGGCTTAACTAGGTTTCCACAGCCCTCCAGTGTGAAGATATGCCAGGGAAATGTCAAACCAGTAAACATTTATCTATGCTACAAAGGCACCATCATTTTATTACCATTCTCTGCTGAAAACACTGTGCACACCAGAATAGTTTCTTGGTACTCAACTAAAAGGCAGCATAAATACAAGATGCGTGGCACCTGGCTTGAGAGCAGTACATGTGAAAAGGATCTAGGAGTCTTGGTTGACCACAAACTTGACATGTGCCAACAGTGTGACGCGGCAGCTAAAAAAGCCAATGCAATTCTGGGCTGCATCAATAGGAGTATAGCATCTAGATCAAGGGAAGTAATAGTGCCACTGTATTCTGCTCTGGTCAGACCTCACCTGGAGTACTGTGTCCAGTTCTGGGCACCACAGTTCAAGAAGGACACTGATAAACTGGAACGTGTCCAGAGGAGGGCAACCAAAATGGTTAAAGGCCTGGAAACGATGCCTTATGAGGAACAGCTAAGGCTGGGCATGTTTAGCCTGGAGAAGAGGAGGTTAAGGGATGATATGATAGCCATGTTCAAATATATAAAAGGATGTCACATAGAGGAGGGAGAAAGGTTGTTTTCTGCTGCTCCAAAGAAGCGGACATGGAGCAATGGATCCAAACTACAAGAAAGAAAATTCCACCTAAAGATAAGGAAGAACTTCCTGACAGTAAGAGCTGTTCGACAGTGGAATTTGCTGCCAAGGAGTGTGGTGGAGTCTCCTTCTTTGGAGGTCTTTAAGCAGAGGCTTGACAACCATATGTCAGGAGTGCTCTGATGGTGTTTCCTGCTTGGCAGGGGGTTGGACTCGATGGCCCTTGTGGTCTCTTCCAACTCTATGATTCTATGATTCTATTCTATAAAAGCAGCAGTAATTATTATTTCATACCTCCAAAGAAAGATATAAGGCAGAACTATTCTGTGTGTGAAAGTATTTCAGCTTGCCAGGCGCTCTGCTGAACCTGCCCCCAACCAATTCCAGGGATCATGGGAGGAAAAAGAGAGGGGAGAGCTCTTTTGCACAAGTTCGTTAGGAATCCCACCCTTTGTCTTAGTTGTAATCACAAGTTCACAGTTGGAAAATCTTGATATTGACCACAAGATGCAAACAGTAAATATGTGTTGAGTTTGCCCAGTGAGATGAGATGGATAAGCTGCCGCACTTTTATCAGTTTGGCCTCCTATCAACTGTCAGAAACATATGCTCTCCCATAACAAGGAGACAGATGTTAGTTCACGCACCACCCACTGACTTATTTTATTCATGACTTGTAAAGGCATCTTAAGTTTGAACAAATCTAAAGCTAGTTCACATAATTAATTTTTATTGCTATACAGTGGAACCTCGATCATTCGACTTCCAAAGCATTCAACAACCGAGGTTCCACTGTGCCAGTAGACCTGACTTTAACCAGGTACACAGAGAAATTAAAATGTGCACGGATCACGAATATAATCAGCAACAATTCTTAGAATTTCAGCAGCAATTTTTTCTGTCACCACAAACACGGGAACTGCCACTGATAATATCTGTAAACCATCGCCCACACTTCACATTTCTCCATGTAAACACACGTGCCCACGGAAGACTATGCCTTGTTTCACTTGGAGAAGAAATAAATTGCATAAAGCAGCCCTCAGCCATAAAGAAGAAAAATCAAGTCTTTCCGTAACACCTACCTAAACTCTAGGCCTCATTAACATTCTGTGGCATTAAAGATTTGTAATTATACCGCCCACCAAGTGGAAGCAGTATTTCTAGTATCATATTTGAAAACATATGCGAGTTTGTCTTGTGCAAGAAATAAAGTGTGCATTCTTTTCTCCTTAGACTACTAATTAGAGAAGGCTCACTTGCTTTCTTTTCAAGAGAAATAATTGCTGTCTCTTTTGCCCCATCCCAAGATGTGGCCTGTTTTTATTTTATCAGATCATCACAATGAGACCACATGAGTAGATGACAAGTCTACTGCTAAGAACTACTGCATGGTTTATAGAATGCCAGGCCAACAGCCATGTTAGGCATCTGAAACTCGTCACAGAGCTGTAAAATCTAGAGAAGACGTATTATACTGGAAATGGAGGAAGTTTATAAAGAATATTTGTGTTGTCTGGTGGTGTAAACTCGCCATAAAAGTGCATTAATCAGCTAAGGCTTCTCCACACTTACTTTTCTGCCAAACTTTCCAAGCACTGCTCACGCTTTAATTCCCACAAAGGTATATTTGTTGTCTTCCTGCTAGACAACACTATGGCACATATACTTCTCTGCATAGTGAGGTGCAGAGCAAAAGGGGGAGGGGGAGCACATTCTAGCAACAGGCATGAAGCTATTGGACGATACGCTGCCCGGTTTAAGTAATGGCTTTGTGGAAGATCCAAGATGGCACACACAAACCTCTCCCAAGACCACCATCCCTAGTAATGGGAGGAGAACCACTGTGATATCCCAGTCACAGTGTAACAAAACAAGGGTTTCTCTAAACGGATAGACTTCAACCCTTCACTTAATATCTTCACAGTGAACATCAAGGCCACACTCTTATGACTCAACAGACTTAATTAAGAGAGCTCTTAAAGAGGGGAAACAGAAACTTCCAGGTTTGTAAGTGCTCAAGTATCTTATAATGAACTAAGCTTGTGCCAGCAAAGCCTCAGCAGAAACAGTGCATGCATTAAGGAGGAATGGGATATATCATGCCCAAGGCAGGTTGCCATAGAGGGATGCAAGGGGCATGGACCAAAAGCAACAGCTATTCCCTTCTCCTAGCTCTACTCTGTTAGGAAAAGCAGCCTCACACCACTAGTTAGTCGGCTGATCAAGGCCAGAACTCACCAATTATTTCCCCACCCAACACACACTAGGAAGTGGGCTGTTGACAGGAGACTTCCCTTTTACGTCACAGGACAGCAAATGCTTCTACAGGGGCAGGAATTCATTGGCGTCACCCCCCCCCCTTTGTGTGTGTTTAAGAACACCTAAAAAGGTAAAGGGACCCCTGACCATCAGGTCCAGTCGTGACCAACTCTGGGGTTGCGGCGCTCATCTTGCTTTATTGGCCAAGGGAGCTGGCGTACAGCTTCCGGGTCATGTGGCCAGCATGACTAAGCCGCTTCTGGCGAACCAGAGCAGTGCATGGAAACGCCGTTTTTCTCTACTTGCACTTCGACATGCTTTCAAACTGCTAGGTTGGCAGGAGCAGGGATCGAGCAACGAGAGCTCACCCCGTTGCAGGGATTCGAACCGCCAACCTTCTGATCAGCAAGTCCTAGGCTCTGTGGTTTAACCCACAGTGCCATACATACAATTGCTTAACACCCATTGTATGTGTCATCAGGGATCCTGGCTTTTCCACCGTCCCTGAACACAAAGTCAGAGCCTATGAGTATACAGAGCTTGGATGTACAAGAAGTAATGATAAAAAAATGTAGGGGGCAGGGCCAAGGCCAGCAAGTGTGTAGACCCTGCTCTCCCTTCATTGCACATTCACTGTAACACATGCACTATCCCACATGATCCCATGATACTCCCCACTCTTAGCATGAAACAACCGAACTCCTTGCTGAAGGGTGTATGGCTTGGTAGGGGCACAGGAAGTACACTGGTAGCCATAGAATCATAGAATCATAGAGTTGGAAGAGACCACAAGGGCCATCGAGTCCAACCCTCTGCCAAGCAGGAAACACCATCAGAGCACTCCTGACATATGATTGTCAAGCCTCTGCTTAAAGACCTCCAAAGAAGGAGACTCCACCACACTCCTTGGCAGCAAATTCCACTGTCGAACAGCTCTTACTGTCAGGAAGTTCTTCCTAATGTTTAGGTGGAATCTTCTTTCTTGTAGTTTGGATCCATTGCTCTGTGTCCGCTTCTCTGGAGCAGCAGAAAACAACCTTTCTCCCTCCTCTATGTGACATCCTTTTATATATTTGAACATGGCTATCATATCACCCCTTATCATATCATATCATTATCAACCAGAAGAGGTTTTTTTTTTAAAAAAATCACATATATCCGAAGGACAGGAGAAATATTGATGAGAACTCAACCCAGACTTTAGCTACACGATGCCTAGTAACATTTGAAACCGGCAAGAATTAATATTTAAGATGAAAGCAGGCGTGGACATTTTCTTTAAGTGAGGAGAGGGCGGAAAGTGGAAGGGATAAAGCATAGTATTATAAGGAAGATCTAGAAGACTTCCATGCAACATCATACAGTATGGGGAAAAGGGTTTTAAATTATAGAATCACACAATTGCAGAGTTGGAAGGGACCCTGAGGGTCACCTAGTCCAAGCCTCTGCCGTGCATGCAGTTCCTTTTGCAGGATGCCCATTACAGAGCAGCCAGTGCACACCATCCCTCTTGCTAGTTTGTGTCATATGAACCTCTATTCAATAGAGTCCATTTGGAGCTATGCTTGAGTCAGCCAGGTTTGACAGTGCCAATCATGTATTTGGAAAGGGTGTAGATTTAAGCCAGCTACAGTCATACTTCGGGTTGAAGTACCGGTATGTCATACTTCGGGTTGAAGTAACGGAGCGCGTTAATTCCAGGTTTCGCCACTTGTGCATGCGCAGACGCTCAAAATGACATCACACGCATGCGCGGAAGCGGCAAAACGCGACCTGCGCATGTGCAGACGCGCCTTACGTTCTATTCAGGATGGAAACGGGGCTCTGGAAAGGATCCCGTTCGCATCCTGAGGTACCACTGTACCTCTCTCCTAAAATAGATGGCTGGTACTGTCAAAGCTGGCTGTTCAAAGCTCTGCACCAAGGCCACGATGAAACATAAAATAATAGAACCCATTGCAATAGGAAGCAGCATTTTACTGTGGCATTCTGCAAAATCGGTAGAAAGAAAAGTCTGCTTTTGAAGAGTGAGGCACTGAATTTGGAGGGGGGGACGGAACTCTTACCAACAGGTTACAACATCTGGAACATCATGAGTTTATGCAACAGGGTTTTGTAAGGGAAACACCCTGTTGTGTTCCTAGTAGACAGCAGCAGGGCCTCTTGCAATATGATTCTCCAGACTAAATCAGACCCAAAGACAAACCATTAAACAAAAGCAGACACTCCCCAGAAATGTACAATGCAAACATTAAGCAGTCAACAGGAAAATTCAGACTCGCTTACAAGCCTCCAAAACAACAATCTGTACCAAATTATGTTTACATGAGTGGGTGGAAAGAGGGATTGAATAGGCAAAGTCCCTTGGAGGACTAAGAGAAGTAGGAACGGTGTTGTTCTTTTACTTCATGCCAGGTTGGAGGGCGGTCAGAAGCACAGAGTCCCCCTCCCTCCCTCCTTCTTCTCTGACCTAACCCATTGTCTGGCATGAAATGAGAGCATGAATCGTCTCTCTCCCTCTCTCCTATGTGTGCAAAAGGACGCAGTGAAGCGCATGGCCACAAATAATGGCTAATTTGTTCACCCTTAGGTATTCCTCACTTGTTCCAGGAAGAAACCACCCAGTCCCTGGAAAGGTGGCCTTACAAAGGGAACAATTATGTAAAATGTAGAAAATAAGGAAAAGATGTCAATGAAAAAAAAGCAAGAGTTTTAATAAGTTGTTGCAGGCATTAGTATTTCATTACCTAGCAATCATGACCGTTGCTTTTGGAAGTTGGTAATGGGAAACTATTCTGGTTAGGGAAGGGCTGCATGAGCCAAGATGGTGGCCTCCAGCCAGGTACTTTTTGGGGTGGAGGGTGGGAGGTTAGTTTAGCAGCCAAGGCACAGGACAGCAGAACTTTGTTTTGGGGGGAGGAAATTTGGCATCTGGAGAATCCCTACGGCAAGCGTGGACTTGAGTTAGTCACTCTTGATTCAGCACAGCGAGTGTGGTCTTTCCAGAGTGAGCCGTTGACATGGATTAGATACTTCCTCAGGTCACACACATACTGTGAATACCACTTTCCAGTTTCGGAAAAGAGTTGCAGATGCTCTGCGAGTGGCAAGAACAGAATGTGTCGCCCCTGCTTGTCTGACTCAAACGGAGCTAAAGGAAGCATCCGGTAAACCAGACCTCAGACGGCAATATGAGAGATCTTTGGCAGTGGCAGGAAAAATGCAAATTCATCTAAAGTGGAATGGATGAGGTCTCTGGAGGGCTTGTTCCTCAACTGAAAAGAGAAAAGGATCACAGCTGTATTGCATCAGCAACAACAGCAGGAAAGCCCTTCACAGGCTGACAAATGCCTTCCAGCTGAATACACCGCCCACACAATTGGAAACCTTAGCCAGCTTCCCAACACATTGGTCATAAAAAGTACACTTTAACCAGTTAATTTCCTAAATTGCATAAGGTCAAAAAAAAAAAAATCACACACAACAGTGGTGGCAAAACACAGCTCCGCTGCATTTCTGAAATGGTTTTAACTGGTATTTTGGATGTTTGGGGACTGACTCAGACATGAGTTTAAAGTAGCCTAATTAACCATTAACTTCTTGTACACAAGAGAAGAGGTTAATTCAAGGAGAAAGCAGAGGTACTTTCTCTTCCAAGCACACACATATAAGTCAATACAACATACAGAGTTAAGCCACCTCTGTTTTCATCTGAAATCCAATGTTTTACTTCAGAATTCTGTGCTGGGGGAGTCTCAACAAGGAGAGTGGCTAGATCAGCTTTTGCCACCAGCATTTGTCTGAACTAATTCATGGGGTGGCAAGGGTGATGTAGTTTCATGGTACTGTTTAACAGCAGTGACGGCTGGCACAAGCTGATCGGTCATAACATGAACTCCCATGATCTGCTCAGCGCATCTGGTGGGAAAATAGATACCCCTTGTGGAGACACACAAATGCAACCCAATAGCAAATATGAAGCCCCAGCTCAAAACAAGCAAGATGGCCAATTTCTTTGCATGTTAAAATAAACAATTTGAATCTTAATCCAGATATGAAATAAATCTCATAGCATAACCCATCACGTATGCCTTTGTAAATCTTAAGAACATATTGCCTGAATCAAGGGGTACAGGATGAGGTAAACAATGAAAAGCGTATTTTAAACCCACAAAGTACAACTCAAGTGAATTAATTGAGGGATATTTTCAGCAACACCTTGAAGCACTCTTTAAAAGATTCCCCATGACTGAAAAATAAAGGGCTATCACACACTGAGCTGGCAATGACTAGCATCTAGTTAAGCTGATTGATTTATAGCATCTGTATGGAATTTGTGAATAGCCTACTGGGGACCATATTTCTATGGAACAAGCGGTACCGCTTTGAAGCAGAGGAAACATTAAGAACACAAGAAAAGCCAGCTGGATCAAGCCAATGCCCTATCTAGTCCAGCATCCTGTTCTCACAGTGGCCAACCAGATGCCTGTGGGAAACCTGCAAGCAGGATCTGAGCACTCTCCCCCTCCTGAGGTTTCCAGCAACTGATATTCAGAAGCATTACTGCCTCCAGCTGTGCAGGCAGAGCACAGCAATCATGGCTAGCAGTGATCAATAGCCTTCTCCTCCATGAATTCATCCAATCCTCTTTTAAAGCCACTCAAGTTGGTGGCCATCACTGTCTCTGTGGGAATGAGTTCCAAAGGCTAACGATGCACTGTGTGAATAAATACTTCCTTTAATCTGTCCCGAATCTTTCAGCATCCAGTTCACTGGATGTCTACAAGCTTTAGTGTTATTAGAGAGGAAGAAAAACTTTTCTCTGTCCACTTCCTCTATGTCATGAATAATGTTATAAATTTATATAATGTAATCTCTTACTCACTGCAACCTTTCTTCATAAGGGAGTCATGGACAAGAAGGCATTTCCCAACCAAGTTAGGAAAGGGTTTTTTTTTTAAAGAGTTTTTTGTTTTTTTTAGGAACTGGGGTAAACTTATTGACAACATTCAAACCATCATCCAAACAATGGCTTGGAGGACCCTAAACAAGTGCTGCTTACAGAAGTTCACCTGGCTTGAAAGAAGAAGAGGAGGAGTTGGGATTTGATATCCCACTTTATCAGTACCCTAAGGAGTCTCAAAGCGGCTAGCAATTTCCTTTCCCTTCCTCCCCCACAACAAATACTCTGTGAGGTGAGTGGGGCTGAGAGACTTCAGAGAAGTGTGACTGGCCCAAGGTCACCCAGCAGCTGCATGTGGAGGAGCGGAGACGCGAACCCAGTTCCCCAGATTACGAGACTACCGCTCTTAACCACTACACCACACTGAAAGGGCTGTTCCAACTACAGCTTGCCAGTTGACATAATTGAGTCAAAGTCCTTCCACGAGAACTCTTGGCTTGGATGTTTGGGAGCTTGGGACTGAGAAAGAGCTGCTTACCATTTTCACCTTTTATGTCACTACTTGTTTTCTAGCAATAGCTTCTTCCTGAGGCAATCAGCCAGCAGCAGTAATTTTCCCCACAAAGCCCCTCTAGGTGAGGCAACCTCATTCTGAGAGTAGTTCTGTGAAAATACTGTGGGCCCCATTTTCCTCCTCAAAACAATGCTATTTTGTGATGTAGGCAAGTCGAGGGGGGCAGCATGAATGGCAGCTGCCAGCCAGTGGTCGTGAGGAAACACACTGCCAACACCAGTGACTGTTGCAGCCCCCACCCCCAGAACTACCAACATGCCCCCACTTCTCTCCACCTGTGAGTGGAGGTGCACTGCAGCTCAGCCCTAACTAATATCCAACATACACAGCATTTTCAATGGCAGTTTAAGGGGAGGTGAAATATGAAGGTTATGTAAGCTCATCACCTCAATGCAGTGTTTACACTGCAGCCAGTGGCATTGTACCAGTTTTCAAAACATCAGTGTCTTACTAAGAAAATTTTCCATTTGCAGCCTTCCCCATCATTAAGTTAACAGAATCCCCTTGAGCAAGACAAGCAGATTTTCACAGGGCAACATAAATATTGGCAAAGAACTTTTAGGGCTCTATACAGATTCTCTTTCTGTGGATTTTAAGCACTTCCAAAACCTTTGATACCCAGTACACAGGTTTTTTTCTCCCAGTTTAAAATTGGATGCTCAATTCACTCTTGCATCAAAGAAAGATATTATTATTCCTAGTCCATTCCCAGAGGACTGGGTAGGCGTGCTTCTTGCAACTGCAGGATAGTCCTCTTTTAAAAAAAAACCAGGAGAGCTCCCCTGGGGTCCCACCCTTCTCTCTGTCCAGCCCTAGGTTCAGACATAGGACAGTGTTTGGGAGGCAACAGGGATACTACCACCACCCCTATTAGACACAATATAGTCTGTATCAAGGACTCCTGTGCATCTTGCTATCAACCTCATCACCATATCACTGCAAATATACAGTGGTACCTCAGGTTAAGTACTTAATTCATTCCGGAGGTCCGTACAGTACTTAACCTGAAACTGTTCTTAACAGTTAGCTAATGGGGCCTCCTGCTGCCACCACACTGCTGGAGCCTGATTTCTGTTCTTATCCTGAAGCAAAGTTCTTAACCTGAAGCACTATTTCTAGGTTAGCGAAGTGTGTAACCTGAAGTGTATGTAACCTGAAGTGTATGTAACCTGAAGCGTATGTAACCCGAGGTACCACTGTATTGCCAAGGAAGAATGGCCTTTCCCACTCCACAGGACTAAGCATAATTGCTGCCTCCAACAATTATAGCAAAAAATTTCAAGGTACATTACAAATCCTTTCACTGCATCTACTTTGGAAATCACTGTGCCCATTCAAACAAACAAACAAAAACTGCTGATTAGATTCCAAGAACACTGCATACAACACCAGCCACTAATTTACACTTATTCACTTCAGGCTATTAAGTGACGTACAAAAGATACTCCGTACTGAAACTGGTCTATGAAACAACCAATGATACTTGTCCAATTGTTTCTTCCACTTAATGGTCAAGCCATAAAAAACAACAACACACAATGGAAGTGAGGAGGGGGAGAAGAGCTAACTTCTCCGTTGAGCTTACCTTGCTTCTCTCCCTTGTATACAATTCACATACGCTGGAATAAGTTGCCTTTGAATCCAGACATCAGCACTGATCATCAAGTATCTAAACTCCGTCTCAGACAAACTCTTCCTATATTCATTCCTGCCACTGTGTTACGCACACGTCAATCTCGATTTGCTCACAACATGAGCTTTCGCAATCTGAACAAGCCCAGAGATATTTAGTTCCTGAAATTCCAGTATAGCGAAAGATTCTATTTGAATACTGCCATATTTTGTAAAATATGGGGATGATCTATTTTGCCCAAACAAATTAGACACACTAGGACCTTAAGAGTGGTCATGGCTGAGGAAATATTCAAAGAGAACACAATAGCTATCTTAGCCTTTTGGCTGAGGGTTTCGGACTACAACTCCCATCATCCCCTGCCAACACAGCCCCTGTGCTGGCTGGGCAGTTGTAGCCCAAAAAATTGAAGGGCACCATGCTGGAGAATAGTGGAATACCAGACACAACCCTCCCACATAGATTACAGTCAAATGTAACAACTGCCAGAAAGCACTAGGGAGAGGCAGGGAAATACAGGACTCTTGAAAATTAAAAAGGAAGACTGTTACAGGCTCCTCATAGTGAACTGGAACAAAGACAGTGTTCATTATGGCAACAGCTTCTGAAGTTATGTCACATCTACTCAGAGATGGCACTGTCAGAAACAAGGTATCTTCCCAGTTTACCCTCCCTTGTCTATGGAACAAGGACAGTCCAGGATCAACTTCAGTGGCACAGCAAGACCAGTTCTAGAAAATCTTTCCAATTTCTGTTTCTGAGAAGTAAATTAAAAGTGAGGTGGGAGAACAGAAGTTGAGACAATCCGCTTCTGCCATATGTATGGGATTTCCTGTGTGTTTGCATGTAAGCATTAAGGAAGAACATAGCAAAGATGGAAGTTGGAAGGGCAGCTATGTCCTTTCCTCCCAAACTGTTCAAGATTCACTAGGTGCATGGTGGGCACTTTTATCATAGAAGGGGGAAGCGTCTCACGGTTCCCGCAAGAACTTGAGTTCTTGAGTTCAACTTTGACTCTCCATTACAGAAACCTTGGGTGTTTTCCCTCCCTAATACTTATGAGAGACAAAAGGTTCATCCAATTAGGGCTGTGTACACATTACAGTACTGTTCACTCTGGCTCCGTTTTTGAAACCATGTGCACACGACATTACCCAGGATCCAGAGCAATCCTGTAGTTTCTGGTAAAATACTGTGTTCTAATGCAGTTTCCCTCAAGCCAGCCACAATGCAACTTGAGCACTGTTTCCTTATTCAAGTCTCATCTATGAAAGTTTCCTTTCCATCCAGATTTCTTATCAGATGACCAATTCTTATCAGACAAAGATATCACTGTCCAGTCTCTCCCACTGGTATACACATACAGCGGGTGACTTTAGTACACATCAACCCTTGCTGGTGTGTACAGTGATGGGCAAATTTGACTTGAAACATGAGATAAGAACAAACCCCCTCACTGTGTTTTAAACCAGTAATTTGTACACAGATTGAACTATAATGAAATCAGACCTACCAAAATCAATAGATTCAAGTTACTCAATGAGACTCCTCTCAGTAGGACTCAGTAGGACTAACACTGGATTCACTCCAAAATGTTTGGTACCTGGGATGTAGAGGAGACTTTATCTTGGCTCTTCACAGGGCCTACTTTAACAGGAGCTTTTTCACAAGCTGCAGCAGAATGGCCCTTCCGGCTTGTTGCAAGCAACCTTTTCTTCTACAGACACCTGGAGCCACCACCCTGCATATGTTGCACAATCAGAATTCCATGGGAGCTTTGTCAGCCTAACATCTTGAAACAGAGGTGGGCCAATTCTGCAGGCACGAAATGCTTAAAGAGCTGGTACATTCCAGCTTTGGGGGAAGGTCATGCTAAGGCGGGCCTTGAGATCACAACACATTTATCTATGGGAATTTCACAAGGAGGAGTTCTTCTAAGTTCTCCATAGCTTTGCTTTTTAAAAGAACAAATCAAGAATTGGTACCTCAGCCTTCCACTGAAGAGAACAAACACCATCCTTCCTTGTAGGGAAGGGGGGGGAGGACAACTTGATCATATGAACCATCAGGGATGCCCACCAGACTGTGAGATTAACAAGAAAGCAATAGCATGTATGACCAAGACACTAAGCATGAATGGGAGATTATCAGGATTTTTTGTGCACTGGGGACAGCTGACAGGATAGTGTTGACTTTTCTCCCCACAATAGGAGAGGTTCTGCTATGTTTTGAACACTACACAAAAGCCACATGGCAATTTACCTAAAAGGCTACAATTACTCTCCTCCAAGAAGGACAAAACATCGCTGACAGCTACTGATTTTCTAAACGACTAAATGCCACCAGCAATAAGCTAGGCCAGGCCACCAGGCCACCAGAAACCCTGAGACATCTCTGAGAAGACTGTCCTCTCCCAGTAATGGGACACAAGGCTTGCAAAGAGCCCACTGTTGGAGACTGCGAGATACCCAAGGCAGTTCAGGCCCAATGCTTACCATTATGCTCCAAAACGACAGAACAATGTATTAGAAACAAAGGGATTTTTAGTAGTTCTCTTCACTGCTTTTGTATATAAAAGGAAATGAAAGAGAAATATATCCTGTTTGGATAAGGTTTTATGGAAGACAAGCAATTCGGTATATTTCATCCATTTGGATTTATATCTTGTGTCAAAGGAGAGGCTACAGTCCATTCTTCACTGCCAAGTTTGAAACAACCTTGGATTAACAAGGAACAGAAAAAAATGCATTCAATTATTTCCTTTTTCAATCATTTTAAACACCCGTTGCCTGCTGTGAGGGACAGCTCCAGCCTTTAACCCTCAGTCAAAAAAACCCTCTCTTCTCAATGCCTAAGGGAGGAACTAGGAGTGTGCAAACATACCCCATACCCTCAGTAGGAAATAAACTTAGATCAGACAGGTGCTTGGTGTGCATCCCTCAGCCCCTGTAAGGCCAAACATGCCAGTCCTCCCCCTGCTGGCCCTCTAAGCTCACCTGGGATGGCAGGGTCATGAGCGGGTACAAGCCACAGAGCCTGCTTGGGCAGCCACACCAGTAGCCTAGCTGCACCTGCTATTCATGGGGGTCTTTTAGCAGCAGCCCTATCCCACTCCCTTCACACTAGCAGAGGCCACTCCTCCACCAAGTTATGGGAGCCTTTTCTGTTCTCTTCAGAGGTTTCATTTTATTATTTTGGTCACTGCGTGATTAGAATGCAGAGGAAAGGCAGGATGTCTCGCAGGGCTTGCTGTGAACAGCAAGATCAAATGCATTACCAGAATTACTCTGTGGGCCACTCTGATATAATGCGCAGTCTCTGGGTTCTGTGTCTAAATCCTCCTGCAGCCCACTTGGTTCTGAGACATTGGACCGCCCTGGGTTAAATCAATTGAGAGCACTTTTCAGAACACTCCTAGCACCATTTTTAATGACTCCACCTTTTGAAAAGACCCCTTTAAAGCAACACCCAACTTTACAATTCTGCTTCAAGCTCTCCTCCCTACAAAACTCGATTTTTCCAGTCAATAATATATATGCAATTGGTTTTCCATGACCTTTACATTGGCTGTTCATAATAAAAATAGGTGTTACCCTTTTAAAAAGGTTTGGGGGAGAGGGAGGCAAAATCCTAACAACATGGCCATACACACTCCAGATCTTTATAATATGCATATTTTCATAGTGAACCCATGTGAATATTTATTAAGTGACAGCTCAAGCCTCATGGAGAGCTAGTGGCCCATAGTCTCTGGCCACAGGAGAGTAAAATTCCCTGGATTGGTTCCTGGATACCATTAAATGTGGGGCCAAAAGCTCTCCACTTGGTCACATCGTAAAAGTAAATCTGCAAGTTGCTACCATGCAGTGGGTGTTTGTTGAATAATAATAATAATAATAATAATAATAATAATAATAATAATTTATTTGTACCCCGCCCATCTGGCTGGGTTTCTCCAGCCACTCTGGGCGGCTTCCAACAAAGATAAAAGATACACTGAAATGTCACATATTAAAAACTTCCCTGAACAGGGCTGCCTTCAGATGTCTTCTGAATGTCAGGTAGATGTTTATCGCTTTGACATCTGATGGGAGGGCGTTCCACAGGGCGGGCGCCACTACCGAGAAGGCCCTCTGCCTGGTTCCCTGTAACTTGGCCTCTCGCAGTGAGGGAACCGCCAGAAGGCCCTCGGAGCTGGACCTCAAGTGTCCGGGCAGAACGATGGGGGAGGAGGCGCTCCTTCAGATATACTGGACCGAGGCCGTTTAGGGCTTTAAAGGTCAGCACCAACACTTTGAATTGTGCTCGGAAACGTACTGGGAGCCAATGTAGGTCTTTCAAGACCGGTGTTATATGGTCGTGGCGGCCGCTCCCAGTCACCAGTCTAGCTGCCGCATTCTGGATTAGTTGTAGTTTCCGGGTCACCTTCAAAGGTAGCCCCACGTAGAGCGCATTGCAGTAGTCCAAGCGAGAGATAACCAGAGCATGTACCACTCTGGCGAGACAGTCTGCAGGCAGATAGGGTCTCAGCCTATGTACCAGATGGAGCTGGTACACAGCTGCCCTGGATACAAATTTGACCTGTGCCTCCATGGACAGCTGTGAGTCCAAAATGACTTCCAGGCTGTGCACCTGGTCCTTCAGGGGCACAGTTACCCCATTCAGGACCAGGGAATCCTCCACACCTGCCCACCTCCTGTCCCCCAAAAACAGTACTTCTGTCTTGTCAGGATTCAACCTCAATCTGTTAGCTGCCATCCATCCTCCAACCGCTTCCAGACACTCACACAGGACCTTCACTGCCTTCACTGGTTCTGATTTAAAAGAGAGGTAGAGCTGGGTATCATCTGCATACTGATGAATACCCAGCCCAAACCTCCTGATGATCTCTCCCAGTGGCTGCATGTAAATGTTGAAAAGCATGCGGGAGAGGACAGAACCCTGAGGCACCCCACAAGTGAGAGCCCAGGGGTCTGAACACTCATCCCCCACCACCACTTTCTGAACACAGCCCAGGAGGAAGGAGCGGAACCACTGTAGGACAGTGCCCCCCAGCTCCCAGCCCCTCAAGACGGTCCAGAAGGATGTTATGGTCGATGGTATCAAACGCCGCTGAGAGATCCAGCAGAACTAGGAAACAGCTCTCACCTTTGTCCCTAGCCCGCCGGAGATCATCAACCAGTGCGACCAAGGCACTTTCAGTCCCATGATGAGGCCTGAATCCCGACTGGAAGGGATCCAAATGGTCCGCTTCTTCCAGGCGTGCCTGGAGTTGTTCAGCAACCACTCGCTCAATCACCTTGCCCAAGAATGGAAGGTTTGAGACTGGGCGATAATTGGCCATCGTGGCCGCATCTAAAGATGTTTTTTTAAGAAGCGGTTTAATAACCGCCTCTTTCAGCGGGTCTGGGAAGGCTCCCTCACGGAGGGAAGCATTCACCACCCCACGAAGCCCATCGCCCAGTCCTTCCCGGCTAGCTTTTATAAGCCAGGATGGGCAAGGATCCAGGAGACAGGTGGTTGGCTTCACTCGTCCAAGCAGCCTGTCCACATCATCGGAGGTAACAGATTGGAATTGATCCCACACAACTTGACTAGACAGGACTCTAGCACTCTCCCGCCCCGGCCCTGCTCCCACGGTGGAGTCTACTTCTTCCCGAATCTGAGCGATTTTATCTGCAAAAAACTTTGCAAAATCATTGCAGGAGAACATGTGGCCCGTACTGGGCCCTAATGTTGCAGGTGGTTCCGCTAAATTGTGAACCACCTGAAAAAGTCTCCTGCTGCTGTTTTCTGCAGATGCAATAGAGGCAGTGAAGAAAGTCCTCTTCGCCGTCGCTATCGCCACTTGGTAGGCTCGACGTTGAGCTCTAACCTGTGTCCGGTCAGATTCGGAATGAGTTATCCGCCACCGGCGCTCTAGCCGTCTCAACGATTGTTTCATTGCCCTCAGATCCGTGGAAAACCACGGGGCTCGCTGGACTCCATGCAATCGGAGAGGGCACTTCTGAGTCAAACAGTCAATAGCCCTGGTTAACTCCACATTCCAGCGGGCCACCAGGGAATCGGCTGAAAGGCCGTCAACATGGGATAAAGCATCCCCTACCACTCTCTGGAAACCATTTGGATCCATTAAGTGGCGGGGGCGGACCATCCGAATCGGTCCCACCTCCCTGCCGAGGGGATGGGTCGCAGAGAAGTCCAGTTGCACCAGGAAGTGATCTGACCATGGCACTTCTTTCATTTCGCTTTTACTTAGTGTCAGATCACCAACATCCATAGAGGTAAACACCAGGTCCAAGGCATGTCTGCGGCTATGGGTTGGGCCAGACTTATTCAGGGACAGCCCCATGGAGGCCATGCTTTCCACAAAGTCCCGAGCGGCCCCTTGTAAGGTCGTGTCGGCATGGATGTTAAAATCCCCTAGGACAACCAAGCTAGGTGTCTCCAGGAGAACATACGCCACGACCTGAAGCAGCTCGGGCAGGGAATCCTTGGTGCAGCGGGGAGGTCGGTACACCAAAAGGAATCCTGTACTGCCCCTATTGCCCAACTTCCAGAACATGCACTCGGAAAACCGTGTCTTCCCAATAGGACGCCTGGTGCAAACTAATGACTTCCTAAAAATCACTGCAACCCCCCCTCCCCACCCACATGACCTGGGTTGCTGTGCGTAAGAGAAGCCTGGTGGACAAGCAGCGGCAAGGACAGGCCCATCTGCTTCATCCAACCAAGTCTCTGTTACACATGCCAGGTCAAGTCCTCCATCCATGATCAAGTCATGGATGGCAGTGGTCTTATGAATCATTGACCTGGCATTGCACAGCAATACTTTCAGGTCATGTGGGTATCCCTTGCTGATTCTAGTATCCATCCAGTCAGGACCAGACCCGGAGGCAGGGATAGTCCTCAGACAACGACTAAACCTGCCTCCTCTGTAATGACATGGTCTGGTCTTAGCGTAACTCCTCCTCCTACCCGTGATCACTGAGATCGGTTGTCCCAGTGCCTCCCCCCCTGTGGAACATGCCCCAGCCATTTTTCCTGGCTTAGTTTGCCAAACTTTTAAGTTTTAATCTACAGGAACTCATAACGGGGAAACAGAGGAGAGAGGACAGGTGTGGGAGAGAGAAAGTATCAATTTGTTATTGCTGGGAACCCCAACTTGCTTTTCCTCATTAAAATCTATATTAAAAAACACACACCCCAATAGTTCAAGTTTCATCAAAAAAATGTTCTCAGGAAGCACACTGGAGCCATGTATACATGACATTAGCCACAATCCATATCTATCCTGTCGTCTCCGGAGGAATACTCCTGTCTGATGTTTTCCTTCAAAACAGCTTCCATGCGATTTGAAAACATAAACTTTGGTTAAACTGAGGTTTTTGAGATAGCCGTTATGTATGTGCAGATGGAAGCTTCACGAAGAAAAGTTCAGGGGGGCTGCAGTTGCAGGGAAACCCAGCAGGTAATACAGATCAGGTGAAGACGTCTTCACCACTCTGGCGTGTAGAGCAACGTGCGGGGAGAGGGGGGATGACATCACTGAAGCAGCTAATGTGTATGGAGCTTATTTTATGTATGATCTGTCCACTCTCCTCTTTCAGCACCTGCATTCATGTCAATATACAGCGAACTGACAAATGGAATGCCTAGCTATGGCTGGAAATTGGAAATCTGGAGAAAATACAGTACACGTTTGTTATGAAATGAAAAGAAGTTTACCTCAAAAAATGTGAGAGTGAAGGAGGCAACCGAGAACTTTCATAATGGTGTATGTTGCAGCACATTCCAAAAATCATAGTGTTTCTTTTTTCTGTTGATGATTTTTGTTTCGAATGTCAACACCTCTGTTTCAGAATTCCTTGCCAAATAAATTTTTATCAAGTGTGATGAGGGGTGTTTGCTCTTTGCAGTTTTGATTTTCTCTGTTCCTCATCACAAACAGAAAGTCTCAATTAAATTTCGGACTGAATCACTTTTTAAAAAATAATAATAATTACAGGTAGAAGGTGATGTCTTCACAAGAATGTGAGCAGGTGGGGTGGGGGTGGGAATCCATGCTGCACCCAAATCCAATAAAATTCTCACCTTAAATCTAAGCCCTGGCCTTATAGTTTTTGAATCAATCAATAAGCCCATCAAAGGATGCTGGGTATATCAGAAGCAGGTCTGTTATATATCTGAGGTCAATTCCATTAAACTGTGTTCAATTTTCATAGTATATTCAAACAAATTTGAAAAGGGCCATTGGCTTCGTCAGTTAATGTAGAATCGGGGAAAGAATTAAACACAGTCCTTCAGTGTATATTACCAATCATTCTTTACACTCATTAGTGCTTTAGCTATGTTTATAACTAGCAATACAGGGTCATCTGGGAGAAATGAAAGTTTGCTAATATCTAAGGCAGGTTTGTAGACCCACAAGGGCACTGCTGATAAAATTCCCTAGTTGTTACTGCTCAGGTAGGCTGCTCTTGCTCAGAGCTGCTGTTCAAAAAAGTAAAATAAATAAAGAAATGCTGACTGTTACGATCAGATTTGCAGCAGATGGTCATGGTCACCCCCCCCCCTGTTTTCTCCTTCTCAGGTATGACTACTCAAGGGCTGAATGTGATTTGCTGAGTTCAGCAAGATTAATAAGAATCTGCCACGGTGCTGCTCAGCTTGTCCAGCTGCCCCCACTAAGCCTCCAAGTAAGGTGACATCTTTTCTTCTACTGCCCTGAAAATCTATCCAGTATTTCCATGCTGAAAATCATGGAATCATAGAATTGCAGAGTTGGAAGGGACCCTGAGGATCATCTAGTCCAACCCCCTGCAGTGCAGGAAATGCAGCTGTCCCATACGTAATGGAATTCTAATTACTGTCATCATGTTCTTTGATGGCTACTTTTCATTCTCGATCTGGCTTGCACCTGGGACAGGTACCCTATTACCTCACACCTCAGGAGGAAGGGCGGGTGTAAGAATAACAAATAAATACATTACAGCACAACATTTAACTTGCTTGCTTAAAAGGAAATCTCTTCTACCAAAAACGAAAACAAAACTTTGGTTCCATGCCCGCCTATGTTTGATGACAAAGAATAACAAAAAGCCTGGAACAGAAGTTGCAATTCATTAATGCCTAGAAAGCATTAGGCTAGGAGATCAGAGCCCTTGTGGAATGTGAGGTGTCACCAAAAGACAAATGGATTATTTGGCTATGTATCTGATCCTAAAAAGAAGGAAGCAGAAAACACGTGGCTCAATACAAGTACTACAAGTGCGTCTACTTTATATTAGTTGGTTGTGAAAGTTTGGGGAGAAGGGGACATGCTACAATGCAAGCTCAGCTGTCAATTAGAAGGAGAGCTTTATTGTTTGAACATAAATAATTTGCCATGGGCTCCTGTAAAATTCAAAACCTAATTTAGCTGTCATCTCCCGCCCTGTAGGATGCAATCCCAGGCACTACACATTTGGAAAATGGGAGCAGCTGCTAAGGGCACAGCTTGAAGCAGAAATTCTCACTATTTGGGCGATATTAATTCTTCATGGAACGTGTGGCAAACAAGCCCAACCAGAGTTGGGGGTGGGTGGGTGAGGTGGGTTTGCATCCTGTTGCAACACAGTTTTAAATCCTGCTTCTGTCTGATGCACATTTCCATAGCAAAGGATCAGCCCGTCAGACAGTCACTTCTGGTCTGATGAAGATTTAGCTAAACCACAAAGGAAACCCCCTGAATGGACACGTAAGGCATTACGGATTTCCTGCGCTGATGCTTGGGGGAAGTCAAAGTTTCCAAACGTCCTTTATTTTAAAAGCGGCAGGCTATATTTCAAAAGTACACCCATGGTTGCAAAACATCACAGCCCCACAGACTTCTTAATGATGATTATTTCAGGCCCATGGCCCGTAATGTTATTTATTTGGTAATTCCATGTGATTAGGGCTATCCCATCCCCTAGTCTTGTCCCTTCTGAGGATGGAATGAATTCCCTACCCATAAATGCCCAAAGGCAGCAATGAAACACACGCACTCAAAGTAACTTGCACAGAGCACTGCCACAGTGTTGAGATACCGTCCCAGAGGAAATACCAACACTCAAAGTTCCCACAGACATACCTTAACAAGGCCCAGGTTTGGGGGCCAAGTGAAGTGAAACATTTGATTTAGGTGAGCCCATTTGCCTGTCGTTCTGCTAATTTGTACTGTGGATGCCAGGTCAGAATCCAAAGTTGCTTATTCCAAAAACCTGGGATAAGGTATCACCAAAACTTATCCCACTAAATTCCTGGCTCTGGTCCATTCGCCCACACCCCTCCTTTGGAGTTTTGGCTCATTTCCCCCAAGTGGTGGATGCATCTACCATGGGGGTGGAGGCTGAGAAGGAGGAGGAGGAGGTGGACGTGGAAATGAAGGAGGAGGAGGTGGTGGTGGTGAAGGACAAGGAAGAGGACAGACTGCTCCTATGTCTACAAAGAACAGAGGAATGTAGATGCATGGAGAGAAGGTGCCACTGTTCAGTCCAGGCAAGGCTCCCAAGCATGTCCATTCTGTCTACAAGAATGCAAAAATCTATCAAAATCAGCTCCAAGTCCTGACTATCCCAGAAGTAACTGCTATTTCAAGCTGATGGTTGCTTGCTTAAATCCTCCTGAACTTTTATGAACTTCTATCCCCTGGGGTTATCTTCTTGAACAAAAGTGAACTTTTTGTTCTGCAGAATCCAAATTAAGACTATGTGGTCACTGGAGAGCAGAAGAGGAAATACTAGAAACCCAGGCCTGAAATGTGTCAGGATTGGAATCTGAATGAGAAACCGGAGAAATATCAAGCTATTTTTTTTAATTCAGTAAAAATTATTAGCTGCCTTAAGTCTTTAGAGAATTCAGAGGAGATAAACATTTATGCATAAAAGGATCACATAAATGAAGCTTACCATTGGTGAAAGTGTTCACGTAGTACCTTCGCCCCTGGGGAGACATGTAGCTCTGCCAGCCAGGTGGGAGGTGGCCATTTTGAGCGTCTTCTCCGACTTGAGGAATGACCTTCCTAGGTTTCTGATGACAGAACAGAAAAAGACTGTTAAAACTTGCTTCCAGTGGATTGTATATCTTGCTTCCAGTGGATTGTGGATCTTATAAAAAGATTGGACAAAACAGGTACAGTATGAAATTCTGAGGTATCTTTTATTATTCCTGGTGGTAAGATATGGGAAATAAGAGAGGCAAAAACTTCTAAAAACCCAAACACCCCGATTATCTTCCCATGTGCAGCCTGGGAAATGTATTCAGACTATCTTCTGTAAAGCACAGACATTCCTTCAGGGCAGGGAAGATGGTGGAATGTTGTGGAGCCAGTATTGTAGCTTTGGCAATCCAACATATCATTGCATGTGACTTTTGGAATACAGAAATACAGAGCACTGTCTCCAAGGAGAATTAATCATATAAGCAGATTCTGTGTCCATACTAGGCTCATAGACAGACAGCTATTCTGTTATATAGATACGCTGTTACACAAATCATTATTATAAACACAACAAGCCACGAGTACACCAACTGAACACCTATACAGTCAAACCTCAGCTCCCGGACGCCTCCATTTTGGAACATTTCGGCTCCCAAACACCAAATACCTGGAAGTAAGTGTTCCAGTTTTTGAATGTTTTTTGGAAGCCGAACATCCAATGCAGCTTCCATTTGAAAGCAGAAAGCTCCTGCAACCAATCAGAAGTCGCACTCGGTTGTCGAACATTTCAGAAGCCGAACAGGCTTCTGGAACGGATTATGTTCAACAACTGAGGTTTGACTGTAATACACATCTGTAAGAACAAGCAAGATTAAAATTATCAGCAAAGGCAAAAACATACTATGGCAAATGGAATTTGCCCCCACAACCTAATGGTGCTCCTCAATTATGATGATTGTCCAACATTATTCCGTTATCACCAGTGAAATGTACTGTATTTTTCTGTGTATAAGATGCCCCCGTGTATAAGATGCCCCCTATTTTGGGGTACTCCAGATTAAGAAAACACCCCTCAGCACTACCCATGTATAAGACAAGCCCCAATTTTAAATCTAATTTTTTTGGTTTAAAAAACCCCTAGTCTTATACACGGAAAATACGGTTACAGATAGGTAGCCGTGTTGGTCTGCCATAGTCAAAACAAAAAAAATTCCTTCCAGTAGCACCTTAAAGACCAACTAAGTTAGTTCTTGGTATGAGCTTTCGTGTGCATGCACACTTCTGTGTGTATCTGAAGAAGTGTGCATGCACACGAAAGCTCATACCAAGAACTAACTTAGTTGGTCTTTAAGGTGCTACTGGAAGGATTTTTTTTTTGTTTTGACGGAAAATACGGTATATTTGGCTGATAGTATTCAATCCTATAAACATACAACTGGCTGTCAACATAGGTAAGGTGTCCTTTTGGCTTCTGGAAGGGGATTTTGCCTCTAGATCCAGCCAGCACTCTGGAATCCTGTGGCGAATGACCCTGGGGGCATGGCTTCTCAAATGGCCACCAGGGAGTTTTATGGTGGCCAGAGAAGCATGGAAGGGTAAGGGGAGGCAGGGTAAGGGGAGGCAGTGAGACCTGAGAACAGCTGCAACAGGAGTAGGTAAAGGTAAAGGTACCCCTGCCCGTACGGGCCAGTCTTGACAGACTCTAGGGTTGTGCGCTCATCTCACTCTATAGGCCGGGAGCCAGCGCTGTCCGCAGACACTTCCGGGTTACGTGGCCAGCGTGACAAGCTGCAGCTGGCGAGCCAGCGCAGCACACGAAATGCCGTTTACCTTCCCGCTGGTAAGCGGTCCCTATTTATCTACTTGCACCCGGGGGTGCTTTTGAACTGCTAGGTTGGCAGGCGCTGGGACCTAACGACGGGAGCGCACCCCGCCGTGAGGATTCGAACCACCGACCATGCGATCGGCAAGTCCTAGGCGCTGAGGTTTTACCCACAGCACCACCCGCGTCCCACAACAGGAGTAAGCAAACCACCAACAGAAGGCACACTCAAATACTTATACTATCCTTCCCCAACCAGTGCCCTCCAGATGTTGTTGGATTAAAACTCCCATCTTCCCTCATCCTTGGCCATGCTAGTTGGGGCTGATGGAAGTTGCTATTCAAAACATCTGGAGGACACCAGGTTGGGGAAGGCTGATACCGTAACTCAGGGGAAAACAGCACTATGCCACTGAACAGCCCTGAGACCCCCGGAACTGCCCTAAGACCATTGGGTATAGGGTATATAAATTCAAATAACAACAACAACAACTTGTATGGTAAAAAAGCAAAGCACTGCAATTAGGAGAACCACTTATCTCAAGCAGGCTGTGTGTACAGATGCGTACACATACACACACAGCCTCAGCTAATGGTCTCTGACACCCACAGTTCCCATCGCACCCTAGCCTTGTAGCTACACATTTGATGCTCTGCCCTGGTCACATGGGGACAGAGTGTCATAAGGAGCAAATCTGAATGACACTCTCATTACACCGCCCTCGTTTTAGCAGGAACCGGGTGGAGGAGGCAACCCAATTAGATCTCCAGCTTACCATCCTATAAACTTCCTTATGCAATCGCAGTGGCTAGAAACAGCAAGGTGCAGAGCAGAGAGAAGCCTGGGCAAGGCTCCAAGACGATGACAAGCAGCTGTGCATGAATAGCTTTTGGCCATGTACACACAGCTGGGAATCTTAGAACGAGCTCTTCTCTGACCAGTCAGGGGTGACGTACGCCGTAATGCAGCCCTGCTCCAACAATATGCCTCAGAGAAAGAAGCTGCCAAATGAGTAGGTCAACGACGGAACAGCAAAGAGGTAACACCAAGGCCCTTAAGTCTCATTATCATAGTAGCATAACAGCATTACACATTGCAGAAGTATGCACCACACACAAGCCAACGCTGTTCCTGCACACAATGCCGCCATACAATAGCCAGGTGTTTTTCAGGTCTCCACACCTAAGTCGGCATTCAGAAAACCATTGGATAGTTCACTGTTGCCAAGGCTACATCCCACTGTCTGGGGCTCCACTTGCAGTAAGTAGGTACTCTTATAAACTTGAGCTCTTCTCTTCCACTGCTCTGGCCTTCAACTTCCAGCAACAATTAAACCTCTCCATCTCGGCTACACTTTACTAACACCAGAGGCTCGTTCTCCTTGCTTCAAGTTGGCAACAGCTAGGAGGCAAGGCAGGGTGTACTGAACACCTAGTCACCCTTCAAGAATGAGCCCCCAGGCGCCTTGGAAGATGGTGGATATTAACATCTATCCAGCTCACACGAGGTAATTAGAGGCTGATTATGGGGAGTATATCAGTCTCCCTTCATCTCTCCAGGGGGGAGAGATGCCGTTTTCACCCGCTGTTGCCATAAATCACCCCCGAGTTCGGAAGAAGGAGGGGGTGAGGCACTGGGTGCACAACCCTCGGCGGGCCTCGGAACTCCTCCGTAGCTGCTTCCAGGTGCGAAACTAGTTGCGTTACTTAAAAGGAAACAAAATGGGAAAGATAACGCACATGCTTCAAGAGAGGCAGGAGGTTTTTATCTGCTAACAATTTTACCACTGAAAGGAAGAAGACTGAGACGGACTGAGATGGAAGATTACATCAAAGCACTACAGATATGGTATGTGGATTGGAATGCCAGAACTAAGGGGGGGGGAAACGACTTTTTATTTCTTTTGCTCTATGTGATTACTAATAACCCTCCCTCTGAAGATCCGTCACAGAAATTAATTGCAAATGGGACTAAAAATGAATTGTGTGGGAATAATTATGAACTTAAAGGTTTTACTCTGTGAAGGATTTGGAAAGAAGAAGGGCTCTCTCTTGTGACGCAGTAAGAATGCAGACTAAGAGACCTGTGTTGCTGGAGTTGGTCTTGGGGAGGGCGAGCCGAAGATATATTATTTTCGAGGAGATTGCGAACTGGAAGGGGCAGCCCTCCTGGAAAAAGACTAATTTACGATGCAACAGGTCAGAAAAGCTAAAGAGCAAGTTTTTAGACTGTATTTCATCGGAATGACAAAAATGGCGATTACTCGCTCGAGCGGAAAGACTGTTGGAGGAGAGTGATTTATGAGAGAGCAGCACAAAGCCCACACAGAAATACAAATAAGACCCACTTGCGGAGCAAATCAGAGGAGAATGCAAAGGAAAATGAGTAATGACAAGTATTGAGAAGAGGAGACTGGAAACATCGTTCTTAATATGGAAGCAGAACAAATGTTCGAGGATTGGACTCCTGCCAATCAAGAAGCATGGGTACCCCCCACAAAATTTATAATTTGGAAAACAATTGGATTATATGATATGTATTGTTATAATTTGGACTAATTGATTTGATGTGTTTAATTTGAAAATATGAAACTTAATTATATATATATATATATATATATATATATATATATATATATATATATATATATATATATATATATATATATATAAAATGAGCCCCCAGCTGACAGCTTCAAAACTCTTTCCACTGATGAAGTGGGAAAGGAAGAGGTTAAAAAAAAAGGCTGAAACTTTAGGCTTGGGAAGTTATTGTTATTCAGTCAGTCTGAAATACACAGGTATGCTGGAAGCTGCCTTACAGCGAATCAGTCCATCTACACCAGGGATGGGGAACCTGTGGAGCTCCAGATCCTGTTAGACTCAAACCTCACCTCAGACATATGTAAGAATGAACTACAGTGGTACCTCAGGTTACGAACTTAATTCGTTCTGGAAGTTGGTTCTTAACCCGAAGCGTTCTTAACCCAAGGCGTGCATTCCCTACATAGGCCCTCCTGTGGCCCCGGAAGAGGAATTGCATTCGTATCCCGGGGCAAAGTTCGCAACCCAGGACACCTACGGTATTTCTGGATTTGTGGAGTTCATAACCCGAGGTACCACTGTACTTCAGTGGCATTTTGAAGGGAAGTCCTAAGGATCGCCACACAGACCTTTGAGCAATGTGGTAAGCCCAAGTCACTAAACTGTGTTTTCAGAAACAAATAACAGTGAATAGCATGGTGGGTGGTGGTGTTTCTCTGACCTCCTGACAGCTGAGTCTCTGCTATTTGTCAGGAAAGGGAGGGGACGAGGCACAAGGCAGTGGAAAGGTCAGCGTAGTGCAAACGCATGAAAGAATGGAAGGTGAGGTTTTCTTCACACAACTTTTGAGAGTGAAAATCAAACCAGCTTATCACCAGGTCAGACCACTGGTCCTGGTCAATCTTGCTCAGTAGTGTTGTCACTGACTATCAGTGGCTCTGCAGGGTTCCAGGCAGGAGTTTTTTCTCAGCGCTACCAGAAGACACCAGCATAGGACCTTCTGCGTGCAACATGTGTCCTCTTCCACTAAGCCAAGTTTCCTAAACTTGGGTCTCCTGCTGATTGTACACCACAATTTCCACCATCTCCGACCACTGGTCCTGCTAGCTAGGGATGAGGGCTGTTGTAGTCCGAAGTGTGGGAAACCCTGCTGGAGACCGAAGTGTGGGAAACCCTGCACTAAGCTACAGCTCCTCCACTCACGAAAATTCAGCACAGCGCTACCTCAAGCACAGCACTATTCAGCAGTCAGTTCACCTGGCCAGCTACAACTCATCAGGTGAGGTATATTCTTCTATGAGTGAAGTATCTTGAACATGCAAATGCAACTACGTGCAGTTATAAACAGGAAGGTGTGAACTGCTGAGGGAGAACTTTGAGGCTCCACAGCAGGATAGCTGGAGGTTAAACAGACTGCCATGGCCAACAATGAGAAAAATACCTACTAATTAATATTTGGGCACCTGGAGGCAACTGGTAGACCAGGACTGTGTTCTTTGGCAGAGGACTGACTAGCAAGGGCAGTAGAAGACTGGAGCAGTAGGGTTGACCCATGGGTTGCACAACAGGGAAACCCACTTTCTCATGTGGGGATAGGGGGAAATAATTGACAGGAACTGTTCTCAGTAACATTTTCACTGTGACCAGGAGCCCACTGCAACAAGATCACAGTCCTGTATCTCAGGATCCCAACTTTGTACAAGCTGAGCAGACAAAGCTGCAAGACAACATGTAGTAGTAAAATCTGTGTAATCCAACACTACAAAAGCTACAGCGCAGGCGAGTTACAGTACCAAAAATAAATCTTTGTCTATTTATTTAGCAATGGCAATTTTGCACTTTGTAAGCACCCATCTGTGAACATCTGTCCATGAACAATCTAGCTTTCTATACAAAATACTTGTGTGTGAGAGTTCCTCCAACCCACCCTCCCTCCCTTCGTCTCCGTCCGTCTCTGTCTCTCTTGCACACAGCTCCATCTATACGTAAGATGCATTTCCCAAAAGCACCATATGGGGGCTGTGCCTGTGTGCCAAATAGCTATACATCAGCCAGCTAAGAGAAAATATTCTGTTTCAGACTTTGCTACTGACATGGGAAAGGATTTCTGCTCCAGGAGGAATCCAGTGAGCAATGTGCAATCAGCTGGGGTGGCAAGAAATCAAGGTAGAAACTACACCTGGTGCCCTCCAGATTTTGTTGGTCTCCAACACCCATCAGCCTTAGCCAGCATGACCAGTGGTCATGGATGGTGGGAAGTGTAGTCCAACAACATCTGGAGGGCACCACACGGGTTCTCCCTGGACTATATGCTACTTAGCAACCCTGTGTACTCTCCTCTTTCTCTATACTACAGTAATATGCAACAAAACAACACCTGATAAGCTGAAGGTTCAACTATGTAAGTGATCATGTCATGTTGAACATTATTGTTTTCCAACATGTTGCCAGGGGGAAAGGAGGCAATGCTGCTCCACTGGGTGGTTCCTCCTAAGAATGTTACTCTTGGATGCATTTATCAGCTACACTTCCGAAAATCTAGAGCAAGGTGTTTTGGGGCTCAATTGCATGTGAAAATTATTCTGAGCAAGAAAGCCTGTATCCTTTTAATCTCATATTCAGAAGCTGGCTGTGGGTACTTAGCATGTAGGAAGGACATGTTGTACATGCCCCCAAAAAACTACTACACAAATGATCCAGATTCAACCCTGGCTTTGAAAATAAGCTTCAGCTCTGTTCTGAGGCATATGTTCCCTTGAGTATATTGAAAGCTTTGTATAATATACATTTAGTCACCGATACATTCATCTCCCTTGGGAATAGCTGTGCTTTTGCTTGAGATGAACTCAGAAAAAGAATTCTAGCTTTTGTCCTGAACTTAAAGATAACATTTTACAAGGATTTGTGATGGCTGAATATAAATTTGCTATGATATTTTCACATGCAGTTGTTAAAGCAGCTTAATTCTTAGAAGCAGTCTAGCAGAGATCACAGATTATTATTTTTTAGACAGGGTGGTTGAGAATCACATATGCCACCTTAAAAACCATGCTCTGTTTGCTTCTGTAGCCCACAAAAAAGTTGTTGTGTAAGCCTGCCCAAACATAACCTTCCTCTTCGAGGCGCACATTACTATCAATGCAGAAGTATGACCATTCAAAAGGCTCCTTTGTTAATATAAAATTCAACAGCTCTAACTAAAGAAGAAGTATGGTCATTCCACAGAATTTGCAAACCATTTGATATATTTAGATTTATATATATATATATATACACACACATACAAACACACACACACACCCCAACAGGTGCTGCCCACAGTAATTTGCTATAGACAATGAATTCACACAAGCAGAGATGACTACAGTGAGCTTGGAAGGAAGGACGAACTGTGATGTAGCACCCCAGTGCCCAAAGCCACATGCACTTTTGTTTTGTGAAGATCTACTATACTGTAGATCTACTGTACCGTTTTTCATGCAATTCCTCTGTTACTTGCCTGAAGTGGGCTCTTGTGCAGGTTACTGCATGCAAATATCCAGCAGTGTGCTTAGTTCTCATTCTCACAGTGAAACACTGCAGGGGATATGTTATGTGGTGTTGCTACACTTACGTACTTATTATTATGACTACTTTAACATTTATATTCTGCCCTGCTACTATTCCTATACAGATAAGGTCTATGGAATCGTGGCAGCTAGCTGTACTTGGGCAGCCATAACAGTTGCAGAAAAACATACAAGCCGGTCCTTCTTCACTGTTCTCAGTCAAAATTTCATACTAGGAGCCCAAGAAGATCTTTTGCTTTATCATCAGCTTCTTGTTAATAAATACACTCGCCCCAACATTTGGTTGTGTTTTTCCCAAAATGGAAAAAAAAGAAAAGAAATCCACTCTCCCACACACAGACTCTCAGGATTTCTCCCTTACCTTCATTTAGCAAGACCTCGCGGTTTCGTTTTCTTTTTTCAAATGCCAGGGCTTACCCTCTCTGGGCTTGGCTGGCTGCATTGTAACAATTTAATGGATGAAGCGTTAGGCACTCATTAAAGCTGCTCTGAGAGATGCCTTCTTTTTCTATGTGCGAGCCTTTTTAACGATTAAGAAAATTAGCTATATCCTGCCCCTTCAGACATTCTGGTTTCTTTCAGCCAAACCACTAAGAGTTACATAACGACCAATCTTGGAACTCCATCAAGTTCCCCATGCCCTTCCCAGACTCGCTCAGCATCAAAGGGAAGCTCAAGAGGATGGAGGTGACCAAAGATATAATTATGACCAAGCTTCAAAATGGAAGGGTGTAAAACATTTATATCTGCAAATATCAACATTTATCAGTGCATCTGGCTCCTCTCCAAATAATGTCATCTTACCATAGGTGATTTTGCCAAGTCCTTTGTAGAAATTAAGTCCCAAGCTGGAGCTGGTCACGAACTTGTTCTCCCTCTGCGAGATGAAGTGGGGAAATTACCCACTGCCTGTTCTGCTTTGTGTGTGAGTAATCAGCCAGTGTCCAGTGTCAAAACTCAGAGGAAGGGCAAGAACTGCAGGGGGCCTGTGTGTGTGTGTGTGTGTGTGTGTGTGTGTGTGTGTAACACTTCAGCACTTCCCTTCCCTCAACTTTGTTCTTTGGAAATCAAAAGGACCCATTCTAGAGGCTTTCCAGATGTGAAGCTTCTGGAAAGTCATTTCCTTTGCCAGCTTTCAAATGTCTGTGTAGGTGATGGGGGAGCACAAAGCGAGGGTCTGTACCACTGACCAACAGCTCCTCATGCACAGACAGGACAAACAAGGACCGCTTTGTCAAGCTTCCCTTGGTTCAGTCCTCGCCTCTCTAGCCTTCCGTGTCCCCTATTTGTGTCTCTCTGGGGAACTTTCCCCTTGAACTTACATTAAGCCAACCCTTTGTACACAGCTTGACCCAGCTTGCGTTCAGGGCTACAAAGTGAAACATAAACTCACATGACCAAATGGGCACTGTGAGGACGTGGGATCTGGCATATAGAGGACAAGCTGTACTTATTAGTTTGGCACTAAAGAGTGGGGGGGGGGTCCATGAACACTTCTTTCCCCGTCTGCACCCCCAGCACCCGATAAACAAATGCTTCATTTTCTCAGGGCAAGACTGAGAACAAGAATGATGTTTGCACCACAGCTTTCCCTCCAGCATCTCAACAGAGAGCATAGCTTTCCACATTCACTCTGAATTGACTTTGTGATGCCACTACATAGGCAGCTCTGATTGGCTGTGTGCATGGTGCAGAGGCATTGGCAGTGTATTACCATCACAGGAATGTGAGGAGGCCACTAGCAGGGAAAAGTGACACAAGAACTGCTGCAGAGAGTGGAGGTGAAAACCAGAGGACAGGTTCAATGTAGGGGAGGATGCAAGGGACTGTCTCAGCCCTGCCAAATGCCCCAATTCCATGTGAATATGTTTGGAGAATATTTGACGCAGGATTGGTTTATGTAGCTCTGGTCAGTGCTTGGATGGGTGATGGCCTGGAAAACACATAAGCAATGCCTTGGATTGTCCAGGTGGGATATAAATCTAAGAAAAAATGAATAGCCTAACTACTGCAGTCCATACATTTGCAACCCCCTAGTTAGACCACTATAATGCTCTGTATGTGGGCTTTCCCCTGTGCTCAGTTCGGAAGCTGCAGCTAGTATAGAACACATCAGCCAGGGTGCTCAGTGGTGACCCGAGGGATGCTCACCCATGCCTTATGTTTAAAGAACTGCATTAGTTGTTTGTCAGTGACCCAGCAATGTTCATGGTTTTTATTGCTGGTATATAAAGCCCTAAACAATTTGGGACCAGGATACCCAGAAGAATGCCTTCCCCATTACATTCTGGTCTAAGCCTTTAGATCTTCCAGGGAAAAGCTTGATGTGAGGATTGTCTCTCACACAAGTGAAGACTGGACTGGACTTTTCAATGGCATAAACCATATATAGCTTGGCTTCTGTGAACCTCAGTGCCTGCCCACCTTCTTTTATACAGTGGTACCTCTGGATACGAACGGGATACGTTCCGGAGCCCCGTTTGTATCTAGAAGCAAACGTAACTAGTGACGGCACATCTGCGCACACACGTGTCGCTTTTCGGCACATCTGCGCTTGCGCATGACGTCATTTTGAGGGTCTGCACATGCGGCGAAACCCGGAAGTAACAGGCTCCGTTACTTCCGGGTTGCCACGGAGCGAACTTGAACACGCTCAACCCGAAGCACATTCAACCCGAGGTATGACTGTATACCTAACTCCTAACTGCTTCCAGCGTTCCTAGCATCTGATTTCCCCTTCCTAACCTCTGCAAAATCGACATCCAGAAAGGAGTCATTCTGAATTGTAATTTTAATGATTAACATTAAGGAGATCTAATTATGTTGGTCTAATAAATGAGAACTATATTGGGCCAGAATTTTTAAACACTAAATTCTAGCTCTTCCTAGGAAAGCTAACATTTTAGTGAGGATCATGGACACACCCAAACACACACACACACTCTCTCATTAAAGTATAATACATCTTTCCACACAGCCACTGTTTGGTTGAGCTAAACTGTAAATGTGGTCCATCTGTGAACCTATGGAGATGCCTAGGGCTGCACAAGCTGACGCTGCAGATTTATGCTGCCTGTGGAAACATAAGACAACAGCACATGACTTCCTGACCCATCCTGAAAAGAATGCATGTCCATGGCGAAAGTTCAAGCCTTACTCAACAGAGAAAACCACTTCTCGTTTACAAACTGCAGGAAACCCCCCAAAAAAGAGGGATCCTGATGAGGAAACATCTGCGCACTTGACAGTTATTCGTGCAAAGGGGGTACAGTTGCACTATTCACTAGCAAGTCCAGATCCTGAAGCTTTGCTAGAACCCAAACAAATCTAGAAGTACAGAATGACAGTCCTCCTGTGACAATTTCTCCTAAGGAAGAACTTTTCTGTAAATAGCCACAACAGCCAGTAGAAAAGACCTTTTCACTCCTTGTGCATTTAATATGTAAAACGAAAGGGTTTATATGCTACAACTAAAAACGTGAAGCACAAATGCAAAAACCGGTGTTTGGAATGCATGTGCACACACATAAATGCACACACACACACATATATACACACATATATATACACACACACACATACAAATACATTAATCAGAAAGCTAGGATAGGATGGCAGCTCACCACTGACTCAGTGCTGTTTCTACATAACTTGTGAAAATGATCCTAACAGGTGGAGGGACACTCACTCACCGCAGAAGAAAGAGGAAGTGCATCACCAAAGAAAGGAGACCTAAGAGGGCACATATTTTCATATGCTAATTTTTGTGTGCATGCTGCAAATTTAGAACTAATTACTAAGACTGAGGGGAAGGACTGAGCCTGGCCTCAGTTGCCTATGCTCTGGAGACCTCCCTCTTAGAATCATAGAATCATAGAGTTGGAAGAGACCACAAGGGCCATCGAGTCCAACCCCCTGCCAAGCAGGAAACACCATCAGAGCACTCCTGGCATATGGTTGTCAAGCCTCTGCTTAAAGACCTCCAAAGAAGGAGACTCCACCACACTCCTTGGCAGCAAATTCCACTGTCGAACAGCTCTTACTGTCAGGAAGTTCTTCCTAATGTTTAGGTGGAATCTTCTTTCTTGTAGTTTGGATCCATTGCTCCGTGTCCGCTTCTCTGGAGCAGCAGAAAACAACCTTTCTCCCTCCTCTATGTGACATCCTTTTATATATTTGAACATGGCTATCATATCACCCCTTAACCTCCTCTTCTCCAGGCTAAACATGCCCAGCTCCCTTAGCCATTCCTCATAAGGCATCATTTCCAGGCCTTTGACCATTTTGGTTGCCGCCCTCTAGACACGTTCCAGTTTGTCAGTGTCCTTCTTGAACTGTGGTGCCCAGAACTGGACACAGTACTCCAGGTGAGGTCTGACCAGAGCAGAATACAGTGGCACTATTACTTCCCTTGATCTAGATGCTATACTCCTATTGATGCAGCCCAGAATTGCATTGGCTTTTTAGCTGCCGCGTTACACTGTTGGCTCATGTCAAGTTTGTGGTCAACCAAGACTCCTAGATCCTTTTCACATGTACTGCTCTCAAGCCAGGTGTCACCCATCTTGTATTTGTGCCTCTCATTTTTTTTTGCCCAAGTGCAATATTTTACATTTCTCCCTGTTAAAATTCATCTTGTTTGTTTTGGCCCAGTTATCTAATCTGTCAAGGTCATTTTGAAGTGTGATCCTGTCCTCTGGGGTGTTAGCCTACAGAGGGTCTTAGACTACATGGGGCTGCCCTTGAAGTTGCAAAAGGCGGCTGCTAGGTTGGAAAGAAGGACAACTTGGCTGGATAATGTGTCACTGGTCCTGACAGCTTTGCACTGGGCTGCCAGTGAGCCCAGTTCAATGTGTTAGTGCACAACACGTTAAATGGCTTGGGGCCATAGCCCCTGAAGTATGTCAAGGATCAAGCATCCCAGGCCCTACAATCAGCACAGAAGGCATTTTCAGGAGACATTTTAATACATTCATATTTACTCAGGCATTGGACTGCTAATAGATACTAACCACAGCAACCTTGACATTAGCTAACTGTGAAGGTGTTTTAAATGTTTTTAGATTAAAACATTTCAAAAGAGATATGCTTATTTTATTTTAAATTGCACAAATTTTTAAATTTCAATATTTTGATGGTTGCCATCCTGGGCTCCTTTGGGAGGAAGGGAGGGGCACATGTTTAATAAATAAATAAATAAAAATAAAATGATTGCAGGTAACTTCTGATGGTTGGCTACCTCTGATGCAGACAGATCTCTGGCTGGTACAGTAGCACCTCGTTTTGAGGCCAGGATCCGTTCCGGAGCCCCAGCCACTAGCCAAAAAGGACGCAGGGCAAAGCGCCGCATCTGCGTGTGGAGCTGTTTGCACTTATGCGTACCTACGAAGCACGATTTAGCGCTTATGTGCATGTCTGTATTTATGGGTTTGCTGCGGATGTTCGCTGGAATGGACACTAGACAAGGTGGAAGTTTGCGGAGGTATTACTGTACAGTGGTACTTTGCGTTAAGTACTTAATTCGTTCTGGAGGTCCGTACTTAACCTGAAACTGTTCTTAACCTGAAGCACCACTTTAGCTAATGGGGCCTCCTGCTGCTGCTGCTGCTGCTGCTGCTGCTGCGCCGCCGGAGCACAATTTCTGTTCTCATCCTGAAGCAAAGTTCTTAAACTGAAGCACTATTTCTGGGTTAGCAGAGTCTGTAACCTGAAGCGTATGTAACCTGAAGCGTATGTAACCTGAGGTACCACTGTATATACAATAACAGCAGCACAATAAAAGCAAAATATGAGTCATTGTAACAGGCAACTTTTTTTTGTTTAAGAAAAGAAAACAGTGTTACAAAAAAGGCCACAGACAAATGTAACACCTATCAAAATCGTGCATGGTTGTGTTAGCTGCAATTTACCAGCAAAACAATGACTGCAAACCTTGAGTATATTTTTTATTACATATAACTTGTTACTGTCTTCCAGAGAATTCTAGCATGATAAAGCTGGTTCCATTTAACTCCCTCTCTTTGGCACGGTTCAATGTAGCTGACACAGGCTGCGCTGCTAAGAGATGTTGAAAAATGGAAACAGGTCAAACAGCTGCACTAAATGACCTAGTTCCTTTGCAGCCTATAATTCCAAGTGCTTGAATGGGCTGAGCAGGACCACAGGACAGAGAGAGAACATGTGCTCTGTATGTAGAAGATCCAAACTTCAGTTCCCAGGCCTTTTGCACTTGG